>NC_092873.1:390865380-391493158 GCF_028372415.1 Notamacropus eugenii
TTATACTGACTGGAATGGCCACCTCTCTAAATACCTGGAAAGTGATATGAATCCATAACTGCAATATTTATGAAGAGTATTGATAGAGTATTGTACTTGGAGTCAGGAAGACCTGAATTCAAATCCTAACTTAGACATATACTAGCTATTTGACTTGAGATCCCTTTCAACTTTGGCTTCAGCATTGGTCAAAGGTGGAAAATAAGAGCACCGTCCTCAGAGCTATTGTGAGGATCAAATGAGATAATGGAAATAAAGTGCTTAGCAAACCTTGAAGAGCTTTGTATAAATTCTATCTATTATTAATTATTATTATTATTATTGCTAAACAACGAATCAGTCAGGCTTTTAACACTTGTCATGTTATGGATAGTAAATTTGTGGTAATGAAGTCTAAAATAGAATTATCCCTTTTGTCATCATGTCACTCACACCATCAATGTCATATTGAGCTTATAATGAACTAAATTCAGAATTGAAACTAGATAAGATGATAAAGGTTTTGTTTCAGGGTGCCAAAATTTAAAGGGTACTGAAAGCATTGTATTCTTTCTGTAGTATAGAAACAACTAAACTTAGCATCAAACCAGCAAGACTATTTAGTTCACATTGGGAGCTACCAGGTGACCTACATCCTTTCTTGCTGAGGCTGCTCTCTAGAGTGAGTTTTTTTGTAGTCTACTGGTCTTGCTCCCCCCTCCCATGCCTTTCAGGATAGCTTCCTTAGATGTGACCTCATGGAATCCTGGAGGAAATGCACTAAGCTTTCACCTCATCTGATATAGAGTAGCATCTCGAGATCTCTGCCTACTTCAACTAGGTCAGAACTCAGTCAGAACTGCTACTTATAGCTGTGTCTAAAACCTTAAATTTATTTTCATATAAACTGTTCTCTGGATAAATTTTCTCCATCATATATTTAAATAATCCATTTTTTAAAGTCTAAATGTAAAACTTTACATTTATCCTAATAAATTTTGCCTTGTTGGTCTGGGTTTATCATTCTTGTTTTGGGGAGTATTTGCGTTTCCTAACTGTATCATCTAATGTCTTGACTGTTCCTCCCTCCTTCATATCTTTATAAACCTATCCCCTCACCCCAAACATCTAACATATAATAAGTTGTTAATAAATGTTTTTGGAAGGAATTAGATTGACTATCATCTGCATAGTCAGATTAAATTGACATATCATCTGCATAGAAATAAAGATTTCCCTCAATCCCCACTGAACAGCTGATCACTTATGGTCCTATTAGAAAGATGAATGGTTAACCATCTATGGAGTGGTATTTTAGCTAATATACCCTCATTGACTGATTGATTAATTTGAAGGATACCCAAAGGCCTGCCTGCCCTAGAATGTCTCCCTTAACAGCCGGCTCAGTGTCCGAAATTACTTGTGTTATTCTTTGAGTAAAGTCAATTTCTCCAGAGGCCCTCATTAAATTTCCAAATACATTATCTGAGAGAGATGAGCCATAAAGTCATTAGTGCCCACTAAAGATTAGCACTAAATATCTTTATCAGATTAGTTTGGAAAACAGTAGCTGAGCAAACAGAGGAAATAGGTCACGACACAAGAGGGAAAGTTGGCTTGGTCCAGAGCAGGTGTTGTCTGAGAGAGTCAGCCTGGGTAGGACACCTCTCCAAGGGCTCAGTGCAACCAGAGAGCAGCATATGGGCATTATGGCTACTTGTATCCTAATAGGTTTGGTCCAATGTAAAGAACTTTGAAGTAGGGCATTGCTAGGGCCAGTGCTGCAGAGTGAGGGAGGTTGTGCCTCCAGATGCCACCGTCA
Source organism: Notamacropus eugenii (assembly GCF_028372415.1). Classification (NCBI taxonomy): domain Eukaryota; kingdom Metazoa; phylum Chordata; class Mammalia; order Diprotodontia; family Macropodidae; genus Notamacropus; species Notamacropus eugenii. The sequence goes on from NC_092873.1 coordinate 390,867,182, forward strand.
ACATGGAGAAATTGTGCCAGATGCTTTTTGTGGTCCTTAAGTGTCCAGACCTGAAGCTGAAGAAGAATATCCTATGATATTTAGGATGTTTCATTTCTATCTACCCCAGCACAACCACAACCTTCACTGGAACACAGAATGAGACACATTGTAGGCTATTTTATGTTGCTGACTGACCATTCTGACTACAATTCTGCCCTAGTAAAGCAAGACTCCTGTTGCTGCCATCCAGAAGAGGACAAGACAGCGAGTGAGAACATGGTTTTAATTGCATGGGATCTTCAAGCTGGTTCCTATTAGACTTTACATCAAGGGTAGTTAGTGGGTCCATGGAAAAGGCATAAAGAAATTCACTGTTGCTTAACTTCAATTCAATTACAAAGAAATTCAAAGCAGAAATGTAATGCACAAAGGTCAACCAATCCAGTGGGCAATGAAGCATTTATTGAACACAGGTACCATGCTAGGTGCCTGGGGATATAAAGACAAAGGTGAAAAAGTCCTTCCCCTCAAAAAGCATATGTCTGTATGGGGGAGTAACATGTGTACATGCACATATACATGTACCTATACATAAATACACATGCATACATGTGCATTTATGAAAATATGCAAATATATACATGTGCAATGCATATGACATATATGGATGTATACATTCATGTGTGCATAAACAAACACAGTAATATACAAGTACATTCACATTAAACAACACACAGACATATATAGATACACATATATATATACAGAACACATTTCATGAGGTTATAATTCCTGTGTGCATGATCATAGATGTACACATACATGTACATGTGTGCATGAATGCATACATACTCTAAGTAGGGACTGAACTTGTGACTTCACTGGCAGTAAAGAGGGTTAAAGTTTACCTTCACTGGCATTTGAAGAAAACAGGTTGGCACTTTCTTTTCAGTTTGTAATGTTAAAAAGTTGCCCAGAGCACTGACTGGTCAGGTTACCTGTCCCTTGTCACTGAGCCACCATCAGAGAACGAACTTGAAGCCAGATTGTCCGACTCTAAAGTCAGCTAGCTCTCTGCTATGCCAAGCTGCTTCTATGTAGTCATGTACACACACATACAAAGAAAATATAAGGTAATATGGGAGAGAAAAAGCCTAGCACCTGGGGTAACCACACAAGACATCAGGGGCAAGGTGGCTCTTGAGTTGAGTATTGGAGACTAGGGATTTTAAGAGGTAGAAGTGAGGATGGAGAGCATTCCATGCATGAAGAGAAGCCTATGCAAAGGAAATACAAGGTAGAGTAATAACTAATTTTAATAATTAATAACTAATTATTAACATTTAATAACTAATATTATATGTTACTTGAAGGTTTGCTAAGTGTTTTATGAAGATCTCACTTGATTCTCCTGATAACTCAAGTAAATAGGTTATTATTATGCCCATTTTATAGATGGGGAAACTGAGGCAGTCAGGGGCTAAGTAACTTCTCCAGGTCACACAGCTTTTTAAATGCTTGAGGCTGGACTTAAATTCAGGTCTTCCTGATCGTGAGTCCAGCGCTCTAACCACTGCTCCACCTTGCTGCCTCATGCACAGAATAGCATACAGGCCATTAATGCTGAAGTTGGAATGTGAAGAAGCCTGGAAAGATAGTTGGGGATCTGTGATTTCCTCAAGGCTGGGAAATTCCCTTCCAGGGTGTCACTTTCCCTCCACTGAGGCGGACTCAATCCTTCTGTGACTTAAAAAATATCTTGTAGGAAATTACCTGAGACACAAGTTAAATGACTTCCTCCGTGTATAATAGGAAGTTATCAGAGCAAGTTTTCAAACCAAGTTCTTCCCGATGTCAAGACATGTACTTTATCTCCTATAAAATATAACTGCTTCCAAGAATTTAATATCTCTCTACTTTATTTTATTTGGCCTTTCATCTAATGTATACCAAGACAACAGCTGCAACTTGTAATTATACATACTGTACGAGGCTTTATTTACTACACAAAACGCTTATATTTTTTACCTTCCAATCTCAGCTTAAAGCTCACCTTCTGCTTGATCCCCCAGGTACTCCTAGCTGCTAATACTTTCTGCTTTTAAATTACCTTCTAGGATAAATTAGTTTAGATTTAGATTACCTTCCATCTACTGTGTATATGTATCTTATTTACACATAGTTAATTACATATAGTCTCCCCCATTAGAATGTACATGGGGACCATATTTTTGCTTTTCCTGGTGTCACCAGAGCTTATCACAGTGATTGGCATGTAGTAAATGCCTTTAAAAATGCTTGTTGGCTCACTGAATGATCTCTATTCATTTTCTCAGTCCCTTGTATCCCACACCCTCGAGAGTCATAACTGGTCACTTTGTGGTCCCATGAATTTGTTCATCAAGCATTTTCTTTGGAAAGGATCTTGGAGTATAAAACCCTTTTCAAACATAATCTGACTGGGTAATCCAAGCATGTGGGAAAAAGGAGGGGAGGGGGACTGGGGAAAAGATTAGATCAGACACCTGTACTACTAAGCCAGAAAATGATTTTATTCTTAACTGGAATGAGTGGGTTTTGTCTCTGCCACTGGTAGGTAGTACAGTTGTTTAACTGTTCATAAATATGAGAATGAAAATGAGGACTCTAGCCTAGACCAGTACAGACATGCCTTGTCTAACTGCTCCTGAGATATCTAAGGAACTCAGGTCATTTTCCATCACTAACACTTTTCTTCCTACCTTCCTTAAGGATTTAGCCTCCATTCTAGGGTCTAGGAACTTTTTAAATTTTTTTTAAGAGGTTCAAGTGACCCCCTTTTTTGCCTCCCCAGCCTCCCACGATCTTGATCACTCACTACCCTCCAGTTCTCTTTTGCCTATGTCTTTTGAAATCCTGTCAACACTGGATAGATCTTCGAACTCATTTAAAGAACACTTTCTAGCTTAGGAGTAGAGGTACCTCAGTTGGCGTGAAGGCTGTAATATTAGATGCATCTTTGGGAGAGCCTTCAGCCACAGCTGTATCTAGTAGGCTGAGGTGTAGCCCAGGCAGTTAAACCCAGTGATTAGGGATAGGAGACGTCTGTGTGGAATGAATATACTCATATGACTCTTTCACTAGTCCAAAGTTGTTCTGGACTCTGTCGGCCACCATTTAAAATGTGTGCTTCTGATGCTAATAGCTTTTAGAATGATTCATTCTTTAGCTGTATGTTAGTCTTCCTGGACAGTTTAATTTGGACCTTTAGGGAGTGGGTAAGAGTGGTGATCAGTCAGTGAGTTAACATTTATTAAACTACCTACTGTGCGCCCCGCACTGTGCTAAGCATTAGAAATATAAAGAAGGGAAAGTGCGGATAGTCCTTGCTTTCCAGGAGTTCACAGTCTATGAAAGCAATGATGTACAAACAAGGTATATGCAAGATAAACTGGAGGGAAATAAGACTTCTAAGTCACAGAGGGACTGAGTGCTGCCTTAGTGAAGGGGATTGATACAGTAGGAAGGAGTTTTCCAAACCTGAGAAAATCATAGAGCCTTCTGCTGGCCCCACCTTATTTTTCCAAACTCCTTATACATTACTCCCCTCCACACATTAAGCCCAATTTTGGTGACCTAAATGCTGTTCTTCACCTAAGGCAACAGGGTGTAACCGTGGTTAGAACACTGAACCCAGAGTCAAGAAGACTTGAGTTCAAATCTAAACATGTGCTGATTCAGTAGTGCAATTCTTGGGTCCCCAATCCACTCTCCACCTCCCCTCTATCTTCCACATTGATTAGTGATAAGGACATGGTGGAGAGATGGACTGAACACTTTCATAGAATTCTTGACAGACCACCATCAACCAATGCTGAAGCCACTGACCATATGACTCAGATTGAAGCCAGTCCCTCCCTACCTAAACAGCCAATGGAAGAGGAGGTTGTGAATGTCATTAGGCTCCTGTGGGGTGGCAAAGCACCTGGTGCTGATTCGATTCCACCTGAAATTTACAAGGTGGGGATCTACTGCTTACATAAAAACTGATCGAAATCTTCCAAGGTTATATGGCAAGAAGAGGTTATCCCCAGGGAGTTCAAGGATGCCTCTATTGTCCATCTCTATAAAGGAAAGGGAAATGAGTTGTCCTGGGACAATCATGGAGGCAGCAGAGAGTCCTCTTTCTTAGTCATGGTGAGCAAGACTTTTGCCAGTCTTCAACAGGATGATCCTTCACCTGGAAGGTGGTCCTCTATTCAAGAGCTTCAGAAAGAGCTGAGGAAGAGTTGATGTGGTGTTTGCTACCCAACAACTCCAGGAGAAATGCATGGAGCAGAGCAGAGGTCTGTACACAATGCTCTTCGATCTGACCAAGGCCTTTGATATTGTCAGTCATGAGGGCTTGTGGAAGATAATGGTAAAATGGATTGCCTAGAGAAGTTCATCAGTATTGTACATAAGTTTTATACTGGCATACTTACATAGGTTCTGGATAATAGACATCTGCTCTCACACTGTCTCAGTTATCAGAGAAGGACTGTGTACTTGTTTTTGTTATTTTTAGCATTATATTTTCTGCAATGTTGTTGAATACTCTCAATGAGGATGAAAACATCAAGGTCAGCTACCACACAAATGGTAAATTATTTGACTCAAAAAGTCCATAGGTGGACTAAAGTGGAGGGAAAGTTGGTTCTCAACTTTTCATTTGCAGATAATTATGCACTCAATGCAGCTTCTGAGACTGAGATGCATCAGAGTATGGATAGTTTCTCCACTACTTGTGCTTATTTTGGTCTGACAACACATACATACACACACACACACACACACACACACACACACACACACACACGCACATTCTCCATCAGCAAGCACCATACTATTAATACATGGAACCATTGGTTACAGCAAATGGAGAAATTTTGGATGCTGTGGATAAGTTCACTTACCTTGACAGTATACTGTCCAGGGATGTACACATAGATGATGAGGTTGATGCATGCATTGCCAGGGCTAGCTCAGTGTTTGGGAGGCTCTGAAGGAAAGTGTGGGAGGGAATTGATATTAGGCTGCCTACCAAACAGAAGGTCTACAGAGCCATTGTGTTGACCTCATTATTGTGTACCTGTGAATCCTGCAAAATTTACCAGTGCTAATATGCCAGGAAGCTGAACCACTTCCGTGTGAGCTGTCTTAGGAAGCTTCTGAAGATCACTTGGTAAGATAAAGTACTGGACATTAAGGTTCTTTCTCGAGCTGAACTGCCAAGCATTCAAACTCTACTACAAAGAGTGCAACTCCAGTGAACAAACCATGTTGTTTGAATGTCAGATGTACATTTGTCTCAAATACTGGTTTGGTTTTGGTTTTTTTTGCTATATACAATCAGACACAGTGGTGTCGTGTACACTAAAAGTCTTTATTTCATTTATTTTTTTTAAATTTATTTCTTTATTTCACTTTTAACATTCATTTTCACAGAATTTTGGGCTCCAAATTTTCTCCCCCCTTGTCCCCTCCCCCCACCCCAAAACACCGAGCATTCCAATTGCCCCCATCACCAATCTGCTCTCTCTTCTATCATCCCTCTCTGCCCTTGTCTCCATCTTCTCTTTTGTCCTATAGGACCAAATAACTTTCTATACCCCTTTACCTGTATTTCTTATTTCCTAGCGGCAAGAACAGTACTCGACAGTTGTTCCTAAAACTTTGAGTTCCAACTTCTTTTCCTCCCTCCCTCCCCATCCCCTCCCTTTGGAAGGCAAGCAATTCAATATAGGCCAAATCTGTGTAGTTTTGCAAATGACTTCCATAATAGTCGTGTTGTATAAGACTAACTATGTTTCCCTCCATCCTATCCTGCCTCCAATTACTTCTATTCTCTCTTTTGATCCTGTCCCTCTCCATGAGAGTCGACCTCAGATTGTACCCTCCTCCCCATGCCCTCCCTTCCATCGTCCCCCCCACCCTGTTTATCCCCTTATCCCCCACTTTCCTGTATTGTAAGATAAGTTTTCATACCAAAATGAGTGTGCATTTTGTTCCTTCCTTTAGTGGAATGTGATGAGAGTAAACTTCATGTTTTTCTCTCACCTCCCCTCTTTTTCTCTAAACTAAAAAAGTCTTTTGCTTGCCTCTTTTGTGAGAGATAATTTGCCCCATTCCATTTTTCCCTTTCTTCTCCCATATATTTCTCTCTCACTGCTTGATTTCATTTTTTTTAAGATATGATCCCATCCTCTTCAATTCACTCTGCGCACTCTGTCTCTATGTGTGTGTGCGTGTGCATGTGTGTGTGTGTAATCCCACCTAGTACCTAGATACTGAATAGTTTCAAGAGTTACAAATATTGTCTTTCCATGTAGGAATGTAAACAGTTCAACTTTTATAAGTCCCTTATGACTTCTCTTTGCAGTTTACCTTTTCATGCTTCTCTTCATTCTTGTGTTTGAAAGTCAAATTTTCTTTTCAGCTCTGGTCTTTTCATCAAGAATGCTTGAAAGTCCTCTATTTCATTGAAAGATCAATTTTTTTCCCTGAAGTATTATACTCAGTTTTGCTGGGTAGGTGATTCTTGGTTTTAGTCCTAGTTCCTTTGACTTCTGGAATATCCTATTCCACGCCCTTCAATCCCTTAATGTAGAAGCTGCTAGATCTTGTGTTATCCTGATTGTATTTCCACAATACTCAAATTGTTTCTTTCTAGCTGCTTGCAATATTTTCTCCTTGACCTGGGAACTCTGGAATTTGGCCACAATGTTCCTAGGAGTTTCTCTTTTTGGATCTTTTTCAGGTGGTGATCGGTGGATTCTTTCAATATTTATTTTGCCCTCTGGTTCTAGAATATCAGGGCAGTCTTCCTTGATAATTTCATGAAAGATGATGTCTAGGCTCTTTTTTTGATCAAGGCTTTCAGGTAGTCCCATAATTTTTAAATTGTCTCTCCTGGATCTATTTTCTAGGTCAGTTGTTTTTCCAATGAGATATTTCACATTGTCTGCAATTTTTTCATTCTTTTGGTTTTGTTTTATAATTTCTTGATTTATCATAAAGTTATTAGCTTTCATCTTCTCCATTCTAATCTTTAAGGAATCATTTGTCAGTGAGCTTTTGGATCTCTTTTTTGCATCTGGCCAATTCTGCTTTTTAGAACATTCTTCTCCTCATTGGCTTTTTAGATCTTTTCTGCCATTTGAGTGAGTCTATTTTTTAAAGTACTATTTTCTTCACTATTTTTTTAGGTCTCCTTTAGCAAGTAGTTGACTTGTTTTTCATGATTTCTTGCATCATTCTCATTTCTCTTCCCAATTTTTGCTCTACTTCTCTTACTTGATTTTCAAAATCCTTTTTGAGCTCTTCCATGGCCTGAGACCAATTCATATTTTTCTTAGATACTTTGGATGGAGGAGCTTTTGACTTTGTTTTCTTCTATTTGCATGCTTTGGTCTTCCTTGTCACCAAAGTAAGATTCTATAATCTGATTCTTTTTCTGGTTTTTGCTCATTTCCCCAGCCATTAACTTGATTTCTGAGCTCTTTGTCAAAGTAGATCTCTGCTTCCAGTGGGAGTGGGGGAGTGTACTTTTAGCTGCTGGATTTTCCCACAGTCTCTGGGCCTAGAGATGCAGAAAGAGTCACTGTCTCTGTCCCTGCTCCTGCTTTGGCTGCTGCAGGTATCTCCACCTCTTTTCCCCTCTGTCTCCCTTGGGCTCGGGGCAGACCACTCCACTCTCCTGCACTGGTCCTATAGGCTTTTCCCACTGACCTTCCAATTTTTCCTCAGTGTTTTGAGGTCCTGAAGTCTGGAAACTGCCACAAGTGTGAGAGATTCAGTCTCCCCAAGGCCTGCTCAGGTCCTATCTGTTCTGGTGGGGCCCACATTGGATTGTATCCTGCCTCCTGCATGGCACAATAGACACTTCCCAGTGACCTTCCAGGCTGTTTTGGGCTGGAGATCTCCTTTACTCCATCATTCTGTGAGTTCTGCAGCTCCAGAATTTGCTTAGGGCCAATTTTTTACGGATATTTGACTGGGCTTGATGGGAGCATTCTAGAAAGTGTGTGCTGTTATTCCACCATCTTGTCTCCATCTGTTACAAGACTTTAGCTGAGACTTGAAGAAAGACAGGCAAGCCAGGAAACTGAGATGAGGAAAAATAGAATTCCATTGTGGTGGAGGTATCATTAACTGTATAGAGGAAACAGTGGGGGCCAAAAATGAAGGCTGTGAAAAGTTGAAGGTACAGCAATAGGTGATTTAGAAGACTAGCTTTCCAGTTTCTACTCCCCAACCCCCAACACATTTTACACAATCCTAATCATGCATCCCTGTACTTGATAAATCCAGTGAGTCCCTATCAGGGATCAATACAAAATCCAGTGTTTGATGCTCAAATCTCTTCATAATCTAGTGTCCTCCTGCCTTACCAGTCTTCTTGCACCTTATTTCCTAACACATATTCTTAGTTCTAGGGTTACTGGTCTTCTGACTGTTTAACAAACAAGACTCTCATCTCTATTTCTGGGCATTTTATCTGGCCATCTCTTATGTCTGGGATGTTCTCCCCCATCAACTCTGCCTACTGACATCCTTGGCTTACCTTAAGTCTCAATTAAAATCCCATCTTTTATAGGAAGCCTTGCCCAAACTCTCAGTCCTAGTGCCTTCCATCCATTGATTATTTCCTATTTTTCCTGCATATAGCTCATTTACATATATTTGTTTGTTTGCATGTTATCTTCTTCAGTAGATTGTGAGCTCCTTGAGGGCAGGGATAGTTTTTTACCCCGTTTTGTATCCTCAGTACTTAGCACAGTGCCTGGCACATAGTTGTTTTGTTGTTGTTCAGGTGTTTCTCTTGTGTCCCACTCTTCGTGACCCTACTTGGGATTTTCTTGGGAGATATTGGAATAGTTTGCCATTTCGTTCTCTGGTTCATTTTACACATGAGGAAACTGAGGCAAATGAGGTTACGTGACTTGCCCAGAGTCACAAGTTAGTAAGTGACTGGACCAGGAGTCTAATTCAGCATTCGAACCATTGTACCTAGGCATCTAAAGGAAGAGCAGTTTAAATGTTATTAGAAATAGAGAAGCAGAACTAAAGATACTGAAAGAATTCACTCTTTACTTCTCCCCACCTCCCACAATCTGGTCACCCTTCTTACAGAGAAACTGCCACAGGCTTGACCTTAGAAACATCATGCAAACACCTCCTGGGGAAGCTACAAAATTTATCTTGTGGCATGAGGAAATTGCAGCACTTTTCAGAATAACTGCAAAGGTTTTGTCTTCTTCTTCGAAATTGAAAATTGTTTAGAAAAAGCCCATTTAGAACAGGAGGAAGAAGACTGTGGTTCTGTCCAAACTCCTCTCATAAGCTCAATCACTCTGAGCTTAGTTCAGAAGAAAGAAGCAAAAAGGAGTATGTGCTTACACCCCAAAGACAGTCAGAAATTTTAAGAGTTTATGGCAGTGAGTAGGACCTAGCACAGGGCGTAGGCATCAGAAGACTCTTCTGTGGTTTACAACTCCAAATCCTGACTCAAATGTCCATTTCTATCCCCAATCTTCAGAATGATGGTTGCATGAAAGAGGGGTTCAGAACTGTTTTCTGCTAGGCCCTGGACCCTGTCATATTATTTTGTCACTTGTGGTCACCCCTTCCAGCCCTCTAGTCATACCCTGTCCCAATTTCTACCACGAGGGAGATCTCTGTATCTTTCACCTATTGGCTCCACATTTGGATTTACTCTGGTGTGGGGGAGGCGGGGTGAGAGCATGTGCATGTGAGTGTGGGTGTGTGTGCCCTCCAGGCTCCAAGCAGAGAGCACAAAAGAGGCAGTCAGAAACCAAAAGTCCTTTATGAAAGAAAAGTTATTCCAGCAGGGAAGCAGTTGGATGTGGCAATAGTAACTGCTTCCATCCCCAAAAGAAACCTCCACTTAATAACCCAAAGTGAAATGATTACAGAATATGTTTGGAATTCAAATGTGCTCTATCTCTCCAATCTTCCTGCTTTTGGTTTATCTGTGACTTTCAGTCTATTATTGTGAAGGTATATAATGAAATTCTCTTCTACCATAGGCGATGTCTTTTTAGATCAAAGTCCTGGGCATCTTATGTTCATCACTCATATTTTCTTTTCTAGGCTACAAGGTAGAGATTTCCAGCACTAATATATACATGTCATAGAACTCATCTGTCCCATAGCAGCCTTGGGATTTGGTCAGGACATTATTTTACAAAATAATCATGAGCCTCTCACTCTCCTCTTCTTCAGATCAATAGACATTAAAAAAGCCATTTAGATCTTTGAAGATATTTTCAGCCTTCCTTCATTGTCTTAAACATCTGTTAGCTTTTCTCTCTGCAATAATACAGTTTATTTTGGGCCACTGATTATAGGAAACCTGCTCGTTTATCCACAGGATGACATTTTTAATCACATTTTCCTTTCAACTTTAAAGAACTAAATGATTTCTTTATCTTGACATGATTTATCATTTTGAGCCTTTGCCAGCTCCATCTATGGGTTTGCATAATCTACAGCTTCATGAGTGGAGAGTTTGTTGTCAAGCATGTCTGCTGCATTCACAGGTGAAGCTATTGGGAGGAAAAGGACAAATAAAGCAGGCACTCTTTTCCACTTGGTAGGTTTTCCAATAATATTATCTTTCATGAACCAGTTTCCCCATACTTTAAAGATGATGTAGCTTCTCACTACCAGGGGAGATGTGGTAGATCTTGGTGGGTGGTCACAAAAATCTAACGAGATGTTGTGACTAGGAGATCAATGATGCCCCTATTTTAGCTCTTAATGGGCTTTGGTTGGGTTTTCCTTCCATGAGCTAAAAGCTCTTTGTTCTTGAGGTGCCCATAGGATTCTAAGAATTTCTTTTACAATAGATTTTGTCCACCCAGCTATTCATTCACTCCATAAGCATTTACTAAGTGTCCATGATACCATGGAATGGTGAGGTAGCACAGTGGATAGAGCACAGGGCAGCATTGCCAAATGCTGCACAGAAGGAAAAAGAACAGTGAGTAGATTTGGAGTCAAACAACCTGGATTCAGATATCATTTCTGCCTCTTGGCCCCTGTGTGACACTGGGCAAGTCATTTAACTTCTCTATGCCTCAGTTTCCTCCTCTATAAAATGAGAGGGTGAGACTAGATGATTTCTAAGATTTCTTTTAGGTCTCTGTCTAAGAGTCCAAAATCCTGCGACTGAAAAATATCTATGGAATTTCCAAAAGAATCGGTGTTTAAAGAGTAGTTATAGAATGTTTTAAGAGCTATATTTAATTAATTCAAACAGACATATGGTACTCACTGAACACAAACACATCAAAACAGGTGTGTAAGATGGGACTGGGAACTTGGAGGGAAGGAGGAGGAAGAGATAGAATTTGGAACTGAAAATTTAAAAAATCTTAAAAATTGTTTTAATACGTAATTCAGGAAAAAGTAAAACATTATTTTTTAAAAGGAAGTGCAGGCAGCTTAATAAAAAAACGTACCAGTGTTTGTCTGACTTATCCTCAGTGTTTCTTCTCCTGTACTTCACTGTAGCAAGATGCACCTTCTAAAGCAATCCCTTTCTCAGCTGGTGCTGCTTCTCAATCTGGATCATTTTCAGAAACCAAATCCAGTGTCTCTGAAATCTGTGCATCCCCTATCTCCTGATTGTCTCCATTCAGATACCTGAAAGTCTAGACTGACCCCCTTTTTCTGAGCAGGCATGAGCAAAGATGTACACTATAAGGGAGATCTAATAATTCTGTCCTGTACATTTTGGTGTATGTTGTGTGTTTTCAAATTTTAAAAATGTGAAAGTAGTTATTTTTCTGTTCTTTTTCCCCTCCCCAGGTCAATGGCCAGAGAACTAATCAATGTGATATAAGATATTATAAAACAAGTATGGACTCTATGATATAGACATTCCTCAAGTCATCAAAAGCATGTGATCCCATGACACCTTTTACTGTCAAAATTTTCCTTTCTATTCTTGAAATTATACACAAGATACAGGAAGGCAGCCTCAAGTCCTAGACTCATAGGGAGGAACCCGTAATCTCTCCTCATGTTTCTTTAAACACTTTGTTTAGCTGCAAATGACCTACATTTCTTCAGTTCCTCAATGGCCCATACCATGAGTACCTCGTCAGTTACTGTCCAAACAGGTCTTTTTGGACATTGATGCTACCTCTGACATCTCCTCAGTTTTATTGCTTTAATTTGCACTGACTGTTGCCCATGAACATGTAGTGGGAAGAAGAGGGGGAGATTCCCAGGCTCTTAAGAATGGAGGAGCTCAGTCTCCATAGATAATCTCTGGACACATCTCCAGAATGCCATTAGATGAACTCCCTCTCTGCCTTGTAGAATCTGTTTTCTTTCAATACACAGTTCAAGCAACACCTTCGGCATGAAGGCTGTTCTGATTTTCCCCAACTGCTATTGTCTTCCCTCTTCAATTACCTTTTATTTATATTTATTAATTTATTCTCATTATAATTATTTTATGTAGTTACATATTTACTTATTGTCTCCTCTAATAACAGTCTTCTTGAGAGAAGAGACTGCTTTATTCTTTGAATTTGTATCCCTAGCACCTAACAGAGTCATAGTAGGAGATGCTTAATAAATGCTTTTTGATGGAGTAGTTATGTTTTTGCCTCTAAAACCAGTGATGTTATTGCCACTTCAGCATCTATAAGAGCCAGTGATTCAATTAACATTTCTTGGTTAGTTGCCCATTATATTCAAGTCCCTTTGTTAAATATAGAAGACATAAAACACATTGTCCCTGACTTCATAAAGATTACAATCTAATATTTTATTTCAAGTAATTTTTTAGTTGATTCTCTAGGATTCTCTAAGTATACCATCATATCATCTGCAATAAGTGATAGATTTGTTTCTTCTTTGCCTATTCTAATTCCTTCCATTTTTTTCTTCTTTTATTGTTATAGCTAACATTTCTAGTGCAATAATGAATAAAAATGTTGGTAATGGATATCCCTGCTTCTCTTTAATTTTATTGGGACAGATTCTATCTTATCCTTATTACAGATAATGCTTGCTGATAATTTTGGATAGATGTCACTTAACGTTTTAAAGAAATCTCCATGTATTCCTATGCTTTCTAGTATTGTAAATAGGAATAGGTATTGTATTTGGTTGAAAGCCTTTTTTTCATCTATTGAAATAATCATATCATTTCTGTTTGTTTTATTATTGATAAGGTTAATTATGCTGACAGTTTTTAAATATTGAACTAGCCTTGCATTCCTAGTATAAATCCCACCTGGTAATAGTGTATGATCATTGTGATATACTGCTGTAATCTCCTTGCTAGCACCTTATTTAAATTTTTTGCATCAATATTTATTAGGGAAATTGGTCTATAGCTTTTCTTTCTCTATTTTTGATAGGTATCATAATCTAAAAGGCATTAGGAAAGCATTTGGTGAAATATTTCATGCTAGTCTTGAGAGAAAAAGATGGAAAGATGGGATAGGTGATGGTACAATTTAGATTCTTTACAACTGGTTGAATGGTAGAAGTCAAAGAGTAATCATTGATTGTTCCATATAAACCTAGAAGGAAGAATTCCGTTATTAGGTGCCACACAGATCTGTGATTGGCTCTGTGTTGTTTAGTTAGCCTTCTTTAAATCAATAATTTAGATAAGAGCACAAATGAAATACACATTAAATTCAAAAATGACACAAAGTTAAGAAAGAGTTGATACACTGAATGATAGTCAAGATCCAAACATGTTGGCAGGCTAAAATATTGGACTGAATCAAATAAGATAAAATTTAATTTAGGGAAAATATAAAGTCTTTTTGTTTTAAGATATTTACTTCACAAGTACAAGATGGTTTAGATGGGCCAATCAATAAGCTTTTTTTAAATGCTTACAATGTGCCAGGCACTGTGCTAAGTGCTAGAAATACAAAAAGAGGCAAAAGACTCTGCCCTCAAAAAGCTCACATGTTTATCTGAAAAATATCTAGAATTTTCAGAGCACTTTCTGTTCAATGTGAGTCAACAGTGTGATGTGATAACCCCAAAAAAGGAATTAAATCTTATACTGAAATTGAGAGACCTTTTTGTTGTTGTTCATTCATGTCACTTCATGACTCCATTTTGGATTTTCTTGGTAAAGATACTAGAGTGATTTGCCATTTCCTTCTCCAGCTCATTTTACAGATAAAGAAACTGAGGCAAACAGGGTTAAGTGACTTGCCTTGGGTCACACAGCTAGTAAGTGGCTGAATTTGAACTGAGGAAGATGAGTCTTTCTGACTCCAGGACTGGTCCTCTATTCATTGAGCCATCTAGCTTCCTCAAATTGAGAGAAATTGCTTCTGGGAATTAGAATATGAGAGTGCCACTGAATTCTGCCTTGAATGGCATTCAGAGTACTGTGTTCTTTTATGGACACCATATTTTAGGAATTACATTGATAAGTTGGAGAGTGTCCCAAATAGAGAAAAAGAAGGGTGAAGGGCCTCAAATCCATGCCAGATGAGGAAAAGTTAAAAGAAGTGGAGATACTTTGCTTAGAGAAGGCTCAAGAAAGAATATGATACTTGTCTTCAACTACTTGAAAGAGGAATTAGTCTTATTCTGATTGTTTCCAGAGGGAATAACTGGGAACAATATTGAAAAGATGCTTAAGAGACCAAATTAGGACTGGTGTGAGGAAAAGCTTCCTAACTATTAAGAGTTACTCAGAAGTAGAACAGATTGCCTCTCAATGGAGTTCTTGAAGCAAAGTCTGGATGACTCCTCATATATGTTTTAGAAAGGATTGTTTTCTAGGTGTGAGATGGACAAAATGGCTATTGGGGTCCTATTTCTGAAATACTTTGATTTTGTGAGATATATGCTCATGCAAGGATGATATAAGATAGGATGAGCTAAGTATAAAAGATAGGTCCAGACAAACTTATGTGAGCCATAAAAGAAATGACATGTTTCTATTATTTTATCCAACTTTTTTTGAGCATCTACAATGCAAAATATATTGTAGGAGGTGCTAGAAATGCAAAGTTTTTTTTCAAAAATACAATCCCTGTCTTTACAGGACATGCATTCTACTGGGGAATATATGTTAAGGACATGGAGGAGTACACAACACAATGAGGAATGATGAGGAGAGTGTAGAGATCCAAGTAAACTAGAAGCTGAGACTGGTTTTGTAATTTTACTAGCTGTATTGTGTTTGTCCTTCTTTCTCGAAGAGGGCCATGACATCAAGATGATATGACTTACAGTTTACTTTGTTTTGAGTGAGGGAGGTTTGTACAAGGTCACCAACCTCACTTTCTTCTCCTGAGCCATCTGTGTCCAATGGCCCCGTCAATAAAAAAAAAAAAATCAAACTGGAAGGGGAAGACCCTTATGGTTCCTGAGTAAAAGAGAAACAATTTCTATTTAGTTGTTACATTCACTCTGTGCTAGGTGGGTGGGGACCTATCGTCCAGTCTATCAGCTCCAGAGTGAATTGGGTTTAAGGCTTGATCTTTGAGCAAGAAATGTAGCCAGTAACCCAAAGGAAAAAAGGCAGCTTTTGACCATGGAATGTACCTGAGTAGAACACCAGGAGAGGAGGGGAAGGGAGAGAAAAAAAGGGGAGGGGAGAGGCAACTCATTCACAGGTTGTTTAGAAAATCCTTCTTCCAGTTCAGGCCACTGAATTGCAACTTAGTTTCAAAGAGTTGCCTGGGACATTTAAAAGTTAAAGTGACTTGCTCAGTCACACACAATCAGCATCTGTCAGAAGCTGGATTAGAACACAGTATTCCTGCTTTAAGGCTACCCTTCTGTCCATTACTCTGTCCCTCCCAGACAAAAAACCCAAGGAAAATTTGAGGAAAGGAAGATGGAAGTAGGTCTCAGTTGAGGGTTAAGTGAAGGCTTCAAAGAGGAGGTGATGCCTGAGCTGAACAGAGTCAATTTTGAAGTGCTAAAGTAGTGAGAAGATCTTAGGCATGGAAGATGGCTAAGGGAAATGTACAGAGGCAGGAGATAGAATGTCAGGTTCAAGGAAGAGTGTTCAGTTTGACTCGGCTTCAGGGTATCTAAAAAGAAGTAAATGAAATCAGGCTGGAAGGGAAAGCCAGATCGTGTAGAGAAAGGCAGGCTAGGAAGATTATACTTTTTCCTGAAGGGAACAGGGAGATTTTAGAATGGGGGTCTGGCATGGTCAGTCTTGTACAAGTGAAAAAAAAGATTGCTTTTGGCAACTGTGTGAAGGATAGATTAGAGAGGAGAGAGAACTGAGGCAGAGGGATTCATTAGGAGGCTATTTCAATAATCCAGGTGAAAAGTGATGTGGGTGCAAACTTGAATGGTGGTAGTATGAATGGAGAAAGGCAAGTAGATGGGAGATATGTTATAGCAGATAGAATCAACAGGATTTGTCAATTTCTTAGATCTTAGTAGTATGGGAGAAAAAAGATTTGAAGATGAATCCAAGATTTTTAATCTGAGGGACTCAAAAGATGCTGATGAAAGCAGCAGAAATATGGAGACTGAGAGGAGAGAAGTTTGGAAGGAAAATGGTAAGTTCAATTTGGGGTACAGAGGAGCTAGTAGGAAATCTAAGTGGAAATGGACTTCTAGGGAAGGATTAGGGTGGGAGATACACACACACATATACAAGAAATAGGGTGGCATGTTGGATAGAGCAGAAAGACCTGGGTTTGATTTCCGCTATAGGCCCTTCTTAGGACAAGTCATTAAGACTTTCTGAGACTAGGTTTCCTGATTTGTAATCAGGGATAATAATGGAATGGTGTCACAGGGTTGTTGGGGAAACCAATGAAATGAGATGATGGCTTTGAAGACTAAAGAGCTAAGTTCAAATCCTTCCTCTGTCACTTTGGTTTGACTTAACACCTCTTGGCCTTCGTTTTCTCATTGGTAGACTGGGAGGGGAGGGACTGATGTCTTTTCAGCTCTAAATCTATAATCCTGGCATGACAGCATGATAAAGTGGAAAGGACACTAGTCAGAAGGCATGCTCTGTTGCTTTCTTACCTGTGTGACTTCTTTACGCCTCAGTTTCTTCACCTATGAAATAAATAAGTTAAGAAAGATGGCCTTCAAGTTCCCTTCTCATTCTAAAGCTATAATCTTTGTGAGTGTTGAGGACATCCTCCTGAAACACTTATGGGAGAATTGGCAAGTAGGTGGCCCAGTGAGTAGAGTGCTAGACCTTTAGCCAGAAAAAAAAACCAGTTAAATTTCAGGCTTATAAACACTCTGGCTGTGTGACACTAAGCAAGTCACAGAACCCCTCAGTTACTTCAGTTTCCACATCTATAAAATGGGGATAATAAGAGCATCTACCTCCCAGGGTTGTTGTAAGGATAAAATGAGATAATTTTTGTAATGCCCTTTCCAAACCAAATACTAGCTATTATTATTTCATTAACAATAAAAAAAGGAACTATACAGAATAAAAAGGCATGGAGGGAGGGGGTGCCTTCACTGATGAAACCATGGCGACATCAAAATATCAAATTATGGATTGCAATGAATATATGTACACACAGAAAATATAGTAGGTTGTGGGATTTTTTTCCCTCTACTTAAGGTTATGCATGTCTTCAAAGGTCTATGAATTCATAACACATCAAATGAGATACAGATCCATTCTGTGAAAGTAGAAGCTGAAAAAAAAAAAAAGATCCTGCTTGGTACTCCCCCTTTTTCAACTTTCAAAAGTACGCTGGGGGCTTCATCCAGACTAAACACCAACCTCAAATGAGCTGTTGGTAACCTGACTTACTGTTTTCCCATTCTTCTTCTTCACACCTTTCCTGGGCTGGGGTACTAATTGTATGTTTTGACATAAAAGACTTCCAGATGGATGCCAGGGTGAAGGTGAAGGTATAAGTAAATAAGATAGTTAATTGTGTCAACAAATAACTTTATAACTTTTTTCTGCTTAATTATGTCAATAAAACCTGAAAGCAAGGTTTGCTACCAATCCACAAAGAAGATAATCCTCCTTGGGATCATCAAGAATTGGCTGTCAGCCTACACATTTTTGCACCATTTCAGAGAATTGAAGACATTCCCTTTCCATGAGTCTAATTTATATTTTTTTTCATTGAGAAATGAATAACAAATGAGACCAAACACCTTTCCTGTATGGAAATAGTTCACATGAATATGCCATGAAACTTTGCCATGGCTTCATATTTATGTAAATTTAAGTCTGAACACAATGGTTTCCAGAGAACCCTGTTCTCAGCCTCAAAGACTGAATGATGCCAAATGTCTTCTTTCCTCTGTCCCCATGTGCCACTGCATGCCTTAAAAATCTCCCTTCCTGAAACATGACAGGTACTTGACGTTTTCTAGTTATACTTCTGGTGAGAGAAATGGAATAACCCTGAGGAGGAGTAGAAGGCATTGGTGGAGCACAAAAGGAAGACAGAGAAGGAAAAGCAGATGTTTGAGCAGGGATTGAGACAGATGATCTCTAAGTTCTCATCCACCTCCTAGATGCTACAAAAATGTACAATAGGAAATGGACATGCTCTTCTCTATTCCTTCCAACTACTTTTTTGTGCATTCATCCAACAAGGGGAGGGGACATTTTTCTAGTCTGTATTCATTCCATGGTTCTCAAAATAATAGAGAGACATTTCTCAAACTGTTCCATGAAAGCCTCAGGGGAAATGAAGGAAAAACTGTAATACTGTAATGTAAAAAATGTAATGTCATGATGCGCAAGGACACGCAGAACACCTGTCTGCATTGAGTGTGTTGGTTACAAGCACTCTGTGTACACAAGTGATACAGAAAACCATCTAAGAGTGCTTGAGACCATAGAATTATAGGATCACAGAACTTGGATCTGGAAAGTATGTCAAAGGTCATTTAGTCTGATCCTTTCATTCCATAGATAAAGTAAATGCCACAATCTGATGTTCCATTGTTTCAGTCACGTCTGACTCTTCATGACCCTATTTGGGGATTTTCTTGGCCAAGATACTGGAGTGGTTTGCCTTTTTCTTCTCCCGTTCCTTTTACAGATGAGGAAACTGCAACTTGTCCAGGGTTACATAGTTAATAAGTGTCTGAGGTCAGATTCAAACAAGGCCCAGGATCCTAACTGCCCTAAAAATGCCTCAGTCCTATGACCCAAAATTGGTCTTGTAGATCTAGAATCAATTAGGGAATGAATGAAAAATAGTTGACTGTCAGCTTGTCTTAGCAGAGTGCATGTAAAATATCAGTTGTCTGCTTAAAATCTCATTCTTTTGTTCCCCTTAGAACAGAGAAGAGGGGTAATATTAAAACAAAATATTATATATGTTGTCAAGTAAGATGCTTTTTTTTTCTTTGTCACAAGAACGGTGATCTCTGGGGATTGGACAGGAAATAATTTGTATAAAGACAAAGGACATCAATAAACAGGGCCTGGCACATAGTAGGTGCTTAATAAATGCCTATTGACTTTTGAACATCTAAGGTGAAGGACTGATACCATCACTCAACAAAGTTGGAGATTCACTCTAAAAATCAATGCTCTCAAAAAATTAAAAGGCTTGGCCCCTGTTGCTTGCGAGCTTATGAAGTAGATCCCCAGAAAAATGTATGTATGGTAGGGAATACAAGGAAAAATATAAGGAGATTACAGCTTTTAGAAGAAGAGAAAAGTGCACAAACCAGTTATAGAGGCCAATTCTTCCCTCGGCTAGCCATCCTCACTTCTTTTCATTGGTTTCTATGTTGCTAAGTGAGGAGAATGCCAGCATCTACCTGCAATAAATATACTTAGTTCTCCCACAGAAATACATTTTCAAGGGGATCAAATGCAAAGGGAAAAAAGAGGGAGAATATGCTACATTACTTGAGCTCTGGTTTCCAATTTATTTTCATTGCTGATATAATTGAGGTGTATATAAAATATGAAGCATTTTAAAGCTGATTTTTTCACTTTAGATGAATGGAACATCATATTTACTGATAGATGCAGTAAATACTTTATGAAGCCTTCCATCACCATTATAATAGCTATTATATTTCAAAGTATCTGTTTATTTTAGTGCATTATTACTTTCCTGACTTACTTAGTAAAACCTGTTAACAACCCACATCTTTTAAAATAATGCAAATGTCAATAAAAACAAAGAATCCTATTATCCTTGTTATTTTCAGGTATTTTTTAATGGGTTAGAGGTGTAGAAATCTGTTACTCCTGTGTGAGTTGGGGGAAAATGCAAATTAAACAATAATAATAGCTGTGATTTATGTAAATGATTTAAAGTTGACAACACAAATTGCATTTTGTTTAATTGTTTTTCAGTCATGTCCAACTCCTCATGACCCCATTTGGGGTTTTTCTGGCAAAGAAACTGGAATGGTTTGTCACTTCCTTCTCTAGATCATTTTACAAATGAGGAAACTGAGGCAGATAGTGTTAAATGACTTGGCCAGGGTCACACAACTAGCAAAAGTCAGAGGCCAGATTTGAACTCAATAAGAGGAGTCTTCCTGACTCCGGGTGCACTCTATTCAGGGTGCCAGGACATACACATATGTAACATACACATACGTACAAAGCCTCAGCACTTTATCTGCCACCTAGCTGCCCCAAGTAAGTTACAGTACAGTATCTCATTTGATACTCACAACAACTTTGTGAGGTTGGAACTGTTATTATCAGGTCATAGTCAGATTGTAGAGGGATTTAATTGCAAGAGTAAGGAGTTTGTATTTTATTCTGAAAGCAATAGAGTTGCTGACAATTTTTGCACATTTCAGTGACTGAAATGTTTTCTGAAGTAAATAGTTATTCATTGTTTAGTCATTCATCAAGCAACAAGAATTTTTATTTTGATTATTATGTGCCAGACAATATGCCAAGAATAAGGAATAAAATGACAAAAAAATGAAACCATTCTGGCCTTCAAGGAACTGACTTTTTTTTTATTTTAAACATCTTTTTTTTAAATTTTGAGTTTCCAAATTCTCTCCCTCCCTTGAGCTCCTCCTTCTTCCATTGAGAAGGCAAGTACTAAGATACACAGTATACATGGTGAGGTCATGTAAAATACACTTCCATATTAGCCATGTTACCAAAAAATGACAGAAAAGATTTAAAAAGTAAAAAGTATGCTTCAGTCTGCACTCAGAGTTCATCAGCTCTCTCTCTCTCTCTCTCTCTCTCTCTCTCTCTCTCTCTCTCTCTCTCTCTCTCTCATTTTTCATCATGATTCAATTGTCCTAGATCACTAAGTTTTTCACAGTTGCATCATAATATTACTGTTACTGTGCAGAATGTTCCGCTCACTTCACTTTACATTAATTCATATAGATCTCCCAGGTTTGTTTGTTTTTTCTGAAATCATCCCCGCCCCCCCACAATTTCTTATAATACAATAGTATTCCATCGTAATCATATATCACAACTTGATCATCCATTCCCTAATTGATGGGCCTCCCCTGAATTTCCAATCCTTTGGCACCACAAAAAGAGCTACTATAAATATTTTTGGACATTTAGGTCCTTTTACCTTTTCTTTGATCTCTTCGGGAATTAGAATTAGTAGTAGTATTGCTGGGTCAAAGGATACATGTAGTTTTATAGCCCTTTGGGCATAGTAAGGACCTTATAATCTGAGGAGGCAACATGCACACATGTAAGCATGTACAAGACACATATAATGCAGATACAAGATAACCTTGGAGGAAATGGTGCTAGCATCTGAGAAGAGACCAGACAATGCTTCCTATGAAAGGTGAAATTTGAATGAAGCTCCCAAGAAAAGGAGGTAAAGAAGGAGGATATTCTACGCATGGGAAGCTACAGTACAAAGGCACAGAGATGATAGATGGAGTAGTGTGTGTGTGTGTGTGTGTGTGTGTGTGTGTATGTACATCATAGTTTATGTGAATGAGAGTAATGTGCCATAATCACAGGACCACCAATCTAGAGCTAGAAGCCACCTCAGAGGCCATTTAATCTGCGGATTCCTTGAATATTTATTTTGCCTTCTGGTTCTAGAATCTCAGGGCAGTTTTCCTTGATAATTTCATGGAAGATGATGTCTAGGCTCTTCTTTTGATCATGGTTTTCAGGTAGTCCCAGAATTTTTACATTGTCTCTCCTGATTCTATTTTCCAGGTCAGTTGTTTTTCCAATAAGATATTTCACCTTATCTTCCATTTTTCGAATCTGCGCGGTATGTTCTGAGATATCTGTCTTTCTCGAAAAGTCCAAAGCGTCCATCTGTATCATTCTAGATTTGAAAGATCTATTTTCTTCAGTGAGCTTTTGAATCTCCTTTTCCATTTGGTTAATTCTGCTTTTGAAAGCATTCTTCTGAGGGGGCGGAGCCAAGATGGCGGAGTGAAAGCAACGACTCACCTAAGCTCCTGGAAAAACTCCTCTGGATATCTCTGGGGGGAGAGTCTGACCAGAATTTGGAGGTGTAGAATCCAGTGGGAGATGGACTTTGACGGATTCGGAGCCCAGGCTGGACTGGAGGGTCCACGGGAGGGATCTGTTCCGCGGGGGTAAGACCCCGGCGCACAGCGCAGCGCGGTCGGCGCGGCAGGGCGGAGGGGACCCGAGGGGCCCGAGAGTGGCGGGCGAGACCAGCGGAGCAGGAGATAAGCCAGGCCGAGCCAACGATGTCAGCGCAACAGCCCTTGAAATCTTCAGCCTAAAGACGGGACTTCAGTGGGTCACTACTTGAACATCCAGGAGCTGGGATGCCGGAGTGATCAGTAAGTGCTCTCCCCTCCCCCCCGATGACCGTGAGGGAACCATAAAATTCTTCCCCAGATTAATCCTGGATCAGTGGGAACAGCAGAAGGGGGCGGGTGGTCTCATAACACCAGAGGCTGGAAAAGTGGCAAAGGGGGATTCTTCCTACGGTGGTGGAAGCTATCTGGAGGGACAGACGACCCAGGGCAGAGAAAATTCGCACTGAGACCCAGGCAAGCCTCAGCCCGGGAGACGAGCCCCAGGAGGGGCGGGAACACGCATTAGCCTCTAGGCGTGCCCCAGCCCTCCAGGGGAAAGGGAAGACAATAGGGAAGCTGGGATCACCATCCCCGGACCTTGCCTTTGCCTCAGGCCAGCTGAGGAGATATCCTGAGACCAGACCACACCTCCCACACACCTATCAAGCTAACTCCAGGGTTGATCTGGGAAACAACAACAACAACAACAACAACAACAACAAAAAAGCCTGCTTTTAGCCTAGACAAACATCAACTCAACTTAAAAGATCTGTATCTTCTAACTGAAAGAACCAAAAGCTACAACACTCAGCCAACATCATGAATCGGAAAAAGCAGACGAAAAGTGAAAAAACCATAGAATCTTTCTATGGGGATAAGGACCAAAACACAAACACCAAAGAGGTCAGAGCTGAGACTGTACTTCCATCTGAAACCTCAGATGGGACTATGAATTTCTCGCAAGCACAACTAGATTACCTGGAACGTCTGAAGAAGGATATAAAAGAAAAACTGGCCAATGATTTTAAAACTATAAAAAAAGAATTCACTGATGAGAACATCACTCTGAAAAAGAAAATTGAAGAAATGGAAAAGGAAGTTCAAAAATTAACTGGAGAGAATAATTCCCTAAAAGGAAGAGTTAATCAAACGGAAAAGGAAACTCAAAACCTAATAAGGAAAATTGATCAGATGGAAAAGGAAACCCAAAACCTAACTGGGAAAATTGGTCGAATGGAAAAAGAAGTACAAAAATTAAATGGAGAAAATAGCTCCTTAAAGGGAAAAATTGGTCAGATGGAAAAGGAGATGCGAAAGCTAACTGAAGAAAACAATACGATCAAGATTAGAATTGGGCAAGTAGAAACTAATGACTCAATGAGGCAACAAAAATCAGTCAAACAAAATCTAAAGAATGAAAAGATAGAAGAAAATGTAAAATATTTAATTGGAAAAACAACTGACCTGGAAAATAGATCCAGGAGAGAAAATCTAAGAATTATTGGCCTGCCAGAAACCCATGATGAAGAAAAGAGTCTGGACAATATCTTCCAGGAAATCATCAAGGAAAACTGCCCAGAAGTACTAGACTCAGAGGGCAAAATAGTCATCGAAAGAATCCACCGTTCCCCACCCGAAAGGGATCCCAAACTCAAAACCCCAAGAAATATAGTTGCCAAATTCCAGAGCTATCAAGTGAAGGAGAAAATACTACAAGCAGCCAGAAAGAAACAATTCAAATATCAAGGTCACACAGTCAGGATCACACAGGACCTTGCAGCTTCTACATTAAAAGATCAAAAGAATTGGAACCCAATATTCCGTAAGGCAAAGGAGTTGGGACTTCAACCAAGGATCAACTACCCAGCAAAGTTCAGCATAACATTTCAGGCAAGGAGAAAGTCATTCAATGAAATAAGGGATTTCCAGAGCTTCCTGACCAAAACACCAGAACTCAATAGACAATTTGATCTTCAAATGCAGGTCTCCAGAGAATCATAAAAAGGTAAACAGAGGGGAAAAAACAAAAACAAAAACTTGCAACTCAATTAGGGCAATCTGTTTACCTCCCTATAAGGGAAGATGATACCTGTTAATCTTGAGAACTGTGCAGCTATTATGATAAAAGGGATATATGTAGAGGGAACGGGCATAAAGTAAATGATGTCATGTCAAAAATATGATTTAAGTATGAGAAGGGAATGTAATAGGAGGTGTGGAAAGGGGGAAGCAGAAAATGGCAAATTATATCACAGGAAGAAGTACAAAACTATAGTAGAGGGAAGGAGGGGAGGGAGATGAGCATTGTTTGAGAGGTACTCTCATCTGATTCGTTCAAAGGAGGGAACAATAATCTTAAGTAGATAATCCTAACTAGCTCTATAGGTAGTAGGAGGGGAAGGGGGAAGAAAGGGGAGGGTGGCTAAAAGGGAGGAAAGAAGCAATAAGAGTAAAGGGAACTAAAAGGGAGGGGGGTCAAAAGAAGGAGGGGAAGGCTGCAGGAGGAGGGGAGAAAAGTGAATACTATTGAGGAGGGGAAGGGAGACGGGAGAGTTAAAAGAAAGCATTCTTCTCCTCATTGGCCCCTTGCACCTCCCTTGCCAGCTGAGTTAGGCTAGTTCTCAAGGTGCCAATTTCTTCAAGATTTTTTTGGTTCTCCTTTAGCAGGGAGCTGATCTGTTTTTCATGCTTCTCCCTCATCCCTCTCATTTCCCTTCCCAGTCTTTCCTCCACCTCTCTAACTTGATTTTCAAAATTCCTCTTGAGCTCTTCCATGGCCCGAGCCCATTGGGTGGGCTGGGACACAGAATCCTCGATTTCTGTGTCTTTGCCTGATGGCAAGCATTGTTCCTCCCCATCAGAAAAGAGGGGAGGAAGTGTTTTTTTCTCTCCAATAAAGTACCCTTCAATAGTTTTATTTCTTTTCCCTTTTCTTGGCATGTTCTCCACCTAGTGGCCTGAACTCTGAATGTTCTCCTCACACCCACCTCGCCTCCTAGTCCTCCCAGCCAGCGTTTGGGGACTGAGATTCAAATGCTGCTTCCCGCCTTAGGATTTTTGGCGGGGGCAGGGCTGTTATTCAGTGTTAAATTAAGTTCAGGTGGTCAGGGGCAGGGCCGCCTCTCTGGCTCAATTCCCTCAGGCGGTTTATGCACAGACCTTCCCTAATGGATCCAGGCTCCCGCCCGCTTGGGGATCCGCCCCACAGTCCGCAGCCGCCTCTCAGTCCCCACCTCCTGGGGGGGCCCCGAGCCATGGGGGCACCTCACTCCCCTCTCAACCCGCCAAAGAGACTCTCTCACCTACCCCCGTCAGTCACCTGTTGGTGGGGGGGCCCGTGCCGCTGCTGAAGATCCCGCCTCCAGAGCCCTCTTAGGACTGTGCCTCTCAGAGCCGCGGCCGTGGCTGCCGCAGGTCCGGGCTGGGCGCTGCGTCTGCAGCGTGACGGACCTTTTGCGAGAGGTTTGCAGGTCCCTCTGTGGGTGGGGGGACCCGCGTGGCCGCTGGAGATCCCGTCTCGCAGCCCTCTCGGATCTTCTTCCCACGTTGTCGCTGCCGCGGTAGGGCTGCTCTCTGCTTCTCGCCCCGGCACCCAGTCCACGGCGCGAAGGATCCCCCGCGAAAGGTTTGCAGGTCTCTCCGGAACAGAAATCTCCCTCGCTCAAATATTCCGTGGTCTCTGGGTACAGAATTCACCCTGGGTTAGTCCCCTCTGCCGTTCTGTGTTTTGTGGGTTCAGAGCTATGTGTATGTGCGTCTTTCTACTTCGCCATCTTGGCTCCACCCCCGAGGCCATTTAATCTAAACTTTAGCCTATAGGTAAGGAACTAATGCAAAGGGGAAGAGAGGTTAAGTGACTTACCCAAGGTCATACTGGTTGGGGCAGCTAGGTGGTGGAGTGGATAGAGTACCAGGGCAGGAGTCAGGAGGACCTGAGTTCAAATCTCACCTCAGACACTTGACACTTACTAGCTGTGTGACCTTGGGCAAGTCACTTAACCCCAATTACCTCATCCTGGATCATTTCTAGTCATCCTGATGAATATCTGGTCACTGGGTTCAGATGGCTCTGAAGGAGAAGTGAGGCTGGTGACCTGCACAGCCCTCCCTCACTCAAAACAAAGTCAAGTGCAAGTCATGTCATTATTAGGTCATACTGGTACTAAGGGCTAGAAATGAGATTTCAACCAAGGTTTCTCTGCCCATTCCACTGTACCATAAGATTGCAAATGTAGATAATAGTCAAATTATGACCCCTATCTTTCTTTAAATGAATAACAGAGGAGTTTATATTTAATCCTTAAGGCAATAGGGCATCTCTGTAGTTAGAGGTAAGATTGGGGAGGGTTGGTCAGACCTGTGCTTTAGGAAAATCACTTTAGTGGTTTTGTGGATGGATAATGAATTGGAGTGAGAAGAAAGATGAATCGTAGAGCTAAAACAGCATGTTACTGTTGCAGTAGTCCAAGTTAGGAAGGTGTAATGCCAATGTGATGCCCACAACAGTTGATATGGATATGTATGAGTATTTCTACGGTAAATTCGCAAAATATGAATTCTCTTCCTCAGAGACAAAACCAAAACATTTATTCAAATACCAGGAAACCAAATCCATCATAGTAACAAAGAAATCTATACACATTATCAATGAAGGGAGCACGGCCATACCCAAGCTTTCCCTCAGTCAGGCCTCCCCACAAATAAGGTCCCTTAGGTAAAATCGCTCCCTCTCTCACTCAAGCTAGCTGCTCTGCTCTGCCTGCGCTCTCTCTCTCTCTCTCTCCCTTCCTCTCTCTCTCTCTCTCTCTCTCTCTCTCTCTCTCTCTCTCTCTCTCTCTCAGCTCTGCCTCACTCTTTCTGCTATACCCTTCCTGCTGTAACCATTCAGCAAGCTCCTCCCACCACTGGCTCCATGTGACTCAGGCTTTAGGCTGTGCCAGAGCTCAAAGCAGGGTCATTTGGGCCTATTAAGGGGCAGGGAATATCTTCAAATTCCTTTACCGTTACAGAAGGGAAGATCTTGGCTAGATCTGGTAAATCAGGGGCCCTGGGACAGTGACCATACAATCATAATTTTAAATCTAGAAGTACCTTAGAAATCATGTAGTCCCACCAATTACTTCATTTTATACAAAACTCAGATCCAGAGTGGTCAATTATATCACCCAGGTCACATAACCTTTAGCATTTACATTAAAAACATGATCTGGGGCAGCTAGGTGGCACAGTAGATAGAGTGTTAGGCTGTGAATCAGGAAGACTCATCTTCCTGAGCTTGTATATGATCTCAGAGACATACTAACTGTGTGACCCCCAGTAAGTTACTTAACCCTGTTTGCCTCAGTTTCTAATCTATAAAACGAACTGGGGAAGGAAATGGCAAACCACTCCAGTATCTTTGCAAAGGAAACCTCAAATGGATTTCACAATGAGTTAGACAAGACTGAAAAAATAAACCAGGTCCAACAGATAGTCAGAAATGCAAAACTGAGGCTCAGAAAAGATGGCAGGTAAGATTAGAGTTATAGCTATGGAAATCATCTGTAGAAAGGTAATAATTGACACTATGGGAATAGATGAGGTCTATTTAGTTTCCATGAAGTCTTATATTTTACAGTGTTGGAGAATATTTTTTTAAAAATTTATTGATTTAAAAGTATGTTTACTTTCATTGAAATGCAAGAGGAGACATTTGTTATCTGATTGTAACATAATGTACAGATACAAGAATAGATACTTGGATAAATCCTATGAATTCAGATACTCATTCCTCCAGGGCATGATACATTGGAGATAGTTTTTAAAACATGATGTTTATCGATTTAAAGTATTTTACTTTCATTTAAATTCAAGAGGAGATTCTTGTTACTCAAATGTAACGTAGCATACAAAAAATAAAACTTACTTAAACACTTGGATAGATCCTGGGAGAACAGATAATGCCCTCTTTCAGGGCAGCATTGCATACTATTCAGGTCTTCTCATTCTCTGAAAATCTTACCTATGTCTTTCTATAAATGCTGCAAAGAGTATCTATCTACCTAATATGCTTTCCTCTGGTCCTCCCCAAATCTGGCCTCTAACAGTAGGTATGGCCATTTCCTCAACTATTAAAATGGGGATAATAATAATACCTATCTTGAATAGTTATTGTAAAGATCAGATGAAATGGTGATTGTAAGAGTACATAGCACAGTGCTTGACACATAAACATTTAATAAATACTGGCTTCTTTCCTTCCATACATGGGGGATGCCTGTTTATCATTCAGTCTGTCTCTCTATTGTTTCTCATTGTTGCTTTATAACTAACCTTACTTCTTTTTCTGGGCAGACGAATCCTTCTTTATCATCCTCATGTACAAATGAAGTAATGTAATCAGAAAGACTCTGGTTCATCTCCTATTAGTTACTTGACCTTTCTGAGCATTAGATTCCTCATCTGTAAAAATGAGGATGTTGAACTCAATAGCCTTTTTTGCTGTCCTTGTCCAAGGTACTTCATCTTCCAAAATGGTGGACATTTTCACTGGCTGTCATCCATGCCCTGAATACTCCCCCTCTTCTTCTCTGCCTCTTTACATCCCTGGCTTCCTTCAAATACCAGCTAAAATCTTTTCTGCTTCTAAAAGAGGTCCCTTAATACTGCTTCCTTCCTTCTGGGATTACCTCAAAATTATCCCACTTTTGATTTGTTTGTAAATATGTGTCATCTGTCATCTGTATGTTGTCTTATCCATTGGACCATGAGTTTCTTGAAGGCTTTTGGGGCTGTGTCTTTGCCTTTATTGTATCTTCAGTGCATAGCAGTGTCCGACATATGTTAGATACTTGAATACTTTTGGACTTGACTTTAAGGTCTCTTCTGACTCTAAATGTATGTTCCCATGATCCTAAGTAACTGTTAGTAATAGACTAAAGCCTACTGACACTCACCATTCCCTTTGGCTTATTTACATTTTACATTCTTTGGAATGTAGTCTTCTGTGATTTGTAGTTATATGACATTGCTGTTTTTCCACTGTTTCCATTGTTTTTCTACCTAAACCAAGAAGGAAATGGAGTACTCAATGGAATCCCAATGACATGGAGATCATTAAGCAGTGAAATAATGATCATGGCCATGGAATTCCATTATCTAGAATCCATTATGCAAATCATAAGGTAATTCTCCACTACCTATTTTTTTTTAAATCACATCCCCAGTTCCTGGAGCCAAATCACAAACATTAAACCTTACACTTTTCTTCTCATTTAAAGTAACTGCTGTAGTTCTCTTACTTTTGACTGTAAAGACCTAGCCTGTGGAAATACCATTGAAGACAGACTAGTAGAAACCATGATTCATTAATGTAGTACTCAGTGGTAACCTGTTTCTCTGCCAGAACTTGGAATGGGTTCTTAGAATCTAGAGTAGCTTTCAGCAAGTAAAAAACAGAGGGAAAGGGAATGTGGGGGGAGTGAGAGGAGGAGAGGAGAGAAACAAGGAGAAAGCCAAATACAGAAAAATATCTATGATAGAGCAGAAAACGAGAAAAGGGACAGGGGAAGGAGGAAGATGGGAAGAGAGGGGAAGATGGGGAAAAAGTAAGCCTAGGAAGTATGTTTCCATGCAGTCAGCCCTGAGAGACCCTGTTAGCCAGCAAAAATGAAATAATTGTATTTTTGCTTTCCCACAATATGCAAACAAATGATTTAGTTGCTAAACATGTGGTTATTGAATTCTGAGAAATTTCCCTTCCTAAAAATGCAATATTTTTGTGACAACATTGTCAGCAATGCCAGATTGCTTTCCTATTTCAGAGAGGCTGGCATCCAACGTGCCATCTATACCCAGATTCCAAATGATTGCTTTTATGTAATTTTTGTGTAAGCAAGAATTAATTACATGCTTAGAAATGTGAGAAATGTGTTAACCTTCCCATTATTTTTCAGTGCCCAGGAGAACTGGAGTTTGGGCCACAATGGAGAATTTAATTATTTTTCATGATGAATTTTTATTTATGTTAATATCCTTGAGGGCCTATATATCTGTTATTAACCACATTCACCATTTGTTTTGCTCCAAATCTTTGTAAGCTGTGTCTTTAATCTTTCTCCTTTTAGAAGCTTTTGACACTATTGAAAGTACTTTAAACCTGTGAACAAAGGATTGTGAAATCATTCTTTCTGTCTGTCACATATGTTCCTCCTTAATAATTTCATACTGGGAGTCAATTTCAATGAAATTTGATGGAGGAACCTGACAACTTCCAATCTCCTTAGTTCATAGAATCAAAGAATCACAGAACCTCTGTTACAGATGACCACAAGGCTGTTCTAGTTATCCCTCAGTGGGACAGAAACAACATCTGTTAAATCCCCAACACATATTCATCCAGGGTCAGCTCCCCAAAGATGAGGGACATGCTAAATACTGAAACAGCCTGTTCCACTTTGCGGTATTGTAGCAACAAGCACCCTGACACACATCTAGGATGACCTGCTGGGGACAGGTTCTTAGATCTGCTTTTCTAAAAGGAAAGCAACTTTTGAGGGGTCAACAATCTTCTTTAATCACTTATACCAACAGAGAAAATACAAGCAGAGAAATAAAAACCAATAGAAAAGGCTTCCAACTGTCTGACCATGAGCAATACATACATCACAGATCAACAGACAAATCCAGCTGTCTGACCATGATATACATACATAGCTACCAGAGAGAGAAGCACCAACATCTGAGTTTTCAAAGCTGAGAGGCTCCTTAATAGCTACCCAGAGTCTCATCTGGCACACGAACCTTCTTCCAAAGAGTAAGCCCCCAAAGCAAAACCTCATCTTAGAGTATATATACACTTTTCAGAGCCAGAGGGCATCACAACCCTCGTGACCCAGTGCCTCATTAACAATTAACAAAAGGTGTGGACTTTCCTACAAAACAAGCCTCCCCTAATCTGAGGCCCATTAATGGAGGGGGAAGATCTTTACATTACAAGTAGCTTTTAGGATTAGGAAGATTATCCTTTTGTCAAGCCAAAATTAGGCTCTCTACAACTACCACCTGCTCTATATGATCAAGTGAAAGAAATCTAATTCCTCTTCTGTACAACTGCTTTTCACAGACCTCTACACAGCCATCATATCTCTTCTTCTCTAGGCTGAACATCTCAAAGAGTTACAGCATCTCAGAACTGAAAGGGAAATTAGAGATCATGCAGATACCTCCTTCCATGAAAAGGAAGACCTTTACCACATCCCTAAGTAGTAGATATTTAACCTCTACTGGACAGGCCTCCAGTGCTGGAGAACCTATTATCTCCTGAGATGGCCCATTCCTAAGTGAATATACACACACACACACATACATACATACATACATATATACACACACAAATATGTGCATATGCATGTGTATACACACACATATTATACATGCATGTGCATACATGTACACATGTGCATATATCCATACAAAACTATATGTGTATCTGTATGCACATGTGTATATGTATGTTTTTGTGCACATACACATGCACATATACATATACATAGCATATACATATTCACATTGCACTAGAGTCTTACTCTCTGTAGGTTCTATCCATTCCCTCTGCTTCTTCCCAACGAGGCCAAACTGAACAAGTCCCATTTATCTTATATAATATAGCCCTTCAAGTACTATCACCTTCTCACATAGGTCTTCTCTTTGCAAGATTAAATACCTCCTATGCTTTCAAGTGATACTCCTATAGAAATGTCTATAGTACCCTCACCATCCTGGTTGCCTCCCTCTGGATATGATACAGCTTGTCATTTCTTTCTAAAATGAGGTGCCCCAAACTAAACATGTACACTAGATTTTATTTTGTGACTAGCTATATATAGCAAATATCTGACCAGGGCAGAATACAGCAGGTTTGCCACCTCCCTTGTTCTGAATACTTATGTCAGGACTTCAATGTGTCTTTGATCACTCACTAATATGGGTACTTCCTCAAACTAAGCTAATCACAACCCATCCATGCCCCTGATTCTATGCAACCTTTGGTCATGTGGATCTTATAAGTCTATAACATGGTGATCACTCAACATTCTGAAAGCATTGCTCTATTTTTTTGACATTGTGTTCTGTCCATAAGCTGCCCCTCAGTCTTGTCCCATCACTGGCACATCTTCTTTGGTCATATATTTCTCTCTCTCATGTCATCTTTTAAACCAGCTCTCTTGTACAATTAATTGTGGGCAATGTTACAGCCTACTTGTACCACTACAAACCTCTTTCTTGCTCTTTGGGTAACCTCCAACTTTAATTCTTCAAAATTTGCTATACCCTGTTCTCTATAACACTACTAGAACAGTTTTATTGAATACCATGCCTCTCCTAAGGCCCTGTGATTGCATTAGATATTTTGGCTATCACAGTGTTGACTTGTATTAAAGTTGAAATTCATTAATGTTCCCAGATATTTTCATTACAACAATTATCTTCTCCACAATCCTAAACTTATACAGCTGATTTTGAGCCCATTTGTAAGATTTAAAACTTATCTCTACTAAATTTTATTAGATTTGACTCACTTTTAACCCTGATAAAAATCTTTGTATATTCCAACTCTCTGTGCTTTCCACCTTCATATCATATACAAATCTCAGAGTCAATGTCTATTTCTCCATCCACAACATTGATTTCAAAAATAAATAAATGCTGAATAGAGCAGATCTAAAGACAGTGCACTGGCGTACAAAACTAGAGACTTCCCTCCAAGTTGACCTGACACATTTGTGACTCTGTTCCATGTGCAAACATTCAAACAATATGTCCACCTAACTACACAATTGTGTAGTACAGTAGTATGACTACAATACCTCATTTTGAGAAAATATATTAAATGAAATGATTTTGTCTATTTTTAATGTTTTTTTAAAATGATGATCCACCTTCTTTCCTCTCATCTCTTTCCCCCCTACTATTGAGAAAGCAAGAAAAAACAAAACTGTTAAAAATGTGTGAAGTCAAGCAAAAAAAAAAAACAAAAACCAGACATGAAAACAAAAAAACTTCCATTGGTCATGTCCAAAAAATAAAATAAAAGTCTCAATCTGTACTTTAAGCTCATCAGTTGTCTATCTGGAAATGAGTACCATGTTTCATCCTAAATCCTCTGGCATCCTAGTTGGTCTTTGTATTTATCATGGTGGGATGTTTTCTTAATGAACTTATGCTGCTTCTCAGTGATCCCCATTTCTATTTCTAAGCATTCAAACACACACACATATACATATATATATGTTCTAGAATATTTCCATATATCAAAGTCTAGTTCATAAATCTATACTTTGAAGAATCTATCTTCTTCCCCTTTTCGAACATCATGTTACCTTTCCTGTTCATGATTTTTCAAAGATTACCAAGAATGGCTCCACAAACATATACATTAATTTATCTATGACTGTAATATAATTAATCTGGGGCTGGTGACTTCAACTTATTGAAAATCAACTTCCTGGAAAAAGATACTTTATATTTTATGATACTTCTCTCAACTTTGTTCTAGTATTTATTGTTGTCTCACGGAGTCATTGATCTCTGGTCTAATCTAATTTTCAAGTCTTTATTGGAGTAAGGCTTTGTACCTCCTATATGTATTTATTCTCCTTCCATTTTTTCCCTCTACAATTCTCATTTCATTTTGAATTTTTTAACTATAATTTCATTTCTTCCTGGAATTCCAGGAGAGTTTTGTGTCAAATTTGTGATTTTCTTTAAAGCTTTGGTTGTAGGGGATGTGTAGTTATCCCCTTTCTCCGAGTCTGTGTCTTGAATATCCCTAGTTTCATAATATTTCTTTAACATCTGATTCTTATTTTACTTGCACATTTTTTTTTCCAGCTTTGCTTCCTAAATTAAGGCTTTGTGGGGAGACTTGCTTTAATCCTGGAGTTTAAGTAATAGCACTGTGTTCTTCAAGACCTCAGGAGCAGTTTCCATCAATGTGCTGCAAGGTATACAGGGATGTGTGATCCAGAATGCACCCTAATCAATACCCTCCCATTCTGAACTCTGTTGACTCCCAACCTTGGTTCAGGATCAGAGTAACATTGTTGTAGGATTCAAGAATCACTGGCTATTCTCTGAAATAGGCACCTGTCTCCTTGCTCTGAATATACAGCTTCAGGGTCTAGGCTTCCCTGGTTTTCCTCTGATTTGAAAGATTTCTGTGAGTTGGGCTCCCAGGCCAGACTTTTCTCTCTGGATCCCTACCCTAGTACCCACAGGCTTCTGTTGTCTCTTTACGTGAACCTTGGTTGTCAGAATGCACTTATTCCGTCTTTTCCTTGGGTTTCTTGACTGTCATTAGACCTGGTGCCATTTGCATTCATCTTTGCTAAAGTCATTGTGAAAGAACTAAGGTGTTCTACTTAATCCACTGTATTGAGGTGAGTCCAAGGCCAGCTTCTTAAATGATTCTCTATATTCTTTCATTACCAATCCCTTTGGCATCTTGGCTGCCCCTGTCTAAATTAGTTTGTCAATAGCCTTCCCAAAATGTAGATCCCAGAACTGAATAGAATTCTAAAGAGATTAAATGAGATATTTGTAAAGCACTTTGCAAACCATGAAGTGCTGTTATTTGGGTGTGGCTTTTGTCATTCCTAAAAAGGTGCCTGGTATGTTAGTAGGTGCAATTTAAATAATTATTTCCTTCCCTTCCCCTATTTCTATTGCAATAATTATTACACTAGAAATACTTTGATTAGAACAGAGGAGAAATTCAAATTCAACCCACATTTACTGGGCACCTACTTTGGGTAAAATATTGTGCTAGCATCTGGAGATACAAAGAAAAACAAAACAGCCGCTGCCCTCCAGAAGTTTGTGTTTTCCTGGAGAGACAGAACATACAACTCATTATAATACAAAAAAAAAAAATTAAGAGTGAAGTAAACACTAGAACCTAGGTACAGAGATGATGAAGGAACACAGGGAAAAGAATTTGGGGATAGTAGGTTTCTAGCAACATTGCCTAAAGTTTCATTGCCTTTCTTAGTTGGCATCTATTACTATTGACTCAAATTGAGTTTGAAACATACTAAAGATGTAGAGAGCTAGTTGGTGTAGTGGACAGAATGTTGGACTTGCAATAAGGAGGACCTGAGTTCAAATCCTACCTCAGACACTTCTTGAGCTGTATGACTCTAAACAGTTACCTCAGTTTCCTCATCTATAAAATGAAGATAATAGCCCTCTTCCTCACAGAGTTCTTGTGAGGATCCCATGGAAAGGCACATCACTAACTGCTTTCACCCTCTGCTACCAGGGGTACAAAGTGGAGGTAGAGTGGGTGTTGGGTGTGTCTACCACTTCTCCCAGATGATGCCTTTCCAGACTTCTGTTGTCACACTTAGCAGATGTAAAGCATTTAATTAATCTTAAAGCATTATAGAAATGCTCACTGTTATGACTAAATCTGCCAGATAGTTTTCAAATAAACTACTACCTAGCCATCTCTATCCTATACTTGTGCATTTTATTTTGGACTCAAGGAAAAGACTTTACATATCATATATCTCTATTATATTTAATCATATTCAGCTGATTGTTCTGGCCTGTCAAGATTTCTGAATCCTGACTCCATCATCCAGGAAGTTAGCTCTACCTCTCAGCATCTTGGCAACTGAAAATTTGAATAGCATTCTACCTGTGCTTTTATCCAAGTCAATGATAGAAATTCTAATGGCACAATGCCAAGCATAGATCCTTGGGGTACCCTATAGGAGACTGCCTTCTGAGTTTATATCAAACCATTAATGATCATTTTTGTGGCCTAGTCATTCAAACATTTCTGAATCTACCTAACAGTACTGCTATCTACCCCATATCTCTTCATTTTCTACATAATATAAGAATGAGAAACTTTGTCAAATGCTTTGCTAATATCTCGATTATCTATATCATCCCTCTGATTAACCAGTCTGGAAACTGTCTAAAAAATAAGGTTAGTTTGACATGACCAGTTTTTTAATGAAATCATGCTGATTCTTTATGATCACAACTTCTTTTTCTAAATGTTCACTATTTCTTTAATTGTAAGTTCCAGAATTTTGGCAGGAAGCAAAGTCAAGTTCATTAGTTGGTAGTTTACTCTGTTTTTAGCCTGATATGAAAACTGGGACTTTTGGCCTTCTCCCATCTTTTGGTAACTGTCCCATTCCCAATGGGGGCAGCTAGATGGTGCAATGGATAGAGCACCGGTGCAGGAGTCAGGAGGACCTGAGTTCAAATCTCACCTCAGACACTTGTCACTCAGACACTTGGGCAAGTCATTTAACCCCACCTGCCTCATCCTGGGTCATCTCCAGTCATCCTGATGAATATCAGGTCACTGGATTCAGATGGCTCTGGAGGAGAAGTGAGGCTGGTGACCTGCACAGCCCTCCCTCGCTCAAAACAAAGTCAAGTGCAAGTCATGTCATCACTTCTCTGATGGCATGGTCTTCTTTGGCAGCAGAGGACAAACACACACACACACACACAACTGTCTCATTCTCCCCTCTTTCAAAACTCACTGGTACACTAATCATCACATTTGCCAGCTTACTGCTACTGTCGTTCAGTCATTTCAGTTGTGTCCTACTCTTCATGACTCCATTTGGGGTTTACTTGGCAAAGATACTGGAGTGGTTTTGCATTTTCTTCTTCAGCTCGTTTTACAGATGAGGAAACTGAGGCAAATAGGGTTAAGTGACTTGCCCAGGGTCACACAGCTAGTAAGTGTCTGAGGCTAGATTTGAACTCATATCTTCCTGACTCCAGACCCAGAACTCTATCCACCGTGTCATCTAGATGCCCTAGCTTACTAGTTCATATCATCTTGGAGACTTGTAATCAGTAAGGTTTCCAAGTGATTTCTTGCTACCTTCTTATTTATGTTGGGTTCCTGCTGCACATTAGCTACTTTTGTCCTGTCCAGCCCAAAGTATATTCCCATAGTCAGAAGAAATAGAAGCATATTTATAGCATCTCTGCCTTCCCTCTACTATTTATTATATATCATATAACACAAGCAGAAGTTGTTTCTTTGATATTCCCCTTTTTCACAAAATAACTTCTACACTTTTCACACACACACACACACACACACACACACACACACACACACACAACTTCTCTGTTGTCCAACATGTTGTTGAAATGGATAGAACACTGGCCCTGAAGTTAGGAAGACCGAACATCTGGTCTCAGACACTTACTAGTTTTGCGACACCTGGACAAATCACTTAGCCTCTATTAGCCCCAGTTTTCTCATCTGTAAAATGGGGATAATAAAGCACCTACATCCCAGGGTTCTTGTGAGAATGAAATGAGATAATATTTACAAAGTGATTTGCAAGCCTTAAAGTTTGATATGAAGGCTAGCTGCTCTCCTAAAAGGGTTGTGTCCTCTTTTTATATTAGTCTTTCATTCCTTTCTCTTGCTTTTTCTCTCTTCTGTAGATATCTATTCTAGTCTAAATTGATTGATGAGTATCTTGAGCATATGAATTGGTAATTTTCAACAGCCCCATTTCCTCATCATTAGAATTATTCCCCTCTTTTCTTCTATTCATTCTTCAAAGCTATTCATTTCTCCTGGGATAACTTTCCCTGAAAAATTTTATGAGATGCTACCTGTTCTTTTGCTGATTTTTTTTAAAATCTAAGTTCTAGGGTGCCCAGTTTTTCTCTTTTTCTCTATCACAAATTCAAAGATGGGATAGCAATTTTTCCTCAAGCTTCCTATCATTTTCATCTCTAAAAACAATTCATCCATATTAGTGAAAATCAGATCCAAAATGCTCCAAATCTTCTGCTAATCAGTTTCTCCACTTTTAGAAGGAGGAAATTATCATTAAGGCAAATTGAGATGTTGGTAGTGTAATGGTTTATCTACACGTAATCAATAGTCATCATAAGTAATTTTTTTTAATGTTACATAAAATAAGATAGAGGAAGCAACACTGAGTGAGGGAAGCCAGGAATGTGCCACTAAGGGATTCCCCAAGGGCATATCTCTCTCAAAATATCTCCTTTTCTAGTTTAAAAGAAGTTTATGTCATT
This sequence comes from Notamacropus eugenii, assembly GCF_028372415.1. Taxonomy (NCBI): domain Eukaryota; kingdom Metazoa; phylum Chordata; class Mammalia; order Diprotodontia; family Macropodidae; genus Notamacropus; species Notamacropus eugenii. The sequence continues at coordinate 390,905,741 of NC_092873.1, forward strand.
CTTATCAATTTCTTAATCTCACTCTACTTAAAAAAAATTCTCCTACTTATCACCTTGGGCTACCTAAGGAAAACTATTAGAAGCAACACCACTAGCTTGGTAATCTCCCATGGAAAGGTAAAATTACTCAGTTGCCTCTCCATTCTTGATGGGGGGTTGGGAGGGGGTTTGGGAGGGAGAGGAGGATGACTCAGGGAATAGATGTGTCTATCAATTTCCCAAACCATAATTATTCCTGAATATTGATGCAAGTAACATCAAACACAAAACCAAATTTAGTGGCCACTATAAATATACATATGTATGTGTGTATGTGTATGCATATATAAGCATATATATACACACATACATAGTTTGTATATATATACACAGACACCGACACATATATACACATATATACATATATGAATATGTGTGCATATATGTGTCAGTGTATATGATATTCTCAAGTAGAATGTAAAGGCTCTGAAGTCAGACACTATTTGCAATTTTTTTCTTGGTCCAGACCAGTGATTTTAATTAATTAAATAGTGTATGCAACTCCTGATTCGGAAAACCTCTCAATTAATGCAAATATATAACTTATCTGTCACTTATAATCTTAGAAAATTGCCTAAGATATTGAGAGATTAAGCAACTTTCCCATGGTCAGCTAAGACAGCATGTGTCAGAGATATGACTTGAGCCCAGGTCTTCCTAACTTCAAGCTTATTCCTCTATCCATTATTCCATGCTGCTTATCAAATGGAAGATGCTTAATAAATGTTTTTTGGATTACATTTAATTGAAATTAATCATTCCAGTTCACATTGTTTTTCCTGTATAAATCATTTTGGTGTGATAGGATACTAGACCTTGAAGAAACTTTAAAGAGTATAGAATAATAACAGATTTGCAACTAGGAGGGTCTCTGGAGATCATCTACTCAAGCCCCCTCATTTTTAAAGATGAGGAAACTGAGTCTCAGAGAGGTTAAATGACTTATCCATGGTCCTGTAGGTAGTAAGTGGGAGAGCAAAGATTTAAATTCAGTTCTTCTGATTCCAAATATTACACCCTTTCCACTGCCTCTCAAATGTCTTGTTCGACTAAAGAATCTGTTGAATCCCTGCCTTTTGTAGAGGGGCAAACCAGGACCCAAAGGTAAAATAACTTGTCCAAAGTCACTCAACTGACAAGTTTCAGAGCCACTAGTAGAACTCAGATTTTAAAGAATACTTTCCTAGTCCAGTGCTCTTTCCACCATATTACTCTGCCTTGAATACTGTGCTGTGTTGTTATTTTATTCCAGGGAGGAAGTCAATGTGGAAAGAACACTGGACTCCAATTATGCCTATTAATATAATATATGACATATTGTCTCAAAAATCTTGCCTTAGTGAAGTTTTAAGCTGTAATAAATTCAGATGTATAAATCCTACAAACTTACAAAAAGGCTAATATGATTAATTATTTAACATTTTAAAACATTGACATGTTTCTTATTGTAATTCAGCCTAACCACTGTTTTGTGCCATACATCACTCTAGTCCATATTCAGACTTAGTAATAACTTCCGTCAATGGCTTCTTGTGACTAAAACGATTCTTTGTGGTATCCTAGCCTTAAGATTATCCAAAGAACAAGATTTTAGTGTGGAGGTGACAGTTTTGATACTTTAAGAAAAAGTTTGATGTTCAGGTGACTGATGTGCTCAAGCCAGAGGACCTCTTCTATTGGTCCAGTGGTCCGAGAAGGTGTCATCCAGAAACTGTCACATGCAATGCATAATGACAGGATGTTCTGTTTTATTTGTTGTTGCCCTTTAAAATTAAAATTTTATTCTTTTTATTTGTCTTTTTGTATTAAAGTTCAAAATGAATAACATTTTTAAAATAAAATTAATATACTTTTGGTGTTATTAAAACTTAAAGCTGCATTGAGATTTTGGGAATATCCTAAACTCGTATGTATGTGTGCAGATACACATCTGTGTATGTAAGTATATACACATTGCACATACGTATGTATTATATTTGTCATATGTCTACACACATGTATATAGTGCTTTGTAATTTTTAAAGCACTATATAGATGCACTCATTTTTATTGTCATGTCTTCTCAGGTATAGAATATGTTCATATATTTTAAATTTATTTTGTGCCCTTCCCCCTGCGTCTTAATGCTTTGTATTGGAACGTATTGCTATTTATTTATTATAGGTACTTAATGCATATTTGCCAAATCATTGGCAAGCCAAAGTCATTTGTAAAGAAAATGATGATACTGGCTCACCTTTATATAAGCATTAGGGACTGCAAAGTGCTTTACACATATTATCTCACTTGATATTCACAACTACCCTACGAAGTAGGTGCGTTTATTGTATTTAATTTTTACAAATGAAGGTGAGTGACTTGCATCAAAATTGAAGTCATATTGCAAGTTATGATCAGAGGGAGGACTCAAATGCAGGTCTTCCTAACTCCATACCCAAAAGTCTATCCACTCGGCTGTACTGCCTCTCATAACTATTACAAGGACTTCATTAAACTGGCTTCATACTTTTCCCCCAAAGGAGTAAATGATTCTAAGACCCATAAGATCACAGAGCTAGAGCTCAAAGGGGCCTCAAATTCTATTGATGCCCTTATTTTTCAGATGAGGAAACTGAGGAGTAAAGAGATTAAATGACTGGTCGAAAATCACACAGGCAGTCAGAAGGGAAATTTTAACCAATGTATTCTGCCAGAACCAGTCTTCTTCCCACTATGTCTCTCATTATGTCCCAATCCTTATATTAAAACTTTGAGAAAGCTCTAAAATTTTCTCAATCTTTTTTTCTCAAATTTTGCAGTCTGAGAACCCTTTCAGTGCAAAAGATCCCACGGAACACCTTACCCCTGCAAATTGATTATTTTCCATTTGAATGTGAGGAGTGGGATTTTGCTGTTGATTAAATGCCAGTGATGTTGTATCTGATTTTTAATAAATGTCACAAGCAAATTTTGAATCCCTTCCTAGAAACAAATGTAAAGACATGAAAGTACGAAAACAGATACATGACAAAGACAGTGCTAATACATGATGAGTGATCCCTAGACCATACTTTGAGACCTTCGGCTTAGAAGACCATCATAAACCAGTTAAAGGACCAGAAATTAAGTAGCCTGGGGAAAATAAGGCTTCGAGGAGCTCTTACAGAAATATCAATCCACATAAGTTTAAATCCATTTCTCGGAAGATGGTAAGTAGTACCTGCTCAGTAATTGATGCTGTGTGTGGTACATCAATATGGAAAATTTTTCAGCTAACAATAATATCAACAGCAACAAAATAGTAAAAATTATGTCTCAATTTGTTTAACACCTTTCATTATTTTTTATTCTCAAAACATTCCCCATCTGTTATTTCATTGTTATCAGCACCACAAGCCTGGGACAGGGGTAGGGCAGGGTTTAGTATCCACATTTCACAAGTGAAATGAAGACAAAGAGTAGCTGAAGCTCAATTCAAGTGTCTTGTCCCCTATGAAGCTTCCCTGACTGGAAAGGAGCAATCCTTTCTTGAATATCAGAGAACTTGGTTTATACATTTTCTATGCATTTACCACATTCTAGTTTGTATCAAAGCTCTTGGTCTTCTTGACTATACTGCAAACTCTCTGAGGGTAGAGACTCTATTTTTGTAGTTTCTTCAATGCTTACCCAACTTGCACTTGATAAATGTTGGTTGAAGGTTGTTGTTAAATGGTGGGGCAGCGTAAAATGTTGAAATTAAGGTTTCTGAGAGAGGCCTTGGATTCTCCTTTGCTAATAGCATTTTAAATTAGAGCAGATGCCCATCCATGTGGGATAACTTAGTTGCTATCCTGCCAAGAGGTAGGAGGTTGGCTCACAATCTCTACATGATCCTTGGGTTACCCTTCCATTCCTATGATTTTGGAATCAAAACTTTCAGACATTAAAGGCTCTCTCCCCAGATTTTCCAGAGGCTAATTCAGAATATTGCATTTGTTCTCTTCTACAGAGCTATTTGTTTGAAACACTGGACAAGTCTATTAGTATGAAATTTCTAGAGCGCTGGACAATGGATCTAGTCACTTGATGCTAAATGATTGTGAAGATGGCCTCAAATACCCTAATGGTTGAGTTGGTCACTGTTTGTAGAAACAGCCAACATTCCTAACAAGGAGCCCTTGTTCCTGAACAAGGACCTATTGTATTTGAAAAAGTTGCAAGAAACAGCAAACTCCGAAACCAGATTTTCTAGGTGGGCTTATTTTGCTTATTATGAATTGAGGCATGCAAATCAGTTCTTAGGTCTTCTCTCTTACTTATTTATGATTTCTACTTAACTGCTTCCAAATAGCATTTGAAACAGGCTTCTCTCTGGATAATACTATGAAGTTGGGCTCTCGGCCATTCCTATTGCTAAAGGTCTTGTACAAAGTGATAGAAATTTAAGAAAAATCCAAAGAATCTCAGCCAAGGCACAGAGTGAATTCAAGAAAGTCGTGAACAGATCCAGGAGGGGAATAAAGCATATAACCAGCCTAGGCCAGTCTTCTAAATGAAGGACTCAGGAGGAATAGACCAATAGAAGGGAGTCCCAAGGGTGGAGGAAGTTTAGAGTCAGAAAGCCTCGAGTACTGATGATATTTCCAGGGTGAGAAGGAAGCTGTGTCTTGTCTTTCAAATGTACCATCAAATGGAATGGGCAGAATTAGATGACCTAAGGTTTTAAAGGGGAATTCTCTGCCATCAATCATTCTTCTGTGACTTCAATATCACCTTCATGTCATGAACTTTCCAAGCCTTAATGTATTTCTCTCCTGAAAGGTAGATGTGCCCCTCTGAAAACAGCTGTAGCTTTATAGGTTTTCTTTGTAGCTACAAATCAGTCAGGAAATTCTCTTGCAACTGCAGTGGTTGGCTAACAAAGATTGTTCTCTGTGCTAAGTAGAAAAACTAATTTAGCCCTCCTTTGCAATGTATATGCCATTCTAGAGTCTACCACCAATGCATGTTTTGGAATGGAGACTTCTGAGACAAAGACACTGAAAAAATAAGGAGTAAAGAGACAGAGTACAGATGTTCAGGGTCTGAACTCTATCTTGGCACCATGTCAGGAGATTCCTATGCGCAGGCTTTCTCTTTCCACTTCCACCTCCCACCACCCCCAGCTTTTTTTCACAGAGTTTAGGAGTTAAGAGATAGGAAACACTTCAAAGAATTTCCTCAGCAACTGCTGAATCACTGTTGTGAAGGCTGCTCTTGAGTCAAGATTGAGACTGAGATCAGTGTGGTTATTAGGGCTGTTATGGTATCCTAGGATGATGGGATATGGTTGCGATAAATACAACAAGGTCAGTGAGATGGCCCTTCAGAGACATTCTCCTCCTTCCAGACTGGTATCTAAGCAAGAAAAGCCACTTCTTGCCCATATAGTCAGAGATGCTGGCTGTTGTTGGAAACCTAGGTTAGTTTTTTTCCTCCCCTTAAAATTGTTTATTACCATCGATATATGTGTATTCTCACACATATGTATGTGTGTTTATATATATAGTCAGCTAGGTGGCACAGTGGATAGAGGACCAGCCCCAGAATCAAGAGGACCTGAGTTCAAATCTGGTCTCAGATACTTACTAGCTGTGTGACCCTGAGCAAGTCACTTAACCCTGTTTGCCTCAGTTCCTCATTGTAAAACAAGCTAGAGAAGGAAATGGTAAACCACTCTAGTTTCTTTGCCAAGAAAAATGCAAATGGGATTATGGAGAGTCAGACATTACTGAAATAACTCAACAACAAAATAGTTAGGAGTATGTGTGCATATATATGTGTGTATATACACCAAAGTTCATGGTACTTAATATCTACTTATATCTAACTTATCTATATATTTATACACATATTATATATACACATATGCATAAATAGACACACAAATACATATTTTTATGTATGTGTGTTCATACACACACACACACACACACACACACACACACACACCCCATTAGTGAAACCAAGTCCCACACCATTAGTGATATTCATCTTACAGGAAGCACTAAGAGAACCTCTGTAGAGTCTGTATATGTGAATACATAGATGATTTATGCCCTACATGCATAAACTCTTTCAAAAGTCCAACCCAAAGACGCTACCTGGTAAGCTTATCAAACTGATCAGGCAACTCCCTTGAACAACACTTTACATTAACTAAATGAGATCTTGTCAAAGAGTCTGGAAAGAGCCAGAGGCAAAAATGCACATCCACCTATGATAGAGATATAGGAATACAGAGTCTTCAACTGTGGGAAGGGTTGGCATGGGGAAGAAAGTTTGCCAGTGTTCTATTGAACCCCAGAGGGCAGAAGGTTTCAAAAAGGCCAGTTTGGAGCTGATACATGGAGAACTTCCTGATAATTAGGGTTATCCAAATGAAACAATGAGATAACTAGGTGGCACAGTGGATACGGTGCTGGTCCTGGAGTCAGGAAGACCCCAGTTCAAATCTGGCCTCAGACACTCACTAGCTATGTGACCTGGGCAAGTCACTTAACCCTGCTTTACTTCAATTTCCTCTTCTGCAAAGTGAACTAGAGAAGGAAATGACAAACCACTTGGGCATCTTTGCTGAACTCACTGAAATGACAGAATAGCCATAACAAAGGGAATATCTTGAGAAATTGTATACCCTCCCCTCCCCCACCCATTGGAGGTCTTCAGAAGTTGACTACTTGTCTACTATTTTTTCTTGAGGGTAAGGGGCTTCTTCTTCAGATATGCATTAGACTAGAGGACTTCTGAGGTCCCTTCTAGTCATAGATTTGCGATTCAATGAGGGCTCCCATGGAGGTGGAACTGGTCACCTCAAGAGATAGAGATTTCCCCTGAAAATAAGATCTTCAAGCAAAGGCTGTATGAATACTTAGAGAAGATTCTTACTCAGGCATGGGTTGGACTAAATGGCCTTTGACATCCCTTCCAGTTCTGGAATTTTGTGATCAGTGGGATCCCAGTGAACAAGGAGAATCAGTAAGAATCTAAGGCCAAAGCTAGGAGCACAAAACTATACAAAGGGCAAAGGAAAGATTGCTTTGGGAAAAAATTCTCAATTGGATATGCTGGGTGAGAGCTTATCTTCATCTCTTTCAGGTATACTAGATGAGACTAAATTCACCTACCAGATCTGTCAGGTGAGTAGCAGCTTAGACCACTTCCACTCAATGCCAGGGTTTCCTGAGTAACTTCTGGGTAGGCATGGGGAGTGGTCCAGGGAACTAATTTTGGATAATCTCTGTATTCTTTGTAAATAGTATGTAAAGTCATTAAGGAGAATCAAATGTTAAATACAGGTGGATGAGAGCGGTGGTTCCTATTTAGTGGTTGGAGAACTTGTGGCTTCACCACAATGATTCAAGTGATTTGCAATAAAAAAACTGCTTAATTATGCCTTGAGCAGTAAATAATCTCTGATTTTGTTATGAAGAGATAATAGTAAATATGACTCAATAAATTATGTTTAATTCTCATAGAATGTCCTATGCAGAATATTCATAATTATATCATAATTAGAGTTTTATGATTTTATATTTACTTTTTAATAATGATATTACATAATTTTATATTTTGTAATTAAAATTTTATGCTATAAATTTTACCGTATAGTTTTTGAGGCAAAATTATCATTGTAGCTATTATGAGCACCTGATGAATAAATCTTAAAGATTATTATGAGTATTATATTAAATTACCATGGGAATTCACAAATTTGATGTTGTTTTTGAAAGGGATTAACAGAACACAAAATAATGAGAACCACCGAATTAGAATCTGAGTAAAGCAAAGGTTTAAAATAATCTTTCAGAATATACAAGGGAGTCAACAAGAGATCCATAAAAAGGTCTGCTGGGTAGTGGGAAAAGTCCAAAGAAATTGGATGTGTTTATTATTTGAGATGCCAAGTAAGGTTTTGCTTTAGTACTGTGGAGGAATTACTTTAGAAGAGAAAGCACTTTTTCCCCCTGTGGCATGCTGAGTTGTCTGATACGTTACAGATATGGAGAGCCCCTGGGCATATAGAAACCATCCTAGTGATATTGTTAAGCTTATATGAGCCAGTGGCTCTGGTGAGGAAGAGCATAACATACATTGACTGGTGAATGGAAGACTATAACATTAAATCCTTTTTTTTTTTTTTTTAAGGTAATTGGGGTTAAGTGATTTGCCCAGGGTCATACAGCTAGTGTCTGATGCCAGATCTGAATTCAGGTCATCCTGACTCCAGGGCCAGTGCTCTATCTACTGCAGCATCTAGCTGTCCAATTCATTCTCTACCTCATTTTTTATTAAGTTTTAATCACTGAATGGTCATTGTCTTAGTCAGACTGAGACCTGTAAAAGACCTTAGCTTGAAAAGACCAAGGTTCCTCACTGCATCCTGGGTCATCTCCAGTTGTCCTGACCTATATATGGCCACTGAATCCAGATGACTCCAGAGGTGAAAGTGAGGCTGGTGACTTTGCACAGCCCTCTCTCACTTAAATTCAATTCACTTGCATGCCCTGGCATCACCTCCTGGAAGTCATGGTCCTCTTGGAGAACAAAGGACAAGCAAGAACAGTTAGGCATTAGGGAGAAACAAAATTTACATAAGAAATGATCCCTGCCTTCAAGGTGTTTTCAATCTGGTGGGAGGATAAAACCCCAACATAGACCTGATAGGTGTATTAGTGAGTTACAAAACAAAATACTTCATGAAGTTTGGGGGAAGGTGAAAGATGTCATTTGACTTGGACTTTATAATAGTGCATTGGACCTCTACAGACTTGGGAGAAATTATTTTACTATTATATTAATAACTAATTATGAATTTGGGATCTAGACTTTTCTTATTTGCTCATTTAAGGTCTAGTCTCTGTAAAAAGTTAGTCTCCGAAGGACATGACTGGTTGATGAGTTTGTCCTAGCTCTCAAGGAATATTTCTTCAATCTTGGGTAGGACCCCAAGGACTAGGACATTTTGTTTTTATTTAGAGTGTAAACAGAATCCATTCTAAGTGAGTTCTTACCCCAGGGAAAAGAACCTTGGTCCTTGTACCACTCTATTAGCATTTAAGGTGACCAAGCTGATGAAGGAGAAAACCAACCAGAGAGGTCTATGTGGAGATGGATTCCTCTCTCCAGATTGCTAGAGACAACTGAGTCTCATGGTCAAACCATGATCTCACCAGGAGGAGCTGAAGATTTTTGGCCCACCTCCTCACTAAATGTCCACCAATAAGGGTTGATTTTCACCTGTCAGGGAAATTCCCTTTCAAAGAATTATTCAAGGCTTTCAAGTTCTCCATGTTTTTGTCTTTGATTACTGAGAAAAATCACTGGCCATCAATCTATTTTAGCTAGTCTAATTAATAAATTGATTATTAACTATCCAGAGTAATTTCTCAGGGTTTTTCATTTGTCACACGACAAAGAAGGGAGGCAGAATATTCTGGCCATAATAAACAGTGTTAAGTGAGGGAGAGCCCATATCTAGAACAAGTGGAAAGCAAAGGTCTCAGTAACAGTTTCAGTTGCTCTGGGAAATAATGGAAAACCAAGAAGTCCATGATCTGTAGAATGGGAGGTAAGCCAAAACAGAGTGGCTAAAACCAAACTATCAGGATGACTGTTGGCTCTACCAAGTATTTGGGGAGAGAAACTGGGAGAGAAAAAAAAAGAAAAAAGAGGCAGTGAGTCAACAGAATGAATCTATAACATTAGAAAGGAAATAACTTGGAGGGAAAAAAGAGTGTGAGAAAAGGGAGTTCTCAAGCCAGTGGTCAAAGCTGTGACTGACATAGTCTAGATAAGAATGGTGATGTAACACAGAATGACTGTGAGGGGAGGAGCTGGTGTGAGAGCTTTGGAGAAGAGAGACATTTTTCGTTTTATCTTCTTTGAGGGAGGACTGGTGTGATTTCAAACTCTCTCCTGAACTGACTGGAGACATGTGGAGAGAGACACATAGATTTTAGAAACAGTAGACGTGGTGGAAGTTAACTCCTCAATATGTTGCTGATTTCCAGTTTGCCTCTCTACAGATTTCAGGGAATTTCTCCTTGAGTGAGATAAGGACCTCTTTCTTGGTTGAGGAAGATCTCATCTTTCTCTCATCTTAAGAATTCATTTACTCTTTTGTATTTTCTGATACATTCTAATCTGTATATGTACTCCAATTTTTATATGCTATCTCTTTGGATAAATGGGTTTACTTACTATTTACTATTTGTAATGGTCTTCTGAAAACTGGCATTTTGCAGGAAGGAGTCAAACTGGTAAGTATAAGGTAAGATCTACTCTCTCCTTTTAAAGGATGGTGACTAAAGAATCTAGTGACTTGTTTTGTTCTTCTAGATCAGTAATGTTAACAGGAGCATACTACATGATTCTAGTCCAATATCCTCTTGGAGATAGGGGAGCAGAGCACAGCAACCAACCTGATAGTGCTAAGGACAAATCAAGGACTTACAAACCTTTGTTCTTTCTCTATACTCCCTCCCCCACATCCAGCTATTATGCTGGCTCTCCTTTCCTAAGAGCTGGTCCAGATCTCAGGTTGTATCTATCAGTGCCTCCCTGAAAAACATTTTAAGAGCTCAAGTGGACCTCTATAACTAATACAGACAGCACATGTCCTATAATAGGATCTTATGATTACTGTGACTACAAATGACAAGAGGAAAATCTTTTCAATCAAAATGCTTTGGCATCTTAGTAGACAATGCATTATGCCAGCATTTTTATTGGAATAGAGTATTGGTCTCTTTTGGTCTATCATACTTTGGGCTATGATTTTCAAATGAATCAGGTCACACAGTCTGTTCATTTGCATTGGTAAATTATTCATAATGGCAATTTGCTAGAAAATAAAGATGTTGCCTTTTGCAAATCCATCAAGGAAATGGCATATTCCTGGTGGAACACCCACCCTCAGTTGAATCTGACAGCACCTCTACCTCTTGGGTGGGACCCTTCCCAGGTTAATGGAAAGGAAAAAAAAATAGGGAAATGAATGTTGAACTCCTAAGTAAAAAAGGAGATGGGACCTTCCTTCCCTTCATCCCCAATCTTACTTATTAAAGCCTAATCTGTTCTTCCAGCTCAATTGCTCCCTCCATGTGCTCTGAATTATTAGTGAATAAATATGTTCAGCAATGACTGCTGTGATTCTACAGATCTCAACTCCCCTTCCCCCTCCACATGTACACCACTATCCACTCTCCATCTTTGTCTCATTAGATAGCACTTGGCAGACTTGAGAAAACTTTTCATGCAAGAGTTTCAGGCTTTCTGAAAGGTTTCTGTGCCGTATATTTAAAGTTTAATTAATTTCTACCAGCTTTATTAGTGACAAATGATAGACAGTAATGGTTGGAGTAAGTCGAGTGGGCTGGCAGATCTAGGGAAAACTGCCCTCAGCAGAATATCAGAATGGTGACAGAGAATTATTGCACCAACTGGTCATCCCCATCACCTCCTACTGATTATGAAGTACTATATCTGTTTCACTATCAGATTCTTGATGTTTCCTATAACTGGGATGGAGAAGATGATAGTGGGCAATAGCATGGCAGTATTGAAAGGGAAATTCTATGTTCAGGTCTTCTCTCTAATTAAACAGACAAAACTCAGAAAGAGAAAATTTTAAATGAGTTTATTAAAAACACCAAGGCAGAAACACATTGGTGGGCTGGCCACAAGGGTCAACTGGAGATTCAAAATGCAGATTGCTTTTAAAGACAACTTTTCATAATAAAAACAAGACAATCCTGATAGGGAGACATTTACCAAAGGAGTAGGTGATTGGATCTCAGATCCACCCCTATGGCCACATCACAGGAAAAAGAGATTAGAGGTAAGGGGGACAGCAAAGGACAAAGGGATGAGATCAAAAGTATATGCCTCAGACTGGCTTCCCCCTCTTCTAATAAACTGATTAACAATTACTGAAAGACAAGCAAGACTGGAAACAATATATAAGACCCTCAATTATTGCTACTGCCTGAGGAAGCAATAAACCCTCTAATAGATGGGGAAACCTGTTTCTGATTTTTAATGGGCTGTCCTGTGGAGGTCAGCAGGCCTCAGTGTTTCCATAGCATCCCAAAGCCATGCACCAAAGTCTTATCCTCACTTTCCATCTCAAGTAGACATGTGGCAGGATGGAATGTGTTGCTTACATCAACTACATTCCGTCCTTTCTCAGAGGTGAATAAATCAAATGGAAGAACTAGGTCTGAGTCAGCATAAATTTCAATAGTAGAGATCAATGGAATCTCAAAGAAACCACAAAGCAATCCTCCAAATCCAGAAGCAACTCCCATTCCTCAGAGACAGTGGTTTACGGTAGGCTCAGGATATACTATTTGAGATGATCTTAGATAGAGACCTTAGGCACGAAGCTTTTAAGGTTTGCAAAATGTTAGCCATGTATTATATCACGGGAATCTCCTAACAATTTTGTGAGTTAGGTTCTATTTACCCCTATTTTATTATTATCCCTATTTCAACAAGAACACTGATTTTAAGAATGTAAATACCTTACCCATGGTCACATAGCTACTAAGGGTTAGAAGTGAGATTTGAACCTAGGTTTTCGTGCTTCCAGTGTTCTAGTCATTCTGCCACATCGTCTGTATTTTCCCCTATGAAATTTTGAGGGAAAGAGTTAGAGCTACCTGCATATATTAGGCACTCAAAAATACTTATTGCACAAATGAACTGTTAACAAAGATCACAAGAAAGTTCTTGCTAAGAAAAATGTATCTTTATTTTTTTCCCCAAATGTGTTTCTTTTCTTCTAATTTGATTTCAGTGTGATTCATACCCTAAGGGAAGGTCTTTCAAAAAGTCACCTTCACGCTTTAGAAATTATTTCAATTTGTCTAAGCCTTCCCTGCCAGTGACAACCAGATGCTTCCAGGCAAAGAAGGCTCAAGCAAAAGGCTGTGAAGGCTGGGCCACAGTAAGAGAGCTTTCTTAGCTATAATGAGCAAGGAGGAAAGCCTCCATCATTGGAGGGAAAGTTCTACTTGAGTCCTCCCCCAACAGCTGTTAGAACTGGAGTTTCTCAGATGTGGAGGAGAAAATTTGATTTTAAAATTATGCTTTATTGTGACTGGACATGAATTTTAAAACATTTCCATTATTTCCCCTACCCCGAGTGCCACGTAGGAGAACAGGAACCAAGGATTTTATGGGAGGAGACATCTCCCTACCTCTCTCTAGAACAGACAAAGAGCTTCCTTCTCCAATACTATGAAAACAAAAAAAATGTCACATTAAATTCTCTTTCTTCAGAATTCCTCACTCTTCTGCTCTCTGTTGCCTAAAGAAAAAAACAGAGGGGGGAGGGGAAAGAAGAGAGGAAGGGAATTGGGAGAAAGGGAGAGATAGAATACTTGAGAACCTGAGTGACCCTAGCCAATTAATGTAAAACTCTACATTGAAGCCTGGTCCTGAGGAATATGGGAAAGAAGACTTGTTTCCAAAAGGGACACCCTAATAAGGAGTTCAAAGCAAAGGATTGTCTTTGTCTTCATAGCCTCTGTTTCTAATGGTATACCAGCAGCCTGAAAAAAACCAGATTCAAAACACTGTAGAAGGAAAGAAAATCTTTTTCTTGTCAGACTTTGGCCCTAGGGGCAATTTTGTCATGACCAGTCCCATTATAAATTTAATGGGTTGTTGTATTACTTACAGAAGCCTGGGGTTTTGGTAAGAGGTGCCCTTTCTAAATTGCAAAGTAACAAAATGCTCACTTTTTGGCCTTAGATAAACTTGAGATCCCACAGTGACTGAGTGGCCTCATTAAGGAGGCACTGAATTAAACACTAGACCCTAAGAAGGACATCTAAGGGAAATGGACCCTGTGCTGTACCAGCTCAAACTTCTGTTCAAATACCCTAGCTAATAGTGTGAGCCTGAATTGGGGCTGACTACAGAAACAGAAGCCTCAGACCATTGGCAGATTTCTGGACTCTAGAGAATGACATGATGCATTAAATTATCTCTTTTCCAAAGATTCTGCACTTCGTGTCTTCTCAAATACAAATCCTTTCAGACTAATGTTGACCATGTTTTTTTTCTGAGGTATAGGAGTAGTTTCTAGATTAGGAGTCTTGTTCTGTAGCTTCTTTAGGGATCTACTGGTCTAGATCAATCTCAGAGATCAGGATCCTTTGTATGCTTCTCAATTTTCAAGGATCTGTGAAGTCAGCATGGGTCCAGAGAGACTTTGGGACCCATGATAGATAAGTGATTCTCATGAGGCTATTCTCAAGCAGCAGGTGATTTTGAAGAAATCTTTCTCCAGGGAGGGTTTGTGAACACTCTTCCTTGGGAGACTATTTCAATTTGTTAATCAGATGATTAGCTTTTAAACTTTGCCTTGTTTTACCCTTTGTAGCTCCCGGATAGATTCTGCAGCAGGTGCAGACCAAAGAGCCTGTGCTGAAAGGGGAAAGGGGATTAGTGCTGACACTGCGTGAGAGGTATGGTAGAACACGCCAGGGTCACTAAATTTAGGCAGATGGTATTGTGGCAGGAGTGGAGACTGGGCAAAATGACTGGTACAGCTGAAACTAAGAGATATGGTCTTGTCTTGGGACTGACATCAGTATTTATCAAAACAGTCACAAACAGCTAGGTTGTGTTAGGGCAAGGTTGACAGAATCTTGGTCTACAAACTGAGGTCCAGAGCAGAGAAGCAAAGGAAGAAGAGGGGACATTGCTCCCACAGGGTCTTGTTACACAAATACTTCTGGGGCTACCCTTCTACTCCTAAAAGACTGACAAAGAAGGGGGAGGCTGATCTTTCAAGTTTGCTCTTATCTGCTCAAGACTCTTCTATATCTATGTTTATATATCCTATAGACATCCGCCAACAGGCTGTATCAATCAGCCAACAGGCATTTACGAAGCTCCTATCATGTGACAGGTGACTGCGCTAAGGTAGAAAGAAGGAAGGAAGGGAGAGAGAGAAGAAGAAGAAGAAGAAGAAGAAGAAGAAGAAGAAGAAGAAGAAGAAGAAGAAGGAGAAGAAGAAGAAGAAGAAGAAGAAGAAGAAGGAGAAGAAGAAGAAGAAGAAGAAGAAGAAAGAAAGAAAGAAAGAAAGAAAGAAAGAAAGAAAGAAAGAAAGAAAGGCATAAAGACAAAAGATGGAAGGAAAAGAGGAAGACCGAGGGGGCAAAGGAGAAAAAAATAGAGAGAAACAAAGAGGCTGGAAGAAAAGAATGGAGAAAGAAAGAAAAGAAGGAAGAAAGGGAGGAAAAACTAAAGAAAAGAAGGAAGGGAGGGAGGAAGAGGCAGAGTAGTTCCTGTCATTAAAAAGATTACAATTTCATGGGAAATCAACAAGTACACATATAAAGTAAATAAAAACATATCCATTTGTGGGAGGAGGTGGAGCTGAAGAGACAAGCAAAGGTAGCCCTTAGTAGGTAGTGTGCGAGATTAGCTTTGAAGGAATCTAGGCATGGTAAGGGGTGACAGTGAATGGAGGGAGCTCAGGATATGTGGTGTGAGAGAAAGGCTGATTCTTACTAGCATTACAAGCAGCTGAGATCCCATCCATCAAACTCTTTCTTCAGAACCAGAGACAGGAAAGCCTGAGGCTTTGGCTATTGTTCCATTTGGCTAGGTTTTCACTTTCATAGAACAAAAAAAAGTCTCTTTTATTCAGATCCAGAGTGTTGTAGCTAATCAAATATTTTAACTAGTTGGGAGTTACCAAGTAGGAATGACTTATTTTCAAAGAATTAGAATATAATTTAGCACTAAAGGAACCTGATGCTAATTTAATCTTCGGTGATGGTGAAAGCATTTATGGGTCTCCTAGTGCTCCAGGGTCATCAGTATTAACTTCAACAACCACCATTGCACTGGGATGTAGTGGCCTGCTGCTTACCAAGATTTACAGTGAACCAATGCCAGATCTCAGAGAGTTTACTGCGTGCCCACTGGTGAGCCCCATGGCACTTGTCCCAGGAACTAATTGTAAGCTGGCACTGCTTTCGGATCTTAGTCTGTCCCTCAGAAGCAGTAGGAGTAGACTAACCTAGAAACTAACAGCAACTCTGCTTACATAAAGCCATTTAGCCATAAGCTAAGGAAGCTCTCTGTTTTTCCTCCATTCCTGTTACCCTTCTTGCCCTTCAGAGAGGCGGGGGCAAGGGTCATCACTGACATAATCTCTGGGTATGAAAAAGTTGTGCTTTAAGTCAGGCTGGAATGATCAGATGAGTTAATGACCAACCTGATATTTTGAATGAGCTTTTTGCACTTTAAAGTTGGAAGTGAGGAATGTAAGTCATTGGACATGGGGAGGGAGAATGCATGAGCAAGGAGCTAAGCTTACAGGCTAAAAGGAGAGAAAGCCAGGGAGGTCCAATGTCTGACAAGTCAGTTTCTTTTTTCATTCTTGGCTTGACAGTTTGTGAGTAAGCAGGCATTCATTTACATGATGACAGCATCACTTGACAAAATCCTCTTTCAAGGATGATTGAGCCAAGGTGGAGATCTGAGCTCATCGGAGAGCAAGCTTGGAAAAGTCCTGTTGCAACTTGCAATCTCTTATGCCAAAGGTCTTTTGGCAGTGGCACCCCAGTGAAGAAAGCATGAGCAAATGGTAACCAGATCATGGAACCATTAGGGGTGACAGGTAGCTTCTAGATCCAATAGCCTCTGAGCAGGCATGATTAATAAAGATATAAGTACATTTTAATTTCCTTCCATTAACTAATAGTGGGTTACCAGGACCAGCTGGACAAATCCTTTCCTAAGGATTTATCACAATCATATTTTACCTTTGTGGGCTTCTATACTTGGAAGGCAAGGAAGCCCATATGAGCAAGAGAGTGATGATGGTAGAGTTGGTATTAATGCCTCCCCTTTTGACCCAGACACAGACAAAGGGAGTTAGCCTTTCATGCGTCTGTGAGGCTGGGGGCTAATAGGCTCTCGGTGACACATGCCTACTGGCTTCTTGCATCTTTGAGGTGTGTTGTACATGTGCATTAAAGGGCTTATCAGGAAGATGTTCCTCCTGAGCAGTAAATGGAAGGAAGCTGGCTTCTTTGTACATGGCTTTATCAAGCAAGCCCAGGGCTGAGAGGTCTGACTGCTTCATTAAGCAAGTTTGGAACCTCCTGCTGCATGTAAGTGTACCTGGTGAGCTAGTCCCTTAGGCCTTATTCCGCAGATGACATCAGTTAATTATTTTCAAACCCACCCTCCCTAGGAATCCTCAGTAAAGGAGCAGACCCTACACTTCTCCAGTAAACAGCCTGAGGAGTGATTGCATGTAAAGCATGATAAATGGAGAAGCCATTCAAGCAGCTTTTCTTCCCCCCTTTTCTCACTTAATTATCCTCTGTCCGCAAATACTCAGCCAGAGCTCACAAGATGATTTTTTTAAAAATATAAATCATTAGACCCTGAATGTGATAAGGTTGTTAAGGCTCACTTTGGGGCTTTTAAATGTCAGCACAGTCAATCAACTGAAAGGAGTGTTTCTAGTCTATGTGAACCAAGGCCCCATCCCCGGATTAGCAGACCTTTCCCAGATCCATGTTGAAGGAATGAGAAGACATTTTCTCCTCTCTATTCCTGGGGGATGGGACCCTCTGTTCATTCTCTTTGGTTGCAAATAGGCATGTGGCTAGTAACTGCCTCTTAGATCTGAAAGAGTATCTTATTTTCTGCACAAACCAAGCTTGGTAGCTCTCTGCTTCATTACAGAAGAATCTCTTAAGTGAATTCTTCTATCTCATGAGGCCAATGTATAGACTGACCTGGAAATCCCAGAAAGCCATTTTTGAAGGAGTGTCTGGTCCCCAAATACTAAGACCTAGCTTATTCCAAATAATTGAAGACGTTAATGGACAAAATCAAAATATATTGTACTCTTAGGCATTTGATGGTACTCAAACATTTTCAACATCTGCAGCACAAGCAACATGAGACAGTGATGCAGTAGAAAGAGTTCTGGAACTGAAAACAGAAAACCTGGGTTCAAACCTTGACATTTATGACTTATGTGACTCTGGGCAAGCCACTCAGCTTTTCTGGGTCTCAGTTTTGACAGCTCTAAAATAAGGGAATTGGATTACATAACTTCCAAGGTCCTTTCCAGCTCTAAATCTATGGTCTTATGATCCTTGAATGTGTTATCAACGCCTGAAATTGAATCATTCACAGTTGCATCATGGACACCTATGGTTGCCAAAAACATATGTACCCTGGGACCAACTATCCATTTCTCTGGGGACAGAAGGACCAGAAGGACTCCAAATGCCAGAATCTGGGGAATCCAGTAATAGCATAGATTTATTTTATAGATGTATGAGATATTAGTATGGGTGCCATCACAGGTCACAACTTTTTCCACCAGTTATTCTTCTGAAATTGCCACAGTGAAATAAATTCCTTATCTGTTGGCCAGCCTTGTGGTGACGATTCCTTCAGACTTAACAAGGCTAGTCATGAAATCATCACCAGCTTCTCCATGCTTAATATCTCCTGTTGCTTCAGCGTTACCAATATGACATGACTTCCAGTCTCCTCTACCAACCTGGTTGCTTACTCAAAGGCATCTTTGATCAGTTGCGTCTTTGTAGGGCTTGTCAGAATCTGTATTTCACTGGTATCATCTTCTAGAACTGAGAGTTGCCTCTAAGTCCTAAGCAGGTATTAAAAGAAGATTTTGGTGGAGCATTAGTCAAATTAAATTGGAGAAAATAATCCCCATCTGTTTTCTTTTCTTGCACTGCATGCCATGGAAGTGTGTGGTTAAAAAAAAAAATTATCTTAAGTTGAATCTTCCTTGTTGATATGCTATTGGGTAAACAATCAAATTCCATTTGCAAGTGGCAACTGTCTGCCAAATGAATCCATCTGTGTACTTTGCAGCTTTGTGTGGGCAGTTTCGTGTTGGAGGGTATGTGCAGATTCATATTTCAAGCCAGGTGTCTCTCTTTGCAAGGGGAGCTCCTGATTCAATCCCTTCCCCCAGTGAGTTGTTTCTTTTATTACCAACTGCAACCTTGACACTGGAGGAAATTTAGCCCAGAGATTTGAGCTAACTCTCTCTCCCTGAGTCAAAAGTTTACAGGTAGGAGAAAGTCCTAACATGATGTACCAGAACTGGCTGATCACCCAGCAGACTTGGATGTTGGTCACACTTAACTGTAACAGCTCAGACTTGCAGATTCAGAAAAGTTAATATCTTACCTCCTTTCCTCATGAGAGTCACAGTGGACAATTTCACAACGATGACCCTGACGGAGGACAAATCAAGTCAATCTATGGCTAATCTCAAAAACGATTTCCTTCGCAGGAAGAATCACAAAAGACTTGTGCAGTTTGTTTTATGGGATAGATAAAATGTCACAGGGAAAATTACATGTAAATGGACATTCTGACTCCAAGTTGGAAGGTCAGTGTTGTTTGCCCATCATGGGCATAAAGTATAATTTATGTAGGGAGGGCAAATTCATGATGTGGCTTTATATTTGCCCTTAGAAGAGATAATTTAATAAATAATAATATCTCTTCACAATAACCTATGAAGTAGGGTTTAATTCAATTTAATAAATATATATTAAGTGCCTACCAGGTACAAGACATTGTTCAAGATGCAATATATAAAAAGACAAAGAAACAGTTTCTGTCCACAAGGAGTTTACTTCCTATTGGGAGGATCTTATGTTCTAATTGATAGTGTGTGTGTCAGTCTGGGTTCCTTCTCATCTAGCACACCTGAAACACTTAGAACCACAAGTTTTGAATTAGGTAGTTAATTTTACTAAGATAAAAACCTGCACTTTGAGCATGGCTCCCCTAAACCTTGAGGTATGTGAAAAGGCAAGGTCAACAACCCTAGGGGAGGGCAGTCTGTATAATCCTTCGGGTACATCCAAGGGGCTTTTGAGCTGAGGGAGAAACAGTCCCTTTATGTGCTCCTCAGAGAAACTCCTCCCTCCACAAGGCTCTCTATTCAAGGGCCTCCACCTGTAGCTAACATCATCTGCCCAGTGACAAGCTCACCATCAGTTGTTACCAACTGCAGTGGCATCTATAACAACTAACAGCCTACCACAATACATGCCTTCAACCTCAATAACCTGCATGGCCAGGGTGACTATAAGCTGTCCTAGAATGGGGGAAATCAAGTTTGCATCTCAGAAGCCACCACTATATATTCAAATCCCAGACACCTCTTCATCAGTGCATTGGTCACTGTGGTGGCTCTCACTTCAGAGAACTTAGTGATCTGCTTGGGTGATCAGGAAGAACTGACACTGTACTTCAGTAAATAGATCTCAAATGACTTCCAGTTCAGGACTGCTAGTAATGCTCAAACCAAAAGAAAACATGAAGAACTGTACTGAAAACTGGGTTGATGCACATGACTTGTGGGTTTCCTCCTTGCTTAGAATCCTTACCATCCTTATAGGCACAGTTCAGGCCTTTCCTTATCCCACTAATTTTATTGTTCTCTCTACTTTAAAATTGGTGTTTTGTTTTTAATGATTATTGGTATCTTTTGTTTTGCATAATTTTCATTATCAAATGTGTTAATATTTATAAAGCACTCTGAAAGCCTTAAAACATTCTGTAAATGGTCATCACCATCATCATCATTATTTTTATCACCATCATCATCCTCATCACTGTCTTTCTCCTCCTCCTCCTCATTCTCATCATGACATCCTTCTTCCCTTCTTTACCTGGGGATGGATTCCCAGGTAGGAAGCTTGGTACCTCAGTGGAGAAAGCTGTGAACCTGAAGTCAAAAAGGACCTGATTTCAAATCTGGCCTCAGACCCTTAACAGCTGTGTGACCTGGGGAAAATCATAACCACTGCCTGCCTCAGTTTTCTTGATGTAAAATGAGGATAACAATAACCTCTATCTCTCAGGGTTGTTGTAAAGATCCAATGAGATAATAACTGTAAAGCACTTAGCACAGTGCCTGGCATGTAGAAAGAGCTGAATAAATATTTGTTTAACCTTCCCCTCCATCCTTGTAGACAAACAATAAAAAAGAAAGAAAGAAAAGCAGTTCAACAAAACTAACCAACAGCACATGGAATATGTCACTTTTATATTTACTTCCCAATACACATTATCCCCTGCCCAATCTTCCTGCTTCCTCGCCCAAGTGACATGTAGTTCCTTGAGGGCAAAGGCTGCTTTGTTTTTGCCTTCATGTTCCCAGTGCCTAGCACAGTGCCTTGCACATGGCTTATGTTTAATAAATGTTTGTTGAATTGGCTCGAATCAAATTGAAGTACTCAGTATATTCTTTTTGCCTCGATGGCAACATTTCAAGAAACCTTCCATCTTGAATGTGGGATCCATCTGGTACCTTTCATAAGCAATAAAATCATTGGCGTGGCTTTTTTTTCCCAGCCTCATCACTAAGCTGTTATAGTTAGGTGTCATTCAGAAAGGTTTAGAATTAGCCCCAATTTCTCCAAATCCTTCTTTCTTTTGCATTTTCACACAAGGCTACATGATTGTTAGCTTGGAACATTAAAATGCAAATTACAGAGGAGGTGTTACATATTTAATGTACAGTGACAGTTTGGTATTAAAACTCTTCTAGAACAGAACCACTATCATCTTTCAGTCAATTATGACCAGAAAAGGAAAAAAAGGAAAAAACAATTAAGAAGGCCATTTTGATTCACAATTTCTTGGCCATAGTGAAAAATAAGGTCTTCTATGTGAGCATTCTAACAACAGAAAGGGAGTTTAGAACAAAGATCGCTTGTATTCCACCAAGACAGGAAAGTGAGATTTGATTCAAGAACCTTTTCCTTTCTCTGAGGGTAATTGGACTGAATCCATACCCTGCATAAGAAAGAAAAAGGCAAAGGACAAAAAGAGCGAGAAAGTAAGCAGATAAAGTAACTAGGTTGCCTGCACTGGATAGAACAGTTGCAAATGTTGATTTCTTGTCTAATCTGATATGTCCTCAGAAATGGGGTATGCTATCTCTCTTGCTGAGCCCTGTTCCAATCCTTCCTCCTTCATTCTTTTTCTTTTTCCATTCATTTGCTCCTCCTTCTACTCCTTTTCTTTTTCATTTCTACTCATCTATAGTTCTGGAACTATTTTCTTGTAGTAGAAGATACAGGAGCTATCCTAAAACAAAGGCAATAGTGGGACAGTCCATATTCCCAGGAAGGATGCTCCCAGGCTCAGCATTCCTCCAGGGTAGCCTCATTCATCGTGTTCTTCCCATCAGGTCACAGGTTCATAAATGGAGAAATGGAAGAGACCTTAGAGATCATCTCGTCCCAGAGCCACATATGCTTTGTTTCCAGAACACATATGGTTTGTCAATGGAAGTTCAAGTCCTTCATTTTATAATTAGGAAATGGAAGCCCATTGATGAGCTTAAGGGACTTATTCTTCAGTTGTTTCATTTGTGTTGAATTCTTTGTGACTCCATATGGGAGCATTTTTAGCAAAGATACTGAAGTTTGTCTAAGGCCAGATTTGAACTCAGGAAGATGAGTCTTCCAGATTCCAAGACCATTGCTCTATCCTCTGTGCCATCACTGTCCCACTCTAAAGGACTTGACCAAGGTTAAATAGGTAGTAAGCATCCAAGATGGAATATGAATCCAAGTCTTCTGGTTGAAAAAATTAGTGTTCTTTTCACTGTACCAAACTGCCTTCAACTCATTTCAATTTTTCAGGTACTTATTGAGCACCTCCTATGTTTAGCACATTCAGCACTACAGGGGAATCTAAAGAAGAATCAGAGACAGATCCTGCCCTTGTGAAGACTGCAACTCAGAAGCTAAAAATGGAATAAGGGAAAGGTCTGGAGTCAGGAAGATTCATCTTCCTGAGTTCAAATCCAGCCTCAGGCACTTATTAGCTGTGTGATCCTGGGCAAGTCACTTAACCCAATTTGCCTTGCTTTCTTCTTCTGTAAAATGAACTAGAGAAGGAACTGGCAAGCCACCTAGTATCTTTTGCAAAGAAGACCCTGTAAGGGGTGACAAATAGTGGGATGTGACTAAAGAATGATTAAAAGAAAGGAACTAGCCTTTATCTAGCACCTTCTATGTGCTAGGCATTGTGTTAGGTAAACACTTAAAAATTTTCTCATTTGATCCTCACAATGATCCTCATAATAATCCCATTTTGCAGTTGTGGAAATAGGCAGCAGAGATTTACCCAGGGTCAAATAACTAGCAAGTGCTTGAGGCTGGATTTGAACTCAGGTCTTCCTGACTCTGAGTCCAGGTTTATGCACTGCGTCATTTAGCTGCAAAAAGCTATTGCTTTTTAAAAGAGAGGAAAATGACTTCTGATTGGGTGTGAGAGATAGGAACCTGGGTCAGTTTCATGAAAAAGATGGCATTAGACTAGTGCACAGTCTTCAAGTTTATGCCCGCGTCTGGTCAGCAAGAGCTTCACATCTCAAAGTGAAGATGACATTATAACTTTGACTCTGTCCCTAACCTAGTCAGTGAAGGGCATTTTGTTTCTGAAACGTATGACTTTCTCAATGGAAACATAAACACAAGGGTGGCAACACCTGAGGTTCTAAGATGAATAATCAGAGTCCCGCCCATTCTTGTTTATGTGGTACTTCTTGGTTTGGTGCCAAGGGCATTTCATCATTCTCAAAGCTGCCATGGCAGCTGAGAGCATTTTAGAACCATCATCTGACTTCTTTGGTGAGGAAATATCATAAACTTCAGATCTTGGGACATCTGGTCTGATTAGTCTTAATCATTCCTCACATCTTTCCTAGGAAACAGGATGTTCCCACTATTATATAGGGGGAATTTAAACTATAGGATAAGAAAGAGATTTTCTTCCAGCAAACTAACATATAGGTAATAGAGAGTCTCAAGGGTTTAGGTTCAAATCCTGACTTTCCTTATTAGCCTTGTTATACTGATCAAGTCACTTTCCCCCCTCCTCTCATGCCCTCTGCATTTCAGTTTCCTCACCTGTACAAAGATGAGATTGGACTAGATTGGGGTTTTTCAGCTTTTTGTGTCACAGACCCCTTTGGCAGTCTGGTGAAGCCTGTGGACTTCTTAGAATTCTGTTTTTAAAAACACAAAATAAAATACATTTGGCCACAAAGGAAAGCAAATTTATTGAAATGTAGTTATTAAAGTAAAAAAAAAAAAAAAAGTTAATGGACCCTTTGTTAAAATACTGTGGACTAGATGATCATCAAGTCCCCTTTCAGTTCCAAAACCTAACACTCCAGATACTGTAGGTGATCTGGACCAGAAATGGATTTCATACAGTTCTTGTTCCTATTCCATCACAGGGTGTAAGTTGCCAGAATGTTCTCTATAGCTCTTAACTGTTGTAGGAATTTGATAGATTTAAGAAAAACATATACTGGGGTTGATTTGTTGGCTTTAAGGATTTTTTGCTACCTTATTTGTACATGTTACATTTCTGATGTCTCTCTCTAAAGAAACTTTCAGAAATTGGAGAGCATTTGGTCAATATAAAGTAGGAGTCAGTATGTTCCTTCTGGCAGATGTCTCTCAGAATGTAAGCTTATAGGAAGCCAGGAAAGCAGTCTGTAATTGTTTCTATACAGAGGGATTTAGGTGGAGGGGAAATGTCATTCAACAGGCATGTATTCACTTGCCCATGGTCACACATCTAGAAGTGTTGGAAAGAAAATTATTCCCCTGCTCTTTGAGAGTTTTCAGTTTTGCTAGGGAAACAAAATGTAGTTCAACAAGCATTTATTATCACCTACTATATGCCATGAATTGTGCTGGGTAGTGGGATACAAAGACAAAAATTAAATGATCCCTGCTCTCCAGAGCTTACATTGTTTACTCTATAAAACATCTAGCACCTTGTCATGACCAAGGAGGCATCTATTAATGCCTTTTAAATTTTTTTTTGATGAAGAATAGGAGTGAAAGGTTAAATCATAGATTGTTAGAGTTCGAAGAAACCTCAATGATCTACTTGTCCAACCCATTTGCTTTACAGAAGAAGAAGGAAAGGACCCAAGAGTTGAAGTAACTTGTCCAAGGTCATATGGTGGCAAAATCAAGGCTAAGACCCAAAGCTTTTGCCTAATAGGTCAGTATTTGCTCCTCTACCCTTCTTCTCTGCTCTAAAGCTATTCTCCTGATTTATTTGTGACCATGGAGAAGGTAAAATGCTCTCTCAGAGCCTGAGATTCTAGAATAATATGTGCCTTTAGAAGAACTTGTCACACCTTTGAAGATAAGGATTATTCCAATCAATCCAACAAACATTAGTCACCTACTATGTTCAAGATGTTGTGCTGGGTGCAGAGGAGACAAAGACACAAACGAAACAGTTCCTGCCTTGAAGGAAGTTATATTCTATTGTACAAGACACATGTACACAAATAAGGAATCCTGAGTGGTGCTGTGTATATAGAATCCTGAATTTGGGTTAAAAGAGCTAGATTCATTTCTTGCCTCTTCCAGTTACTTCAGTGACCTTGGGTAATTTAGCTCATGACTCTGCTCCTAAAAAATGAAGGGCTAGACTAGTTTAAGCCACACAAAAGTCCAAGGTCCCTTCTGGTTCTGTATCTTATGGAAGCAAAGAGTTATGGGGATCTTATCTCATCATTACCCATCCTTGTGGGTGGCTGTGGGAGACGTCATGGGAATTAAGGAGGTGGGTGAATTGAAGGACCAGAATGTTTGAATGGGGCATCCACATGTCTGAGAAGACATCAATATGTTTACTGTAGTGACATCTCCAATTATGTTAGGGATAAGGTGCAGAAAAAGACAAGGAGTTAAGTACTGAATTCCTGAAGAAAGAAAAGTGATCCAGAAGCTGGACTGGATAATGTAAACAGATGGAGACAATTCAAGAGGAAGAGAGGCTCTTGAGTGATGTTATCAGTGATGAACAGGAAGTGGCATTAAGGAAGAAGAAGTATTCCAACTTCTCCTGGCATACCATGTAAGGGGCCGGAAGAGGATGAGCAACCAGGATGGGGGAGAGTGACTAGGGCTACAGTATCACCAGGAAAAGGCAGGTTTCTCTGTGCACAGATTGAAAGGATATGAGAGAGAGGGAAAAAAATCAAAGATGAAAGAAAGTTTATTTATGATCAAACTAGAGTTTCACAGGCACAGTGGAAAGGGAAAGCAGAAGAGACAAGAGGTTCGGTAGTCGGAGAACTGGGGACCCTAAGAGGCAATTCGGAATCGCTGGAAATCATGACCAACTCTTTGTAATCCCATTTGGGGTTTTCTTGGCAAAGATATTGAAGTGGTTTGCCATTTCCTTTTCCAACTCATTTTACAGATGAGGAAACTGAGGCAAACAGGGTTAAATGACTTGTCTAGGGTCACAGAGCTAGTAAGTACTTGTCTGAGACCAGATTTGAACTCACGTCTCACTAACACCAGCTCCCAGAATTTTATCCACTGTGCTGCCTAGCCACCCCAACTTCTAGCATGCTGTGATGTTTATCTTTCTAAGCACTGGAGAGCTGGGGTGAAGCAACCTCCATGGGTTGTGTGGAACTTGTGTGTGGCAATAGTTCGTTAGTTTTCATTCCAAAATGGCAGTGAATGAACCACAGCCAGGATCCCACTTTGTTGCTGTTCAGTCATTTTAGTCCTGTCCAACCCTTCATGACCCCATTTGGGGTTTTCTTGGCAAAGATACTGGAGTGGTTTCCCCATTTCCTTCTCCAGCTCATTTTATAGATGAGAAACTGAGGCAAGCAGTGGTAAGTGACTTGCCCCAGGTCTCATAGCTAGTAAGTGTTTGAGGACAGATTTTAACTCAAGAAGAGGAGTCTCCCTGACTCCAGGCCTGGCACTTTATCCCCTATGCCACTGAGCTGCCCAAAAACATCTCTTGCATGTAGATAACATACAGATTTGTATCAGACCAAGGTATCTGCATCCAAGGTTCAGGTCCTTTTGGCTTTCAGTACTGCACCTGAAAGCACAGTTGGGTGGTACCAAGCCTTTGGCAGGGATGATCTTGCTTGGAAACTCAGCTTACATCTCTAGCAAAAGCATTTTCATGGGATATAACACAGAAGTTATATTTGAAATCCCTGAATGCTAAAAGTTTGAGGACTGAATGGTATCCTGGGACTTGTAGTTTTGAGAGAATGTTTGTCCCTCTGATCTACAAATCCCAGGCTGCTAGTTAGTTTGTAAGAGATGTTAAATCATGGAAAGAGTATATGTAAAAGGTAAGATCAACAACAGCAGCTCGAGACATGCACACTAATGCGAGAAGTCAGGACAGCTAGAGGCATAGCAGATAGAAGGCTGACCCTAGAGTCGGAAAGACAAGTTCACCTCCAACTTCTGTGTGACCCTGGGCAAATCACTTAACCTCTGTCTACCTCAGTTTCTTCATCTGTAAAATGTAGATAATCATAGTATCTACCTCCCAAGGTTGTTGTGAGAAGCAAATGAAATAATGATTATAAAATATTTAACACAGTGC
This sequence comes from Notamacropus eugenii, assembly GCF_028372415.1. Lineage (NCBI taxonomy): Eukaryota > Metazoa > Chordata > Mammalia > Diprotodontia > Macropodidae > Notamacropus > Notamacropus eugenii. Next base: position 390,933,248 of record NC_092873.1, read on the forward strand.
CTGGCCCAAAGTAAGCGTTATATAAATGTCTGCTATTACTATCACTTCTAGATTAAATGTACGCATGTGTGTGTAAGGAATTGTGATAGTGTTGGTTTGTTTCATTGCTAAATCTTTGTGGAAGAAAAGAATATTAATTGATCTTGTAGAAGCCTATATTCACTGAATTAAAAGTATATTTCTATCAGTTAGCATCATTAGTCTTAAAAGTTACTGTCAGACATGTTATAATTTTAACACATTTTTTCAGATGTGCATACCAGTGATTTTTTATATAGGGTTAGCTGCATTTGGATCTCCTTTTTTAATATGTTAAAAAAATGAATGTGGAAATGAGTATAAGATGGTATAGCATAATAGATAGAAAACTCTGTAAAAGTCAGTCGGACTTGGGATCACAATCTTTCTGTTAGTAGAGGGAGCTTCTTCATCAGGAGTTTCCAAGGAGGGAAGGAAGGAAGGAAGGAAGGAAGGAAGGAAGGAAGGAAGGAAGGAAGGAAGGAAGGAAGGAAGGAAGGAAGGAAGGAAGGAAGGAATCACAGACGCAGCATGAAAATTAATAATCATAACAAACCAATCCTTGTCACAAGGCTTGTTTCGCTCAGTAGAACATAAAGTCCCCTTGAGAACAAGGGCTTGTTTTGTCTTTGTATCCCCAGAGTCTGATGCAGTGCCTGGCTGATGGTAAGTGCTTAATAAACGCTTGATGAATTGACTTGGCCTGATTGAATGGAACTGAATTCTGGTTCTATGCCAGCTGTCCAACCCCTGTTTAGGAGAACACTAGCCCTTTAACTGCCTCAGATTTACTGCTGGGCTGGATTCCACAGATCTCATTCTTCAGGGCTTTTCTGGAGGCAAACTCAGACACACGCCCTGTCCCTGAACCTTTGGGATCTCACTGTGTCGTAGCTTAGTCCAGTTGATCTCTAACAATCCTTCATTACGGCAAGAAAAAAGAGATACAATAGAGAGAGACTGTGAGCTCCTTGAATGGAGGGATTGATTAAAAAATAATCAATTTTTGGCTTTCTTTGTATCCTCAGAGCTTAGGACAGTGCTTGACACATAGGTAGGCTCTTGATAAATGCTAGCTGAGTGAAAACAGTAGTAGTCCTGGAAGCAATCATAGTCCTCCTGCTTATTCTATGAAGTGGAGAGAGCCAGGCCCCTTCGTTCCCCATCATCAGTAACTCCTATAAAGAAACTTACCAAGCTGCCCATGCTCCCGAACACTGGTGAGGCCTCCGTTATGCTAGTGTCTCTGCTGTATTGGTGGGCTCAAGCAACCTCACCCAGAGCCCTAGTAGGAATAATTATAGAAAACACAAGAAATTCATTTGGATGATGGATCTCATGGTATGTGTTTCTCTCACTTCACAAAATGGCCACATGGGGTACAGAAGAAAAAAAAAAAAAAACACTGGAAAGTTAACACTGTGCATATGAAGGGCCTTGTGTTTACAGCTGTCTGAATGCTTATCTCTTAATGGGGGAGAGAGGGGATTTCTCATTTAAGTCAGTCAGGACAGACATCACCCAGGGAGCATAACTTCCTGAGCTGCTTAGTGAATCACATCTGACATGGTCCTGAACATGAACATAAACATCTAATAATAATAAAATCATGTTTATATAGTGCTTAACAGTTTACAATGCACTTGCTTTACTCTGGTAGGTCAATAGTGCAATTATTATTGCATGTATATAGTAGATGAGTGAATTAAGGTTTTGAGATGTTTAAGTAATTTACCTAATAGCACAGAGTAGTAAATAGAAGAACTAAGGTTTAAAACCAGGACTTCTGGCTATTTCTTTTTTTTTTTTAACGTTCTTTTTAAATATCAGCTTAATAGTCATCAACAGACACAAACATTAAAATGTACATGGAAGATCAAAAAATTGGTCTAACTATTCTCCAAACAAAGTACTATTATAAGGAAAAGGTCACTTAAATATATATGCCCTCAGACCAGTGACATTACCATTAGGCATGCACCCCAAGTAGGCCAAGGACAAAGGGTCATTTTCACCACTCTGCCTCCATACTATTTTAACCTAAAAGACATGATCTCTACGTCAACCATGTTGACATTAGGAAGAAGGGGACAATTAATAAAACTGAACCCAAGGCTCCAATTAGCTAGCTGATGTCCCATTGAGCAGAACACAGCAAGAATCACTCTAAGTCTTGACCTTTTAGTGGATAATACTATTTCTTCCATTATAGTATGTTGACTATGGACAGTATAGGGGACAGAAAAATGACCATCAATGGAAATCTATTTTGCCCTACAGGGAAATGGAAGGGAGAAGGATGGAAGAAGGGGAGTTGATAGAAGGGAGGACATAATGGAGGAACGGGTGCATCGGGTGGGGGATGGAGAGAGATGCAGAGAAAATTTGGAAGTCAAATTCTTTGTGGAAGTGAATGTTGAAAATTGAAAAATAAATAAATTACATATTTAAACAAAAATGACCATCAGACACAGGGATAGACAAGTATGACTCTGATGTTCTACAAAGAACTGTCTTGTAAGAGAGCTTTGTAGCTTTTTACTCGTTTAAGAAAATTCATCTTGATAGGATACCGTCTCCTAATCACGCCAATTCAAAATCTGAGTATTCTTGGATTTTTCCCTCCCTTCCCCTCCACCTCCAATCCAGTCTACTGCTTAATCCCATTGACTGTTCCTCCAAAATTATCTCAAGCTTCCATTTTCTCCTTATATTCACACCCTAGTTTAGACTCTCATCACCTACTAGTCTCCTAATTGGACTACCTTTCTAATCATTCCCCTTTCCAAAGTATTCTTTTCCACACACAGTCAAAATAATCTTCCTAATTATGTAGGAGGTAGAAGGGAAAGACCTTCACTGGTTCGCTAATATCTTTAGTATAAAGTATGAAAACTCCTCAGTCTAGTATTTAAGACCTTCCATAATCTAGTTCCAACCTATCTTTCCAGCTTTATTTTTATTTGTTTTATTATTTACTCTGTTTCCTTTTACATAACCTATTTTCAGGGGTGTGCTTGCAAATGTTTAACAACAGACATCTACTCCCCCAAAATGTAAATAAGACAAACTTTTTAAATTTAATCTGCATCATTGCCATGTTCTCCATCATTTTCTTTAGTGTGGGCAGTTAACAGAACAAACCACGCCAGATTTGTACTCTTTGCTAATCTGGGCAGTATAAATGCTCACACTGAAAATTTAACAATTGGCTCTCAAGCCAGCCCCAGCATACTCATTACATCTAAACTGTACCCACTGTCACTTTTGTCTGTGTATCCCCAGTGTCTATCAGAGTTCTGTCACATAGTAGGCACTTCATAAGAAGTACACAATTATTGATTGGTCTCATTAAGCCTTCCCTGCCTCTGTGAAATACTGCAAGTCCCTTCACATTTTTCCCTATTGAAATCCTTCTCCCTTTGAGAAGTTCAGGGACCATCTCTTCTACAGTCTTCCCTAATTTGTCCTGTGGAGAGTTTCCTTTTCTTCCTAAAGTCTCCTCTTTTTTTCCAGATCCTTTTTTTTTTGCCTTTGTCTGTACTAGACATTCTACGTTATTTCACAGCTAAACACATGATTCTGTCCTCCTCTCACTCCATCGTCCCCCTCAAAACAAAACAAAACAAAACAAAAACCGTGTCAGTTTCTTCAAGACAAGGACTATGTTGTTCATTGCCTTTGTTTACCCATCACCTAGCACGGTGCTTTGCCTTATTTTTTTTCTGAATCTTTTATTTCTAAGGACCTTTTATTAAGGAATCTCCTTTTCTGACACATCAGCTGCTCTGACATTTACAATATTAAAAAGTTGCCTGAGGAACTAAGGAGTTAAATGACTTTCCCAAGGTCACACTGACAAATTGTGTCAGAAGTGGAACTTGAACCAAGGTCCTCCTGACTCTGAAGCCAATTCTCTATTCATTACTTTTCTCCTCCATTAAGAAATAAAAACAAAAGACCAGAAACCAAGGGAACTATTGAAATTTTTTAAGAAAGAGGCACTTGGAGAGGGAAGGATGGATAGTTCATACACAGAGACATTTAATAGATGTTTATAGAGGTGAACCTTTTAGAGGCAGCTAGGTGGCGCAGTAGATAGAAAACTGGCCCTGAAATCAGAAAGACTTGAGTTCAAATCCAGCCTTAGACAATTTACTAGCTGTGCATTCCTCTGGGAGGCACCTAACTGATTGCTTAAGTGGGGAAAAGGAAGTTTTAAACCTTTTAGATATATCAGTAGTGGAAAGAAGATCCACCTCTATAATGAGTCTTTACTTCACCATTTTATTGGATGGTTCCCATAGACGTAAGCGTAACATTCTTACCAAAGAGGTGACTTTGAGGTGAACAAGAGACATTTATTTTTAAATTCAACGGAATGTACCTTCTTTTTTTTATTATTTAAATACTAAATAGTAATCGTTTCTCTTCTATCCAGGAACCCTGAGAGTCTTCTCCTCCCAGTTTGAGGACCATCCCTTGAGCAACTATTTACAGAAGCCTATTCATTGAATGGGTATATCTCACTCAAAGTGAGAATGCTATAAGACCTTAGCCTGAAAGGGCTAGGATCTCCCATTGCATCCTGGGCCATCTCTAGCTGACCTGATGAATATCAGGCCACTGGATCTCCACAGGAGAAAAAGGTGAGGTTGGTGACACTTCACAGCCCTACCTCACTCAAATCAAAGTCAACTGCAAGTCATTTCATGATCTTGATGTCATGGTCCTCTTCAAGAACAAAGGACAAGCACAACAATGGCAATTTTAATATAATTTATTTATTTTCAGTTTCCAACATTCACTTCCACAAGATTATGAATTCCAAATTTTCTCTTTATCTCTCCCCTTCCCCCACCTCAGGACAAGGTGCACCCCAACCACCCCTTTCCCTAATCTGTCCTGCCTTCTATCATTCCCCTTCCCCCATCCCTCTCTCCTCTATTTTCCTGTAGGGCAAGATATATTTCTATACCCCATTGCCTGAACAACTTATTTCCCAGTTGCATGCAAAAACAATTTTTAACATTCATTTTTAAAGCTTTGAGTTCCACATTCTCTCCCTTCCTCTCTCCCCACCCACCCTCATTGAGGAAGCAAGCAATTTGATATAGGTCATACATATGGAGCCGTGCAAAACACTTCCACAAAAATCATGTTGCAAAAGACTAACCACATTTTCTCAATCCTATCCTGCCCTCCATTTATTCCATTCTCTCCTTTAACCTCTCCCCCCACAATAGTATTTGCTTCTGATTACCCCCTCCCCCAATCTTCCATCCTTTCTATTATGCTCTCTCTCCTAATCCCCTTCCCCCCTGCCTTCCTGCAGGGTAAGATAGATTTCCATACCCAATTGAATATGTGTCATTCCTTGCTTAAGCCAAATTCCATGAGAGTAATGCTCACTCCCTTTCACCTTCCCCCTCTTCCCCTCCATTGTACTAGCTCTTTCTTGCCTCTTCTATGTGAGATGCTTTAGTACATTCTACCTCTCCCTTTCTCTTTCTCTCAGTACATTCCTCTCAACACTTCATTTTATTTTTTAGATATCCTTCTTTCATATTTAGCTCACCCTGTTCCCTCTATCTATATACATAAATATATATACATATATATGTATACATGTATACATATATACACAGATATACATATATACAAATATATAATATACATACATATACACACATACACACACATATATTTCCTCTAACTACCCTAATTCTGAGAAACGTCTCATGAGTTACAAATATCATTCCATGTAGGAATTTAAACAGTACACTTCAATGAGTCCCTTATGGCTTCTCTTTTCTGTTTACTTTTTCATGTTTCTCTTGATTCTTGTGTTTGAAAGTCAAATTTTTGAAAAAGCAAGCACCCCAACATACATAGGAGGGCCTGCTGTGCAGGCTCTATGATCTGCTTTTCTAAAGGGAAAGCAATTTTTGATGGGTCAGCAATCACTTTAATCAAGCACAAGTATCATTCACTTACCTCAGGGGAAAAAGTCAGCACCTGGAACTTGAGAGAAAATACAGAGAAGTCAAAATCAACAGATATAGCTTTCAACTGTCTGACATAAGCAATACATACATCATAGATCAACAGACAGATCCAACTGTCTGACCGTTACATACATACATAGTTAGCAGAGAGAGAAGCACCAACATCTGGGTTTTCAAAGCCAGGAGGCTCCTTAGCAGCTGCCTAGAGTCTCATCTAGCCAAACACTTCCAGTCAGTAAGCCCTGAAGTAAAACCTTACCTCAGAGTATTTATACACTTTTTTAGAGCCAGAGGGCACCACAACCCTTGAGAACCAGTTCCTCATTTAACAAAAGGTGTGAGCCTTCGTACAAATCTTACCTAATCAAACTCCCCTTAATGTGCAGACCCAGTTATAGGTAGGAAAGATCTTCTTTAATCACATTATTCAATCAGAGACACTTGATTATACTAAAACAAAAAATGCATTTTCAATACAATTTTCTATTCAGGTCTGGTCTTTTTCACAAGAATGCTTGAAGTCCTCTATTTCATTGAAGTTCCATTTTTTTCCCCTGAAGTATTATGCTCAGTTTTGCTTGGTAGGTCGATTCTTGGTTTTAATCCTAGCTCCTTTGACCTCTGGAATATCATATCCCAAGCACTCTAATCCCTTAGAATTGTGTAGAAGCTACAAGATCCTGTGTTATCCTGATTGTGTTTCCACAATACTTGAATTGTTTCTTTCTGATTACGTTATATTTTTTCCTTGACCTGGGAACTGTGAAATTTGGCTACAATAGTCCTAAGAGTTTTCCTCTGGGGATCTCTTTCAGTAGGTGACTAGTGGATTCTTTCCATTTTTATTTTACCCTCTGGTTCTAGAATGTCAGGGCAATTTTCCTTGATAATTATCTAGGCTCTTTTTTTGATCATTTCTTTCAGGTAGACCAATAATTTTAAAATTATCTCTCCTGGATCCATTTTCCAGGTGAGTTGTTTTTCCAATGAGATACTTCACATTGTCTTTTAAAATTTTTTCATTCTTTTGGTTTTCTTTTATAATTTCTTAATTTCTCATAAAGTCATTAACTTCCATTTGCTCCATTCTAATTTTTGAGGAATTATTTTCCTCAGTGAGCTTTTGGACCTCCTTTTCTATTTGAAGAATTCTTCTTTTTAAGGCATTCTTCTCCTCATTGTCTTCTTGGATGTCTTTTGTCGTTTAGATTAGTCTATTTTTAAAGGTTGTTTTCTGCAATATTTTTTGAGTCTCCTTTAGAAAGCTGATGACTTATTATTCATAATTTTCTTGGATGGCTCTCATTTCTCTTCCCAATTTTTCCTCTATTTCTTTTACTCAAAGTCCTTTTTTGATCTCTTCCATGACCTGAGACCATCTCATGTTTTTCTTACAGGTTTTGGGTGTTGGAGTCTTGACTTTGCTGTCTTCCTATAGTTGTATGCTTTAATCTTTCTCATCATAAGAAAATACCTTTTCACCAAGAAAGTAACCTTCCATAGTCTTATATTTTTTCCCCTTTTTGGTTATTTCCCCATTCAATTACTTGACTTTTGAGCTGTTTGTTAAGTGGAGGGTGTACTGCCCCAAGTTTCAGGGGGTTTGTGTAGCTGTTTTCAGAGATATCTCTAGGGACTTGTAAATTCTCAGTTCCTTCAAAGTGGTATGATCAAAGGAAAGGTGTATACTCCTCTCCTGGCCTGCATTCTCATCTGTGGGCAACCGCAAGCACTCTTTTCTGTCTTGGAACTGCAAGTAGAATTAATTCCCTCTCCACAGCTGCCTCCAGCTCTGCCATACCAGTGCTCCTCCTCACCCTAGGACCACTACTAAGACTGTGACCGAGATCGGGTGCTCGATTCCTCTATCATCTGTAGGCCAAGAGTTCTACAAGCAGCAGTTGCTGCAGCAGAGGCTGCCATGGCCCTGAGACTGAGATTGGGGCTGGGGATAGACCAAGTTCCTTTCTCACCCAAGCAAGAGAGCTTTCCCACTAACTTTTGAAGCTGTCCTTGGTGTTTTGGGGTTGAAAAATCTGAAAACCACTATAGTTGCCAGTGATTCAGCACCCTGAGGCCTGCTCCAGTCCAATCTATGCCTCCTCTGGGTTAAGCTCTGCTCTGAGCCCAATGTAATAGGCCCTTCCTATCAGTCTTCCTGATTGTCTTGGTCTGGAAATCTTTTTCATTCTGTCATTTTGTGGCTTCTGCTTCTCTATAATTTGTTTAGAGTAATTTTTTACAGCATTTTGAGGGGTTTGGAGAGAGAGCTCAGGCAGGTCCCTGCTTCTACTCTGCCATCTTGGCTCTATCCCCTCAGGATGTACCTTATTTTAAGGAAACCTAAGATATATCTCATAGAACTCTGAATTTCATGGGAGGAGGCTAATCAAGCCTTAGTCTAGAGGATTATACAAAATAAGGGAGAGAAGATCCAGATTCTCTTCCTGCAATTCATTTCCCCTGAGAATATGAATCACTTAAGTCTAAGTATAGTACCTTTAGTAAGTTCTAAATATAGAAACTTCAGCTATATAGTTCAAAAAGCTGCTTAATACCTACTCTTAAGAGGCATCAGGAGACTGTGTGAAGTTCTATGAGTTACTTAGAAAAATGGATATACAGGGTGTTTTTATGTATATGTAGGGTTTGTGCCCAGGAATGTTTTAAATCCACAAAGAGGTGTTTTTAGGTTGTTCAACACATGCTTGGCACAGTGGATAGAGTGCTTGGCCTCAAGTCAGGAAGACCTGAGTTTAAATTGCCTCACTTACTGGCTATACGGCCCTGAATGAGTTACTTAACCCTGTTTGCCTCAGTTTCCTTACCTATAAAATGTGCTGAAGATGGAAATGGTAAACTGCTCCAGTATCTCTGCCAAGAAAACTTCAAATGGGTCATGAGAGTCAAACATGTCTAAAACAACATAACAAACAGAGAGATCACTGGACTTACAGTCAGAAAAACCTGGGTTCATGTCTGATCTCAAACATTTACTGATTTTGCTACCATGGGCAAGTCATTTAACCCCTGTGCCTCAGTTTCCTCAAAAGTAAAGTGGAGATAATAGTAGGATTGTAATTACATAAATGTGAGGATCAAATGAGATATTTGTGAGCCCAGTGCTTGGCACATAGTAGGTATTTAATGTTTCCTTCTGAAAGAAACAGTAAAGAACTAAGAATAAATTCAGCCCACAAAGAGGTACATGGCAGTGATCAAAATGCTAAGATCTGGATTCAAGCCTTGGGTTCATCCACTACTAGTAGTTTGACTTTGGACATGTCACTTCAATTCTCATCTTGATTTTCGTAACTGTAAATTGGAAATAATAATACTACCCTTCCTCCCCGTTTCATGGGGCTGTTTAATGGGCTAATGCATGTGAATACAGGTTGCCAATTCTAAAGGGCTCTACAAAGGCAAACTATGCATGATAATCATTATTTACTACAACATATTCATGCAGTGTGTCCCAGAAGCCTTCATGAAGTTTTAAGCCTGGATAGCTTAAATGAGTTAAGGCCAGGGGTGGGGAACCTGTGACTGAATCCAAACATCATAGAACAAATAAGTCTGGATTTGGTTAAAGGGCCACACTTGAGGACCTAGAGGGCCACATGTGGCCTCCAGGCTGCAGGTTCCCCATCCTTGTGTTAAGCTTTAAAACTTAAAACTGCACTCAGACCTGCATTTATAATAACCATAATACCCTAATGTATCCTTGATGCTACTGCTGTGGGTACTCCCTGCAACAGTTCATGTCATAAATGACATCTTGTTCTGTCCTTCCTCAGGACTTCTCATGAATTGAATGGGTGGAAGGTGGGGAGGGAGCTAGCTCATCCCTTCCACATAGCAAGGGAGGGGGGTGACCCCTCATACCCCCACACCCCCACAATCTGTACAATCCCTGTAAAATTTTTTGTCCCTCCCTTCATGCCAGAGAAGAAGTCTTAATTTTTCTTATGGGGTATTTACAGTACCTTATCATAAAATTTGGGTTTATATTATATAATATTATGCATATAGTTTATGCATTTCTGAGTTTCTAAACTTTTTCTATCACCTGTGGCTTCCACAAAACTCCCCCAAAATTTAATTTCTTCTGCTGCCCCACAATGTATCAGAACCATGATGGGGAAGTCGCAGTATGGAAGGATATCTGTAAAAAGACTCAGTTTACATTTACTGAAGCTGAGAAGCTCTACTTTCTGGGGGCTTCCTTTCATTTTTGTCTTCACATCATGAGCATATCACTAGAGCAAAGGGCTTTTCCTGATAGCAATAGATTCAAATGCATCATGAATTTTCAAAGTTACTTTTTTTAGAGTGTTTGAATTTGGGGGAGAGGATGAGACAGGAAACTCCCACCTTTCTTTTCATCAGGCCTTGAAATGATATAATTTCTTCCTCTTCTTCCTACCTCCCATCAGTCTTCAAGCTCTGGGATGAAGCATCTAACTCCCTTATTTTTCTAGTTATAAGGCATTTAGACATATCTTCTCTTTTTCCCCCTGCCCCTTGAATAGTGGCTGTACTGTATACAGACTACACATGACAGGTCTGAGATTATTGGAAATGTACCATATGGTAAGTGAAGTCAGTTTTTAACTAGAAAGCATCTTGAGTACTCAGTGGCTTTCATTTGTACTTGGTGATAGTAGGATTAGCTGCAAAGAGTCAGAGAAATGACCTGTTCAATTAAAACAACTCCCTTGACAAAAGCCTCCTTCATGAATATGGCTAGTCCCCAAGTTACCCTAACTGCCTGAATGAGAGATCAAGGCCAGCCTGGCATCAGGAGATACGTGCCAGATGCTAAGCAGTCAATGAGACAGATGTTGTGAGAAGGAGGAGGAATAATCACTGAAATACTTAAAAACAATTTTTTAACGTCCAAAATGCCTTAGGGCTATGGCAGTGGTATTCAATAGTGATCTAATTTTTAGATTTTTTTTTCCTCTGCCAAGATAAACCTTTCTTCCTCCTTTTGCTAAACGTCTTGGGCTAGGTCACCAGCTCAGTACTTCAGTAGTATTTTCCAGTCAAATTCAAATGTCTTTAAGGTATTAATTTGTTCTTTCTCTCTATGGAAATGAAGGACCTCAGCTAGAATACATGCTTCTTCCAGCAGTCAGGCAGTCTGGATGGAGATAGACAGGCAAGGAGAGAGACAGAAATTCCTTACTTTGCTCAGTGGCAGAATAGTATAGTAGAGACAGTCTAACCTCAGAATCAGGAATCCCTATGTTCTAGTGCTTTTCTGATATACTCTTAGTAACCCACCCATACTGCGTTGGTTGGAGTTTCTTCATGGGAATTCCTCATGCTAGTGAAATCACAGGTTGAGTCCAAAAAAATTCTCTCCATCCTCATCCCAACCTTTTGCTCTACCTCTTAGCATATCTGAATCCTACCCATCGTTCCAAGTCTTGATTGGAAAACATGTTGCTTTGGAAAGAGCCCTACATTTGGTGTTAGATGTTTTTGTTTCAAATCTATACTTTGCTCTATATTATCTAGATGACCTTAAGCTAGTTACACTTCTCTCCTGGCAGCTAGGTAGCACAGAAGATAGAATATTGGGCAGGCAGTCAGGAAGACTTACATCCAAATCCAGCCTCACACTCTTACCATTTCTGTGACCCAAAGTAAGTCAGTTAACCTTGGTTTGTGTCAATTTGCTCATCTGTAAAATGGGTATAATAATAACACCTTCCTCCAAAGGATGTTGTGAGGCTCAAATGAGATAATATTTGTAAAGTGCTTAACTCAATGCCTGGCACATAGTAGGAGCTTAATAAATGCTTGTTCCCTTTTCTCTGTGCTTTCTCTTGTGTTCCTCTATCCACAAAATAAAGAGGTTGAACTAGATACCCTCGAAGGTTCTTCTAAGATTTAAATCTGTGATCTTATGATCCAAGGAATCAAAACAAATGTTACAAAAAAATGAATGCTAGAGAGAATGTCAGTATATGGCGACACCACTGTGCTCACAATTGTTTAGGAAGGTTTTGTGGCAGAGATGGAACTTAGGAGATCACAGAGTAGAAAGGGATCGTAGAGGTCCTCCAGTCCTAGGATCATAGAATTAAAGAAGGAACTTTGGGGTTTTTTAAATAAAACCCCTCCTTTTACAGGGGAGGAAACTGAGGTTCAGAGAAGGTCACACAATTAGCAAGGGGCACAGTTAGGGGCTAGAATTCAAATGATGCAAGTCACCATGGAACGTGAACCTTGAGAGGTAGTGTGGTAGGGCAGATAGAATGCTGGCCGTGACATCCAGAAGACCCAGGTTTTAATCCTGTCTCTAATACGTAAAAGCTGTGCAACTCTGGGCCTCAGTTTTTTCACCTTATTACCACCTCACCTGGCTGCTAGGAATGAGAATTAATCTATCGATCTAGATATAGATATGTGTATATCTGTATATCTCTGTGTGGGTGTTTGCGTGAATGTTGGGTGGTGTAGTGGTTAGAGGGCCAAGTCTGGAATCAGGAAGATTTATTTTCCTGGGTTCAAATTTGGCCTCAGACACTTACTATCTGGGTGACCCTGGGAGTGTCACTTAACCCCCTGTAAAATGAGTTGGAGAAGGAAATGGCAAACCACTCCAGTATCTTTGCCAAGAAAACCCCAAATGGGGTCACAAAGAGTAGGACACAATTTAAAAACAACTGAACAAAATGTATGTATGTGTGTATACACATGTGTGTATATACAGAGATGTGTGTGTATAATTTTGAAAATTGATCTCTAAGGTCCTTTCTAAATTTATGATGGCAGGATCCATGGTCAAATCACCACCACTGTGAATTCAGTTTTCTCATTATCTGCAAAATGGGGATGATATCTGTAATACCTACCTCCCCGTAGTTGTTGTGAGGTTTGCGATAGTGTATATAAAGCAGTCTGCTAATTTTTAAGTGCTGCGTAAATATCAGTTATTATTACCTTGCCTGAAATCCATCTGTTACATATACTTTGTTTTGTTTTGTTTTTGGGAAGGGGGCAATGTTTGTTTTATCTGAATATATTTCAATGAAAGATAATCTTTATGAGAGATTTAAAAATGTTTATTTCCTGTGCTCAGTTACAAAAGTCCTAATTGATGTGCAGTGAGGTGCCAGGAATCAAAGGTGCCTGCCTGCATTTTGTGTCAGAGTGAGGAAAGAAGGGAGGGAGGTAGAGAGAAGGATACCAAGGGCAGGTAGGGTTCTTTCTGATAGACTGCTTTTCTGGAGGCTTAGACTCCCTACCTCTTCACTCACAGCTGCCAATCCCAAGGCAGTTGAGTTTAATTAATGTTATATTGTGTATGACAGCAGAGCTGAGCTGTAACACCACTAGTGACACATCACTGCTCCTCTTTGAGGATGGGGAGTGAGAAGGGAACAGGTGGGAGGAGCCAGGAAGGAGAAAGCATCAGTAAAGTCAAGCCAGCTGCCTCCTTTGCCACCCCATAGACAAACCCCTGCTGAGCCTTGAAATAACACAGAGTTTACTCTTCCAAGGTCTAGAACTTCTGACAGAGGGGGAAGCATTAGGTGGGGATATTTTGAGTTGGGGGAGATGTCTACATCTTTCAGCACTAGGAAGGGAGGATTGCCATGGAGGATGTATTTAGTGAATGGTGGACATCTCGTTGAAAGTCCAAATTAGCTCAAATGCTTCCCCTGATGAGAACACTGGCACTGGTTATTAAGCCAACTGAAATCCCAGTGGATGACACCATCTGTGGTAGTGCTGATGAACTGGAATCCAAGCACCAGCGGCAAAACATCGTGCAAATGAGGCTGATAGGGAAGTCATGCTAAGGGAATTGGTCTGCTTTTTATAATTCCTCCTCCCGCCCCGGCTCCCACCTTGGGTATGTTCCAGCCTAACTCTTCCTTCTCTCTGCATTTCTGTGCAGGAAAAAAAGAACACAGGGTAAGAAAGATCAGTTACAGACGCAAAAGAGGTGGAGTCATGTCTCTGGGCCAGCTGGAACATGGAACAGAGAGTGCCAAATTTGAGCACCTTGAATCGTTTCTGCTTTTTCATGGGCAAGTTGACTGATACAATCCAGCATCCACTTCCTTCTGCAGGTTTGGGAACTCTTCTGCTCTATAGTCTGAAAGGTGGCAGAGGTGCTTGTTGTTATTGGGGTTTTTTTACATTTTTTTTGGCTTGTAGTTTGCCCACACTTTAATGTTCTCTCTTAAGTAGAACTAGAGAAAACTGCCATCTTTTTTCTGGTACTTCTATTAACACCTCTGGGATCTTGGGTAAGACATGTACTTTCTCTGGGCCTTAGTTTCCCCATATGTAAAATGAAATGATTGGACTAGAAGTCCTTCGAGGTCCACTTCCAGCTCTAAATCTGAATCTATCATCCCATTATCCTTAACAACTAAGCAAATTTTAGAGGAAAATTGATTAAATTCAACAAACATTTATTAAGTACCTATTTGGCAAGGCAGCATGGTAAAGTGGAAATAATGCTGCCTCTGGAGTCAGAAGACACTAGTTCAAATCCTACTCTTGTTGTTCAGTTAAGTGACAAGTCACTTAACCTCTCCACGCTTCAGTTCTATCATCTGCAAAATAAGAAGAGTTTGAACCTGATGGATGGTTGCTCACATCCTTTCTTCCAGCTGTAAAAAGATAATCCTGTTATGTCCAGATGCCTTGTCAGGCACTAGAGGGCCAAAGATGAAAAATTTACAGTCCTTTCACTCGGGAACCCTTCAGTCTAATTGGTGGAATAGATAATGACTAGAACACAAACAACTATAATAAAATAATGGACACTGATGAGGCACTGACATGTTATCTCATCTGATACTCACAACACCCCTGTGAGGTTGCTGGTATTCAGTCATTTACATCATCTCTGACTCTTCATGATCCCATTTGGGGGTTTTCTTGGCAAAAATACTGTAGTGGTTTGTTATTTTCTTCTCCAGCTTATTTTACAGTTGAGGAAACTCAGGCCAACAGAGTTAAGTGACTTGCTCTAGGTCACACAGCTAGTGAGTGTCTGAGGTCAGATTCAAACTCAGGAAGATGAGTGTTCCTGACTGCCAGCCCAGCACTCTGTCCGCTATGCCTCCTAGCTGCCCCTGTGAAGTAGGTAGATAATATTGTCATCCTATTTTACAGATGAGGAATCTGAGTGTGTGATAAGCATTATGGAGAGATTCAAAATACAGTGAGAATCCTTTTGGCTGAGGTGTTCAGAGGAAACTTTAACAACCCCAAGCATGGGATTGACTAAAAAAACGGCACAGAGAAAGAATGGAGGAGAAGATGGCCAAGAGTCAAGTCTGGTTGTAATATAGAGTATTAGGTGAGAAAAAAACCTCACTAGAATACACACACATACACACACACACACACACACACACACACACACACACACACACACAAAACCTTGCAGCTTTGACCCAAATGGAGGTACTGAATGTAAGCTATTTAACAGAGGCATTTCTGCAACGATGGTCTCTATTTCTGTATTATTCATATGTCCCAGGTGTTTTTTTTTCCTGCAAAATAAATATTTTACAAGTGGGGAAATCAAGATGATAAAGGTTTACCCACTTCAGCAGCAGAGTTCTGCAGAGAAGAGGGAGAAAAATGATATCTTCTGACTTCCAAAGATAAGTTCCATGCACTAACCACAAATTCTTCCAAGGAAAACTTCGTGCTTCTTTTCCAATGAATTGGTGGAGGTAGGGAAGAATATACTTTGATCACTCTGTCTGGGGAGGATGTAGCCTTCTCTGAGCTCAAGCCTGAAAGTGGTTCTCTAGGGTACTACGGCTTGAGACAGGGTCCAGACTATATCTGAGTCAACTCCAGACCTTTCATTCTCCTGCCATCATTCCCCTACCTCTTTTGCCCTTGGAATCCTCCAGTGCTTAATCTTATATTATTGAAAAATTTTAGAAAGGGATCAGTAAAACTCAGCTGGGTTTGTTTTTTGCTTCTTCTCCAAATTGACTATTTGATTTCAAAAGTCAGAAACAGCAAAGTTTCAGACAGCAGATGTTGGTCATCTCTCAGTCCCTCATGCCTATAAAAGGTCATTCATAAATAAGGCATAGGACAGGAAAATATTAAGGAAACACCGGCTGGGTATTAATGATTAATAGATTTAATATCAAAATCACAATGGCTCTACCTATGAAGGAATTTAAGGATATTTGTTTTTCTTTCATGATGCTTTATATTATATTTTCTCCCTCAAATTTGTTTGTAGTGAATATTCATGTCTTTTTATCCAACTTATTCTTGTCTTTTCTGCCAAGGGAGGCAACAGGGGATCTAGTTAGTGCCAGCCAGAGAGGAGGTGGCAATGACATTGAAACCTGCTTCCTAGGAATTGGATTGAGACAGCTGCCTGAAAAAACTTAGACAGCTGCCACATGGCTTAATCCCTCTCTCCTTGCATTAAAAAAAAGAAAGAAAAAGAAAAAGCTGACTGGAGAAGATCTATTGGCATCCCTAGGCCTTATTGATCACCAAAAAATTTGAGAGACACATGTATGTTAAGAAAGGAGTTTCCCAGAGAATAGCAGGCAGCATTATGATTGGGGGAGGAAATGATCACGAAATGGCTAAAGTAAAGATGCTACTGTTGTCATGAAGAGATATTGATGGATATGGGGTGAGAGTTTGTGTTAACATTGCCAACTGTCAGGAAGGCCCCCACAGAGGGGCAGACAGAGAGGCTCCTTTCTCACCTGGATAAACAAGAGATGACAGCCTGTCTCCCCCCACTCTGTTCACCCCACTTCTGTCCATTGCTTTGGGCCATCTACAAAATGGGGATCATAATACAAGCCATTCCTTCCAGAATGTGACTGACTGAAGCAGAGTGAGAGACTGGAAGAGAAAGGCCTAGTCAGTCCCCTCTTTGAGACTTCGACCAGATGCAGGACAGAGGCCCAGGAAGGTCAGATGTTCAATTTAATTCAATTCAAAGGTGTCTTATCTACCCAATGTGCCCAAGACACTGTGCTAGGCACTAAGGGGAATACAGTGATGAATAAGCCACAGAAGCTCATCTAAAGGCATTGTCCAGGACAGAGGAAAACATTAGAAAACTCACACATAAATGATCAAGGTATACAAAGAAAGTGAGCAAAATGTGAAAAACAATTTACATAGTAACAGAAAAAATGTTAAGAATCAATTATGAAAGACAGTAATTGATCAACACAATGGCCCATCACATCTCCAAAAGATTCACAATGAAAATATTATGCCCCCCAGATATAAAACTGATGGACTCACACCACAGATTGGAACACTTTTTCCTCTGTTTTTTTTTCTCTCTCTCTCCCTCCTACTTACAAACGGGGCTAATATAGAGATGTATCTTACATGACTTCATTGGTACAATGGGTATTGTATTTCTTGCCTCTACAATGAATGGGGAGGGAGAGAACTTGGGACTGAAAATAAAGTAAAATGGAAGGAAAAAAAGAATTTTGTTAAAGAAACTAGTTATGTAAATTTAATCTTCCTCAGCTTTAGTTTGTTCATCTATAAAATAATTAAAGTAGCTCACAGAATTGTTGTGAAGATGAAATGAGAGCTACGTAAGTCTTAAAGTGCTCTATAAATGCTATGATGATGATTCAAAAAAGAAAATATACACAAAAAATCGTAGAAAATAACGAGTGATATAAGCAATGTGCTATGTTCTTTGTTGATATTCTAACTTCTGACTTTCAAAGATATGTTACGGGCACTAACCCCAAATCCTTCCAAGGCAATCTTTGTGTTTCTTTTCCAATGAACTGGTGCTTATTTGTTTAATTTGTTTTTGTTGTTATTTTTATTATTATTTGTTGTGCTTGTTTTGTTGTTGTTTGCTTTGTTGTTTTGTGTAGAGGATGTTAGAAATCATCTTATCAACACTCCATACCGCACCCCCTACCATTTACAACTTCAGAAGCTAAGATCCAGAGATATGCAGCTGAACAGTCATGTTCAACTCTGTGTTCCCATTTGGGTATTTCTTAACAAAGACACTGGAGTGGTTTCCCATTTCCTTCTCCAGCTCATTTTATAAATGAAAAAAACTGAAGCAAACAGAATTAAGTGACTTACTAAGGGTCACAGAGCTAGTGTCTGAGGCCAGATTTGAAGTCAGGAAGATGACTTTTCCTGACTCTTGGCCCAGCATTCTATCCACTGCACCATCTAGCTATTATCCATCTATCTATCTATCTATCTATCTATCTATCTATCTATCTATCTATCTATCTATCATCTATCTATCCATATATACATATATATGTACACACTTACATATATACATATATGTATATAAACATATATGCATGTAAAATCCACTAACAGGGCAGAAAAGTCAGACACAACTGAAATAACTGAACAAGTAAGCATTTATTAAGTGCTTATTATATTTTAGGTATTGTGCTTAGTGCTGGGGATACTTTTAAATAAAAGCAACCAAGACAATCTTTGCTCTAAATTAGCTTACATTCTAATTGGGGAAACAGTGCACCTAAAAGAGGGCTAGAAATGGGAAAGGGCAACTGAGTAATGCGAAGGAGTTTCCTCCCTGGGAGTTCTTTATATTAGAAGTCTCAAACTTGGAGGAGGGGGCAAGGGGATAACTGCCAGTACTCCTGAGTGCCACCTGAACCAGATTAAAATGTAATTGAAAATATTTAAGAAAACAAATGAAAATAGAATAGAATATAGATAGTGTTAATATATGGTTTCCCAAGTCAATATGGGCCCACAGGGATTTTTAAGAAGGGTTAAGTGGCCCCCATTTCTATTTGAGTTTGACACCACTGCTCCACACCTGTGAGATCATAGGTCAAGATCTAAATAAAACAAGACAGATGAGACAGTAAGGTCAAATATGACACTAGTGGGATAGGCTGAAGAGAATACTCCTTCAGCGGTAGAAGGAGTGCTGGGAGAGGGTAGCAAGGTATTGACAGATTCCTCTGTCAAGGTGTGTGACATTACCAACACGATCTTCTCCATAGCAACTCATTTGCACTGAAAATGCCAGTGTTTGACTTTGAGTACTACTAAACAAATATTCCAGGCATACCCTTGATCTATAGATAATAGATATCTTTGAAGAGTACCAGTTAATTTATATAATTAAATATATATATATGTATAAAATTATATATAAAAGAGTACCAGATAATTGTCTTTGGAATGTAATTCAATTTGTAAATATATTTTCCTCCTTGTGTGGCCATTTCTAAGAAAAAGATTCAAGTCTATACTTGCCAAATCTGAGATGTAATTGTCATATAACTCCATGTAACCTTGTGGTTCTTTTGCTTTCTCCTAGCAGGATTTCCCATGGTATGTCTGAGGTCAAGACCAGCAAGCTCAGCTGTGCAAATATAAACATCTGTTTCATTTAGAATTATAGATATCTACCAGTCAATCAACAATCATTCATTAAATGACAATGATGTGCCAGGTACTGTGCTTGTTTTGTTGTCGTTTGCTTGGTTGCTTTGTGTAGAAGGGATGTTAGAAATCATCTTATCAACATTCTGTCTCGCACCCCACCATATACAGCTTCAGAAGCTAAGACCCAGAGATATGTGGTCATTTTTTGCCAAGCCAACAAAGCCGGAGAGTAGGACCACAAGGTCTGGAATCCATATATCCCCGTATCTAATCTAATATTCTGGTTAAGCCTGCATTTGCATATACTCTTGTGCCAGAGAGTCTACAGAATTCACTCATTTTTGCCATGTAGGACTTCATGACCAAAGGTTTAATGACATGAATGCAATTTCTTCACATCCCTCCTGTTGTTTCAGCTCCTTAAATCTAGAACCATAAATTTCCAAAGTGAGAGATACCACCATTTGGAGGGCACTGGAATGATTCAGGGGGATGGTGGTAGCCTTGGGTACCATTGTGAGGGGGGAGGGTGTTGAATAAAAATAAGGCAGCAGTGGAAGTATAAGGAAAGATATGAAAATTTTGAAAAACCACTCATACATGTTTCATCTATTCTATAACAAAGTTAAAGTCATAGTGATTACATTATTTTCCAAATAAGCACACAAAAGACCAGTTAGATCTCATCAGTGGTCAAGTCCAATGACAGGTCTTAAGAAGCAAGTGTTGGCAAGTGAGCCCATTGCACACTGTCAGGAATTCCAGCATGCGCTGGCAGAAATATGTGCATGTTTACACTTGTTTACAATATGTCTTGTTTACAATACAATACTACATGGTTACATGACAAAATATTGTATCATCAAAATTTCAATGTGGGGAAAAAAACCCACAAAATTATAATAAATTATTAAATTTGAGATGCATCTTTTTTAATTCTATATTTTTAAATGGTGCAAATTTTTTTTGAAAACTAAAAGGTTAAAAAAGTAGATTTCCAGAAGGCTGCTAAGTAATTTCTTTTTAAAAGGGGGCACTAGGCCAAATAAATTTGGGAATGTCTGTTTTAGACTGTGCATCCTCAGACCCTCATCAGTTCTTCCCTCAATTATCATAATGCAATATGGAAATGAAGTTTGGGCACTGTGACAAGATAGATGCCAGCTCTACCCCTTACATTTGGGTACTTACAGGGCTTTCTTAGGCTTCTCTGTATGACCGGACTCTAGGAACCAAAGAGGGTGGTGCTGGTAAGCATAAAGACAAGTGGAGGAGCAGATAGATGAGTGTTTCTCCCCAGCCTCAAAAACACTAAGTGATGTAGGAAAGAGGCTATTCAACTAGAAATGCCTAGATAAGCAGCATGTCCTGGGACTCAAGAGACCTCAATTCAAGTCCTGGCTGTTATGTGTGTCCCTGAGAAATGCATTTAACTTCTTAGTGCTCCAAGGAACTAAAAATTGCTGAACAACTGCTGATTCGTATTGGTAGAGGGGGTTTCTTAATGTAGAGTATCTAAGTTAATGAAGTCACATCTCAAATAAAACACACACACACACACACACACACACACAAAAAAAAAAAAAAAACTCTGCTAACAGTGAAGACTAAAGACTATCCACTTAAATAGATAAACAAGAATGTTTTTGTCATAGCCTTGGAGGCCTTTTGTCCAACAGACGGCACTGTGGGCTTACCAAAAGAGCTGGAAGTGTGCTAACTAGCCTAGCCCCATCTTGGTCTTGGTTGTCCAATTTGAAAACAGCTATAATCTTTCCCTGGGGAATTAGAGATGGGCTTACATCAGAAGCAGAGATAGAAGCAGTAACAGCAGAGGGGGAGACAGCAGTAATGAAAGTGGCAGTAGCAGAATTAACAGCAACAGAGATGACACAGCAGAGCAGTGAAGCCCTAGTAGGGGAGATGCAGAGAGGGGAATACAGTAAGAGACAGAGACAGAGAGACAGAAACAGAGACATAGTCAGTGACAGACAGACATAGACAATAGACAACATCAAGATGTGCCTGGATCAAAGAGAGCTATCCCAAATGAGTCTGTAGCCTACAACAGCAGAGCAACCTAGCATCAAAGATGAATAGAAGACCAGTGTAGCAAGGAATCCTGGACCCAAAAATTAGAGAAAGACTGAAGAGCAAAAAAGCACAGAAATACAGTTGGGAGGAGCAAACCTGGACCTTAGCCTTTCTAAGTTATGCAGCTTTGCAGGTCCCAGTCAGGTGGGTTAATTACTCAACTTCTTTCTCTTATTTGATAGAGGTAGGGGAGTATGGATCAGACCCAAAGGGAAGGTATAAATCTGGAGCAACTGCATAGATCTCTAGGAAACATTGAGTTTACTAGTGAGATGGGTTGCTTGACTACCTAGCAACTCCAAATTATTTTTTGTGTTTTTTGAATTAATTTTTTTCAATTAACAAATGTTTATTTATCTCTCTCTCTCTTACCTCCCCACCCTCGCCGGGGGAAAAAAAAAACATACAACTAGCTTGTAACGAATATGCATGGTTCAACAAAACAGATTCCCATATTGGTCATGTTAAAAAAAAAAAAAACATATGTCAGGAGATGGGCAGGATTCTTCACCATCAGTTTTCTGGAATTCAGGTTGTTATTACACTGCTCAGAGTTCTTAAGTCTTTCAAAGTTGTTGCACTTTTTGAAACAATGTTTTATTTTTATAATTGTTTTCCTGGTTCTGTCTACTTTCACTCTGCATCAGTTTGTACACAATTACGCAATTTCTCTCCTCTGATCCACAACATGGGGAGACTTTACTTGAAATAAGCCAAAGTTGCCCCCAGGACACCAAGGGCCAAGCTTTCCTTGATCCAGCATTCTGGTTATCTAAGGGCATAACAGTTTCAGTCACATGGATTTGGTAGAAGCCCAAAACCACTCAAAGTGCCATAACCTGATGACCTATAGATCAGATACATTTTCAGATGGAAAAGGAGGAGTCTAAAGTGGAATGTCCAGGGAAGCTAAGTGCCACTGTTTCTTTGCTAATTATTCTTGCTGTTTTGGGACAATCTAAACCTTCTTTGCTAAACATTCAGTAACTTGCTAGTGCCTCAATTTTTCCCAAAACAAAACTTGATCTGAGAGGGTGCTGGTGTTGGAGTCATGCCTCCAACATGAAGGTGCCTCTGAAACTGTCCACTTCATCATTTCTATTTTTTTAATTGCATGTAAAAATATTTTACATTCATTTAAAATATTTTTGAGTTCCAAATTCTCCTCTTCCCTCCTTCTCTTTTATCCTTGAGAAGGCAAACGATTTGATATAGATCACACACTGAAGTTATGCAAAACATTTCCATATTAGCCATGTTGCAAAAGAAAGTGCAAGCCAAAAAACAAAACAAAAACCCCACAAACAAATCACCAAACAAGAAAAAAGAGAAAGTTTTTAAAAGCATGTTTCCATCTGCATTCAGACTCCATCACTTCTTTCCCTACAGCTGGATAGCATTTTTCATCATAAGTCCTTCAAATTGTCTTAGACCATTGTATTGCTAAGAACAGCCAAGTCATTCATCGTTAACTGATTATCATACAATATTGCTATTACTGCATAGAATTTTCTCTTGCTTCTGGTCACTTTATTTTGCATCAGTTTATCTAAGTCTTTCCAGGTTTTCCTGAGAACATCCTGCCTATAATTTCCTATGGCACAACAGTATTCCATTAGATTCAAATCTGTACCATAATTTGTTCAGCCATTCTCCAGTTGATGGGCACCCCCTTAGCTTCCAGTTATTTGCCAATACAAAAAGAGTTGATACTAGTATTTATGTACACATGGGTCCTTTACTCTTTTCTTTAGGATATATACTTAGTGTGTTACAACTGAGATAAACAGTATGCATATTTAGTAACTTTGGGGGAATGGTTCTAAATTCTAAATTGCTTTTCAGAATGTTTGAACCAATTCACAATTCCACCAACAACAGTACATTAAAGTGCCTATTTTTCCACCCCCTTTAACATTAGTCATTTTCTTTTTTTGTTAGCCTTGACAATCTAATATGCATAAGGCAGAATCTCAGAGTTGCTTTAATTTATAGTTAATTATCAATGATTTGGGTTATTTTTCATATAGTTATTGATAATTTGCATTTCTTCTCTTGAGAACTTCCTGTTTATATTTTAGACCATTTGTTTATTGAGGAATGAGTAATATTCTTATAAATTTGAATCGTTTCTTTATATATCTTGGAAATGAGATTTATTGGAGAAATTTGGTATAAGCATATTTTCCCATTTAGCTATTTCTCTTCTAATTTCAGTTTCATTGGTTTTGTTTGTGTAAAAACTTTAATTTCATTTAATCAAAATAGTCCATTTTCCCTTCTGTGATTCTATCTCTTATTTGGTCATGAAACTCTTACTTTATCTATGGAAGTGAAATGTAATTTTTTTTTGTCCCTCCAATTAACTCATAATGCATATCTTGCATATCTCAATCATATATACATTTGGCTCCATCCCACCTTTTCTTCCTTATCTTATGTTACTTCTCTTCTTGTATGTGTATCCATGCCATATCGAACTCCCTTATCTTATATTATCAGACTGCTGTCCATATAGAATTCTTAGCCTGCCTATCTGCCTTTGTGATTGTGCTCATATCATCCCAGGCTTGCAAATGCCTTCTCCTCTTCCATGAGTTGGTGTCACTCTTTTCTTTCTAGACATTACTCAGATATCTAGACATCTCTCAGATATCTAGACATTACTCAGATATTCCACAAAGGTTTCCCATATTTTCCTCCTGAAATTTTTCACAGTACTTGGTCTGAACCTCTCCTTTGCACTCATCACATCCCATTAATCATCTGCACTTAATCATTTGTGCACATGCATCTCTCTATTAGGCAAGTTCTTTGGGAGCAGAGTCTCATGTTGTATCTGACTTTTTATTCCCAGCATCTAGCGCTGGAGTAATATTACCTTAATATATTCTTGCTGAACTGAATTGCAAATGAAGGAACATATAAACAGGTCACATAAACAACAAAATTTTTTAAAACTAAAAAAATATGTGCATAGTGGATCATTTTGTGATTATCTTTGTTTCATAGATCACTGGGTTCAGACTTAAATAGAAGAGGTGGTTGGATTGAATGTGAAAAGTTGCTTTACAACCTAAAATTCCATTTTTAAAAAAACTGTATGTGTGTGTGTGTGTGTGTATGCAATATCACATATGTTACAGCTATATGATAGTATATTGATGCAAAATAGGGAATCTCTGAAAAATAAAACTTAGGGATGAACAAAAGTATGAGAGAGACTTTCATGGTCAGTTTAAGCATCAGTGTATATTACCAGCAATGACTCATTTTCAAGAAATGCCCTAAATATATGTATGTGTATGTGTGTATATGTATGTATATATATATGTGTGTATGTATACATACCTACATATATATATATATATATATATATATATATATATATATATATATATATATATAAAATCAAGAGCATTATTAAAATAGTAGTCAGTCATTTTCTAAAAGTAAGTAATAATGAATGGATGGCCCAAATGCTGTACTTGTACCCCCAAGACAGTAAAAGACCTAGAGGAAAAACTCCAGTGAATCATATAGATCATTCCATATAAGATTTATAAGAGGACATAAAAGTTATTCTTAGGGACAACTATTAACCAACCAGCTAGAGATGATTAGTCATATTCTGTCTCTCATGTCCATGCCTTTGTACTGATTGTCTACTGGAAATGAAATGTTGTCTCTCCTCATTTCTGTTCTTCATTTATCTGACTTTTTTCCAGACTGACTTCAAATTCTTCCTTTCACAAGTCTTTCCGTACCTGCACCCCTGGCTTCTAGCACCTTCTCTTCTGAGATTACCTTCTACCCATATATCACATATTTACCCGGCTATTTACAAATTGTCTCTATCGTTAAAATGTAAGCTTTCTGAGGGCAGGGATTGATTTTGTGTTTCTTTATGTCTTCAGGGCTTGTAACAGTGTCTGGTGCATAGTAAATGATTTTCAATGCTTGTTGACTGACTAGGAAAGCAAAGACATGGTGGGGAAACTTTGAGGGCAATCTTCAAATTTTGAAGGGCTGCTCTGTGGAATAGAGTTGTTGTTTGTCATTCATCCTTCATTTTCAAAAAGGATCCATTACATCACAAGAAGATGTCTTGATTTGCATGTGAATTGGATTTAAGTGAGACAGAGTTGTGCAAAGTTGTCAGCCTCACTCGCTCTTCTGGAGTCATTGCAGTCCAGTGGCAAGACAAAAGTCAGAACTGGAGATGGCCCAGGATGCAGTAAATGACCTTTGCCCAATGCCTGACCAATCTCTAAGTGCTGCACGGCATCTACTTCAGCTGTCTTCATGGCCAGTGGAACAAATTACTCTCATCCACTCATTCTGCAAGAGGTGGAATAGAGTTTATACTTATTCTAAGAAGCTACAGACAATAGAACTAGCACTAATAAGCAGAAGTTACAGGTAGGAAAGTTTTGACTGAACAACAGAAAAACTTCCTAACAGAGAAAGTTAAAAATGGGATGAGTTATAGCAAGGTTCTCTGTCATTGAAAGTATTCATACAGAGGCTACATGTCTACCAGACAAGAATGTTATAAAGGAATTTCTTGAACTGTTTGGACTTGAGGGTCTCTGAGCTTCCTTCCAACTCTAAGACTGTTTAAGCTCTCATCTTTCAATGCAAAAGACACCATCTATTTGATTCCTTCCATATCATAATATTCCCTTCTAGATCCTAAAATTTAATATATCTAACATCCTAATCCCTATCCCTTTCTTTCACAGTATATCTCAGTCTTCCCTATTAGAAGAATGGGCATTCTTAACCATCTGTCTCAGTGAAAATTCATGTGGGTGTTTATTTAGTAATGAATCATGTACTACTAGAGTCATAACTAGTAATTTTCATACCTTGGGGAAGCAGTGCAAAACTTGATCAGAGAAAGTAACATGAACTCCATCTTCAAATGCTGCTGGAAAGGATACCACCTGGTAGCTGCCTATTTTAAGTCATTACTCTTGCTAACTAGATGCTGAGTTCATTCGCTTCTCAACTTACACATGCTGAATAAAAACTAAAAGTCCTGTTGGTGTTCTAAATTTTGTTTTGTTGTTTAGTTGCGTTTGACTCTTTGTGACTACATGGACTCATAGCACACCAATACTGTTCATTGGGATTTCTTGGCAGTGGGCAAAGGGTGGAGCCAAGATATCAAAGTAAAGAAAGGGACTCAACTGAGTTCTCCCAAATTCTCCTCCATCAACTTAAAGATATTACCTCGAGATGAATTCTGGAGTGACAGAACCAACAAAAGATGGGATGAAACAATTTTCCAGTCAAGACAACTTATAATATTGGCAGGAAAAGTGTGTCTCACTGGGGTAAAAGTGGATTGCAATCCAGCACAGGCCATGCTCTGGCAAGCCAGACCATGGTAGAGACTGAATTAGCAGCCATGACTTCTGGAGCTTTCAGCCCAGAGATGGTTAGGGGATCAGACAACTAATCTGAAGGATATTATGGGGCACCTTTGTTGGCATTGGGTACAGGATTCTGTTGCATTGCCCATACACTGTTCCAGGTTGCAGTCTCAGAGTGAATAGGAGCTGGAACCCTGATCATAATTCCAGGGTGGGAAAGAGTACTTGTGGTCACTTAAGTTATCAAAGAAAACTACTCTAATATCCTTGAACTAGAGGGTAAAATAGAAATGGAACGAATCTAATGTTACTACCTAAAAGAGATTTCAAAGTGAAAACCTTCAGGAGTATTATAGCCAAATTCCAGAGCTCCTAGGAGAAATTATTGCAAGTAGCCAGAAGGCTAAGGATCTAAGTTTCCAACCAAGAATCACCTACCAAGCAAAACTAAGTATAATCTTTCAGAGGGCAAGCAGAGAAAGGAACCTATCAAATTAGCTAATATGACAGAAAAGGAAAATGACAAACGTTCAAGGAGACATGGGAAAATTGGGACACTAGAGAACTTTTGGAGTTGTGAATTGATTCAACTGTTTTGGAGAGCATTTTGGAACTATGCTAAAGTAGTATAAAACCTTGTACTCTTTGACCTAGCAATACTACTACTAGGTCTATATCCTAGAGTTAAAAAACAGAAAGAAAAAGGACTAATATGTTCAAAAATATTTATAGCAGCTCTTTTTGAGGTGGCAAAGAATTGAAGGGATGCACATTAATAGGAGAATGGCTGAAGAAGTTGTGGTATGAGATTGTGATGGAATATAATTGTTCTATGAGAAATGATGAGCAGGGTGCCTTGAGAAAAACCTGGACTTTTATGAACTGATGCAAAATGCAACGAGCAGAACTGGAAGAACACTGTTCATAATAACAGCAAAACTGTATGATGATCAGCTGTGAATAGCTTAGTTCTTCTCAGCAATCCAATGGCCAAGACAATTCTGAAGGACTCCAGATGAAAAATACTATCCACTTCCAGAAAAAGAACTGATGGAGTCTGAATACCGATTGAAGTATACTTTTTTTTAACTTTTTTCTTAGGGTTCATTTTTTGTTTGGTTTGTGTTTTCTTTTATAACATGACTAATGTGGAAATATGTTTTGTATGATTGTACATGCATAACCTGTATCAAAGTACTTGTCTTCTCAGTCGGGGGGCTCTGGGGGGGAAGGGAGGAAGAGAATTTGGAGCTCAAAATTTTTAAAAATGAATGTTAGAAATTGTTTTTGCATGTAATTGGAAAAAAAATATTTTCAAAAAGTGATTCTGGAATAGTTTGCCATTTCCTTGTCTAGAGGATTGAGGCAAATAGAGGTTAAGTGACTTGCCCATGGTCACACAGCTACTAAGTGTCTGAGGCTGGATTTGAGCTCAGGTCTTCCTGACTCCAGATCCAGTGATCTATCCACTGAGCCACCTAAATTTCTGCGCCCTAGGCCAAAGCCCCAGTCACCTTCCTTTAGTTCTCTGAAATATCTCTGTATAACCTCCTAGAGAATGTTAGAGTCAGAAGATAGAAGGCCAACATCAATGTTGATGAAACATTTAGAGCTGTAGTGATAATTAATAACAACTCAAGTCAGGGAGCTAAGATGGTACAGTAAAAAAAGTACTGGTTTTGGAGTTGAGGAACCTGAATTCAAATTTTCCCTCTGCCATTTACTACATGTGTGACCTGAAACAAGTTATTTAACATCTCTGGGTCTCAGTTTCCTTATGTGTAAAATGAGTAGGGGAGGGTTGGACTAGATGACCTCTAAGATCCCTTCTAGAGTTATGATCTATCACAGTACCAGGTCCACAGTAAGCACATAATAAATGCTTCATTTATCTAGCCAAGATCCTGACACAACATTGAGGTTTCAAGAGCAGTTAGTGCTTACTTACATGGGAGTATCCTTCAAATTCTGAAGGGCTGCCCTGTGTAAAATAGTGTATACTTATTCCAAGCAGCTCTGAGCTCTGAGCAGCACCATTACACCCGTTTCACGGAAGGATAGACCAAGACTCAGAATCCCACAACTAAGTGTCAGAGTCAGAGTCAGGCTAAGAACTGTAGGTCTCCAGGCTCTAAGTCTTCTGGCTTTTCCCCCACTCTATCACACTGTGCCCAGCCCCCCACTCTATCACTCTCATGCCCAGCCAAGAACAATGTCATCTATCTGAAGCCATACTAGGCCTTTTATTTTGCGTAGAACACTTGGGGAGGGAAATGATAAGAGTAACTTCCTGTCAGAGATATGACTTTCTCCTTACCTGTGTGCAGATTGAAGGTAGGCAGGTTGTCTAATTGTACGCTACAACATTGCCTTCTGAGTCATCACTGTCAATTCCCCCTCAGCAAAATGAGTCTGGGCAGCCTGGGCACAGGAAGAGTGATTACTGTGTTTTCACGGCTGAAGACAATAATGTGTTTTCATCCCTGGGGAGGAAAGCCTTTCATTCATTCCCAGACCAATTTCTTATCATTTTATTAACTGCTTAGATGGGCCTACTAGGTGTGACTTTTAAGTGATTGTCAAAAGCTGGGCTCTCCAAACCTGAGGGGATAAGACTAGGGAGAGTGCCAGCGGGTTAGACTGGGCCATGTTCTGGTCATTCTAGACATAGGGAACAACCTGATGCTCTAAGGACAACTGTGGCACAAATTCAGATTTTGTATTATACCAGGGGTAGGGAATCTGCGACCGCACCCCTGTATTACACAGTTCTAGAATTTTAATTATAAATATGTATTATATATGTTCATATTATAACATTGTATTATTACATTTTGTTATATTATACTAACTATAAATATATATTCTATAAAATGATAGAATTTTAATGTGGTTTTGACATCATCTACTGAGAATGCTAAAGCCCAGAGAGGTACTCAAGGTCACACAGGAGTGTCAGAACCAGAACTGGAAGCCGAATCTCCTGACTCTAAGCCCAGAATTCTTTGCATCACAAACTGGGTGCAAGCAGCACCAGTCCTTAGACATAGAAATGAATTTAGTTTTTCTTAACAAGTACTTCCTTCACAGAGAGTGCAAATCGATAGGGTTAACAAGATAAAGGAGGGGGAAGGAAGGACCGAAGGTTAAAGTACTTGTGTCTAAGTATAAACAGCTGACTGCCTCACGAGCCATTGTCCTTACTTGTTCCTTTAAGTAGTTCCGCTGAAGATCTCTTAACCGTTGTTCAGTCTTTCAGTCAGGTCCAATTCAGATAACGGACCACCACCACTGGGACTCAATGACCTCTAAAATTCTTTTCTTCTCTAAGTTCATGATCCTATTTTAGAATTCATACTTTTTGCTCATTACCCTTATTAGTCTGAATTAGTGAGTTGTTTCAGTCTTGTCTGACTCTTCGTGACACGATTTGGGGATTTTTTAGAAAAGACACTAGAGGGGTTGGCCATTTCCTTCTCCAGCTCATTTTACAGATGAGGAAACTGAGGCAATCAAGGTGAAGTGATTTGCCCAGGGTCATACAGCTGATAAGTGTCTAAGACTCAGGTCTTCCTAACTCCAGGCCCTGTGCTCTATCCCCCATGCTGTCTAACTGCCCTCCAGGCACTTTGTCAATCTTCAACTCCATGACAGCCTATATATGATAGCCACCTAGCTAGAGAGCTTATGTGGTAGGCAGCGTAACCACTGGTGACCACAAATAAATCAAGTGAGATAGTCTCTATCCTCAAAAAGCTCACATTCTATGTATGTGTAGAACTCATATAAGATTGTATGCTGTCTAGGGGGAAGGGGGAGAAAATTTAAGATTTATGCAAGTGATTGTTGAAAACTGAAAAATTAATTAAATTGTATGAATAAGTTTACATTCTAATAGGGAAAGATAGTAAATGAAGGGAACTTGAAAGGGGTGGGGGAGATATGCACTGTGGCCTGACTGGAGATATCCAGAAAGTGCTGGAGAGGTCTGTAACCGAGCAAGAGAAGATCAAAAGTGGCCTATCAAAGCCCAGGGTGGTTCCAGGGGCATAGGACAATTTTCCACTGGGGAAGAAACAGAGATGATAACTTGAGTGGAGACAACATAGCCTGAAATATCCAGGAAGTCAAAGCCTTTAACAGTCTTTCTATGAAAAGGTTCATCAACAGACATGCCAGATAACAGAAGAATTTAAGAGAAAAGGCTGTCCAAACCTTGAGCTCTGAGTTTTACCATTCCCTACAGGCCCAAGAACATCCCCTCTTCTGAGTCAAGCCAGAGACATCGAAGCTGTAGGAAGTCAACCCAGCACAGAGGGGGATTCAGTATCTTGTGATTTCAAAACCTGGCCACCCCATTCACACTTTGGGCTAAATGCTAGTTTTGTGCCCCTTAGAATGGAGCAGTGGGATAAAGAACTGCCCAAAGCCAGGGATGTGGATTGAAGGGGGATAGTGTAAATTTTTTAAAAAGGTCTGTGGTGATTTAGAGTATGCCTCAAGACTTTTCTTTCTTCAGGCTTTTCCCCCAGTTATAACTCATCTCTCTTCCGTAAGTCTCTTCCTTTCCCAGATTTGCCTTAATTTTTTTTAGTGGGGCTTGTTTCGCTACAGATGACCTTTCCCCTTCTGCCAGGGTTGTTCACACGCCAATGACCACATACCAGGAATCTGCCTTTTTCTCTGCCTTTGGGAAACTCTCAGTCATCAGGTCAACATTATTCAGTTGATTTGAAGGGAAGAGGAATCTGATACACTGAAGAAAGAAATCGTCCTCACTGTGCAAGTGATGCAAGATCATTTCACCCAGATCAGAGACCTAGGAAGAGTCCTGTCCCTGGAGAGCAACTAATTTATATTAATGAGCCATCACCTTCAATACCAATTGCTTGCAGGTGCTAAACCTGAAGCCAGATGAGCCTATATGAGGAGCTTGGGAATTGTAGAGCCATAAAATGTTAGGACTAAAGAAGATGATGTATAGAAATGAGGATGATCTGAGAGTCCAAGGACCTGAGTTTGAAACTCAGCTCTGCTGCTAATTATTAATTGTGTGGTCTTGGGTAAGTCACATCTCCCCACTGGGGCCTCAGTTTCTTCATCTGTAAAATAAGAAGGCTGGCCTAGATGATTTCTAACCACGTTTTTAGATTTAAATCTATAATTTAATCCAATACTTTTATTTTTACAGATGAAAATGTCCCTACAAGTTCCAAATCTATAATCTTTGGATTTAGTCCTAACCTTTCATTTTACAGATGTGGACATTGAGGCACCAACTAAGAGGCTATTATATAGCTATGTGTGGAGTTGTCCTTGGTTCCTCATCCAGTGACATTCCTCTATGGATTTCTGTCTTTATATTTCCCAACACATAGTAGGTAGTTAGTAAATTCTTGTTGAATCATGGAACAAATGAATAAGTATGTCATTGGCCATTTATTCTTGTTAACCTTAACAAAGTAGATATAGACAATTTGTTCCCTTATCTGATAGACTGTGCTTGCTCCATGCCAGGGCTGTTGGAAACCATAATGAATTAAGAGTGAAAGATTAATGCTGTTGGCTTGCTGTATTTATACACCCAACTTCCATGGAAACCCAGCAGGTAGTAAATCAGTCAAAAACCATTTTTAATAACTTCCAGTAAAACCCAATTTACTCATCTGCCAACCTTGGAAAAGTTGATTGCTTTGTCAGAAGAGGCCTGTCCATTGTACACCAACATAATTGCCCTAGACATGAGAAATACAATTTCCCTACTTTGGGTGGTGATAGCGAATTGAAAACAAGCCACAAAATGGCCTAGAAGCAACATGCCTGCTGTTAATAATAGCGTTAGATTACTCCATTTGTCACATACTCCAGCTCTGTCCACCTTGGAGCCTGGCAGCTTTCCTGCATGTTAAACAAGAGCACTTGTGGGTTGGGAAGTACCAATGGACTTGGAAAGGAGGATCTGAAGAATGGTGTCTTTCCCGGAAGGAATAAAAATAAGAAATATAAAAAGGATAGTCATTTGGCCTAAACCTTATGTAGAGGTATTGGTTTTGGGGTCGTTGCACACTGATAAGAGTATTAGGTATCTTCGGGTATTTTCTTCTTTTTTTCTGCTCCATGCCTATCTAGCTCAATGCAGGAATTTATCAGATGGAAATGATACAGAAGCTTTTATTTCCACTTCAGCAATTTTTATCTACAGTCTCTCATCATTTTCTTCAGCAACAAGCTGTTGGTGGCTGAAGAAATTCCAGATGATCTTTGGCTGACCCAGGATGGAAGCATGCTATTGTACAAGATGTATGGATCGGGGAAGCCTACACACATATCCCGGGACAGGAGTAAAGGGCACTGTTTGCTACATCACATCTTTTCTGCTTTGCTGCCTCTCAAAACTGTTTCCCTTTCTGAGTTGTACCACTTCAGAGCAGGAAGGCAATATGTCGGCAGTTAGGTAGTTGGCTTCAGAGAAGAAATTACTGTGAAAGTCACTCATTCAATAATCTTTTATAGAGTGTTTACAGTTATCCCTTTCATATCTCAGGGCTTAAGAGCATAGCACCCCTGAGAACTGGAAAATCCATGTAAAATTTTTTGGCTCTACCTCCAAAACAGAGGAGAAATCTGAATTATTATGGTATTAAAAGACAAAATATTTTGATATCATACAATACCATACATTGATCATTTCTGAGTTTCTAAACTTTTTCTATGTCATCTGCTGTCCGATATGTGTCATCTGTGACTTCCACAAAACTCCCCCCAAATTCCCAATTAATTTCTTATGTGAATTCATGAATATATTGATGGAAAAAGTTGTGATGTGGAAGAGAGAACTGTACTAAGGACTGAGGTCATATGATAAGCACTGGGAATAAATGACAAAAAATAAGATACCCCTACCTTCAAAAAGTTTATATTCAGTTATACAACTCCCTTTTCATTTGTGCTTTGGATAGCAGCCCTGTCAAGCCTCTTTGACAAATGTTAATTAAGTGCCTGCTATGTGTCAGATATAGTGAGCATGTAGGTAGCTAGGTAAGGCAATAGATAGAGTGCCAGACCTGGAGTCAAGAAGACTCATCTTCCTGAGTTCACATCTGGCCTCAGACACTTACTAGCTGTGTGACCCTGGGCAAGTCTCTTAACCCTGTTCACCTCAGTGCCCTCATTTGTAAAATGAGCTGGAGAAGAAAATGGCAAAACCATTTCAATATCTTTGCCAAGAAAACCCCAAATGGGGTCATGAAGAGTTTGAAACAACTGGAAAAACAACTCAACAGCATGTGCCAGAGATACAAAGAAAAGCAAATAAATGAAAATACAACAGTCCCTGACCTCAAGGATCTCACAGTCCGGTGGAGAACACAATGAGAACAATTATGCTCAAATAAATATATACAACATAAATTGGAGATAATTCCTGTCAGGGAAGGTACTAGTATTCAAGAGGAAGCAGCAAAGACTTCTTGTAGAAGGCAGGATTTTAGATGAGCTGCCTGTACCATGGCATTCTGAGGTAATTTGCAATTGCTGGTACTTCTGGTTAGGGGACAAAAGGTGTTAAGGGAAAGATGTCTTCTTTGATGTACAAAAGAAATGTCAGAGGAAGTCCTTGTGGTCCAATAGTCTCAGAGCCAAGCATGAGGAACTTGCAGTCTCTAGGCCGCATACGGTCCTCTAGGTCCTCGGGTGTGGCCTTTTAACTGAGTCCAAGTTTTACAGAACAAATCCTTTTATTAAGGGGATTTTTTCTGTGAAGTTTAAATTCAGTCAAAGGGCTACATTTAAGGACCTAGAGGGCCACATGTGGCCTCGACGCTGCAGGTTCCCCACCCCTGTTTAATAAACCCAGACTATGTTCACTTTGCTTTTATAGGCCATAATGAAAGCAACTGTTCCTCAATCAACCAATCAAAAGGAGTTTCCTATGTTCAGTTACCACCTTGAGAGTGGATTTCCCTCATATACCTTGTCTTTCATTTTTCCCTCAGTTAACTCCTTGCTTTATTTAATCAGTCAAACACAGAGACGTCCTTTGGGACACATTGGTCAATATCCCCAATTCTGGACAACTTTCTCATGGCTCGGGGAAGATCTAGCAGACCCAGCATGATTTTTCTTCTCTTCTGACAAGTCACAGCATCATAAATTTATGACATAAGAGACCTTAGAAACCATCTTGTCCAATCCCTCGTTTTAAAAATGAGGAAACTAAAGTCAAGAGAGATTAAAATTCACCTGGCCAAGGTAATACAAATGTTAAAAGCACAGAGCCAGGATTCAAACCAAGTTCTTTTCATTGCAACATGATGCCTCATTACATTGTGTTCAGGTCCAATACTCCCAGATAGAAGTAATTCCCAAGTCAGTTAATATAATAGTTCAGGAAGATAAAAATAGATGAGGGTCACCAGAAAGGAGATTAAAAGCACTTGGCAAAGAAGTTCTCTGAGGTCTCAAGAGCACCTTGCTAAAGTCTTAAAAACTTCTTATAGACTTCTGACTAAAGGAGACACAGCTAGGTTCCAGATCAATCTACTCGGGGCAAATTCACTAAAATTGCCCTAGGTCTGCCCATTATCATCTTTATTCAACAGCCCAAATGGGTGTTGTAGGAGTGGAGGGAAAGGATATTAAAAATGCCTTCTCAGTTCTAGCAGTATCCTGGTCTGCGATACCTTGGGTGGTGAGGACCACCACAGTGAGAATTAAAAGAATTTCAGTTCTATATTAAACTTTGTGGTTGGTTTAGGTGAACCACAGTGACAGTCACATAGGAAAAAGATGCCACAGCTCCCAGCTTTCAGGTCTCTCTTTGCTTAGAGCATCGTCTTGGACTTTGGCAAAGAAAAACATTGCTTAAGGCTTCCAAAATTTTGTCATCTCATTGTATTTTGTCCAAACTCACATGATGTATTTGTGTAATGCACAAGCAATTCTTGATAGTAAAACAAAAAGAAGAAACAATATTTTGTAAAAAATCTATAAAAGTAGAGAGAACTCCACCCAATCCATCGACTTTTGAGAGTTCTCCAAACCTCAGATTTATTTACTACCTTCAGAGGCTCTTACAATGCAAGCCTTATTTTCTGGCTGTGTCCACTATGTCCCCTGATACCTCTTTATCAACAGCATTCAAACATTAACATAGTCTGGAATCCCTTATTTTCAAGTCAACAAGCATTTATTAAGTAATTATTATGAAATCATTCCACCTGAAGCCAAATATCAATTAAGAGATGACAGCAGAATTTGGGTTTGTGGAATCAGGGATAACTGGGAGATAACAAATCGATCATGTTTGGATGTGGTCTATTCCTGTGAAGCCACAAGATTC
Source organism: Notamacropus eugenii (assembly GCF_028372415.1). NCBI lineage: Eukaryota > Metazoa > Chordata > Mammalia > Diprotodontia > Macropodidae > Notamacropus > Notamacropus eugenii. The sequence goes on from NC_092873.1 coordinate 390,969,499, forward strand.
CTATAATTTATTATTTTATGGAATAGTTTAATAGCCTTTTTCTAGGAGATAATTAATGTCCCCTTTGTGCCATTCTAGTAGCAAGCAAAGGCCATGACAGGGTCAGATACTTAGCAGCTTTTTTTGTGCTAAACTCAGCAACTTCAGGCAGCAGAGATTTATCATTGCACACATGAGGTCTACCACCTGGCACAGGTGACACCTCTAAAAGGTAAAACCACAGTCTTCATTGAAGCTCTTAGAGTTGCCAATCATCCGCCATCTGATCTCTCTCAGAAAGGTAAATCAGTGAACAACATTTGTTGAGTCATCTGCATGTGTGAAGCACTGTACTAAAGAGGTGTGTGACTAGGAACAAGGAAGGTGAAATTTGGTCCCTGGATTTAAGGATTTTTACCATTAAATGGTAAAGATAGTACAGAGGCACAACTCAATACACAGAAAATGACAGTTCAGCAAATACAAATGGAGTGCCCACATACATGCATGTATATGTATGTGTGTATATAGGTATATGCACATTTACATATATACACATGTATATATGTGTGTATATGTGTGCATATGTGTGTACACATACAAGCACTAAAGGTATTTCTGGTATAGTGCATACAGAGCCGATCTCAAAGCTATGAAGACCCAGATTTAAGCCTCATTTCTGACACATACTGCCTCCTGTGTTACCCTGGGCAAATCATTTCATCTCTCAGAGCCCTAAGCAACCCTCTAAGATTATAAATTACAAAGAAGTTGCTGACCAGCATTGATAGAGGGAGTTTCCTCACCCAGCAGTTCCCCATACTAATGAGATTCCAAGTCCAATCTCTAACCCTGTATGTACATTCTAGTGATTGAAGATATAGAGTTGACAAAATAGTAGTCCCTGCACTCAAGGAACTTATATTCTATTATTACAATATATAAGGATATGGTTTAAAAGCATAGATGTATAACCTAGAGAACTAGGGAACTATTTTGAAAACCTTGACAACCATATAAATATGGATTGTTACTATTTTTTTATTAAAAGATTTCAAATTCTCATTTGCATTCCTACCACAAAGTATGATTATCATCACCCTCATTTTAGACATCTATATATTACTTTAAAATTTAAAAAGCACTTGTATATGCATCTCACTTGTCCTTTAGAACATCATGACAAATGAATCACTTCAAGTATGATTATGGCCATTTTACAGAAGAAAACATTGAGACTCAAAAGGTCCAGTGATTTCTCCATAGTAACACAGTCAGTAAGTATTGTCAAGGGTAGAATATAACCCTAGGTCTTTCATGAATCCAAGTTGAGCTATTTTTACATTCCAAGACAGTACTTCATTGTCTCTTTTTGCTAAGAAATAGATAACTGAATCAATAAATCTGGAAAAAGAAACAAAGATAGCAATAATGCAAATATATGAATGCTATAACCTCTAAACAAACATGGAATATGAGTATGAGACTACTGTCTGAATGATGAAATTGTCATTAAGTCAAAAAGTTAACTTTTCTGCTTTTGGCAGAGAGAAAACTTCAGCTGATGTCTGATTAATTGAAGTGGCCCATTGTTATGGTATCATGCCTCCGTAATATATTTATTTCCCAGACTCCTCATCTATTTCTTTCTTTAGTCCTGGAAGTCTATGGTAATACTCTCACAATAGCAGTGATATCCGCTTTTCTCTGTTGAATTTCACCTAAATGCTTTGTTTGTTAGGTTCCTGGATATCCTCGAATGAGTACATCTTCTCAGTGATGCATATACAATCTTATCCTAATATACACATGCCTTTTAGCTACTATCCTATTCTATTTTAATAAAGTATACCCTTCCAAAACCACAATGCATCTAGGAGTCTTATGCTCATGAGATCTAATTTGTATCCTTGCATTAGGTTCTGTAGTGAGCTATGCACATCTCCTGTACATCATTCATTTGTGCAGAGATATCTGAGGTTGTGGGTTTTGTTGTCAGATTTTTTTCTTGGATATTGTTTTGTGAACTGCCAGGCTTCTCTATCGTTATCCTTCCCACTTTCTAACTAATTTTATTTTTTATATCTAGTTTGGTAGATATTTGAGGTCATATGTATGAACGTGCCAATTGTCTGATATCATAGCAACTCTGGATACCTCCACCTGCTTTCTTCTATAAAGAAGCAGATGGTAAGATCCTCCTAAATATAAACTAGGTGGCAGTCTAGTGATTGGAGGGAACCTGTAGGTAATCGTCACTGTCTCTGTCAATCTCTGCCTCTGTGTGTCTGTCTCTTTTGCTCCTCTACCAGAGACTTCCATGGTAAATGCATCTAGCTTATGGGTCATATTCTGACTATCAGCATAGCAATTTCACCCTAGTATCTAAAAATCAAGCTATGTGTTTGATGGTGTACACAAGGAGATGGCCAACAATAGGGTGTTTGATGGGAGGCTGAATAGACTGTTGATTGTGTGGGGTTTTTTTCCCAGTTAGATTGGCTATGCAAAACAGAACCCACATGTGAAACTCCAAAAAAGGGAAGGAAAAAAGAATTAAACATTTTAAGGTACTTTGGAGCTTCCCCAATCCCTTAACAATTCTTTGGATTTTTTAGTACTGTTTCTTCTGATCTTTTCCTCACACATGCTTCCCCAAAAGACAGAAGTTTGGGTGACAAGACATAGTTGAATATCCAAAATGGATTGTTTACTCAGCTCATTATTTTCATTAAACAATCATTTACCATATCCTTTTCAGCAGTATTATTACTCATTATAATTCACATTTGTATAGCATAGTACAATCCACCAAGTTCTTTTTTCTCACAATATTACAAGATAGATAATACAAGCATGAACATTCCTATTCCACAAATAAGGAAATAGAGAGACCTAGAAAGACAAAGTGATTTGTCGAAACTTACATAGCCAGAAAGTGATAGAACCAGCCCATAGACCCAGGTCCTCAAATTGGCTACGATACTTATAGAAATGAACATGATGCACATGGGATCATAATTCAAGCCTTATAGGACCAGAGATGTAGAGCAAAAAGGAACTTCAAAGACCATCTAACCCCCTCATTTTAAAGGTGAGTAAACTAAGGCCTGTGAAGTTGAAGTGACTTACCCAAGTTCAAATAACTAATGGGCATCAGATGCAGGATTTGAACCCAAATCCTCTGACTTTAGAGAAAATGTCCTTTCAACTGTACTACATTATTATGATGATGATAGACATTTGTACACCGCTTTAAAGTTTGCAAAGTGATTTACATATACTTTAACAGCCTAAACCTATACTAAGTCTTTTGGTACACCATGTATGTTATCTTGTTTGAACCTTATGGTATATGCTATAAGATTTAGTGTGCCCATTTTATAGATGAGCAAAGTGATATTAAGAGAAGGAGGTAAAGTGATGGGAAAGACCTAAGACATCCCAATTAGAAATCTGGCCAAATTGAGTCCCACAGTGCACATAGCCTTCTACTACTAATGAGAATGGATGGAATCTGGTATAACGAATTCACCTTCTAATGAAAGTTCTCACATATGGAGCCATTAACCTACCATCAAAACTTGGAAGTTGCCACAGAAGACAACACATCGCATCCTCAACATTCTTGCCATTTGCTCTATTACCAACCACACACTCTCCCTCACCTCTACCCTCTACTTTCCACCTCCTTCCTGGAATAAGAATCAAGAATCTATTACTACTGGGAACAATAACTTCAATGCTATTGCCCTATGACTCCATTCATAATTGAAAGAAATACTAGATTTTGGTCAGAGGTTAATGAAAACAAAGATATAGGGTTTCTTTTTTTTCCCCAACTGAGTTCTCATTCTCCCTGAAATCTATCCACAGACCCTTAGGAAGTCCACAGATCCCAGATTAAGAACCTCTGCTCTATACCCTGTCCTAGAGTTATCAGTGCCATGGATTTAATTATCATTTTTTTATTTCCATTACACTCAGATCTATGTATCCCATCATCCTTGTCTCCCCTGAGCTCTAATCCCACATCTCTAACTGCCTGTTAGACATCTCCAACTAGACATCCCTAGGCATCTCAAATGCAAACTCATTAACTTTCTCCCCAAATACGCCCCTCTTCCAACTGTTTCTATTTCTATTGAGAGACCTACCATTCTTCTAGTTACTCGATTCTATAACATAAGACCTATTTTTGGCTCCTCACTGGCTCTTATCCACTTTATCTAATCAGTTTCCAACTTTTGAAGGTCTTACAAAAGACTCATCTCTTGTATTTCTCTCAACTCACACAGCCATTACCCTAGTGCCTGAAATACTTCCATAGCTTTCTAATTGACCTCCCAGTCTCTCGGATTTCTCCCCACTCTAATTTATCCTCCATTCAACCACCAAGGTGATTTTCCTAAAGGCAGATCTGACCATGTCAACCCTCTACTAAATAAACTACAGTGCCTTCCTATTACCTCCAAGACCTAATATAAAATCTTCTATCGATCATTTAAAGTCCTTCACAATCTTCCTACTTTGCCAGTCTTCTCCAGTTTCATAACTTACTCTTCTCCAACTACACTGGCCTTTGACCTATTCCTCTATTTCCCAAATTTATGCATTTTCACTGATTGTCCTTCATGTCTAGCATTTTTTTTGTTTCTTACCTCTGCATCCTAGGTTTCTTGGCTTCCTTCAGAACTGTTTATTGATTTAACAGTTCATAATATAATTACACTAAAACCTCCAGATCTTTTCCCACACAGCTATCTAATTATGTCCTACCCATCTTGCACTTTTGAAACAGATTTTTAAAAATCCAGACAAAAGATTATAATTGTCCCTATCAAATCTCATCTTATTTTATTCAGTCCAATGATCTAGGCTGTTAACTTTTCAGGTCCCAACTTTGTCATCTGGTGAGTTAGCTAATCTTCCTAGCTTTTTATAGTCTGTAAATATGATACCTCCCTCTTCAGAATGGAAGCTCATTGAGGGAAGGGACTGTATATAATGAGTTCTTAATAAATACTTGATTTATGATTATTTGTAATTATATAATTTATGTAATTTATAGTCATATAATTTTAAATGATTAATCTATACCTTTATCCAAGTCATTTATACAAATATTAAACAACACAGGGCAAAGAGCTAGATGCCCTTAATTGGCTGATAGATGCCCATCAGTTTTGACACTTGATGGAAAAGCGATGTTACTGGATACCTACAAAGTGACTGACTTCACTATATGGCATAGAAAGAGAGAAAACAATTCAGATTCAAAGTTGTCATCCTTTAACTTTTAAGTAATACTAATTAAAATGAGAAAAAGTAGCTGTTATCCAGATGCCCATAAGGTAACAATGTTCTATTATGACTTTTATCAAAAGTATCAACCGTTACACTTCTGTAACCATGGAAACCTGACAATCAAAATACAAAATGCTTGAGATTTTGAGATGGAGATATTTTTAGTGCTTTAATTTTATCTTTGGTGTCTTTTGTAATGGCTACGGTTTCATAACTCAGTCATACTTTTACCATAAAGCTGTAACTCCATTATGTCCTCCCAGCTTGCTGTAATCTCTCTGCACGTGATAAATAAACCAAGATTAATGGTTTATGACGGGTTAACAGTTCTGCCTGACATAGTATGTGCATGGCTGATCCCCCAAAGTTAACCATTAGATGAGTCTGTAATTAGGACACAGTCTAGGAAAATTACCAGGCCTGCATGCACCGTCCCATTAATTAATGGTAAATGATACCTTAAAAAAATATTTGTTCCCAGACCATCTGCTCTGGGCCATGGCAGACCTGCACCAGGAGCAAGGTGGAGTACATAAAAAGGATGCAGACCTACAGGGCATGTGTGCTGGAATTTCCAGCTTGACACCAGGGTGTATGGCACTAAATGCAGGGTGATGTGAAAACTGGAAGGACAGACCAAATGCATCCCCTAGACTGAGACATCACCAACATTAGCTCTCCTCAGTCAGGCAGGCAAGTGCTATTATGGAGGGAAAGGCCAAGACTAAGATTTGTCTATTTTCCATCCCTTCCCCTTTCCTAATAAGCAGTGTAGCCTAATGAATATTGTCCCAATATTGAAATCAGAGAGAAGACCTGGTTCCAAATCCCATCTCCAAAATTAGTGAACTATGTGACCATCAGTAAGATACTCAGTTTCCTAATCTGTAAAATCAGGATAAAGAGACTTGTAGTACCTACATTCCAGTTTTGTTGTGAAAATCAAACGATAGGGGGCGGAGCCAAGATGGCGGAGTAGAAAGACGCACATACACATAGCTCCGAACCCACAACCCACAGAACGGCTAGAGGGGACCAACTCACGGTGAATTCTGCACCCAGAGGCCACGGAATATTGGAGCGAGGGAGATTTCTGTTCTGGAGAGACCTGCAAACCTCTCGCAGGGGGTCCTTCGTGCTGCGGACTGGGCACCGGGACTGGGAGCTGAGTGCAGCCCTGCAGCGGCCGCGACACCGTGAGGAAAAGATCCGAGCGGGCTTTGGGGAGGGGATCTCCAGCAGCCACGCGGGTCCCTCCACCCACAGAGGGACCTGCAAACCTCTCACAAAAGGTCCGTCGCGCTGCGGACGCGGAGCCCAGCCCAGACCTGCGGCGGCCGCGGCTCCGAGAGGTACAGATCTGAGCAGGCTTCAGGGATGGGATCTCCAGCGGCTGCACGGGTCCCTCCACCCACAGGTGATGGGGGTCGGTGAGAGAGTCTCTTTGATGGGTCGAGAGGGGAGTGGGGTGCCCCCATGGCTTGGGCCCCCCCGGGAGATAGAAGCTGAGAGGCAGCTGCAGACAGGGGCTCCCCAAGCGGGCGGGAGCCTGGATCCATTGTGGAAGGTCTGTACATAAACCCCCAGAGGGAACTGAGCCTGAGAGGCAGCCCTGCCCCGACCTGACCACCTGAACTTAATTCTCACACTGAATAGCAGCCCTGCCCCCGCCAAAAGCCCTAAGGCTGGAAGCAGAATTTGAATCTCAGACCCCAAACACTGGCTGGCAGGACCAGGAGGCGAGGTGGGTGTGAGGAGAATATTCAGAGGTCAAGTCACTGGCTGGAAAAATGCCCAGAAAAGGGAAAAGAAATAAGACTATTGAAGGCTACTTTCTTGGAGAACAGACATTTCCTCCCTTCCTTTCTGATGAGGAAGAACAATGCTTACCATCAGGCAAAGACACAGAAATCAAGGCTTCTGTGTCCCAGCCCACCCAATGGGCTCTGGCCATGGAAGAGCTCAAAAAGAATTTTGAAAATCAAGTTAGAGAGGTGGAGGAAAAACTGGGAAGAGAAATGAGAGGGATGAAAGAGAAGCATGAAAAGCAGATCAGCTCCCTGCTAAAGGAGAACCAAAAAAATGTTGAAGAAATTAACACCTTGAAAACTAGCCTAACTCAATTGGCAAAAGAGGTTCAAAAGGCCAATGAGGAGAAGGATGCTTTCAAAAGCAGAATTAGCCAAATGGAAAAGGAGATTCAAAAGCTCACTGAAAAAAATAGTTCTTTCAAAACTAGAATGGCACAGATGGACGCTAAGGACTTTATGAGAAAGACAGATATCACAGAACATAGCGAGAAGATTCGAAAAATGGAAGATAATGTGAAATATCTTATTGGAAAAACAACTGACCTGGAAAATAGATTCAGGAGAGACAATGTAAAAATTCTGGGACTACCTGAAAACCATGATCAAAAGAAGAGCCTAGACATCATCTTCCATGAAATTATCAAGGAAAACTGCCCTGAGATTCTAGAACCAGAGGGCAAAATAAATATTCAAGGAATCCACAGAACACTGCCTGAAAGAGACCCAAAAAGAGAAACTCCTAGGAACATTGTGGCCAAATTCCAGAATTCCCAGGTGAAAGAGAAAATATTGCAAGCAGCTAGAAAGAAACAATTCAAGTATTGTGGAAATACAATCAGGATAACACAAGATCTAGCAGCCTCTACATTAAGGGATCGAAGGGAATGGAATAGGATATTCCAGAAGTCAAAGGAACTAGGACTGAAGCCAAGAATCACCTACCCAGCAAAACTGAGTATAATACTTCAGGAGAAAAAATGGTCTTTCAATGAAATGGAGGATTTTCAGGTTTTCTTGATGAAAAGACCAGAGCTGAAAAGAAAATTTGACTTTCAAACACAAGAATGAAGAGAACCATGAAAAGGTGAACAGCAAAGAGAAGTCATAAGGGACTTACTAAAGTTGAACTGTTTACATTCCTACATGGAAAGACAATATTTGTAACTCTTGAAACATTTCAGTATCTGGCTACTGGGTGGGAGTACACACACACACATGCACACACGCACACATACATAGAGACAAAGTGCACAGAGTGAATTGAAGAGGATGGGATCATATCTTAAAAAAAAAATGAAATCAAGCAGTGAGAGAGAAATATTGGGAGGAGAAAGGGAGAAGTTGAATGGGGCAAATTATCTCTCATAAAAGAGGCAAGCAAAAGACTTATTAGTGGAGGAATAAAGAGGGGAGGCAAGAGAAAAACATGAGGTCTACTCTCATCACATTCCACTAAAGAAAAGAACAAAATGCACACTCATTTTGATAGGAAAACCTATCTCACAATACAGGAGAGTGGGGGACAAGGGCACAAGCAGGGTGGGGGGGAGGATAGAGGGGAGGGCATGGGGAGGAGAATGTAATCCGAGGTCAACACTCATGGGGAGGGAAAGGATCATAAGAGAATAGAAGTAATGGGGGACAGGATAGGATGGAGGGAAATGTAGTTAGTCCTATACAACACAACTAGTATGGAAATCATTTGCAAAACTACACAGATTTGGCCTATGTTGAATTGCTTGTCCTCCAAAGGGAAGAGGTGGAGAGGGAGGGAGCTAAAGAAGTTGGAACTCAAAGTGTTAGGAGCAACTGTAATGTTCTTACCACTAGGAAATAAGAAATACAGGTTAAGGGGTAAAGAAAACTATCTGGCCCTACAGGACAAAAGAGAAGACGGAGACAAGGGCAGAGAGGGAGGATAGAAGAGAGAGCAGATTGGTCACAGAGGCAATGAGAATGCTTGGGTTTGGGGGGGGGGGGAGGGGATAAAAGGGGAGACAATTTGTAACCCAAAATTTTGTGAAAATAAATGTTAAAAGTTAAATAAAAAAAAAAAGAAAAAAAAAGAAAATCAAACGATATAAAGTATTCAAGAACTTTGAAAACCTTAAAGTGGTAAAATTTCAAATTGCCAAGTGTCTATTACTCATTCTGCTTGTTGCATTAACAGTACCCACTATTTTGCTACAGGCAAATCGGAGGAAGGGCTCTCAAAGCTGGAGAGGATATAAGACATCATACAGTAAGTTAGTGAACAAACATTTATTAAGTACCTGCTATGTGCCAAGTACTGTGCTAAGCCCTGGTGAGACAACAAAAGGCAAAAGACAGTTCCTGTCTTCAAAGAACTTTTTTTTTGTCATCTCTGACTCTATATTCTCTATATTCCTTGACTAAATTCTCCAATACTCAAGATGCTCTCAAGGGGTCTTCAGTGTTACTGCTTGTGTTTCATTTTTGTAGAGGACCAATGACATCATAAGGGAGGTCTTGACTTGCCCACGAATTGAACTTTAGTGAGGAAGAATTACACATAAGTCCTCAGACTCACTCTCTCTTCCAGAGTCATCAAAGTCCAATAACAAGACCAAAATCAAGAAGACTTTTGATGACCCAGGATGCAGTGGATGACCTTGGCATCTTGTATGTCTGACAAAGCTCTGAGCACTACACAAGGTCTGCTTCAACCTCCTTCATAGCTGCTGGAACAAACTAGCGCACAGATACACAGACGTGCTCAAATGTGTGTGCTCAGGCAGGGGTGTGCACAGCTATTTTACCAACATTATTGTCACAATTTTGGTGGAGCTATGAATTGATCTATCCATTCTGGAAAGCAATTTGTAATAATGTTTTTAAAAGGTAGGGAGGGAAAGGAAGGAGAGGAAAGGACCAAAATATTTATACTTTTGGACTCAGAGGTGTCTACATCCAAAAAAGAATATACCCAGGGAGGTTAAAGATTTTTTTAAAAAAGGTCTCTCATACATCAAAATATTTATAATAGAAATTGATGCAGCAGTAAGGAACTAAAAACAAAATAGATGATCATTGCTTGGGGAATGTCTAAAGGAAATGTAGTACGTGAATGTAATGGAATATTACTCCAGTGTAAGAAATGACAAACATGAAAATTCGGAGAAACATGAGAAAATATTTGAACTGATACAAAGTAAAATGAGGAAAACTAGGAAAACAATTCATACAATGATAAGCACTACGTAAACTGGAAGAACAAAATAGAGAAAGCAAACAGTGATGAAACTTAACCCAGGAAAAGAGTTGAGAAAATGCCCTTCTCCTCCGGCTTTGTGAAGTTGTAGAATGTCGCACATGCTGTTTGCCACAATTCATATGTTGTCTGGTTTTACTAAATTGCTTTTTCCTCTTTCTTTCTTTTAAAATTTTTGTTATAAGGATGGCCTGCTAGGCAGGGGAAGAAGTAGAAATATGTTCAGAAATGAAGGTGATATAAGAGCAAAAGCTTTTTTTAAAAATAAGATGAAAAAATACCTTCGATGGACTCTGCTTTGTACTACAACTTGCCAGGAAGTTGTAGACCCCTGATAGGGGTGTGCCAGTAGGTTTTTTCATTTTTCATTTAGTGGCTTCCTTGTCCTTTGCAGTTATATAACCATACAGAACAGCTCCACTGTTGAGCACTGGTGACATCATCACTTCAAGGCATGAACACAATGTGCTTGTCTCTGAAGTTTCTATTTGGCAGAATGTCCTAACCCACCCTAAGCATGGAGTTCAAGAATCAATCAGAGTGAGAACATGCATCCTGAGGCTCTGATTGGCCTTGATGTCACTTCCCGGAGACAAGAGAGACTTTCTTCTGAAATCAGGAAGCAATTGAATTTTCAGATGAAGGAGAAATGTGGTCAGTGTCTGCAGCACTGTTCTGACATTCTGCTTTGGAAAGAATTCTCTTCCACGTGACAGCTCTACAGTGTCTGGTGTTGATCCCTTTCATTTGAAAATGTCATTCACAATATGTTACAAGTACAATATCTGAGTCACTGACCAGCCTCTGACCCAATATCTCCATGGTAAATGAACCACATATGTTTATATGCCTGGAGAGAGGAGCCATCCTTCAGTGGTGGAGCTGGAGCAAAGAAGGCTGGGGTTTATACATCTGGATATATTTGAACTCTTAAGGAAGGATGATTTGACATTTTGTCAGAATCACCGAATGTCAGAGTTGAAAGGAACCATAGAGATCATGTAGTCTAAATCTAATTTTGAAGTCAAGAAAACTGATTCGGTAAAGGTTACCCAGCTAGTCAGTAGCAGAACCAAGACTAGAACTTGAATGCTCCCTGTATCTGGGCATTAGGGTTCATTTGGGGAACTTTCCAGCAAAGTTAAACACAAGGAAACAAAGGAAAACATAAGTTCCTAGAGGAAAGGAATTGCTTTTTTTTGGTCTTTGTATCTACTTGCACTTAGCATAGTATTTATTGCTTCTTGCACTGGATTGGATTAGATATCTATCTACGTTTGAAGGTAGGGGCATCTCAGCAATCTCCAATTGCCCTGGGATACTCTTCTCTTTATCAATCGGTCCTTGAGAGATAAGGATGAACTCTTCCAAAGAAAAGAGCAAATTCCCATAATTACAAAGCATTAGGTGGAGTTCCCTAGGGGTGATAAGTTTCAGTTTCTCTCTAGGGTTGGCCAACCCTGGACCACATAATAAAAACTTTTATAAGGAAGATAAAATAACACATGAAATATGTGAGTAGCCCACAAATTACAAAGAGATTGTGTTCCAAAAATTTTACTTCAACTTGGTCTAGAACTCAGAATGCTTTCTCTCATGTAAACAATGTCATGGAATACGGTAGCATTTCCAGGCTAACCCACAAAAGCCTATTTAAGCCAGTAATATAACTGCATTATAGTACTAGCAATGGTGTAGAAGACTAAGTACTGTATTCCACTGAAAATTCTGGTTCAGTCTCTGTTTTGGCTTTGGGCAAATCACCTCATCCGTAGGGGTTTCCAATTTCCCTGTACAATGAACAGGTAGTTGAAGATGATCTTTTAGGCCCTTCCAGAAGTGCTATGATTATTGGATGATCATAAGCTTCCTTTGACTCACCCTTTCCTGTTGTTAATAGCCCCGACAAGGTCAGTCTTTGAATCAATGAATCTAATAGTTATAGCTCTACCAGAGACCAATATCTTCCTAATGGTTGTGTGTGTGTGTGTGTGTGTGTGTATGTGTGGTGCTTTACCCACACACTGAAAAGGCTAGTTCCCCCCAAAGAAAAGGAAATCTTAGACTAGATGGTTACCTTGCCTTAATATGTCATTTTAAGGCCTCAAACCATGACTGTAGTAATGTATTTCATCACAGAGTCTAGTTTGCGGTCTTTATGACTTTATAGCTACAGTGCCTTTCTTCCTCTTAGAGGAGTGTATAAACCAGTATCACTTGCTCTTGAGTTAATATACACATTTACTAATTTATGCACCACTGTCTCAGAAGAACTAAAGATGAGCATCACACACAGGGCAGCAAAAGGGCAGTACACGACCAATGAAGAACTCCAAAGAAGAAAAGGAAGAGAGAAGATGGCACCTGAAATTTGCATTACCGAAAAAGAACATGGGCTAGTCGCCTAGCGGGATCAAGGCATCACAGGTAGATAGACAAAGCAATCCACTGGTACATCTTGATGGACATTAGAAAGAGAAGAATGTGTCTAGCCCCACTTTAAGGTGAATTTTTGAGGCAGCTAAGTGGTGCAATGGATAGAACACTGGAGCTAGTCAGCAATATCTGAGTTCAAATCCAGTCCCAGACACGTACTAGTTATGTGATTCTAGGCAACTCATTTAACCACTCTGCCTTGATTTCCTCACCTGTAAAATTAGAATAATAATATCAGCTCCTTATCAGAGTTACTGTGAGGATGAAGTAATACTTGGCAAAGCGCTTTATAAGCCTTAAAGCAGTACGTAAATATCAGCTCTTAGTATACGACTCACAACGGTTGGGGAGGTATGGATAGGCTGTAGCGTGTGTCTTTGGAACAAAGGACTCTAACAGATCATGGATATATTTGAATATATTAAGGACTACAGCCTTTCTCCCATTGTTAGGATCTTGGTGTTTGGAAGAGTATTTTCTCCCTATTCTAGAGGATCTAAGCTAGTATTCATATATAGAATCCCAAGGGGGAAACCCATAAACACCTCTATAAGTGCTTTCCACTTCCCTCTAAGAGAACAATTCAAGGCTGTTCTTCCAGCTGTGACAAGATCGTTTAAGGAGAACTCACTGGAAAGACCCATGTCCAGGAGAGTGTTGGAGCCTGCTCATAGAGATCTTTTGAGTTGAATGTTAAATTTTCAGTGTGACCTTTTACACCGCAGTAAGTGGCAAACGCTACACATCAGGAATTGATTAATTTTTTCATGATTGTCTAGATTTAAGAAAGTAATGGAGAAAAAGTTAGTGATGCAAATTTAGCTTTAAAGTATGTCATGGGCAGTTGACAAACGTGTACCACTATCCATGTCCATGGCTAGTGTTCTGTATACCCACACAGTTTTGCATGCTTTTTATTTTTCTTTCACATCTAAAACAAGATTAAAAAGTCACCTCAGCTTCAAAATTAAAAGTTCATCTGGGCCCAAATAGACCTAAAGAAAGCACTTGGGATCTTAAGATCCTCCATATCCCACCTGTTATTCAACTTTGAGTCAATGAGGAAGTATTCTAGCCCCATGCACTTGGATCTGGAAGTAAAAGGAGCTGGTTTCCCAGAAAACACTCATGAAACTCCTGACAAAGGACTGCTCTATTGACAGTCCATTCACAGTTCCTATAGTGTCCATTCCTTCTCAAAAATTTGCTACACGCTAGAATCTTTCCTCCAATTCTCACCATCAAGAACTGCAACACCATCACATTGGATGCAATTTTATGTGATCTGCTCCCTGCTATCATCTCCAGAGTGTTTTAAAGAGTATCTTCTAATAAATGTCTTTTGGGGCATGTAAGTCCTGAGGGCAGTTTTCCTCCTTTTCTGCTCAGGAATACAGATGCTGAGTTACCAAGTTGCTTATTTGGAGAGGCATTTGCGGCCAAATGTAGTAATTGAAAAGAGTAAGAGAAAGTGATTATTTCCACATTAAACAAACAAACAAAAAAAAAAGAAAAACCTTCCAGGACTAGCACAGGAAGCCCTCAGTCCAATTGCTTCAATGACTCTAATTTACATGCAGTCATATAGCAGGGTCCAGTGACCAAAGTGCTATCCACCTCTATAATTCTTTCCTGATCACCAAAGGCCAAAAAGTCATCTCTAACTCTGCCCTCTGAACTCCTATAGTACTTTGTTTGCACTAACCATATGGTATTTACAATTATAGGATAATTAATTGTTAGAGATGGAAGGAACCTAAGAGACCATGTAGCTCAATCTCTCTTTTTTCTAAGTCCTAGAAATTGAGACCCACCCAGAGAAGAAAATTGAGACCCACCCAGAGAACAAGATAGTGGCTTGTTTTGTAGATATTTTTGTATATGAGTAGTGAGTACATTCTGGCCCATTATCCAAAGGCAAGAGTACAGACACATCTGCCCCCTGAGAGTTCTATAGTACCCTGGGACTTTTGCGTAGGATACTGGTCTCTTCCTTAATGCTATTGACTCCGGCCCCCATTGGCTGGATTCCTCCCATTGTTAAGAGGTCAATGGCCAGCACCATGTTTCATTTAATTAGCAGTGGGTCACTTTTACAAATGGATATTTTCTGACTAATATCGAAATGTTTTACAAGATTGCACATGTATAACCTGTATTTGATTGCTTACTGTTTCACTGAGGGGGGAGGGAAACAGATAGAATTTGGAACTCAAAATTTTATTAAAAATGTTAAAAATTATTTAATATGTAATTGGGAAAAAATAAAATGTATTAAATTTTTTTAAATGGATATTTTCTTCAAAGATACGGCAAGCACGAAGTTCAGATATTTTCCCTCCAATACTGTAGGGGCCTACTCTCCCCTATATCATCCCAGTTTCTGGGAGAGAAAACTCAGCTTAATTCAGTTTCTATATAGCACTTATCCCACAGATTCATGTCCACATGCACATATTTGGATGAGCCCATATTTCAGTTCCTACTATCAGCCTAGATCTCAAATGTCCCTCCTTTACTCACTCCCTACTTCTCATGGCATCGACACTACACACTCTGGGATGCCAGGATGCAGAATTACCCTCTGGACCCTTTTAAATTCACAAGGTTCCCTCTCTATTCACCTAGAATAGCAAAGAGTAATAAAGACACTATAGACTTGAGCCCTTTCATAGAGAAGACATTTTCTCTCACTAGATAGCTTAAGTGGAGTCACTGAGATCCATGAGAAACCAATCATTTACTGTGTGACCACGGATAAGTCACTCAACCTCTGCCTCAGTGTCCTCATCTCTCAGATGGGACTAATCAGAGCACCTACCTTCCAGGATTGTCTGAGGATCAAATGGCAGAATATTTGGAAACCTTAAAGCTTCATATAAATGCTAGCTATCATCATCACATAAGTGTAAGATTATTATAGTACAAAAGAATTAGAACACTTTATGGGATTCAGGTGAAGAAAAATTTGAATTGATATTATGTCACTTTACTACCAGATGTAAATGGCTTTGGGGAGGGCCAAGTTCTTCCTAACAGCTAAAAACCAAGAGTCTCCCACCCTCCTTCTCTCTCAGTGAGTTTGCCTGTTTCTTACAGGGGCACAAAGCTGTTATTGATGGCTTTCTTTTATAGGTCATGGCTCCCTGTGACTGGCTCAGTGTGTTTATCCCCACAGCCTTGGAAGCTGAACAGCTAAACAGAGTTTGGCAGGGTGAGTGGGGATGTGACAAATGCTTTTCACTCTTGTTTCAAGCTTTATTTGGCCATTATCTCCTTTTCCCCATCCTTCAAAGAAACTAGAAGACTCAGTATGCAAGCACAGGAGCCTTGAGGCCCAAGGTTTGTTCCCCATTCCTCCCCCTGCCCTCATCACCAAATGCAGCTCAAGTATTGATGGGAATCCTCCATGTGCTGAATTCTATAGGAGGGAAAGCAGGAGTTGTTTCTGCCTATGCCCTGGGAAGTGTATATCCCTGGCAAAAGTCAACTGACCTTTAGGTTCAAAAAAGGAAAAGTCTAGCTACCTAGGAATGGTTGTCCATTCCTACCTGGAAAATGGATAGAGATTTTATTTTTTTTCCACAAGGAGTGAGTGTGAAAGCGACTTTGAATCTGACCTCTGAAATTTACCATTTGAGAGGTTTTTTGCAACAGCGCAATCATGTGTTGCAATGGAAATCTAGAGTCAGAAAAGCTGAGTTGAAATCTTACCTCTCATGCCTACTACCTGTGTAACCATGGAGAACTCACCTTATCTCTCACAGTCTCTGTTTCCTCATCCATAAAATGACATGGTTGGATTGGGTTGTCTCTGAGGGATGTCTAACTCTACACCAATAAACTCACTCAGCCTCTCCGGGTCCCTGATTCCCTATTAATATCTACCTCACAGTGTTATTGTAAGTTTCAGATGAGATAAAGCTTGTCAAGCACTTAAACCTGTATAAATATCAGTCAGCCAACCCAGCCTTGATGTGGTGGGAAGAGAGGGAGGATTTATTATTATTGAATTCTTTACTCAGGAAGTTGTTTGGCAGAGCAAACTTGCAAGTTGACCTCATTCCAAAAGGCGAGGTAGCTAGGTCAGATGGGAACTTGAAGACAAGACTTTAGTTTCAAAAAAATTAATCTGGGGGAAACTGTCAAGCTGCTGTAAAGCTGTCTTTTGGAGCCTACACTAATGTTTGCTAAGCAGCTTATTTCCATTATACTTGATCTCCTTTCCATCTTCCTCTCCAGGCTCCCTGGTTTATCCTCATGACAAACCCTTCCCCCATTACGATGCTGATGCCAAGATATTTCTAATCAAACAGCTAAAACCTGAGCTTTGGAATGAGACGTTCATGGAGAAGGCTGGTGGTAGAGCATTTATGAATGGAACACCCCTCATTCTGAACCATGTCCTTAACACAAGGGAGATGTCATTTACTATTCATTCCTTTCCTCCTCTTTTTGTTGTTCACTCATGTCTGTCTCTTCATGTTGACCATGGGGTTTTCTTGGCAAAGATACTGGAGTGACTTGCCATTTCTTTCTCCGATGGATTAAGGCAAACAGAGGTTAAATGACTTGCCCAGGGACACACATCTAATAAGCGTCCGCAGGATTTAAACTCAGGTCTTCCTGACTTCAGACCCAATGCTCTGTCCACTGAACTATCTAGTTACCTTCTAGGCAAACAAAGGTTAAGTGACTTGCCCAGAGTCATACAGCTATGAAGTCTCTGAGGGATTTGAATTCAGATCTTCCTGATTCCAGACCCAGTGTTCTTCCACTGAGCCTATTCACCTAGCTGATTCCTAGGCAAACAGATTTGCACCAGGGTAGTGGCAGTGCTAGAAGAGAGGGGAGTATATACAACAGAAGTCATGAAGGCAGAAGATAACAGACATGAATAAACAAAGAATAGTAGAAAAGAACACTTGCAGTCAACACTTGTTGAGGAAAATGATTATTTCTCCTTATATTAGCAACTAATTATTGAATTAGAACCAAGGATTTTTCCCATTTTCTACTTCCTCATCCAGAAATCAACCAGTGTGGAAAATCCCTCTTAAAGACTTACCTAGCCAGAGTGGTTGAGATCTAATCAAAGACAGTAAAAGAAACTCTAAGTTTAGGCAATGTATTCCTCCTGCTCATTGTGTTTGCTCAGACAGGTCTGGGGAAGTGTGCGTTCTCCCTTTTGTCAGACAAATGATATGGACATTGATTTCTCTTTGACCAAGATTTGGGTGATCCAAGTCACCTGCTCTAAGATGCTCATTGTAATAGAGACCAGACTGCCACTGTAATATTTATTTTCTCATTAAGTGTTAACCAGTCAGAGTTGATTGCTGTCTTCAGGAACACCTACTCTTCCAAGGGTATATAAACTGTGAGCCCACCATCATGAGAGATCTTTGGTGTAAGACAGCCAAATAACCTGCTTTTATTAATCAACATGCTAGCCTTATTAATTAAATTATTAAATTACCCAGAAACCATGTCTCTTGAACTTTTTAAACATCACATATCAGAGCTGAAAGGGACATTAGGGACCATTTAATCTAAGCTCCTTATTTTACAGATGAGACAGCTAAAGCCTAGGGAGGGGAATGTCATTCTTATATTCAAAAATCTTCAGTGCCTATAGGGAAAAAAACAAAACAACTTTAGTCTACTTGGCTTCTACAATCTGGCTTACTCTCTGCCTTCTTGGCCAAATTCCATACTCCTCCCTTTTAGGAATGCTACACTCCAGTCTAAGTAGACTTTAAATCCTTGACATAACTTGATTCTCCATTGCATATCTTCCTAAATTTGCACTAACCATTCTCTATTATCCAGAATTCTGCCTGTCAGAATCCTTGACTTTCTAAAAGGTCTACTGAGGGCCTACCTCCTCTGCAAAGGTTTCTTTATTTTTCTAGTTGATTGTACTCTCACCATCTTCAATTTTTCTTGTACTATATTCATATACATTCTCTATGTGTCAGACTAGAGAGCTTGGCTCAGAGCCAGAAAGATCTGCGTTCAAATATCACCTCTGACACATACTGGCTCCGTGACCTAGAAAAAGCCTCTGTTGCTCTAGGCAACTTCCTAAGACTATATGGTTGCAGTCAAGGTGCTGACCTGCTTTGGTAGAGGGAATTTCTTTATCCAGGAGATTTCTATGCCAGTGAAATCATTGGTTCAATCTTTTTACGTTGAATATACAGTCTCACCAACAAAGGATATTTGTTCATAGTGAGTGGAGACCCAAGACCTCATAAGAAAGTGGTACTAAAGAAAATGGGGAATTCTTTTCTGCTCACTTCAGGTTCAGTTAGAAAAGCTGAAGAAAGAGGCAGTGACTAGGATAGGAGTGTAATTAGTAGGGTTGATTCCCAGGGGTTGTAGTAGGGGTGAGGGGAAGCTTAGCATGGCTCACCCAGCTATACAACCACAGCCCCTGAGGCAAGAATATGGAAGAATCTCATGGGAAAATCTTATGAAAGATTGCCATTATACTGTGACTTAGTGGCTAATGCAATAGCTTCCTCTAAATTCTCCTGAATGAAGAACTATGGGTTGTTTCAATAGAAACTAAAATAACCTGATTTTGTACTTGTCTCCGATGCAATTGATTTCCTGTTACCCACAGTTGATCTAGTCAGGGAAAAGCAGAGGGTAACATGGTTTTTCTAAAGTCACCTAGATATAGGGCTTTGGACAAAAAGTAAGGAGACTTAAGTTCTATTGCCTGCTCTGCCATTGAATTCACTGTGCAACCTTAGGCAAATCTGATTTTATGAACCTCAGCTTCCTTATCTGGTAAATATATAAAGATATATGTAAATATAAAAATATATATAAATATATGTATATATATGTATACACAAATCTCCTTTTGTTTCATTTTGTTCTAACCTGTGAAATTCTATATACATGTATGTGTGTAAATGTATGTGAATGAGTGTGTGTGTCTATCCCACCTGCATACCTTGCAGGGATATTCTGCAGATCAAATGAGATAATAGTTGTGAAAGTGTTTGAAAATGAATTAAGAATCTTGTACAACTCTAAGCTATTATTATTATAATTACAGCTATAGCCAGCATTAGTCTATTAGCTGAAAGGTTAGTGGTTAGAGCTCGCCCAGGGACAGAAATAAGATATAACAGGTATTTAAAATAGGTGTTTAATAGATATTTGCAAAATATAAGTTATTGAATTTAACCAAAGAGGAAGCATTGTAATAGAATGTCCATATGAAACGTAATAAAGCCTATAAGGATATGCAATGAAACTTTAGAACCTTACCTACTTAAAACTGAAATTAAGTAAGATTGTACATATTTACTATTATTTGTCTTAGAAACACTAGTCTTGGTAATAAGAAATTAAAGGTATACACAGTGATAAAGAGTTTAAATATCTCCATTTGCAGAAAATATTATACAGAAAACCCGAGAGAACCAACAAAAACATTAATAAAGTCAAATATCAGGAGCCTTTCATAAAATCTCATAATTGTTGTTGTTCAGTTGTGCCCTACTCTCTAAGGATGAACGCAACCCTGCGAGTAGACTCAGCTCCTCCTCTCCTGTCTGCCTGCCCCTCCCCTTCCTTCTCCTCTCCAAAGGAAGGTAAATTTGGATGGCCAAAAGATACCCAGTTGACTTAGGTTTTACTGGCTAGTGTCCCTCCCCTTCCCTCCCCTTCCCCTTGAGCCTACTGCACAGTGAAAGTCAGACACCATGGGCCCCCTGCCCTCTGCCTAAGGGCTCTTTTCTGGACCCTCCTGGCTTCAGAGTGATTATCAATAGTAACTGTTGCTGTTTCCCTTCCAACCTGAGGTCTTTCTTTTCTTTGCCTTATTAAAGGGGCCATGCCCTGGCTACTACTTAAACAGGCCTATTCAATGAATGGGCATTATCTCAGCCTAAGTGAGTACCTGCATAGACCTTGGTCTAAAGGGTCCAAGGTCTCCCAGGGCATCCTGGGTCATCTCCAGTCCTCCTGAGGAATATCAGGTTACTTGATTCAGATGACTCTGGAGGAAAAGTGAGGCTGGTGACCTGCACAGCCCTCCCACACTCAAAACAAAGTCAAGTGCAAGTCGTGTCATCATTTCTCTGATGGCATGGTCTTCTTTGGCAATGAAGGATGAACACAAAATCAACTCTTCGTGACCCCATTTGGGGTTTCCTTGGCAAAGATACTGTGGGGTTTGCCACTTCCTTCCCCAACTCATTTTTACAGATAAAGACCTGAGGCAGACAGGGTTAAGTGACTTGCCCAAGGTCACACAGCTAGAAACCATCTGAAGCCAGATTTGAACTTAGGAAGAGGAAACTTTGTGACTCTAGACCTGACACTTTAACCTAGCTTTCCCTAAAGGCAACATCAGACAACCCAAAACTGAACAAAAATCTCCCCTACAACATATTTAACAAATAGTTATCCAAACTTAGCTAGGGGAACCTAGAGTAGGAATACATTATTTACTACAAGTAGTCCATTCCACTTTTTAGTAACTGTCAAAAAATTCTTTTTTTATTCAAATACCCAAATGGATTTGAGCAGCCTAGTGCTGATAGCATTCCATCTTTTCTGCAACATTCTATTCCATAAGTGTGAGGGACAGGGGTGGGGGTAGAAAAGACAAAAAGATGATTGGATGGCAGGAAATGCATAGTTAACAGTAGACTATAAAATGTGAATGGAATGACCTCTTCATAAAACAGAAAAGAAGAATGGATTAGAAAACAGAATCGAACAATATTTTGTTTGCAAGAAACATGCTTGAAACTGTTACAATGAGGGAGTAAAGCAGAATTTATTATGCCTTAAGTGAATTCAGAAAAACAGGAGGGGTAATCATGATCTCAGGCAAGGCAACAATAAAAATAGGCATAGTTAAAAGGGATAAATAATAAAATAGCATTATGCTTAAAGGCATTATAGCCAATTTATAGTATCAGCTTATATGCATACAATAAATAGTATAGCAGTTAAGGACTTAAATGAAAAGTTATTAAGCCCCTAATATGATCCAGGCACTGTGATAAGTACTTGGGATACAAATAATAAAATAATCCTTATGCAAAGAACTTACAGAGAGATATAGATGGCAGAATTGTAACAGGAATCTCAATATACCCCCTTTAGATCTATATCTAACTAATCTAATAAAAAATCAAAAAGGTAGAAGTTAAAAAACCAGAATGCCATTTTAGAAAATTTAGCTATAACAGATTGCTGAATAGGGATAACAATCTCATAAATGCATTCTCAAAATTAGAAATATTAAATATATGATTTTTGGTCACAATGCAATAAAAATGATCAACAATAAAGAACCTTGAAGAAATCATTCAAAATTATGAAAGAAATAATTTCATCTTAAAAAACTGGTGGGCCAAGGATGGTGGTGGATGCTGTAGTACCTACTATTGGGAAGACTGAGGCTGGAGATGGCTTGAGTATGGGAGATCTGAGCTGTAACAGAGTTAAAATAAACCTTGTGTCTGCACTAAGTCCAGAACTATATGATGAGGCTTCAGGAGTAGCAAGTGAGTAAGGGCAAACAAGCCCATGTTGGAAAAATGAGCAGGTTAAAGTTTTTCTACTCACCCAGTACTGTGACTGGGACCATGAGTGGGCACTGAACTTTTAGTCTGGGTGAGATAGGGAGAGCCAATCTAAAAAATGTAGATGAAACAAATCTCAGAAACAATAGATAATGTAGTGGTCCCTCTACTGGAGCTAACTCCCACAGAGACTTTTGAAAGGAACCAAAGACCTATCTTTGCAAAAATATCTGTAGCACAACTGCTGATAATCACATAATACTAGAAACAAATTAGGTGTCAAATAAGGAATGACTGAAGAAATAATGCTATATAAATATCAGGGAAAATTACTGTCCTTTGAGAAATAATAAATATAAAGAATTTAAAGAAACGGGAAGAGTCATATGAATTTGGGACCTGAAGTATTAATAGTCATGTGAATTCTTTGCATAGCAAAGTCACATGAATTCTTTGCATAGCAAAGGAGAATCCAATGAAAAATATATACAGTATGTTGATGAAAAAAACAACAGGAAATTAATATATATGTATACAGCATATTTAATTTAAAAAGTCAAAAAGAAGAGCAAAGCAAGGAGAATGTAGATGCTACTGTATTAAAACCAAGATACAAACATCTTTTGGGGATAGTATTATGTTAGTCCAGATCATGAGTTCAGTGATATATAGGACTTCTAGTATGGAAATTTCTTTTGCTTTGAAATAGATATAGAAATACAGATATAGGTAGATATGTATATATAGATATATACACACATATATACACATACACAACTCATTTGTAATTTATAGTCTTAGAGAATTCCTGTGACATTGAGAGGTTAAATGTCTTGCTCATGATCACATTGCCAGCATATGGCAGGAATTGAACCCAAGCCTTTCTATCTTAAGTAAACCCCTTTAACTGCAACCCCACACTGGCTCTTGTGGGAAGGGGATAAGTAATTTGTCAATATATAATGAAAGTCAGACAAATTCATAATCACCATCTTCCTTGCTTTTTGTTTCAGTTTATTTGCTTGTTTTGCTAATTTTCTTTTCATATATTTAAATAGTTGTATTTGTCAATGGAAGTTGTAATGAAATTTAGATTTAAAAGCATATTCAATGAATAAATGGAAAGTGGACTAATAATCACTTAAAATCCCTGATATGCTTGTGAAAGTCGCCAAACCATAATGTAACTTAAGCTAAACAATGCAAATATCCATCTGAGAACGGCAGAACTTTTTAAAAAGGAATTCCCCATGAAAACAAGATTATTGGAGTGATTAAATGAAATTTATTTTTTGACAAGATATCTCCATACAAAAACTGTTGGTTCATCAACTCCCAGGACCCTGACATATCAATAGTCATTCTGTGAGAAGAAGAAGGGGTGGAAAAATACCAGTGATCTCATTGTGTGCCAAGAGGTGAGAGCCAACACAGCTGCAGAGAACCCAGTCAGACTGGGACTATCAGAGAAAATAAGCCACCAGTCCTTTTTACAAGACAATTGATGACAATTTTCCTTCAATAGACACTCATACTTATTTTTTGTACTGAAGCTGTCATCAGAGTGAAAGGGGCCAAGAATTCAGTCAAAGCTAAAAGGCTTAACTTCCAATTCTGACAAGCCTGATGAGTAGTACAGTAGTTTGCTTCCTCTGTGGGCTGCCAAAGCAAAGGAATAAGGTTCTGAAGAAAAATAAGCTGATCGTCATCATGACTTTCATAGGAGAAAGTGAAAGTATGTTTTATTTATTATGGTCTAGAAACTAAGATTATACTTAATTACATGAATTATCACTGGTAGCTGATGGAAATGGCATAAGGAATTGCTAGCATAGATAATTGAAAGCACAAGACAATGCCTGAAATTTCTTCCCATCAAGGTCTGATACAGCCCCAAATGCCTAGATTTACAAACTGAATCTTTGAGAATTGAATAACAGGACCATGGGACATGATAATATATGCATGTAGAATAGCATGGGGCCATGTATCTGCTTAGGCTCTGTGAATACTCCCTTCAATACTTATACTGACTTCATAGATTAATGGAGTTTTAAAGGTGGAAAGGAGATTAGAGGTCATCCACAGGGTCTAAACTTCTCATTTTACAGATGAGCAAATTAAAGCTCGAAGTGGAAAATGACAGACCCAAACATAGAAGATATTAAACAAATATTTGTGTAATGAAAGATTATTTTGTGATGATGATCAACCCTTCACAAATACTCTATTGTCCTCAGTGGAAGAAATTCATGGACATGTTCAATAATAAGTCTGAACAAATATAGCTTTAAAGTATTCTGGAATGTAGTGTAGGTCTAATGTATCCTTTTCATGGAGTCAAAATGTAACAACTATCTTATTCATTGCTAGAATTACATGTTATGAGGTTTCCATATGGGAGACACATATAGTTGAATAGTTTAAACTTCCCTCCTGTGCCTACTTTACTAATAAACCACTCGTAAAACAAAATATCAGATACAAAGTGTTTAACTAGGACAGAATAGAAAAGAAAATAGTTGAAAAAATCATAAAGTAGGGACATTTTCAGTTTCTATTCACAAAGGAATATAATCTCATATATACATAAATACACATATATACATACATATACATATATATACATATACATACGTGTGTGTGTGTGTGTGTATTACTCTGATGGGAAAGGTGAAAAAAAGTCTCTGGAAAACTTGTGCTCTGTGGTAAGGAAGAAATTCAGTGCTATCTGCCTTGTATCACAGCTAGAGAAAAAAAATTTAAAAATAAAAAACAAAAACCTCTTCTCTCTACTAAGTCTGTGTCCTGACACTAGATGTATTGTACTGCTGCTTCTGCCTCTACCTACCACAATTGCTTAGCATGATCATGAAATTTCCTTGTCTGTAGTTACCATCTACTGAAGCTCTGCTTCCTGTTTCATTCTATCAAAGATGTTACTTATGAGTTCATCAATGTGTCATTACTGTTCTTTCACGAAGTGTTATTTCTCTTTGGAGTGACACTACTTGGCCAGTATGTCTTTGGGCTAATCAACTCTATCATTGTTCAAAGCTCTTCCATATCTAGCACTACTCAAGAAGTTGTAACAATTCCTAGTCAGCCTTCCCAATAAGAGATCCCTATATTTTCTTTTAGCTGTTAAGCATTTTCTTCAGTTTAGGAGTTAGGCAGTTTTCACCTGAGGTTGTTAGTACCTATTTCTAGGGCTTTATGAAACTAAAGATAAACACTTATATCCTTTTTTCACCTGTGTTCTAAATTCTTGTCATATCCTCCATTACTAGCATCTAAATGTGCAAATTGTGTTAATGACCCTCAAGCAGGAATTAGAAAAATTAGGGGAAAAAGAAGTAAACAAGTAGCCTCCAATGTACTCCTGCAATAAATGCAAAGGTGAACTCCAGTGATGCAAGCATCCTTATACCATTTCACTTTCATAACAAGACCAGAAAGATAATATGAATTTATATATCCATATTCTTAAAGAAAGGGGGCATCTGAGTAGCATATACTCTGATCTTCTGGAGACCAGCTTCTCCCACAGTCTGCTTTCTTGTCTTTTCTTTTAATTCATATGAGAAACCATAATGACTCTCATAATTCCTGTCTTTCCTTGCATCCAAAAACACACACCTTGCTCTCCTAGTGATCCCCTCCAGTTAAAATAAACATAAGAGACTTTAGGCTTCAATAGAAATGGTAGGTATGTAAGAAGAAGCAAAAAGTAATTACATTCAGAGATATACCTAGGAATTATAGTGCCTAGAGCAAACTGGAGATAAAAGGAAGTACTATCTAAAATATTAACCTGTGTTGTCATATTGCAATAGTCTCCAAATTCATCTCCCTGTATCCAGCCTCTACCTCCTCTACTTTATCCTTCACATACCTGTCAAAATAGTCTTCCTAAGGCACATGTTAGACCATACCCTCCCCAGCTCATGAAATTTCAGTAACTCCCTATTACCACTGAGATAAAATACAAACATTTTTTGTTTCTTTGTCATTCAAAGCCCTTCCCTATCTGGCTCCAACTTCTATTTCAAGGCTGATTCCACCTTACTTCACTACAAGTACTCTATGTTCAACCCTATTTGCTTGTCTTCGTACACACCTTTCTATCTCCACATCACTGTTTTTGGTTTATCTGTCAATCTCTTTTTTTTAAATTTGACTTTATTATGCAGGCTATATGTCTCATAAGTACCAGGTGTCCACTTTAAATCTTGTGCACTTCAATTATTTTCAAATGCTCCCCATTCCTTTCCAATAATCGTAATATCAACAGCAATCCTACCTCAGTAAGACAGTGCTTTGAAATATTTCTCTTTTTTTCATCAAGATGATGAAATATATTTTTTGTCAGAGTGATTTAGTAACTAAGTTTAATTCAGATCAACGCCACTTCACAGTAAAGTTATATTGAAATAAATATAGCTCAAACATATTAATTGTTTTTTAATTAATCTGTCTCTCACACTTAACCTTCCTCTTTGAGTAAATGCTTTAAAAAAGAAAGCCTAAGTCCTTGTTATATAGCTGCATAATCTGGCAAAACAAATTCTCATTCTGGTCATGTCCAAAAATATATGTATCTTTCTGCATTTTACGTTCATCTCAGGAGATGCACACAAGGCTCATCTTCCTTCTTGTGCATTGGTAATTTATCACTGGGTGTTGATTAGAGTTCGAAAGTTTTTCCAAATTATTTTTTTAATGTTGTTATCATTGTATAAATTGTTCTAGTTCTTCTCACTTTGCTTCACAACAGTTCATAAAGGTCTTCTCAGTTTCTTCTGAAACTATTCATTTCATCATTCCTCTCAACACAACATTCTGTCATACGCACACACTACAATCTGCTCAGATGTTCCTCAGTAGAACACCCCCTAGTTTCAAATCCCTGACCACCACAAAAAGAGGGGTTATAAATAATTCCTGCAATATAGGTCCATCTCTTCTCTCCCTGACCCTCTTCTGGTACAGACTTAGCAGTGGTATAGCTGAATCAAAGAATATGGACAGACCTAGTCAATAAGCATTTATTAAGCATGTACCTTGTGCTGGGAACCGCACTAAGTTCTAGTGATACAAGGGCTAAAAACTATTCCAGCTCTCAAAGAGCTCAGTCTAATGGGGGAGAAAACATGCCAACAACAACTCTATACACGATGTATACAGGAAAAACTGAAGATAATATCAAGGGGAAAGGCACTAATATTAAAGAGGACCAGGAAAGTCTTCTTGTAGAAGTTGAGACTAGAGGAGCCAGGAAGCAGAGATAAGGACAAAAAGATTTCCAGACAGGGGAGATAGACAATAAAAATGCCCAGAATCAGTCAATGGAGGCTAGTGTCACTGAACCACAGAGTATGGAGCAAAGAGTAGGGTGTAAAGAAGACCCTAGGAAAAGTAGGAAACAATAGTGCAGCAATGTTTGGACCGATTTACAGGTCTACCAACAATGTATTCTTTTTCCATTTTCCTGAAGCCCTCCAACATTTGTCATTTTTCTTCTTTGTCATACCAGCTAGACTGCTGAATATGGGGCAAGATTTGAGTTCAAGTCCTCCTAACTTCAGGACCTGTGCTCTGTCCACTATGTCACTTAGCTATCCACTGGGGCAGAACCTTAAGTTGCTCCAATTTGCATTTCTCCAGTCACTAGTGACTTAGCATTTCCCTATTTGGCCTAAATCATAACCTAAATCTCTTCTGCCGAAAACTGACCACATGCACTCCCTGACGATCAGTCCACTGGGGAATGACTCTCAGGGATTCCCAGTGTAGGGAATCATTTCCCTACACATCTTGGACACAATACCCCCATCAGAGACACTTGCTGCCAAGATTCGCTCCAAGTTACCTGTTTCCTTTTCAATTTTTATTACATGCAATTTATTTGTGCAAAAACATAAATTTAATATAATCAAAATGGTTCATTTTATCTTGTGTGATTTTTTCTTAAGTCATTAAGTCAGGAATTCTTTCTCCATGGATCCAAAAGGTAATTTCCTCCTTGATCATCTAAAGTTCTTTATGATGTGACTTTATCTAGGTCAGGTTTCCATTTAAAGATGATCTTTGTGCATGCGGTGTTGGTTCAAGCCTAATCGCTGCCAGATTGTTGTCCAGTTTCCTCAGCAGATTTTGTCACAGTGCATCTCCATGTCTTTGTGCCCAGTGTTCCCCATGCCCGTACGTATTCTTCTGATCATCTCCATCTCTTAAAATCCCTGGCTTTCTTCAAGGTCCATCTCAGGTGCAACCTCTTTCAAGGGACTTTTCCTGATTCCCCCAGTCATAAGAGTCCAACACTTTAATATTTGTATTTATTTTAGTTTGTATAATGATTCTTAAACTCTTTCCTTGATTTATATTTCAGTTATTTTTTATATGAGATAAATTACCTTTTTAAAAAGTCTCTTGACTTTCTCTTAATATTTTTTTAATTGTCTCATGGAAGCATTCATTTCTGTTAGGTCAATCCTAATTTTCAAGGAACCTGTTGCTTGGATAACGTTTTGTATCTCTTGTGATACTCTCCTGTGATAAGCTATTAATTCTCCTTCCTAATTTTTCTTCCATCGCTCTGATGTTTTTTAAATTTTTTAATTAGATTTTCATTATGAAAACTCACCTTCTCCCTCTCCTACCTCATTCCACTCTTGTCCCCAAATTGAGAAAGAAAGAAAAACAAAACCCATGTTACAAACTTGTATAGTTAAGGAAAACTAATGTGCCCATTGGTCATATGGATTCTGAGTTCACTACCTCTCTGTCAGGAGATGGGCAGCATGCTTCATCATGAGTCTTTCTAAGTCATAGTTGGTCATTGTGTTGATCAAAGTTCTAAAGTCTTTTGAAGTTCTTTAGAGTGAATAGGGCTTGCCCCCTCCTTTTCCAGTCTTCTTACACATTACAACCCTGGGATAGGAACCCCAGTGTACTTTGTGATCCTGTGAAAGGATCATGCTTTCCCTAGTAAGATGTTCCATTCCTGACTCTGGGCCCTTTCACTGACTATCCCTATACTTGGAAGGCTCTACAACCTTATTTTCATGTCCTGATTTCCCTGCTTTCCTTCAGGTCCCAGGTAAAACCTTCCCTTCTATAGGAAGTCTTTCCCAATCCCCATTAATTCTAGTGTCTTTCCCCTGTTGATCATTTCCAATATAGTCTATATATGTCCTATTTGCACACAGTTATTTATATATTGTCTCCCCATTAGATGGAGTTCCTTGAAATCGTGGACTATTTTTGCTTTATTTGAATCCCCATTACATAGCACAATGTCTAGCACATAGTAAGTACTTAATACAGATTTATTGACCAACTAATTCCCAGACATGTTTGCCCAGTTCTAGTTTTTTTCCTCTGAACTTCAGTTGTACATCATCAACTACCTGCATGTCCTCTAGGCATCGCAGACTCAAACATGTTCAAAATAGTCTTTATTATCTTTCCCCCAAAATTCTTCCCTCTTTGAGCTTCCCTATTACTGTTGAGGGCATCACCATCCTTTCAGTTATCCAGGTTTGCAACTTTATTGTCCTCCTGAACTCTTCTCTGTCTCACTAATTCTATCACTTAACACAGTGCCTGGAACATAATAGGCACTTAATTTATTGATTAATTGATGTCTAATCTCTAATTGAGATATTGTCAAATCTTGTAATTTCTTTCTCTGTAATGTTCCTCTCATGTCTCCTTCTCTCTACTCACTCCTCTTGTATGTGCCCTCATTACCTCAGGTCTAAACTATTGTAATAATCTTCTAAGTGGTGTCCCTACCTTGTCTCTCCCTTCTCCATCAATTTTCCACATAGTTACTAAAAGAATATTTTAAAAATGTAGGACTGACTGTCATACATCTTCCTCCTCTCCACAGTAAACTCCAGTGGTTCCTCATTACCTCCAGGATCAAATATAAAATCCTTTGTCATTGAAAACTCTTCACAACCTGGATCCATCTTATCTTTACAGTTTTCCCATAAAACTCTCCACCATGTATGCTAACAATCTAGTCATACTGGCCCATTTGCTATTCTTTGTGTATGGGTTCTATCTGCCATCTAGGTGCCTTTGCGTTGGTTCTCCCATGGGGTTGGAATGCTATCCTCCATCTCCAACTCTTGGGATCTCTAACTTCCAGCTAAAGTGTCAGTTTCAGGAGATCTTTCTTGGTTCTCCCCATGCGGGCTACTACCACCATTTCCTCTAAAATTTCCTTCTATCTGTTCTGTATTTAGCGTAATTATATATGTTATCTCTCCCATATAGAATATAAGATCTTTGAGTGTTTACCCGAACTTAGCATAATGTCTTCTACATGCTCATGTATATACGCTTAATATATGCCTTTTAAGTGATTGTTGATTCCAATACTATTTCATTTACTATCCAGGACAGTCACTTTTGCTGTTCACTTTAAATCGAAACTCTGAGTTCAGATTATTTTCTCCATCTCTTACCACTGTGGCTGACACAAAGAGAATAGGGGCCAGACCTGTGATCTTAGTCTAAGGAATTCTAGGCATGAAGGAAAATCCCTATATTAACATCAGGTGGCACGTTTTCTGTAACTTATGGTTTTAGAGAATTTTCTATTTGAGCCTTACTAGGCAGTGTTGTACCAGTGCTAGATAGCCAAAAAGTAAAGTGGCTTGCTTAGGGTCACACCTAGTATGTGACAGTCAGGATTTGAACCCAGGTATTTCCTAGTTCCAAGGCATACATTAAGCACTTAATAAATGCTTATTGATTGATCTTTGCAACTATTCCACCTATCTTCCTTATTTGGAAGAAGACATTGCCTAAAGTCTAATGAAAATTTCCAAGCCAGCAGAGCTTGTATTAGTTACTGCATGAGGAATGTTTCATCACTGACTGACCCAACTCTCCAAAGGTGGTAAACAGGAATAGGGCACTTTCTTGCATTAAGTAAAAGCAATCTTTAAGAGGCAACCCAGCTGCTCCATCTCTTTGGAGTAGGTACAAGAAGCCACTTGACTTAATTACATATCCCTGAAGGAATCAGGTACAATAATTACAGTTTGTTTTTAATTCTCTGCTAAATAAAAAGCTGACCTTGAAGCCAGGAAAAGCTGGGTTCAAGTCTGCTTCTGACACAAACTGGCTATGTGACTTTAGCCAAATCACTTGGTTTCTCAGTGCTTTTAGCCATTTTAAGTTATAGGGAAGGTGCCAACCTGCATTGGTGAAGAGACATTCCTCACCTGTGAGTTACCTGTGCCAGTTAAATCATAGGTCCAGTCCCTGTCCCTTTAATTTATCCAATCAAAAAATAAAATTTGTACTGTCTTGATTCATTTCCAAGTTTTGGAATAACTTGGGGTCTTGGGCACAGGCAAATCTGTCCACTTCCTTCTCCATTATCCCCCACCTCCAACCCTCAGCCCTAAAACATTCCCTTATGAGCAGAAACAAAAGCCTTCTGGGGAGAGCGTATTAAAAACTCTCCTCTTGAATCTTATAGCTCTCAAGGACAGCAGAGGACACTTAACCAATTCTCTAAATAGCTGGTGGGTTTGGGTCTATTTAAATCTCACAGCGAGGTTATCAAAACACAAAGAGATCATTCACTTTCCTTTTGAAAACTGTGCACTACAATAGTTTCACCAAGATCTTTTCAGGTAAGGGGGCACACGTGTCAGCTTGGAGTCCCAAGAGGTTCTGAATGAAGATGGATGGCTCCTGTCCTAACTTCCTCCATAAATACAAACTCCTTCCATCATTCCCTCCCCCCCTCCCTGGAGGGTAGAGAGGGAGATGTCAGATTATACGCAGAGCTGGGTTGGATGGATGCTTGCTCATTTTTCCCATGATTACTAGAGACACAGGCATAAATGACGGCATATCTTCACACTAGGGTCCTGAACAGCCCAGGGTCACAGTGTGCATGGCTCCAGAGACGTAGTGCCCTGCAGCTGAAGGGTGTTACACCTGCTCTTTCAGCTATACCCAGGTGCTAGATCCTGTTTAATTTACAAAGTAGTAATTACTTCAGGCGCAGGATTGTCTTCAGTCACGTGAGGCTGGGAATATAGCATCGGCTGTATTCAACAATGAAGTTGTCTCAGTGGTTTCTTCTAGAAAGAGGTGACCTTGGAAAAGGACTATTGATTTTCCATTCTTAACCTGGGGAGGCCTGCTTCTTGAGTATGTAACTGACATTGGATTCTTGACTGCACAGGCTCAAGCCAGAAAGATGACTGTTGTCTACCCTCACCTATGGCACTTTGCCTCTAATAAGAAACTGGACACAGAAGGTTTGAAGAGTTTGCAAAGCTCTTAGGCTCATTAGATCATTTATGGAAAGCTCAGGGATCTCGAAGACCTCATACCAAGCCTGCGAAGGAGGTACTAAAGCTATTAAGATCCCCATTACAAACGGTACAAAAAAACCCCCAAACCTGAGGCAGCTAGGTGTCCAAGTGGATAGAACAACAGCCCTGGAGTCAGGAGGATCTGAGTTCAAATCTGGCATCTTACTGACCATGTGACCTTGGGCAAGTCACAACCCCGATTGTCTCAAAAAAAAAAAAAAGATAAAAAAAAATGGTCCTCCTAGGACCACAGATTAAGAACTAGAAGGGACATGAGAATTACAGATGAAGCCTGAGGTGGTTTTGTGACCTGTGCAAATGGCAAAGTCAGGATTTGAACACAAGTCTTTTAACATCACATCCAGGAATCTTTCCACTGTTCCATGGTTATACAATAGCCGAGAGTAGATTCAAACCTTTCTGAGATCCAATCTCCTTGTGATCCAGTTATATTGGCTTCTTTGCTGCTGCTAACACCAAACATCTCATTTTCATCTGGTTGTCTCCATCCTTGGAATGCTCTCCCTCTTCATCTCCAACTCCTGACTTCCTTTAGATCCCAACTAAAAACCTCACCTTCTGCAGCAAGACTTCCTGATTCTCTTTAGTGCTAGTGTCTTCCCCTTGTGGAGTTCCCCCCATCTGTCCTATATATATGATTTGTATATAATGGTCTCCCCTATTAGACTGGGAGCTCCTTGACAGCTGGAACTGGCTTCTGTCCTCCTTTGTAGTCCTAGTGCTTGGTACAGTGGTCAGAACATAGTGCCAAATTGTATTAAATGGGTGTTTCTTTGACTTCTTGACTTCAAGACCACTAAGCCATCCACTGCAACAAGCCAGCTCTCTATCAAAGAGATCTCCTGGACCCAGAATCTCCTAGACCTGGCTTGCCCAGGTCCACTCTCTTATGTTGGATACATGAGTTTCATCCATATTTTGCTAACTAGCTATGTGCCTGCCCTTCAGCATATGATTTCATCTTTCTGGACCTTTTTATTTTTAATCTATAAAATGAAGGGTTGGACAAGATGCTTTCCAGGGCCCCTTTTGGCTCTATGATCCATTCCATTCTTCACATTATTCCATATGGCACCAATATCTGTCACATAGTAGGAACTTAATAAATGCTAATTGACTGTGAAGGGAATAATGTGATCTCAGGAAATTCAAATTATCAGGTGATCCAAAGGTAACAGATGGCGTTAGTAGGATGAGACATTATGGTTGGATTGCATTCTGTATAGCTGGAAGAACTATCCACATACATTTAAAGATTCACTAAAGGATTGAAAAATGGGAGCAAGCATTAACTATTCTGACTCAGCTACTGTGTGATTATGATCAAGTCTCCTAACCACTCCCAGATCGATAACATTTGTAAAAGGGAATGATGTTTGCCTTATCTTCTTCATAGGGTTCTTGTGGGAAATGTTCAGGTGACTGATACTGAAATCTATTTGTTATAGGGGAGATTCATGTTTCAGATAAGGGTGAGATTAGATGACCTCGGGAACCCCTTCTCAGAGATTATATTGTTCTATGAAGTATTAATTCCTTAAAAAATCACCCCCAGCAGGTGGATATTCCAATCTCAGCTTGAACATCTCTGTAGACCAGGAACTTCATGTCTTTCTAAGAATCCAGCTCTGCTTGACCTGCTCTTAGGAAGTCCTCTCAAACTGGGGCATTCTTCTCTCTTCTCCCTTTGACACCTGGCAGAGTTCATGTGGTCCCTCTTCCACAGGCAGTGCTTGAGCAGTATGCACACAGTAGACATTACTTCAACTTTTATGCCACAAGTCCCATTCAGCCCCTATTCCACCAAATAAAATATTGACTCAAAAGAGAATTATTTTCAGAATGAGGTCATCCATATATTAATGGCCCTCAGTTGCTTCAGCAGAGCAACAATGGAAACCAATGCCAACAGGATCTGAGGTGAAAACAATTGATTTTTGTCCCTCATTATTCCAAAGTGCCATTCCCTCCCATGGGTTGGTGCTATTTCTGTCCATGAACACCTCATTTGAAGGAAAATAGAA
This sequence comes from Notamacropus eugenii, assembly GCF_028372415.1. Lineage (NCBI taxonomy): Eukaryota > Metazoa > Chordata > Mammalia > Diprotodontia > Macropodidae > Notamacropus > Notamacropus eugenii. Next base: position 391,004,227 of record NC_092873.1, read on the forward strand.
CGCCTCCTCTAAAGAAGCTTGCCATTCACAAAACTGGGGTGGGGGGTTGGGGTTCAGCTTGTCACCTGGCAAGCCCTCAGCCCAGATGGGGTACAGTAATGATTTCTATAAGGTGTTTAATCAGCTCCTAGCGGAACACATGACTGCCATGTTTAATTATTCCAACTTAAGGGAGCATTTAGACACTGCTTGGTATGCCATGACTGTGGGCATGGCCTAGCAGGGCAAGGATACAGAACATCTACACCCAATTTATTTTTATAAATAATGATCAAGAAACCTTTGCCAAGGACTTAAATCTCCATCTGTAGATGCTTATTTATATAGTTGCTCCTTCAGAGCCAGTAGTAATTTGGGAGCGGCAGATATTTATGAAAATGCCAGGATTGGATTTGACCCCGGCTCTTCCACATGCCCCTTCCCTCTTCAATGATTTCGCAAGATAGAAAGCTGTGACACCCAATACTAGTGCCAAAAAGCTGGATGGATGTTGATGGATGGGCCCATGGTTGTCTAACCTTTGAGTCTGTTTCATTAACAACTGACACTCAGCCTTGCAGCCACATGGCATTTGCATGCCAAAGGGGTTCATTAGCCCCATTCACATTTGTTTCATAAAAAAACAAAATCCCCACCAAAATGGCTCTGTGCAGATTTCAGGCAGTGTGAGCTATCGTGAATGAAAACCAGACATCAGCTTATACTCGGAAACAGATGTTAACAGCTGTATTAATGCTCTGATTACTCAGATCTCAAGAGTAAGTAAAGTTTTTGACTTTAAAAATAAATTCTGAAAGAAAGGTGGTGAGGATCTGGCGTCCTTTTTAGATGACTGGCAGGGTGGGGGTTGTGCAATGTTTGGAACCCAAATGTAGGAATGTGATCTTCTGGGGCAGCTGTGCCCAATCCATTTAGAACTCAATACGTTGTTTCGCAGTGTGCATCCAAGTCCCGTGATAATGGGGCAAGAAGCTGGTCCTATGGAGTTGCTTGGATGTCAGTGGTCAGGAAGTATATGGTGTTTATGCCATGGACTTTGGTAAATCATTTACCATTCCCTTACCTGAGGACCACAAATGGATATTTCTCCCTTCCTTTTCTCTACATAGACCTTGAGGATAGTTGTAAGACCCAGTAGCTTTCTCTAATTAGGCCAGTTAAGTGCTTTTGGTTCCCCAGAGCGTGTGTTTTCTGTCAGCTCTGACCACATCAGAGATAATAATAATAGCTAGAATTTATACAGCTCTTTCATGTTTGCAAAGTAATATTCAAATCTCATTTTGTTCTCACAAAAGGCCTGGAAAGTGGTTGATATTGTCATCCCCATTTTACAAATGAGGAAACTGAGGCACAGAGAGGTTAAGTGACTTGCCTGGAGTCATGCAGCTCGGAACTGTCTCAGGTCATATTTGAACTCAGATTTTCCTGACTCCAAGTCTAGGGCTCTACCCACTGCACCACCTTTTTCATGTTGAAACTTCAAAGTGCTTTTTAATCTTGCTCTAGGCTTTTCCTGATTTCCCCCAAATGTTCCTCTGCTGAAATTACCTTATATTTGCTTTCTCTATATGTCTCTATTTATCTGACCACATGCTACCTAAGCTCTTTGAGGACACAGGCTGTCTTCATTTCTGCACTGGTATTCCCAGTGCGAGGCAGATGGGAAGCACACAGATGCTTTTTCATTCATTTGTTCATTTATTCACTCATTCATTCATGCACTCATTCATGCAAAAACTTGATTTTCTCAGGATTGAGGAGATACAATTAGGCAACAGGCTTCTCTGAGTCATCCCAGGACCAAGAACATTAGATCTTGCAGCAACACTGCCTCTGTAGGTACGTCTCAGATGACAAAACTAGTGATCTTATGGATCCTGCAATAATCTCCTTAAGTCACTTCAACCTATTTATCTCAGTTTCTTCATCTGTCAAATGAGCTGAAGAAGGAAATGGCCACCCACTCTAGTATCTTTGCCAAGAAAACTCTGAATGGGGTCACGAAGAGTTGGATGCGACTGAAATGACACCACTACCACCCCCACAACAGATAAGATATCTGAGGAACAGACAATTGTGGCTCAAACAGAAAAATCAGAAAGTCAGAGTCCTCACCCACTTGGGTAAATTCATTTTTTGATTTTTTAAACATTTATTAAAAAAGCAAAAGGTATGTTCCTCTCAAATAAAACAATTAAAAATGGTAAAGCAGTAACAAACAAATTGTATACTAGCAGCATCCAACTGTTAGAATTTTCTCTCAACTTCTCAAGTCTTCTTAGCAAGTTCAGTGATTTTCAAGCTTACTGCTAACTGCCCTCATTATCATAGTGCAGATAAAATCAAACTTTATAAAATTAACATTTTAAGGTTAAATAAGCTTAAATAAGGATGTTAAATACAAGACACTTGATCAAAGCTTCTGTACAAAGATAAACAAATTTTGGCATTGGACAAGGGAATCTCACTGGCTCACACCATAAGTGAGCTTTTCATAAGGAAGTGGTATGTGGTACTTGTCTTTGTCCCCCCAGTGAAGCAACTATACAAAAGTGAGCTAAGAGCTGAAGCGCACTACCCAGTGAGCCATTTACAAGGCATGTGTAGCTTAAAAAAAAAGATCAAAACACTGTTAATATTCAGGCACCGTTTGTTCCTGCAAATAAATAAATCTCTAATGTAACTGCATCCAACCTAGCGTTAAACACATCAGTGCTAACTTCTGATTTTTCAACACAGCTTTTGTGACTATTCACTATACTTCCATTCTTATTGCTATGACAATGTGATTGTGGAAATTGAACTACTGTACAGCCAAAAAAATAGAGCACCTTTTAACTTTAAAGTATATGTCTGGTTATTTGTTTTTAATCTTTATCTTACAAGACTGAAGCCCAAGTTACTGTAGATTGCTTTACCTTCTCCACCAGGTCATCTGAAATCTAGCAAATCAAACCTAACTGTTGTCCCTCTTGAGGTAAGCCCAAGCACCGTTTATTAGTAAATTTAAATGAGAGGTCTAAACTGACATCGGGAATTACATTCATCTTCAAGCCAGGAATTACATTCACCTCCACACTCACGTCTGCTGCTTTCTGTTGTGCTAAGATGGCTACCATGAACGAGGTCCATCCCTGCCCCCCCCCACCCCCACGCCCACCCCCATCCCCAAACCTTGCCTGGATGAATGGTGTTGGACAGAGCGGAAATAGCGCAAACATCTAAAAACTGATTGTAAGCACAGTTAAAAATCAGATTTTTGCTGCTTCAAATGGACAGGAGCGCCAATAGCGGTTCCCGGCTAGATATCTGCAAGTTAAGATTTCTTGTCGATGGTATTGAAGAACCATTCCGTGAACTTTCTCAGTTGAGCTGCTGCTGTTTGGGACTCTTCCTGCAGCCTCATGTTGTCCTGTCTCAAGTGCTGAACTTGGGCCTGGAGAACGGCCTTGTCCTGTTTTTCCTGTTGGCGGTAGAAAAGCAATCAAATGAGCTGCAACAGCCTACAAGCCCAATACCCTGCCATGGAGATTGTGTTTGGGATGGATTACAGACCAAGGATTCATCTTTGAAACTTCTGCCCACACGCAGCCTGCCTGTTCCTGAAGCCATACCAGCAATCAAGAAGGAAGGGGGAAAGCCATTCTGTTTCCTATAGTCTACTTTGTCTAGAGGAGTGGGGAGATATTTACGTATTTCAACTGTTCTAAAAATATTCAATTTTTGCTAAATTCCTTCAGGAGTAAAATGAGACTGTAATTAGCAGATTAAAAGACATACAATCTTAAAAGTGGACAAGACTTTTTATAATGTGAACTATTTAAACCTACAAAACTGGTAGCGATATAATTAGGAGGATACAATAGCTGGACATTTTGTATACCTTGTCTTCATAATGACCTTACTAAACGCATATACACACACGTGCACGTGGCTAAAATATTCAGAATTTCAGAAGCTTCACCTCTAACCCTTTAAAAGCTGGTGTGTCACCAGACCCAAAGTGCCAACTGGAAACATTCCTTTTTAATATAGGAGACAGATTAAGTCTTGACCTGGGATGAAGGACCTGGGGAGGTGGGGACAAGATGTGGAGACACCAACGGGTTCAAACCATTACCAAAAGAAATGAGTTCTAAGTCTAATGTTAACATTTCCTTTATACTGCACACAGGGTGAAGCCTGAGGTAGAAGTGTTGAGGGTCTCAAAGATGCCAGCTGAGCATTCCCAGGCCCCTTGGCAAGCACCAGTCTATCTCCTGCCAGCTGACAAAAAGCAATCTCAATAAATATTTGTTGAATTGAGATACTGGACGGGTTGAAAGGGTTGGCTCGTGGGCTGTTATACTTATTGTCTTATGGAGGGACCTTGGCTAAACTCAAGGCTTATATCCCTATTTGGAGTCAAAGCCCCTAAGATTTAACCTCTATCTCCCTAAAGAGAGATACTAGATGCCGTCTCCTTATACCACCCCCAGAAATCTGCCCACCTCCAAGAAAAAAATCTTAGTGTTGTGGTACAACTTGGATATTTATCACTGCTAAGGAAAAAAAGGGTTGCAGGAAAATCTAAATACTGATTAATCCAATCCATGAAATACTTATTTAGCATATGGCATCCACACTATGCCATACATGTATTACAATCAACATCTCTGGGGATAACATGGGAGCTGGCAAGAGACTGTTTTACCTTCCGGAGGTCAGTCTGAAGTTGTCGAAGAATCAGTTCTAGCTGATTAACTTTTCCAGTCAAAGTTGATGGAGAACGCTCCCTATCAAATGATACAATAGAGTAAGGAAGGATGAAGTAAAATGTAAATATTCCATCACTATTTTTTCTTTTCTTTTAAGCTTAGCTGAAAATAATTTATGTGATCATAGCCCAGGTCAAAAAGAAAGAAAAAAAGTTATTTTAAGCTAACCAGGCTGCTAAAGAAGAAACAGTAATGTTACTATTTTCTCCCCCTAACACTGTGCCCTGAGTTTCTATCTACAAAAGAAGCATCCATATTTTTTCCAGGTAGCATGTGTTTGGGAAGAAAGCTGAGAGCTCAGTCAACTCTCAGCAGACTTAGAGGGGCCACTGAAACTAGCCCTCTTTTTTTACAGAGGAAAACACTGAGGTACACAGAGGTGATTGATGTGATCTGCCCAGGGACCCAAAGCTATTCAGTGTCTGAGATGGGATTTGAACGCAGACCTTCCTGCCTCCAAGTCCAGTCCCCTCTCCATTATGCCAGTAAGGTTTCTCTTCCAAAGGATTTAAAGCAACACATTGCTAGACAACTGGTTAAAAGAAAAAAAAAAAAAGCTGTCCTAGGAACCAGACCATGGACTTAGCTCTTCTGACTCATCTTCTTCCATAGGAATACTCTGAGGAGTGAGTAAATAAAAAAAAAATGCATATTCAACTTGCCAGTGGCTCAAGTTCCCAGGAGACAGTATTAGGAGGGAGTGATGATAGCTGTCTTCCAGTATTTGAAAGACTGTCAAGTGGAAGAGGAGCCAGGATGATTCTTTTCACCCCCGGAGGGCAGAAGCAGGACCAAGGGCTAGAGGATGCAAATTAGAACTGCCCAGGAGTGAAATGGGTTTGCCTCAGGAAGCAGTGGGTCCCTCTCACTAGGATGTTTGCTTATTTATTTATTTAACCTGACCAGGGATGATGTCAAAGGATTCCCGTCTGGATGAGAGTCTGAGAAGATGACTTTCAGGTGAGTGTGGGGTAAGGAGGAAATGGATTTTCCAAATGCCACAAACAAGGCTGGGGAAATGGGGAGGCTGGCTCTCCCCTCACAGAACAGATTACACATTGTGGAGTCATTAGTCAGGATCACAGGCTCAGGGCTATGGGGGGAAACGCAGCCCTGGCTGGATTTGCCTGCTTAGCAGCGGAAGCAGATGGAGAGCTGGCAAGTGAATGACTGAGAACGGCAAGGTGTTCCTGCCTGGCGCTAGGACAGTGATGTAGGTGGCAGACTTTGACTCTCAATGACGTCACTTCTCTCTGTCATTGAAGTTCTTCCCTTCTAAGAGAGGCTACCAGAAGCTTCATTCTCTCTACAAGTCTGTGTCTCAGCAGGAAGCAGGCCTGCTACCAGGTGAGGCAGGGAGGAAGCATGCTACGTGCCTTGAACTGTGCTAAGCATTTTTGCAAATATAATCTCATTGGATCCTCAGGACAACCCTATGAAGTAAATGCTGTTGCTATTATGTTATTCCCTTTTTAACTGATGAAGCAGAGGAAAACAGGTGACTTCCCTAACCCATCTGAAAAGTCATAATGGCAGGTGCTGGGTTAGCCTAATTTGGCCTCTTATTTGGGTTCTTAATGCCAGGAAAATGGTTATCTGTATGAAAACCATCCCCTTGTCTGGACTGAAGTGCTTCATGTCAATTCACAAGGAAAATTAATGGCTGGCAAAGGGATCCCAGACACCTCCTGGATCATGGACTCTCAGCTGTTTACACGGGAGCCCAGTGGTAGATTCTGAAGTCTTTACAAGGGAATTTTTGAGCCAGGTGTTACTGAGATGTTCTGTTCCTAAAATCTACCTGAAGTCTGTTGCTGGAGAGAGGATCTCATGTTCCAATGGGATGGGAGCAGGGGTGTATTCCAAACATTTAATAATTGGTTAGGGGGGTGGCACATTTTAAAGTTTAATCTGCATTATTAACATTTTATCCGCCACTTTCTTAAGTTTAGACAAAAAATAATACAATCAATAATAATAATAAAATAAGGATAAATATAGTAATAAAATAAGAAAATCAGGCTCTGGCTTGTAACATTTGTTGATTTCTGAAAAGCTGGTTATGAAAATTTTAAAACTGGCTCTCATGAACCTGGATGGCAGAATACCCAGTCTTGGTGTCTACTCCCCTGCTTTACTAAGGGACTTTACTGTCAGCACTGTCCTCTTCCTTTCGAAGTATCCTGTGTATTATTTTGTAAATAAAAATTAGCTCTTCTTTATGAAAAGACTTGAGGACTCTTATTTTGAATGAAAAACTTTCCTTGCTCTCGTAGAATTTTTAAAAGAAGAAAATAAATTTACACCCAATGCTCTTTTTTTTTTTAGGCTACTGCTTTTTGAAGGGGATGTTCAATATTTCCTTTAAGAAGGTGAGGAGAAAACCAGCTGGGTTTACTTTAATAAAAAATATACTATCATGACTTCTAAACCAAAACAAAAATTGACCAACAATATAATAAAAAGGTATGGTTTGTTTCTGTCCCCTCTCCTCTCCTCTTCCACCTAGTCCCTATTACCAACAAAAGGTTACTTACCCATCTGTGTCCATGAAATCTTTCCCATTGGTTGGGTCTACACATAAAGATAACTCTTGGGTTCCCTCCAGGCCCTGCATATGTTGCATATCTGTCAGGGTGCAGAAGGATGCTACTCTCTGATCTAGAAAGGGAAAGCACATACACACACACACACACATAGCTTTTAATTAGCTGCAATTAGATTAGGTAACATTTCCTACTGAAAATGAATGCACAGGCTAAAGTTCAAAGAGTTGGCCTTAAAAAAAAATAAAGCCCACAAACTAGTTCTGGTTAAAACCTGTTTTGGTTTTAACCAGGCAAGCCATCACACATCCTGAAAACATCACGGTTGGTTGTCTTTGCCAGCCAGGGCAGCATATACGTATCAGAGCTATGAGGACAGGGCTATTGTAGCCATAATACTTTCTTAAATCCTAAGTGCCCAAAGTGTTCAATTTTTCATGGAATGTGTCTGTTTGCTAATTTGTTCATGCTAATTTAAAAACTAGGAGATTGGTCTTCTTAAAAATGCCTCATCCCCCTCCCCTTCCCTGAAAAAACAAATAAAAACCAAAAACCAAACCAATTGGAAAGACTATTTGAGCCACAAATGACAGGGCTCACCTTCCCTTTTGCTTCCCCAACCCTCAGAGCTCAGATAACCATGCAGACGTGCAGACATAAGCAATATAAAGGAAATTTTACAAAACATCATGAGCCAACGATCAAACCCAAACCATCACCTAGATAGGCCGTGTGGTGACAGACCAGACCAAGCTCTTCATCTGAGTCAAGACCTGAAATAAGATTTAGAATTTTCCTATGAACAAGATCTCTCTAAACTCGAGAATCTCTGGAGCCCATATGAGGCTCAAATAATTGTCACATCAAATGTAAATCGTTCTCATTAAAAAAAAAAAAAAATTCCAAGAAGCCCTCAGTGGTTGTAAAGCCAATTATTATGTCATGCTAACCATGGTAGTTTTATATTCCACATTTTGTACCTGGATGCTCTGCTCTAGACACAATGGCACACCACATACACACATAAAATTAAGTGTGAACACACAACACACTTTAAGGCTTATTTAAATGACTCACTTGGACATCTCACTCTATCAACACAGAAATGAGGATGACTGAGAGACAAGCTGTGTGATCCAAATACTAAAATTTTAAAGGAATATCAAAGTGAATGGGATTTCCAACATTTAATAACTATAACTGCTTTAATACTCTAATTTGATCACAAAGCCCAAATGGCACCGACAAGTTGTAAGACACCAACTCACACAGAAGCTAAGGTACATGGAGGAATATGATAAATATGACAACGGAGACTGGCACACCTCACCTAATGAGGACATTCATGGAAAGAGCCTACCTTGCGGACACTGGAATAGCACATATGAAATGGGATAAAGGAATATTTAGACTCATGCGGGGATTCTGGAATAGTATGCAGAAAAGACTTTACTTACATGAAGAAGCAGGGGAAAAAAGGCAGACCAGCTACTTAAGCCATTTTCGTTTTCTCTCTGATAGTGCTTTTTCTTTGAGTCACACACACACACACACACACACACACACACACACACACACACACACACACTTTTACACTGGATTCAGGGAGTAGACAGCAGGTGTATTTATGCTGTTGCAAACTTTCTTAGGTGATTTGATTAATGGCCAAGAAAAGATATTTGGTTGCATGTCAGTGGTTCTCTGCTCTTAATTTATTCCCATTCTACTTTCCTCCCTGGCTGCTGAATGAGCACTCCTAATGAGACCTCTGGCTTATTGGGTTTATGGAGGGTCACCAACTTTGAGTTAATTAAAATGGATGGCAATGTCCAAGGGTGCTTGTAGGCTGTGTGGCAAACCATGGACTCCAAAGCTGCTAATGCAGTGATGTGAACCCAGCAGGCAGGCATACGTGCCTGCCGACCAACAAAAAGTTGTGCAAAGGGCAGGCAGAATCATTAACTAAACAACAGATTTTCAAATAAAGTGTGATTTCCTTCTTGCTAAAAATGGCTTTCTAAAACCAGAACCCCACGTCCACCTTGGATATCACACAAAGCCGTAATATAAGAGTAGCTACTTTTATACACTGATTTCTTTGGAAAAAAGAAAATTGTGTTTTGTGGTTTCTAACTTGATACTGGAAGCCACTAGGCTTTAATAGATCAGAGAATGATATCTATTGGTGAATAATAAATATACTATGTCTGTAATCACCATGGTAAAATCTGATTCTTTTATAATACGATGATCATAAAGCTGAGATTATTCTATCATCACCAAATGTATTTTACATTTCAGAATGAATATAAATGAGGAGAAAAGGAAATGGTATCTAGCAGAATGTGTGAATAAAGATGATTCTTAGGCCAATGTACTTCACTGCAATATATGGAATTTTTTTTTAAAAAGCATTTGATTAAATCACTCATGTTTTCGGCATCTCAAGAATGAAAGGAGGCCCTTTTATTTGGGGTGTTTAAGAGATGTCCTAAAAGGGAAAACTTTGTGCTTGAAATGAAGACATTCAAAAAAAAAAAGCAAGAGACAGTCAAAAAGGGAAGACAACCCACTGAACTCCTAACACTTGGGCCAAGATGGGCCCCCCCAAACTGGGGCAGTCCCTGAACCCCCTTTTAATAGGGCCAGGGCTAACACGTCCAAATTTGGCATCTTTCATTCTGGGGACAGTGGGGTAGAGAAGGGACAAGAAGGGTATATGGCCATGGGTACTGCATGTGTATTTAGGACTCAAGGGATCATAATAGGATCAAAGGGTTAAAGGTAGTGCTTGAAGAGACCCTAGAAGTTGACTCATCCAACCTCTTCCTTTTACAAATAAAGCAGCTGCACTTCAGAGAGGTTGAGTAATTCATAGGATGTACTAAGTGGCAGACGCAGAGTTCGAATCCAGGTCTCTAGCCTCAATCCTAAATTTTTCAACATACATCACACTATTTCCCATGATTCAAAGTATGTGACCAAAAAGGAGTAAAAAAGGTTTTATCTCCTTTGCACTGTATATTTGTAACTTAGTCAATAGAGAGGTTTCCTGGTGACAAACTAAAATTCAAACTGTTAATTCCTTGAGGAAAACCAGGACCTTTATGGATAAAAAAAACAGATCCAGAAAGATTACATTCCATTTTTCCGTTGGGGGATTATGAGATTTTGGAAGAGAATTTGACTTTGGATGTGTCAGACTTGGTAAGTTAAAATGACAAGAAGATGTCTTACTTGATGAAGGGATAGAGCAAGTCTTTCATTGATACAGGGAATTCCTCAGTAAATAAAGTCTCTCCACCAATGCAGATCAGCACCTTCTCTGTAATTTATATATTTAGAGACTATCGAGGGTCCTGAGAGAAACCTAGCTAGGATGGGCCAGAGGCAGAAACCTGAACCCAGCTCTCTATCTGCTAATATACTTTCTGTCTACCAAGCTGCCTTTGATGAGGGGAATATTTAACATAGACAGCAACTTCTAAATAACTTTTTAAAAACAATGAGTCTACTTTATCCTCAGACTCTAGTGGCTACAGGATACCTCATGGGTTCTGTGTATGATGACCATTGTTTAGCAACATCTGACACTCACCTTCAGGAATGTCAAATGTATAGGGCAAGCCAAAAAACACAGGTGTGAGGTATGATCTTAATTCACAAGGTCACTATCATTAGAGATGCAGCCATTCAATGAAAGTACAAATAATGATCTGATCTGCCGCCTGCTCTACTCTTGCATGGATTGACTATCAAAGAGCCATCCAAGCCAATGGCAGAAATTGGTTCAGTGTTGCAACAAATCCTTTAAAAGCATTTTTCTTCTTGAAAGCCTTTTAAGATGTATCATAATAATTCATTTATTATCACAAAGCACTCTGCCCACAGGAGGTACTTTTAATAAACGCTTACTGAACTGAATGGAAAATGGACTATTTTTAACAGAAAAGGATTTTTTTTAAAACAGAAAACTATCTATCTTCTTTCAACCTAGATTAGTTTCAGGTAAAAGCAAACAGATTGAACCAAAGGTAATGAAAAACAGTTTGTGTTCCCTTCTATTCCCACAAATGGAGCATTTTATGAATGTATGCACGAAGATTTACAAATCAAAGAAAAGATGGCTCCTTCTAGCCATATTTAGGAAACTTAACATATTAGTAAGGAGTACCATTGTCTGACCTTGATAAACAGGTCATAGCTGACATCAACAACTATTTAGAAAAGAATCAAGTGGAGTTTCTGAATCAAGAAGTTGATGCTGATGTGTGTGTGTGTGTGTGTGTGTGTGTGTGTGTGTGTGTATGCATATACACACATATATATATATATATATATATACACTCATTTCTGTCATTAGTCTTTTACAGTACTTCATGTCTGAAAAGTTATTATAAAGTGGGCATACTAATTTTGTTTTATGGACTATATAAGTCATGTGATGATATGTATGTGAATACATGTTTTCAAGATAAAATGCAAGAAAACTCAACTTTTTGGAGTATAGCTCTGTAAGTAAGAAAAAAAGTCCATTTAAATAGTTATGACAAAATCTGTACACTTTTGAATCATGAATCAAAAGCTTAGGCCTAACAGACACTGTTTTTAAGTCAGAGAAATATATAATACCTATCAGAAAGATTTCCACCGAAAATGGTAAAAACATTTTAAAAATTCTGCACTTAAAAAGAGGAATCTTGATGTATGCAGAAACTTTTATTTTTACAGAAGAAAAATTCTCCCATAATGACCAGAACCAGGCTACAGTGCCATTTCCTGGACATGCCCAAATCATACCGCCACTGTGTTGTCTTTCTGTCTTCCTACCATAGAATCCAAGTTCTCTGAAGTCTGGGATTTCTCTCCGTATGGCTAACACTTGGAGTGCCTGGTCGATACTGAGGTTCTTGGTAAATGCTTCATTCATTCATGTATGTCAGGTAAATAAAGCATTTGAACAAGTTTCAAAAAGTCTAACAACAGTTTTAGGAAGAAATCCATAGTTCTCTTTCCTAAACCTCTTACCAAGCTTCTATTTCTCATCTTTAACTAGATAAAATCATTTTAAAATAGCACAGAATCCACTTAAGGCAACTTCTTTCGTTCCCCTCCAGGATCTCTTGGACCAACTTGGATTCAGTCAGAGGGCCACACTTGAGGACCTAGAGGGGCCACAGGCCCCACCACCCACCCCAGGCTAGCCAATCCAGTCTCTTCTAAACATTCTCCTGTCTCCGCATCTTTGTGTGCCGGCTTTCTTACCTGCCTAGACTCTCAATTCTGTCTCTTGGAATTCCTTGCTTTATTTAAGACACAGCCCAAGTGACGCCTTGGGAAGGAAGTCTTTCCTCATTTCCCCAGCTGCTCCAGCTGGTTCCCAGTACTTTGTATGCATTTGTGGGTATCCACACCATCTCCCTTGACAGAATGGAAGCTTCCTGAAGTCAAGTTCTGTTTCACTTGCCTTTGTGTTCCCATCTCCTAACACATGACTGATATGAAAACTGGGGTAACAGCAAAACTAAAGACCCAACACTAATTTTTTTTTAATCATAAGATTTAGGTCTAGACCTTACAGGTCTATCTAGTGTAACCTCATTTTAGAGATGAGGAAAACAGAATGGTTATCTGAGATCTGAATCCCAAATTTCTGGCTACAAGTCCAGCAGTCTTTCTGTCATACAATGCTCTTTTCCAAATAGTTGACATTTTCCTATTTAGGAAATGTCACATGATATTTAGGATATGTCACATGAAAAAATATACGGTGCCCCAAATGCCTTCATACAGTTTTAAGCTTAGGAAAACAGGAAATAGGGTGTGGCATTTTCTGTATTCTCTTTAAAAATCAGATACTAACCAAACCATTAAGATACTTGTCAACATTCAGATTTGGACATATTTGAATCGGATGGAAATCAAGTGCTAAGGTATAATCTCAGATAAAATTGGTATTGAAAAAACTGATTACTCAAATATCCATAGTAACAAGGTCTCATCTGAATTTTCCTAAGAATATAGTCCTAAGCTGGCATGTCAACAATGATTTCATATCTAGTTTTAGCAGGTATCACTTTTGTCCACAGGCAGCAACATTTGATTTTTCCTTTAAATAATTATCTAATTTTTTTTTTAAATCAAGAGGCATTTGGTAGTATAGTGGATAGAGTATTGGACCTGAAGTCAGGAAGAATCATCTTTCTGCAGATATTTATGAGCTGTGTGACCTTGGACAGTCCCTTGTCACAAAGTCACAAATCACTTTGCCTCAGGTTCCTGATCTGTAAAATGAGCTGGTGAAGGAAAAGGTAAACCACACCAGTACGCTTGCCAGGAAAACCCCAAATGGGGTCACCAAGAGTCCTACATAATTGAAATGACTGAACCACAACAATTTACCATCAATTCCCATTAAGATAACCTGGAACTTGAGGAGTGTAAAAAGTAGATTGACCAATTCCTTTCCTCATAGCAAAAATAATCACACATGTTCTTCCCATTTGGAAAGCAATCCTCTTAGGGTTTTTAGCAACCTGGTAAGTATTCTTGTTCTTTCATTAACTTAAGGTCAACTCATAAACCACATTACAGCTCTACCTCAAACTCTTTGGTCTCCATTTTAGAGCAATGGAAAGAAACTTAAAGATCTAGTCCAATGCCCTCATTTTATAGATGAGGATACTTAGGTCTAGAGAAATTGACTCACAAAAAAATCTCAAAAAGAAGACATACTAGTATTAATAATACCACCATCATCACTAAGACTAAGGAGCTCCAATGCCAATTCATGACAGCTGTGATCCTAGGTTCTTAGAGGCTACGCCAGAAGAGTTCAATTTTGAGCAGGTCCTGCGCAAGTGTGAGCTAGAAAGGCTTCAAGTATATTCATGGTGATAGACTCCATGTTGTCTGTTATTCAAAGATCAGCCTCAATAGGCTGAGAAAGTCTCCATCAATAGACTCAGTCTAGGGCGTCTTACCTTTCCAGCTATGGCAATTCTCAAAATCATCCACTAAGATCAAGATCTAGCTCATTCCTAAAAAGATATTACTGTAGCTAGTTATCAAATCACTTCCCAAGGGTATTTGCATTTAAAAAATTAAAAATCTCAAAGAAAAAAAAGTAATGGTATCACTTCATACATATGTTGGAGGTTGGGGGAACATGATTTCTGGGCAGGAGCCTTCAACTCACACTCAGTATCTGAGCACAAGACCTATCCATGGGACTTGAGGAACAGGATTTGGGATCTCAGGCTCATAGATGTAGAGATGGAAAGAAACTTAATAGATCAGCTAGTCCAACTTCATTTGGTAGATGACAAAACTGAGGTCCAGAGAAGGCTGAATGATTTGTCCAAGGTCACTCAGGCATAAATGGCTGAGTCTGGATTTGAACCTGGGTCCTCTAACTCAAAAGCCCACACTTTCCCCACTTTACTACAGTCTTCTCTAGATGCACTGTCAAAAAAGCATCAAAAAAGACCCACGCTTTATACAAGATTCAAGAGTTTATACAGTAAAGTACTCCCCAGTGGATGATCCATGTGATCCTATTATCATTCAAACCTCTACTGAAGAGACAAACCCATTTTATGCTTCCAAGCACGTTCTCGTGGATACACACACACACACACACACACACACACACACACACACACACACACACACACAGCCTTTCACAGAGTAGATGCATAATATATAGTCATTGAATTAAATTTTTTGAATTTGCTTCCTAAATCAGCTTTGAATTGAGGTTGGCAAAGCAGTTCTGCCTTTCGTTGGTCTCCAACTTCTAGGATGCCACATGGAAAAGGTTATGGAAAGTAAGAGGACACACTCAAGTAAACAGGCCTCAAGTCCTAGGTCTTTTTGTCTGTTGTTGAAAAAACAATAAAGACCTTGTTTTTGATAATGCCAAAGTTCGGACCTCATGACAAGGCAGGCAGCTGCATCCTGAAGCTCTCAAGTAGGATGAGGACTTTGTAAGGCAGTGAACCAGGGAATTCAGGTAGGCTTACTCCTTCTATCATGGAAGTAGTTCCAGCCCACATCCACTCTGCAGGGGCTTCCCTTGCCCTACCTGTGCTACATCACAGCCTTGTCTGTCTTGAGTTAAAAGAGAGAAACTTTTGAATCATCAATACCAGATGATGAGGGTCAGGAGGGCTGTCATTCGGAACTCTGTGGAAAGTCTGCGAGGTTAAGCACTTTTAGTCTCACCTGAGATGGTTAAGAGACTCAATGTTTTCTCCAGAAATTTTGCATACTATGCCAATATTCCAAATTCACCCTTGGGGCCCGAGAAGCAATTTTAAACATCGTAGGCTAGTTGAACTGCAGTTAAAACACTATTATTTATAATCATAGAATCTAAAGCCTGGAAGACACCTTAGGGATTATTTAGTATAATCATCTTATTTTACAAATAAGGAAACTGAGGGTCTGAAATGTGAACTGATTTGCCTACGCAGTTACTGGTATCGCTAGGATAAGAACCTCAAGTCTCCTGATTCTAAGAGCACTGGGTCCTTCTTACCACTGTGGGCTGCTCCTCTGATACATCTCTAACTTCTGGGCCCTATGTTTAGAGCAGGTGCCCTGCTCTTCATATTTTAGAAGTCCTGATATCTTACTGAATGAGGGGAGGAGAGGCATGAAGAATAGGAATGGGATACAAATGAGATGAGGAGTTGGGCTGAATGGGTGGCATGGGTCCTTGGAGACTAACTTTGTTACCTACCCCTTCCTGGTGGAAATGCCAGAAAACGTGGTGATTTCCACTGGCTTAGGAATCTATCAAGTCGGTCCTTCAAGATCTGCTTGGAATCAGTCAGCAAACATTTATGAAGCACTACTCAAAGTGATGATCTGTGTGAGGCCCGGAGGGTATAAAAACAAGAATCTCTGCTTTCAAGGAGCCCTGGGCTCCATTCTCTTAAGAGGAACGAATGTCCAAGTCCTCACCAGTGGTTCTGTTCTTTCTTGTCATGTATTCCTACAAAAAGGCTATCAGCATTCTTTAAAAGATCCTCTATAGATCTTTCACCAACAGACATGAAATCAGAAGCCAAAGGAAGCATCTTATGTCACAATCACATTTTAGTGACGGAGAAATGTCTGAAATTCCCTGTCAATGTTTATCCTTCTTGACAAAAAGAAATAAAAAAGTTCCCTGCCTCACAAAAACAATAATCACAGGATGGATTTTATAAGAGACCTTAGGGACCATATAAGTCCAAAGCACTCAACTTTTCAGATGAGGAAAGTTAGGAACAGAAGAGGAAATGACTTGTCCAAGGTCATCTGGAATTGGATCCCTGGTCTTGAGCCTCATCCTAACACCCTTTCACTCTAATCTGCACAGGCTCCCTAAGGAAACAACACTGCACACAAGCTTTCCCTTCTGGGAACTAAAATACCCTGGACCTCATCTAGACAACACAAGAGCTTGATTCTAGGAAATGTACAGAAACACTCCAAGGCATTAAAATAAAAAGCAGCGATCTTTGGGCCGGTTTAGTCTTTACCTTCAAATGCCCGTGCAGCATCCACAAGGTTGGACCAATCTAACCCTGTGGCAGTGTCTGGGAGGGGCATCAGACCTGGATCAGTGAATTTGGACTTATCCGATAAGGACCCATCGGAGAGCCAGAACTCATCTAAACAAAAAACAAAACCACAGTGTCAGTGATGTCACAGAGAACTCTCCACGTCATTCCCTGAGGAAATTCACCTACAACAGACAACTTCTTTTCTTTCCCCTTAAAAGACACCTCCCTACCCTCATTACAAAAAATACAAAAGTATGAGCTGCTGATTAACCTAGGACACATTCAATTAAAAATAGACTCAAAAAGGTTGGGAAAAGCAGAAAACTGAGGGTTAACTAATTCGAGTGAAGTCACAGAAGAAATTACGGGAGAAAGGGCGTTAGCATTTAGACTATGTACAGTATCACCATTTAGCAATGATGTTTTTCCTTGGAACCATCTCCCTCTAAACACGACCAAGCCCAACTACAGACTACAAGATTCTAGTACCATTTTCTTTTTTTTTCTATCTTATTCTTTCAACACATAAGAAGCCTTGAAGGAAACATCTTCCACCATTGGTGATTTACAAAAGCCCTGTATCAAAGTCTACTGATCTAAGATGGAGATTCAAGCCAAGTTTGTATGAAATTAACCATGTTAATTTCATTTAATCATGTAAACGTTCACCTGTTCATTCATTCGTTCCTATAAATATAGAAGATAAGAGGACAATTTTATTGCTGAATTATGTACAAAAGAGGGAGACTGAAAGTTATTTACTATGTACAAAACTTGTGGTTTGCAAGATGCTTTCCTCCATTTGTCCTAAATCAAGTAGCTTGAGGATAACCAGTCATATCAGAAACACCTCCTATGAATAATACTTAATGATTTATCACTCTTCCTTTGTAGGAGTTGCAATTTCTTTAAAGATGATTCCACTGCTTGGTTTTTTATTACTCATAATGCTGAGTTCCATTTTTTTGGGAGCATTCTTTGGGTATTTTCTGGTAAACTTTGGAAGGCCTTCAACTGGACTTGCTTTTGCCTCATAATTGCCATGCCCACCCAAAAGAGTTACATGCAGATACTTGTGAATACATTTGACTAATTAGACCACTCAAAATAATGACCACCTGGCTGACTGAGCTTGCAATTAAGAAAACTCAGGGCATCATTAACAAACTACACCTGTAATTTCTGTACCCACAATTTTTGGGGAGATGAAAAATTCTGGCATCTGAACCAAGCTAGAGCATTTGGAAAATTGCCCTTACAAGAGCTTTATTAAAAGAGCAATGAACCTTTGGAAATGAGCTTTTATGTCATTTGTGTAAGGAGAGGCTGTTTGAGGCTAAAATTAACTTTTATCCTCATTCAAAAGTCACAGGCTCAGGTTTTCCTAACCTCTATCACATTTATATCTGAAAACTGTTAAAGGTAACTGTTAAACTCTTCACATTACGCTACCTTGCTAATCATCTTATTAACTTACTTGTTTCTGTCCTTGCTCCATTGGCCCCCATTTAGAGACAAATAACAAAGATGATATTTTTCTAGTGTGACCCTCCTGTCTCATTTTTTTCTGCTTTGACTGAAAAACCAATGTTCCAAGCAGAAGTTTCTAAAACAGCACATTCGTTTTTGTCCTTGGCTGGGTCAAAGAGGAGCTCAATGAAATAAGCAGCTGATTCCTACTTGCTGGGAATTGGGGGAAGGGAGAAAGCAGGAAAGAAGAGACACTTTGCTCTCACCCTTCAATGTGGGTATAGGAATGGTCAATCCCACTTGTGTACATGCTTACCCCTTTTGACAGGAGGGATCAGTGGAGTTGGGGCTGCCTGGTCCTTTCAGTTCTGGACCAAACAAACTCCTCTCTACCACATATCACATGTATATGTTTAGCTAAAATGCATGTCCACATACACACACACATACGACCAATAACAGAGAAACTGATACATGAAAAGGAGATTTGAAATGCTAATTTTTTGCCACTGATTGCTGTGCTGGATCATAGTGAAAGGTAGAATAAAGATGTTCATACAATTGTCTCTCTTCCCCCATTAGATTGCAGTCTCATTCAGGTTAAGTGAATGTCCCCACAAATAGTTTATTTTATTTTAAAATCTTCACTAAGAAATTCCAGGGTTCTCTTAAACTTAATTTTTTTTTTTTTTTTACTCAGGGGAAGCTTCTTTAGGTTAAAACCGTATTTGGTTACTTATGATGAGATCACAGAGTGGAAGGACTTAAAGAAAACTGCACCAAAGTAAGTTAATGATGGGACATAAAGAACACTGCCTAACAAGGCTATCAGTGGTGCTTTGGCTTTGTCATCAGTTATATCACCAGTAATTTGCAAAAACTGCATCATTGGCTAGCATTATAAAGGGCTCTAAGATCTCTCTAGGAGAGCTTTACAGACACTTTGGATCCTCACCATAGTTCTTTAAGGCAGAGACAAACTCAACTGTATGTAGCCTTTCCTGAGTTCCCAGTAGGAGGCTACCCTTCCAACTGCTTTCAGTCTCCAAGGGGCCTTAAGGAATGGTGAGAAACCATATCAAGTTTATGAGGGCCGTGATCCTCACTCCATAAATTTGTCTGCTTCCTCCCAGTTGTTGGCTGGGACATCTATTGAGGTACTGGTCACTGGGTAACCACTGTAGGGTCTGTCTTTTTCTTCAGTCTCGTTTCTCTGGGTCATTGTTAGAATTACAGATAAGGGTTTCCCACAACTTCTGGCACAGAGAGGTTTAGCGATCTGTCCCAGATCACACAGCCAGTATGTATCACAGGTGTAATTTGAACTCAGGTGTTCCCAGCTCTGATGCTGGCTCTCCATTTGCTAGGTCACAGCAGATACCCACTTAAATGAAGAAAACTGAGAACCAGAAAGCTTAAGAAAGTGCTTTGCTTCAAGTTATGAAACTTGTCACTAATAAATCCAGCAACAGAAGGCAATGCCAGTCTCCTGATTCTCAGATTTGTTCAAAGAGAGAGGAGAGGTGCTTATTATGTTTTGAAACTAAGTATTATGTGTTGTAAAAATCTTAACTCATTTGAGAATAGTTCAATAAGGCTAGCGGTAAATCTCCTTTGGTTACAGACAGATGGTCAGTCTTCTGACCATGGTGAATGCAGCATGAATGGGAACTTTGAGTCACCCTTACAACTTAGTGATGTAAGGTAAACAAAAATCCCAGATTTTCCCAGGAAAGTTCCAATTTCAAAAAATAAAAATAAAGTGTACTTTTTGAAAAATGAGTCCTTACAAAAGGATTATCCTGTGTTCTGATTTTTGGCTTGGAAAATTATTGCTTACTAGAAGCAAGGATATTTGACTGGACAGCCTAGAGTTCATAAGAACTAAGGAGGAGATTTGAAGTTCCCACAGAAAAATCAACAAAAGTTTGGTGACTGACCAAAGGCACCGGCACTTTGGAGACCCGAATGCCAAAGGAGCTCCAGAAGTACAGCCTGCCACCTGTTCAGGAAAATCATGACCTGATGCTTGGTGAGATGAGAAAAATGCTGACTCTAATGATTTATAATTCTGTACTTTGTAGGAGCTTTCGAATGGAGGAGTTCCTCCCTCACACCCCCCCAAGGAGATTGGTATGACTCCAGAAAATGGAAGAGTTAACTATTAAACCAGATAGTGGAGGAGAATGCAATCCCCTAACGTTGGAGGGGTCGTTTCCTCTTCTCTCCCTTGCCCATTGTTTCTTTTCATGTCTGGTCCGGCTCCAGCTTGGACTTCTGCTCAACAATTCACTGTTGTTGTTTTTTTAAGGAAACATTAGTGTTTGTGCAGGTCTGCCAGATCTCCTTCCCCACTCTCCTGCCCTGCTTCTTGGTATAATGACATCAAGTCTGTGGCTTCCTGCCTATTTACAGAAGTCCCCACACTCATATATCTTTATTAATTCCAATTTTATTATTATTAATATATTATTCTGATAACAAACACTGAGTAGCTTTCTTGATAGCATTTCCTGGTAGTCAGAGATGTCAAGTTTTATAATCACTCTCCAGAAACCACAGGATACTTATCACAGAGAAAATTAAGGACAGACAGAGGAGAGTGAGAAACTCCAGATTAAAAAAGAGAAATGACCCAAACAGCCCAATGCACTGGCATAAGCATTAGTGACATTTTTAGAAAGGCATGGCTGTTGTCCTCCCTGACACTAACCCTAAAGGGGGAAGGATCTATTCCAAAACAACCTCAGTATGGAGTTGTTTTTTTTTTAAATCGCCAGCATCTATCATCAGCAAACTTAAGTACAACTTTATTAAATCTATTTGTGTTTTTAACCAGAAACATCTCTCATTTGTAACAAACTCCTTAGGTTTACTAGCCTCTACATAAAGAGCATTTTTAAAAAAATTTCCTCTTTCAGAAGTGCCTTCAGAGGTTCTAGTGCTGCAGAATTTGTGAAACAAGTCTATCTTTCCTGCTAACTATGCTCTCTACGTGTCTTTGATCCTGTCTCCTCCATTCTGGTCTTTTTAAAAAAAACAAACTGAAAGAAGAGTATTCTTTTTTTTTACTCCTCATACAAAATAAAATATAATATAATCCCATTCAACTACTTAGATATAAGAGTACCGTTATTTTCCCAGTGTGCGGAATTTCCTTCCCACACATACACTTTTTATATCACCTGTACCTGATTTAGTTTTGAAACACAGTAAATCTCAATTCTCATTTTCGTGATTTCTTGTAAGTAGCCCATCATGGAATTTCCCTATTATAATCTATCCAGGATATAGAGCTTATGAGGAATAGACAAATACTGACCTAAATGAGACATAATGCAGAACACATTTCTGTGGATGGGTTGTGTCAAGAGTTTTTATTTCTTAAAAGTTATTCATAAACTGATCTGGCACATTTCAGTGACTTCAAAAAAGATGCATGAATTAAAAGTATGAACTTAACATGCCATTATAAATATAAAACTAATACCCAGGGTTCAAGAGATGAAAACAGTCTGAAGCAAATGAAAATTTGTGACTGTTAAAGTGTTCTTATTTCTTTAATCAAAGGCTATGTCTGTGAGGAGAATGAGTAGATGTAGGCACAGTACAGATCTTTCAGCCATTGCTGTGTGGGAAAACCCATTTATGAGTGGTTTGGCTTCTAACAGCTGGACTACCTGCCTCTGAAAAGGCTTCATTCGGTTACCGTAAGCTGTCTTATCCTCCTGATCCCCCTTACCTAGTGAAAGTAAGTGATTCCTGGGCATGTTGCTGTTCAGGAGTCTTAATATTCCACAGTGGATCATAGATTTAAAGCTGCAGAGGACTCTGATGGCCAACTAGTCTAGTGCCTTTACTTTTCAGATGAGCAAATTAAAGCCCCTAACAGTTACGTGATTTGTTCTAGATCACGTGGAGAGTAGATGGCAAAGCAAAATCATTTGAACCTCGGTTCTCTGACTCCAAGTTATCTTATCTATATCTGGTTTGTAAACAGTTATTTACATGTTGTCTCCCCCATTAGATCGTGAGCCCCTTGAGGGTAGGGATGGTTTTTTACTTTCTCTGTATCCCTAGCACTTAGCACAGATCCTGGGACAAAGTAGGTACAGAATAAATGCCCATTGGCTCTGACTTCAGATCTCTCACTCTTTCCATGACGCTGTCCTTCCTTCCAAGTATAGTCTAGGACGCTTGTAGGTTTGGCGATTGGAATTTCAACCAGCCCGTGCCAGAAAGTCTGATGGAACCAACCTTCAGAAGGGTTACATGAAGCTAAAACCTTTAGGGCAAGTGTGTTACCTAAGTATAAAATGCCAGATCCCCTTCCAGTCCCTGTTTGGAAACATATGCTAGGAATGCATCTTTGTAGACTTCTCCCATTTCAAAGTGTCTACTTGTTCCCAAAGGTCCTGACCTCTCAGGATCCTGTGCCATGGGCCTCTTCCAAGAATCTCTGCATGACCCATAACCGAGGAAAGCTCAGTGCCATTTAAACCTGCCTCAGTGGAGAGGAGACAGATTCTAGGAACCAGAAAGACTGTCGTGGCTGCAAGACAGAGCTATATACATCTTTAGTTGAATAAGTCAGGAACACATCAAGGGAATCTGGGGATGGGATTTGCCAAATCTTTTACAACACTCCTCGGTTTTCCCCTGGATGCATCTTGGCATTCTATGCTGCCAGATTGCCCACCAAAGGCAGACAAAAAGGTCTAGTTGGGTAAATTTTGATGAATTCTTTGTTTTGTTGCCATGCTAAGAAAAAGGAAATGAAGAAGGTACTTTATGATTCGGGACAGTGGCTAAGAATAGCAGTATTTTAGTGAAAAGTCTACTTCTCTGCATCTGTGCTTTGGAAACAATACAGCAGTATGAGAGTAGGGATGTAATAGCATATGGGTAATGATTTTATCACACACACAGACATACACACACACACACATATACGTAATTTAAGGCTTGCAAAAAAATTCCTCATATAAGCAATGGAAAGCTCACAGTAACTTAATCGTACCCAACAACTAAAAATGTCAGAGCCAAGATCTGAACCCAGGTCTTTGTGATTCTGACTCCAACACTCTTTCCACTACACCTGTAGCCTGCTGGCTGGTCTCCTTGCCTTAAGTCTCTCTCTACTACAGACCTGCTACTATTCAGATGTCAAATGACTTTCCTAAAACACAAGTGTGATCATTCACTGAATTCCCGTGTATTCGGGTCACTGCCATGAGCAAATAAAAAATCATTTGTTTAGTGTTCAAACACCTTTATACCTTGACTCCTTCCTATCTTTCCAGTCTTCCTACACATTACTTCTGAATACTGTTATGTACAATCGGGTGATACTGGCTCCTGGCTATCCCTTACAATGGACACTCCATTTTCCTTCCACCTGTGAGCATTTTCCTAGGCTTGTCCCCTATTCTGCAATTTTTGCCTTCCTTCAAGTCCCAAGTAAAATCTCATTTTCTATCAGAAGCCTTTCTCTATCCCCATTTAATGTTAGTGACTTCTCTGCCCATTATCTCCAATTTATTCTGTTTGTATCTCGTTTGTATGTGGCTATTTACAGGCTGTCTCCTCCCACTGGATTCTCAATTCCTCGAAAGGAGAGGTTGTCTTTTGCGTTCCTTTGTATCCCAGCACTTTTAGCATGGTGCCTGACAAACAAAAGGCACTTAATACATTCTCAACAACTGACTGACTAACCACACTGCTTCTCCCATCATGAAACAGTTATTATTAAAAAAACTGAAATATTACTCCAAAGCTTCAGGCAAATGATGAAACAAAGTAGCAGATCCAAGTTGCACATGTATTGTATTTGTTATACCAGAAATTGACCACCAGGCAATTAATTTCTTTTGGCCATGACAACTCATAAAATTTGGATATTAAAATGGCATATAGATAATATATAGTGGGGTTTAGGATCTGTGATAGTGGAGAGAATACCCTCCTGATGAAATAAAGAAATCTTTTTGAAATGCTAAAGGGCTGTGGTAAACTAAATGCAAGATGACATTAGCATTCATTTAAAAGCAAACTTCTTTGGTGAATATTAGAACACTTGACCCTCATTATGTACCTGACTTTATTGTGATCAAGGAACAGTTGCAAGTGTTATTTCCATTTACATAAATGAATCCTACAATATTTAGAATATTATGTCACTAAAAATAATAGATCAGGAAATTTGAAAGGGAGACAGGGATTGTTTTCAATTCAAGCTTAAAATAATAAGGATAGGCAGTATTTATCTGGTTGCTTTAAAGTTTTGCAAAGTGTTTTACATTTTGTCTCATCTGATCCATACAACAACCCTGAGAGGTGGGTGCTATTATTATCTACATTTTACAAATCAGGGAACTGAGGCAAACAGAGATCGACTGACTTGCCCAGGGTCATATAGCTAATTAGTGTCTGAAAGTTCTTTATGATTCCTGATTCAGTGCTCCATTGGCTACAACACCTACCTGCCTCAAAAACCAGTTTATCATTTCATTGGATCTAAGAGATTGGACACTAAATCAAAAAATACTAAAAGCCATGAAATGTAACTCTGATGAATACCTTCTTGATCATTCCCATACCTTTGTAAAACAGAAATAATTTTACCTAGGAAAAAGGTGGTGAAATTGATTAGCAAAGAAAATAATCTGGGAAAAAAAATTCAGAAGTCTGGCTTTTGGAACTGGTCCAAATCTTCAGAATCAAATAATTTTAGAAAAGAACCTTTGAGATAATCTAGTACAACTCCATAATCTTACAGATGAAGAAATGAAAGGCAAGAGAGGTTGAAGATCTTCCTCAGGGTCAAACTAGGATGCCAACCATTGTCATCTATTCTTTTTCATGTTACACCATGCATTTACTTTGGAGGATAAGCAAAGGGATGATTATGAGATCACTTTTCCCTTTTTTTCCTAATTATTTTCATAGTAAAGTTTTATATATTTTTTCCTTAGTTATAAAAGTTAAAGCATGATACAGAGTTCATCCTAAAGGTTCATTGTGGGCTGAACTTGACTTTTTTCAGTATTTCTAGTAGGTTTTTCAGCTAACCCAACTATGAACAGTGTACACATCACCACTTTGACAAAAAAATCTCTTTTGAGCATTTTTCATGTTTTCAAAGTAAATGTAATGATATTCACATTTCCATAGTTTTCTGATTTACAAGACATCTTTCTTACAACAATCTTGTCTGACAGATGAAACAAAATCTATCATTCCCACTTTAGAGATGAGGAAAATACTGGCTTGGAAAGATGAAAAAGCTTGTTCATGGCCCAATGGCTAATAAGTGGGATTTTGGTTCCCACTTAAGTCTCTTGACTTAAATTCAATACTTTTTACAATGCTATATTGTCTTTCTTGAGGCAGCTATGTGGTAGAACAGCAGATAGAGTGCTGGGCCTGGAGTAAGGAAAGCTTGAGTTCCAATCTGCCCTCAGATACTTAGGATCTTGGAATGACCACTTAGTAGTTGTGTGACTCTGAGCAGGTCACTTAACTCTGTATGCCTTAGGTTCCTCAGCTGTAAGATGAGCTGGAGAAGAAAATGGCAAACTACTCCAGTATCTTTGCCAAAAAAATTCCAAAAAACAAAGAACTCAGATGGGACACATGAAGATTCAGACTCAACTGAAATGACTGAAAAACAACAACAAAATTGTCTCTCTATTAAAAGACTATAAAGGAGTGGGGGAGAGAATTCAGAACTGAAAATAAAATTTAAAATGAAATTAAAAGAAAAATTTAATTACCCAAAAAACCCCCATAAAATTTAAAGCCATTGGGTAAGATAAAACATGTTAGAGCATGAAAAGTACTGGCTTTGGAATCAAAGGATCTGTGATCAATTTTCCACCTATGATATGACCTATGTGACCTTGGCCAATACTTCTACCCTCCTCAGGCCTCAGTTTCCTCACCTGTAAAATCTAGAGGTAGGACTAGACCCCTACCAACTCTAGAGCTATGATCTCAGTCCAGTCTCTCTTGTTTTACAGATAAAGTAACTCCAGAGAGAGGGGAAGTGATTTTTTTTTAAAGGTCACATAGCTCACAGGCAGCAGACCAGGGATTCAGACCCAGGTCTAACCAGATGAAGCATATGATGCAGCATTAACAGAAGAAGCACTTCAGATGAGAAAATCCCAGAATCCACAAGATACCAGCAGAATCAGTCATAAATGCACTATGATGCCACTTACTTCTCAGGCTTCCCATGCCTGATGCCGGGTTGGTCCGAGGAGGGAGTGTGCTATGGTAGGGTGGGGTAGTGCTGAACAAAATGTCATTGGGCAAAGCTTGGTCAAGGATGGAACTCCGTGAGCTGCCATAGGAAGATCCTCTGCGGTTACTGCATATACTTTCATCAGACAGTGTGCGGTACAGGGACCTTCTTGGAGACAGGTTCCCATAAAATGAAAACTGGAGGTTCAAAAAAGAGGAGAGGGGGGAAAGGGGCATCAGAAAACAAATTAAGGTATGCAATAAACTCTATTAGATGCAATGGACTGATGCAATGTCATGAACACTTTCATCGAGCTCTTCCCCAGTAAGACATGAAAACACTAGCTTAGAAATACTGAAAGAAATCCATTGACTTCCCCAGCCAAAGGCCCTGGTGTTTCAGAGCAGTTATTCGATTTTAATGCTTCCTCCTCTGACATTCTTCAAAATACGGTCATGAATTAATTAGATGCTACACAGCTTTATTAATTCTGAAATGCTAAATGGAGCCTCCACAACCTTATGATGATGATGGTTCCGGGAAACAGAGAAGGTTACCATTTCAGGCAACATTTATTCACATGCACACGTGAAGCTGCTGGATTTTAATTTGAAATGACTAGGTTTTTAATACCAGGCAATTTAGGCACTGATAACTGCATGTGAGGTTCAATCTAATCCACATGACAATAAAACTAATTTCAAATATCACATCCTTGTAGGATACCCAAATAAATCTAATGAAAATGGTAAAAAGTCTAGTGAAAAAAATTCCATGAAATTGTTGTAACTGTATTAAAAGATAACTCTTAGGGAAAAAAATTTTCACAATAGTGTTTTACTAAGAGAGTTGATACTGAAGAGACATATATGTATGTGTGTGTATGTGTATACACACAGTCACTCTTTCTCTCTACACACACACACACACACACACACACACACACACACACACATACACACACACACACACACACACACCCCACTTTAAAACAAAATCAAACAAAACCCTGCATTTCCAACATGCTCTTTTACATCCTGAGGCATATCCCGTTGGATAAACAAGTACGATCGCTTGGCTGTCCTTAAACATTGTTTACATCAAATAAGCACAGAAATGGCCATTTAAGTTTGTGAATGCAGCAGGAGGGCTAAAAATATCCCTATTCTTTGTGTTCCTTCCATTCTGTCAACTCTTCCTGCTGATGAATGCTTACATAAATCATGTACACAGCCTACAAAGTTAAACATATACCAGGAAAGGAAAATGTGGTTTTTAAAAGAGGAATCTCTTGACATAAAGGATATGCTCTCACAATTTATTTTTTGCAATAGCCTGCTTCATAGATGAACTCATACTACTTTGTTTTCTGATTTACATTATTTATGTAACATATTCTATAGATACATAAAATACACATATAATCGATATAAAATATGTGTATACACATAAAATATATATACACAGTGTCCCAAAAAATCTTAGTGCAATTTAAAGCTTTAATGAACTTAAGTCAGCACACAGACACACGTGTTAACACGTATATGTTAAGAACAAAAGATCAGGATCCAGTTCTTAAGGGATTCCCTCTGCATGTATGTCTAGCATATTCTTCAGTATATTATTATAGGTAGAAGAGAATAAAGGGGTCTTGAGGTAGGATCTAATCTGTGTTATTCCAAGGCTATAATCCAGTTAATTGGAATACGATTCCACTTTAGGGAAGCCAGAATTTATGGCTTTTTTTTTTTTGGACTAATTGTCAATAACTCACTGCATGAACATTTTCTATTTCAATAAGGGATGTATGGTACAATAGCAGAACACTGGCCCGGAAGCCCATGTTCTAGTGTTGGATCCCCTACTTGGCTACGTATGGTCTGAGAAAAGACATATAAATTATGATCCTGGCTTTCTCATCTGTACAATTAGGTTCTAAAACAGGATCCCAGATCAAGAATAAGAAGAGACCTCAGAGGTTATTTAGTCTAAACTCCTCACCCCCATTTTATTGATAAGAAAACTGAGGCCCAGAAAGAGTAAGTGGCCAGGATTACCCACATAGTATTAGAGGCAAGGTCTGAACCCAAGTTCTCTACCTCTAAAGCCACTGCACTCTGCTCACTCCCCCGATTTCTAAGGTCTCTTTGAGCTCGAAGACACTCACATGCTTCCAATTCAACTGTCACATATTTAGAGCTGAGA
The DNA here is from genome assembly GCF_028372415.1 of Notamacropus eugenii. NCBI lineage: Eukaryota > Metazoa > Chordata > Mammalia > Diprotodontia > Macropodidae > Notamacropus > Notamacropus eugenii. Next base: position 391,033,010 of record NC_092873.1, read on the forward strand.
AGAATTTTCAGTTTGTCTCCTGCCCAGCCCTCTGCCTTTGGGCAGGCAACATCTGACGTTTGACAAAAAAAGACAATTGAGGTCAAACAAGGTTAAGTGATTTGTCCAATCTCACTCAGCTAGAGAGTAACAAACTTCCATTTTCCGAACCTTTTCTAGTTTGAAATCTAATAGACCTGTCAGGGTAGCAGTCAATCTACCGACATTATTCTGACTTTATAATTATCATATTTACTTGCATATTTCTTCCTCCTCCCTTGCTATACCATTCTCCATTTTGAAATGGGCATCAGACATACTGCTTTTAGAGCAAAACCCTCCCCTCCTTTCTTTCTGCTTTCATAAAATAATCATTGCTACCAGCAGAGACTTCTAAATGGAACATGTTCTCTCTTTGTCAGAGTAAATAGGAGTTAGAAAGGGAGCTGACCACTTGCTGGGAGAGAGGAGAAGGAGTGGAAAACTAATCAGAGCATTCACTGCTTCTCTGCCTTCCTCCTCCTTCCCTAAGACGAGAGATAGAAGGATGTTAGCTCCCCAGCATGTCCAATTTAGCTAAAAGGAGAGAGAGAGGTGAATTGAGGCTACCTAGTTTTTTCTAGCTTTGAGGCAAAATGTGTTTAAGTTATGCAGCTGAAGTATGAAAAGGGAATCCTAAATGCAGACATTAACTTCTAATCACTTCAAAATCCTGGTCAATACCACCGCCAGGACCATCACCACCACCACCATCACTAACATTTACAGAGTGACTCCTACATGCCAGGTACTGTGCTAAAAGCTCTACAAATATTATCTCATAACTTCACAATGCTGGGAGGCAGGCGCTATTATTATCACCATTTTATAGATGACGAAACTGAGGCAGACAGAGGTTAAGTGACTGGCTCAGGGTCACACAACTAGCCAGTGTCTGAGGGCACATCTGAACTCAGGTCTTCCTGACTCCAGGCCCAACAGTCTATCCACCGTGCTGCCTCGAGGAGCCACATTTACAGGGACAGCTTTGCTTACTAAGTAGTGAATCTGGGCCTTGAACCCAGAGAGATGTTCTCATATCCAATATTGTAGTGCCCCCCTAAATTCCTTAAGACTGTTCAAGATTGGCACTTTGAAGAATCACTTTTGCTTATCTTTCATATGGCCAGTGTTTTAAAAACCATAATGGTAACTCACTTTAGAAACAATGTCAACAGCCGTGTTTGAACAGACATGCTTGAACATAGTCTTCCTTTGGAGTAATATACATTTTTCTTCCAGGGCTTCAAGCCCAATATTCAGTAGATGGACAGGGTTTTGGTATCATTTGGGGCAAGCCTTTATTATCCATTATGACAAGTACAAGAGTTCTTCAAACTGGCTTCAATTCACATTAACCCTAACCTCATGCAATTCAATTTCCATTTATTTTAAGTTTCTGCAAAGAGGTTAAACGTGTAAATGAAAAAAGAAGCACAGATTGTTTCTGACTCCATTCTTGGGCTCTTTTCACTTTTATGTTCTAGTGTGCCCGTCTATCCATTCGTTACTGTCTCTTATCTGCGCCTCCTTCCTTTAAATACCCTCAATTTACATGAAATACTAGGTTTTACTGGGATCTTTTTGGGGAACAACAGTGGACTACTTCTGAGTAACTGTCTCTTGTAGGGACTGAAAATCCTTTTAAGTGAGCTAACCTTTCTTCGGCCCTCCTCCACCAAAGGGCTGCCGGGAAGCATTAACTTCAAAAAGTCTTCTTTGGACAGGACATGTTGGGTTTCAGAAACTGCATCCTCAACCACGGTCTGATGTTGACTTGATGTGGACATGGCTTCTATATCACTATACATTCTGTTAGAACAGATCAGTATAAAAGAGAGAGGATCAGGGAGTCAACCATCAAGCGGCCTGTGATGTTATAAATTAAGATGCAGTAACAAGTGTTCAAAAACACATACACAGATATACATGTGCACTACTTTATTATTAACTCAGTTCAGTTTTGCTCCCCCTTCACTCCAAATCCCCAAGTCATTTTACATTTATGAAGTAAGTTCAATCGCCAGACAAGATTTTTGAATAATTCAGAAACAAATCAGATTCTCAGAGCACAATATATGGAAACGAGCTGCTGCTTCCTCCAGTGAAACCTGCTTCCTTTTTTCCTAGTTTGGATTTGGAAACAGAGTTTCAATAATTGATTAGAGATGAGCCAATATTTTTAAATCAATGTGAGTACTTCTCAAACATTTGGAGATTAAGGGAGATCAGACACCTGGACCCCATGTCTCAATCCTATGCTGTCCAGAAGAGATGCCCAAGGCTCAAGAGTAACCACTTCTGGCATGTGCCAAGCATTTTTAATTATCAGCAATTTCATAAAGCTGTTTGGATAAATAAAATATCTGCCTCCCTTAATTATCAGTATATAAAAATGTATTTATGCTCAACAAAAGACTGTCAAATTGAATTACTGTCTTTCAGCTCTCTTCTAGGAGGGAAGCAAAGGAGTGATCTTTAAAGAATTTACTTTGGAAATGCAATTTGAGCAACTGTAGATTCCCAAAGACACAGAGCATAAATTGGAGTCCAATTACTTCCTGCCAAATGCCTTGCAATCAGTGACTGTAGTGGCCTCAGCAAGCAATGGCCTTTGCTGTTGAACCAGAGCTCTAGGAATTATGCTGTACCATGACAGCTAAGTCTCCAGCAAATGAGCTCTTTAGGGCTCTCCTCACTGGCACCTTGAAGGCATTTTGGTTCAAAGAGAAGCCTGTGTTGCAACAAGCTAAGCAAAAACCTTCAGAAAAAATGTTTAAATAGGAAACTTTCACTTACAAACACAAAACTAATGACAATTTCCCTGGGGTGGAGGGAATCAGTCACTTTGTTCATAAAATGGTAGATTTCCATGCACTTTCAAGTATTTCAAGGACTAACACATGAGGAACAACAAATAGGGGATGAGGGAAGGAGGGAAAGCTTTGAAAATGATGAAAATCAGTGTGGAAGATATATTTGTTGGTGAGTTTGAAGGCATGTACAAAGAGCCTCCTCAAGAGGCTTATGAAATCTTATGAAATTCATGAGGAATGTTCTAGTACTTTTACAAAAATTACAAAATTTCTTGCCACCAGCTTTTTCAAAACAATGTCTATGGGAGGGGCTCATCTATACCAGCAAGGCTTATTTGTACTGCATAGGCAGCTAGCTAGGTACAGCCTGCAGGCAGGAAGGTCTGAGTTCAAATCTGACCTCTGACACTAGCTGTGTGACCCAAGGCAAGTCATTTAATTTGTGTCTGCCTCAGTTTCCTTGCCTGCAAAAAGGATAGGCACCATTGTGCCTATCTTCCAGGGTTGCTGTGAGAATTATATTAATAATAACAGCAATTATATAGCACTTTCTATGTGCCAAGCATTGTGGTAAGGACTTTATAATTACTATCACACTGGATCCTCCCTCACAACACCCTTGGGAAGGAGGTACTACTATCCCCATTTTATAGATGAGGAAATGGAAGCAGACAGAAGTTAAATAAGATACTATCTTTGAAATGCTTGCAAACCTTAAAGTACTATTTAAGGATTAGCTTCTATTATTTTTGTCACTGTCATCATGATTATTTTGGAAAATCTGGGAAAAGTGGAGTCAGTTTGTGGGTCCAACATTTTTCAATACATTAACTGTGTCAGTTTCTCCTTAAGCGTATGTGAAATTTGAAGGACAGCAGTAGCTCAAGGCTGCTAATTTCTCCTTCAATGCTTCCAAAGACCCGTGATGTTCTCAATCCTAGAGAGTACCTACGGCATGAAGAAGTTAAATGACTTGTCCAGCATGGGTCAGAAATGAGACTTTCTTTGTGGCTTCAAGGCTAGCCATCTACCCATTACAGTACAATGCCCATGACTGTATGAGAAGGTAAAAATGCTTTTTAGCCATGCATCTAAAAGATTACCTTAAAAAATGGAAAATAAATTTTAAAAGATACCCTTTTTTTGATAAAACTCCAGAAACTCTACAAGGGCATCCTTAATATTCATCAAAGAACAAATGTGCATTTAAAAGCAATAGTATCTGATGCTATGATGGTGGGCTAGTCCAGAAGAAATTGTTAAGTTAGTGACTGAACTGAACTCTTTAAAAACCAATCAAACTTCTCTGGTTAATGCCTTCTTCTGCACATCCTGAAACATGCCAAGAATCTACCACTTCCATCAAAAATGCAGAAATAGAACAATCATAAATATCATAAAAGATTTTGTTGAAGGCTCAATAAGCGTTTTTCTTCTATGAATAAGTATAAAACTCCCATCTTTCAAAGTCTAAGACATAAAAAGGAAATCAAAGCTAAGTTAAAATTAGGTTAAACAAACACACTTTTTTTTGGTTGCTGGTTAAAGATCATTTAGCTCTACCACAAATTCAATGCGTGTACTCTCTACCCATGAATTTGCTCATTTCCCAAAGATTTCAACTTAAACAGTACTTTACCGAAAGTATTTCTATTGAAAAAAATAGCTTTGGCCTTTAGGAAGAATAAAAAACTTTTAATTCTTTATGTTGAAATTGGAAAATAGACACAAGAGTTTGAAGAAAAATACATAAGTTAAAATTAAACAATTTTTGAAAAAAATAAAGTTCAAGAGATTATTACTTTAGGGAAGGATGTACTCCTGTGGAAGAAAAGCTCATTTTCCTAATCTCTCTTTCCTCACTATTTTGCCGAGACAGAGAAAAAAGAAGTTGCTTTACTTACCCCGAACATTCATTCACTTCAGACTCTTCAGGTGTGGGACTGCCTTCTGATTTCTTCCAACCAATAACATATTTACTGACTGCTCCTTGCCTGTGGTACGATTTGGACAATGACCCAGTAACCTGTTGGCCGCTATTGTGCGATACTATGTAGACTTTGGAGGTGTCCAAAGATCCACTATTTTTAGAACAGTGTGCTGAAGGGCTTCCTGAATGGTGGGAACCACTGCAGAAGGGGAGAAAAAAGAAGCAAAAGCACGGTTACAATGCTATCCCCAGCAGCTCTGGGACACTGCCAATCACAGCCATAATTGTTATGCTTTCCCCTCTCTCGCAGCAAGATGGGGGTAAGGGACAAGGGTGTGGTGCAACTGCTTACACAAGCAAACTAGTAACGTCCCCACATTTCATACCCCACTCATGGACACGTGTAGGCCAAAAACCTTGAAAAGTAGGCCTTGGGGAAACCTACAAGTCAGCATGGCACAATCTGGGTCAAGCACAGGGATCACACTGTGCCAGCCTTTAGGTGGATCAGTGAGACAACAAAGCCGTACCACCTACCAACATTCTACTTAAGGATTAAGAACTCCTAACTCAGGGGGCCTCTAACATGGTGCTCAATGCTCTTTTATCTCTTTTTCTCATGTAACAGCTCAAATTATATAGGGATTTAAGGTTCGCAAAGACCTTTATATATATTCTCATTTGATCTACAAAGTGGGAGTCATGACGTGGACCTAATTCACAAGAAAGACTGCACAGAAATGAACAAATGGAACCACAAAACAACTTATACCATTTTACAAACACAATAAACATTCCGTAAATGTTTAATAATTATAGCGTCTCATACAAGGTGTCCTCAGTTCTGGTGCATTTCGCATTCGTAAAACATGATCTATGGAAAGCTAAGCCTACAATGCAGATAAATTAAAAAGTGATTATTCACAGTACAATACTGTTGCTTTACAAAAGGATTTACTATGGGTCCCCCTAAATAGCATGGTCCCCTTGTGCATTGAAAATATGATTTGATTTATGAAATCAGGGCTTTTAAGGATTAGACTTTTAATATTAGTAGCCCATATTTAGATAGCGTTCGTTGGCTTACTAAATTGATTTGCACACTTTTCAGGAGCGTATCTTCAGCACAAGAACATTCAGTCAGAAATAGGCCATCCTCAGCTTTAGTGAGATAAGGAGAGGGAGCCTGGGCATGGTTTGATGGGTGTCCATAAGTTTGAGGAGTCTGGAGAGAGGTTGGGTAGAATGTCATGGCCTGAGGTACTAGACAAGGAATTGCCTCCAGTAGGATGGGACACTCTGGAGAACAAGATTTTGGCAATGAAATGATCAGAATTAACTTATGATTAACAGGGGAAGGTATCCAAGGAAACTGAAGGGGATGAACAGGGAACTAAGATTTTTAAAATTTTAAAATGTAACAAGGGCTGGTAACTAAAGACAAACACAAAAAAGACCAAGTTCTATGAGAAAATTATCATGAAGACAAAGACTCAGCATAAACTGAAGTTTGAAATAATGGCTAAACACAATCGAAAGGGCTTTTCTTTGGGAGGAAAGGAAGGGTGAAAGAAGTGCTTGATTGAGAATGATAATATAATAATAGAAAAAAGGAAGGTGAAACTATTCAACTCCTGTTTTTCCATCTGTTAATTCTGTGCAGGAGAATGATCTTCATACAATAGGAAGGACAGAAGTGAAACTCAAGGCAGTTCTGTCTGAGCACCTAGCTGCTTTCAAGGAATTGAAATACCTGGGCCAGAACACATATTCCCAGGGCCTTGAAAGAACCTGGAGAGGAGAATATAAAACTTTTAATTCCAGTCTCCTGTGCAGGATCTACTTTAGGCTTATGAAATATATTCAGGCTTCCCTTTTGGGCCTTTTCTCCTCCTGAAACATCCCTAAATTTGGGGGCACTGGCATTTTCTGCAAACCATCCCCTCTTTTCTCATCAGAATTATTCTTTCTTGCAACACGAAGCTCCAGTATCTCCAAAACACCAAAGAAAACTGGGAAGAGGATGGTGTGTATGCAAGGGAGATGGGGGCGGTAGAGAAAGGCTGGTAGCATAGTAGAAGGGAGGACCAGGATATTCTAAATGACTAATATAGCTCTGATATCACGTTAAACTGGCTTTGAAATTAAACTTTCAGCAATACCTGTAGACTAAAAATCCAGCCACCAACCCTTTTGCTAGTGATACTGCTTGAAATGAGAGAGCCTGTGTAAAGGGTCTCTAGGAGGAGTGACAGAATAGGGTCAAATCACCTCTTCTTCAGCATATACCATAGCTGCCCAGTCTAGTGGCTGCTATTTCTATACAAAAAATCAGCAGCCCCTTAGATTTCCAAAGCTAGTTTACCAAAAAAGAAGCTTTATTACTACCTTAATAATGTATTTCCTTCTACTGCACAGTGTGTGTGTGTGTGTGTGTGTGTGTGTGTGTGTGTGTGTGTGTGTGTGTGTGTGTGTATTAGTCACTTCTTTTCAGGGAGTAAGTATCCAAATGTTAGATGTAAGAAATTATAACTTCTGCAAAAATGACCAAACAGGAAGTTTTGACTTTTATCAACTTTATTTTCTCTAGGGATTTTTTATTGCTCATACCACTACGCAAATTTTTTTTCTACTAAAGTCCTGTTCCTATGTTCCATGGAAGCAAGGAAGTGAGCCCGGCTTCTCTATTCAATCAACAAAAATTTATAGTTATGTGGCGACCACTGTGAGTTACAAATATGAAAATGACACAGTTCGTGCCCTCAGGGAGAATACATTCTATTAAGGAAAACAACATGTTGACATGAGCATACATAAACTATATTCAATGTAAATACATGGGAATTTGTGGGGAGGTGGGAGTAGCAGCAGCTAGAGGGAAAAGGAGATGGATGGGGAGCTGAGTTTTGAAGGAAGAATAGGGAGGGGGCTAAGTCAGCAAGGAGCGATCCTGAGCAGGCACCTGTTCCACATTGAAAAAGCTTAAAGTGTTGGCCTAATGATGAACTGGACGTCTGTATGAGATCATCAGAGGAAAAATATCTACGGGGTGATGAACTTTAGGGGCCACATCCATCGAAAATAACTAAAACCAACCACAAAGTTGAGAAAGGACTGCAATCTGTGTCAGCAAGAGAAGTAATCAAACTGATGAAATCTTAGGGCACTCCATGTCCCCTCCTCTCCCACTCAGAACATACTTAACGTACGTGTCTTCTTTACATTTATATGTCTGTCTGAATTGAATACAAAGCACAAAAGCACAAATCTGACACAAGGAATGCATTTCCATTTTCTCCTCATCTGGACTCTACAGAATTTTCTCAAAGTTTATAGAATCAAAATAGCTTAAGATAGATTCCATGTGTTTGAATGATTCAAGTATATTTTTCTTTTCTACCAGGTTAAATTAAAACAAGTTATTTTAAACCTCAGTCTTTTTCATGTTTCTGACCAGGAAGGAAGACAAGGTATACAGAACTGTAGGCTGGAATTGCACGACCGAATCCCATATTAAGATGCAGAGATGGTTGTGGTAGCTGGACTGAGCTTCCTTGAAGCTCTGGGTCTGAGTGATGATGAAAGCAAAAGCCCCCAGTATTAAGTTGGAAATGGAGTTCAAAGTCATCATCAACTGTGAATTACGAATAAAAGGAAGTCAATTGCAAGATTCAACTCTCACAAGGCAGTTCACTATCTACAACAGATGTGCACACATGCAATTTAAAGGCATGGAAAGAAAACAAAACTAATCAGAAATTCAATCTAGTACTTGTATTCACTTGCCAGCAGTAGGACCCATGTTAATTTTAAAAAAGAGTTAAGGTAAGCAAAAAAAAAGCCTGCTTCCCTTGTGCATAAATATCTACATCCCTTTCACTAAGAGATGCCTCCATAGAGAGATGCACCTTGCAAGCAAAGATGATCACCCAAACACTATAGGATGGCAATATAAAATTCTATTTATCATGCCAACTACATTAGCCTAACGGGGTATTATAAAGGTGTTTTTTTTCCCAACTACTAAGCTCTGCATAATGTATGAGAACAAGACATCATGCCAAGATACTTTAGGTATGAAAGTCAATTCTCAACTGTCCATGAAAATGGGTAGGGAGAATTTAGATAAAAGATACCAGGGTAATCCTAACATCTCATTTTGGATATTCATTGTTAGCATTCTCCTAAATCAAAATATGGGCAATGAGGAATCACAGTGGATAGAGTGCCAGGCCTGCAGTGAGGAAGCCTCATCTTCCTGAGTTCAAATCTGGTTTCAGACACTTACTAGAGTGACCCTGGACAAGTCACTTAACCCTGATTGTCTCAGGTTCCTCATCTGTAAAGTGAGCTGGAGAAGGAAAGGGTAAACCATTCTAGTATCTTTGCCAAAAAATACCCAAATAGGGTCACAAATAGTGGAACCTGACTGAAAAACGACTGAAACAACAAAAAGGAAAATACTCTAGGACTAATGACAAGAAGCACAATGATCTAAGCTGAGTGCCTCTACAACTCCCCTAATTTCTCAACTGGAAGTGATAATTAATGACATGGTTAGATCATATGGAGCAGAAATAGGTTTGGTTTGGTTTTTTAAAGAAGCAAAAGGGTTAAAATAACTCACACACTGAGAAATTCTCCAAGAATTGTGTATCTCATATTGGAGAAACCTGTCTACACTGGGTACTGCAACTTTCTTTCCCATCTCTCTTCTAACCCCTCTACAATCTGGTTTATGACCCCATCATTCATATGAAACCAATCTTCTCCAATTCCCAGTGATTTCTTACTGGCCACGACCATTGGCCTGTTCCAAATGCTTGGCCTTCTTGACCTCGATGGAGCCTCTGATGTTAATGAGGACCGTCTCCTGGATGTTCTCTCCTCTCTGGGTTTCTAGGACACTGCTCTTTCTCACTATCTTCCTCTGCTGGTTCTTCCACTACCTGTTCTGACTGATCCTTCTCAATCTCCTTTGCTGTTTTTCATCCATGTCATGCCCACTAAATCTTACAGTCCTCCGAGGGTCTGCCCTGGATCTCTTTTCTTCTCCCTTCTTAATATTTCACTGGATGATCTCATCAGCTCCCATAGGTTTAATTATAATTATAATCTTTACGTACATGATTCGCAGATCTACGTATCTATCACTATTCTCATGTCCTGTGCTACATATCACCAACTGCCTCTTGGACATCACAAGCTTTCCATGCAAATATCTAGGTACAAAGATGATATCTAGAGAATATGGCAAGGTAATCAGAAAGAGAAAGGCATGAACAGCTGGGAAAACCAGGAAAAGACTGCTGGAGGAGGCAGGATTTGAGCTCCATCTTAAAGGAAGCTGGGAAGCTAAGGGATGAAGGTGAGGAACTCCTCATTTAAGGTGACGGCCAGTGTAGCTTTGTTAAGTTATGTAAAAGTGCATATAGCCATCATCTCACCAAGAAGTAGTGTCCCCCCAAACTGGCCAGCACAATCCATAAACCTTGGGCTCCACATCTACTTTCCCCATGAATGAACCATTGAGCACAATGGCAACAGAAGCAAGCATAAACTCAGCCCCCTACACTTCATTTCCCAGTTCTACAAATATTTCTGTACTGCCCACAGGCTGTCTTCTTTTAGGCCTGGATTAATTTCTTTCTGGATGGCTGGATAGCACAGAGGATAGAAGGCCAGGCCTGGAGTCAGGAAGAGTCATCTTTCTGAGTTCAAATCTGGCCTCAGACACTTACTAGCTGTGTGACCCTGGGCAAGTCACTTAACCCTGTTTGTCTCAGTTTCCTCATCTGTAAAATGAGATGGAGAAAGAAACGTCAAACTACTCCAGCATCATTGCCCCCCAAAACCCCAAATGAGGTCAAAGCCAAAACGACTCAACAACAACGACAATAAAATTTCTTTCTGTCTCTGAGCCAGACCTTGTGCCAATCAGCTGGGTTATGGATCACACCACAGAAAATGGTGTTCACTAATGCTGTGAGCAGGCGGTGATCACTCACTTGGGCAGCAGATTACATACCTGGAGTGAGAAGATATTTCACTGAGGTCACCCATGCTGCCTTCGGCCGTGTTACTGACAGAGATGGCAGATGGATAGCTGTGAACTGCGTAGAGCTTGACCTGCTCCTCCTCAGAGCCAGGCCCTTCCGCAGAGTCAGCCCACTGCTCTGCCCGACTGTGCATCATGGACCTGCTGCCTGTCAGATGCAGAGGGCCCATCATCGAAGTCGACATGCAGGGGGTTGTATCGATGCCGCTGTCGGTGGAAGCCCCTTTGATATAGGTTAATCCCAGCAATTCAGGGTCCATGAGGTCTCCAGAACCAAAGTGCTTGTCATCACTGTTGCTGGATGTGTTACTTGAGAGGGTGTTACTACTAGAATGACTGGAACAGTTTTTGTCTCCAATCTTGAAGGGGAAAAAGAGAGAGTATTTTTAACAGATTTTTATTCCATTAATTTATAAATTCTACTAGTCTCACACATACCTCTCCAAATAACCAGCCCCTGATCATCGCCAGTAGAGACATATGATTTAAAAGCACTAACAGTAACTGCAAAAACACTGGACAAAAAGTATCAGATATTAGGCAAATCATTCAGTTGATAAATATTTACTACGCACCCACTGTGTGTTAGAATCCATGCTAAATAAATGGCAAAAACAGAAATCAGAAAAAAAGGAAAACAAGCTTACTTTAAAGGGTGGGGAAGAACAGGACCTCTCAAAATCCTCCCCCCATTTCTCCCTCACTTAATCTGGCAAGAAATAAATGAGTACCCACTTCTTCAGGCAGAATACAGTCATCTGAGCACAAAGTACAGACGTGCTGTCACTATCCAAATGGATATTAAGTCAGTAACAGATATAAGAGCTAGGGATTCCACATGCAACGAAAGCAGGTAGATGATTTATAGAAGGGACAAGGATTGATTTTAATGGGAAAGTATTTCCATGATTCATATGGTGAAGATGGTAGTAGGGGCAGAATATTCAGGTAGTTTGACCCTGTTTTGTGGAGAAAGGCCAGGATTTTGGCTCTGCTCAAGCAGGAACACTGATTACAGCTGGCAGGTCAGCAGATCTTTAGGCATCCGGTGAGCTTATTATCCTCACTTTACTGATGAGGAAACAAGTTTAGAGGAGTTAAGTAACTTGCCCAAGTTCCTCAGTGAGTACTTGACTGAGAAGGGAGTTGAACCTGGGTCTTCCCAAGTTTAAATCAAGCCCCTCTATCCGTGAGATCCTATTGTCTCTAGAGGATCTGAGGCAATGCTCAGACAGCTATGGCCTCCACCTCCAAGTGCCAGATCACATAATAGGACTGGGAGCTGATAAGCAAATGGCAACCAAAACTAGAGAGAGGTCCTGTCCCTGATCTGTTTTAAAGTAGCTTGCCTTTTATTCCTCTTAGATCTTTTTTTTTAATTACTATTTCCCTCTTAATTACATATAAAAACAATTTAATATTGGTTTTTAAAAATTGCTGACTTCCAAATTCTCTCCTTCACTTCCTCCCCTCCTCCACTCTCTGAGAAGGTAAGCAATTTGAGACAGGTTATGCATGTTGCTGCTAGACCCTTAAGTTATTCTCACTGATCTTTTTAGCATATGTCATTATCCCTAGCACTCTGCAATGCTCAGACTACAGGTAGGGGGTGTACAGATTTAGGGTCTGTAGAAAGCAAAACAAAACTGAACAGAGTGAGATTTTGTCTTCCATTCCAGTAGCCAGGTAAAGAAATGTGGAATGTGGCTGGCTAATGAACATCTGCACTATTCTCAAATATCAGAAAGACAGAACCAAGATGGTGATGGGGAGACTTTCCAATTTTTCCTTAATGTAATTTGTGGCATAATGAATAGTATGGGAGACTTAAAAGTCATGAAGATTTGGGTTCAAATCCTTCCTGAGACATTTACTAGCTATCTAAGTATGGTGAAGTCACTTGGTGGCAACGCGCCTCAGGCAACTCCCCAGCACTGACCTACTAAATTTTAATCTGTCCATGGAGACTAAGTTTATTCATCCTGATATAATCACAACTATGTTGTGCAGTCACTCATGCGATACTTTTATTTTAAAATTTGTTTCTGGAAATACATGGTAACAACTAAGAATGGTTAGATTCTCATTTCATGTTTAATTAGAAGTATGGTTCTTGTGAGCTAGAATACATATGTGTTCATTCTACCTTCATATCAAAATTTTTCTTGTCATGCACGGATATAAAATACAGATTTTTTTGATGCCAAGTTGCACTAGAGAACTTTCTATTATTTATTTTGGTCTTTTTTTCTAGTTAAAAACTATTTGCATTAAAAGGGGGGCCAGGATGTCAGTGGAGAATAATACGATCTAGTGATAAGAACCAGAAGGCTGGAATTCTATTTTTAACTCTGTCCCTGATTTTTGTGACCTTGGGCAAGTCATTTACTTCTCCTGAAGCCTAGAATTTTCTTCTGCAAAATCAGAATAAAAAACCCCCCTTCTGGTTTTTCTCACCTCCAAGGCAACCTGTGAAGATGAAGAGTGACTCTTACAGAACCTGGTCTGAAGTCTCTAATACATCATTGGCTCTGACATGGGTTATTAGTTCACACAGACAAGTAACAAATCTACACATAGAAGACTTACATGAGAAAGCTTATTTGGGGAATCTTTGCAACTTCCATCTTTCTGTAGGGCTCTCTCTTTATAGGAACTCAAGACTTTGGAAGGTGGTCCATGCCACTTGGTTTCTGCCACAAATGGAGAGAAGATTTGAGTTCCCAATCTCTAAGGTTAGGAAAATTCTCAAGGGAAAGAAAGATCCCTGCAGAACAAATAATCACTTAGGAATACAGAGGAACATGACTCAAGGACTTTCTGATCTTACCAAAAGGCACACACTTAGTTAAATGTTTATTGCTGCTGGAGTAACTTCCAGTTCCAACCCTACCCCCGCAGTCAACCACTACCACTATCCACAGTTCCCCTACTCAGTTCTCTGGATGGCGGAAGTCATGTCTCATTCAGGTTTATATACCCTTGGTGCCCTGCACATAGGATCACCTACCTTACTAGGTTGGTTGGAGGAAAATGCTTGGTAGACCTAAAATAAAATGCTAGAAAATGGGAAGACTAGTGGCAGTTGGTAAATGCTTGCTAACTGGATGAATGGACAAGTAAACATCACAAGTTCTTAATGAACCCTGTGTTGTGTATAATTACCAGAAAGTCTAGTTCCTTCCATAATCTCTTCTCGCTCCCTGGCTCCTTCACACTCCAGTGGACCGGAACTCTGGTGCTCATGAAGTAGAGGAGACTGGCACCTAAAGAGAAATAGGGAAATTAAGGTTCCTGTTTTTAAACCAAACCAACCCATAATCATGACCATTCTTCACGTCTCAAATTTCCAAAAGAGAAATGAAAAAGAAACCCTATTTAGAAGCCATTTCCTCGTAGAAAGGCAGATGCCTTTCAGTTCAAGCCCAGCACTGGAGCAGAATGTGTCTTGAAGTCTGCAGAACTTTACTGAATTCACCAAATGGTCAGTCAGTAAGACCACATGGGAGTTATAAGAGGTTAAATAACTAGAGTCATACGATGAATCTGTGGCAAAATATAGCCAGATCCGTCCAACGTGCATTCTCTCCTTGCCTCTCTTGACTTTGGTGCTTCCCTTAAAATTTATCATTTTTAAAGGCAATGGTAAAAAAAAAAAAAAAAAACAACCCAAAACATCTGACTGAATTTTGGGCATTTAGAGAAGTGGGCCCAGCTAAGAAAACTCTAGACAAAATCCAAACTTAAAAAAACAATCTAAAAAATTCAGAATGCCAAAGGCTATGAAAAAGAAAGGTTTTTGCTAAATTTTGTGAGATGAGCTATTTGTAAAGCATTTTGCAAACCTTTAAATGCTATGTAAATGCTTGATACTGTTATTGGTAAGGAAATTATTAGTTCAAAATGTTCATACAAATAATTTACAACTTTTAGAAAATCATGTATTTTTCACACAAAGTAAAATAAACATTCTTAAAACACAAATATCTAATTTTACATACACTTGAAAGAAGCAGATGGAATGGGTGCAGGTTTTCTTTTGCACATGTTAATATCGTAACATAAAACCTTTCCTCTCATGCTAATATTTGACTTGGTCATTCTTTAAACCATTCCTTTAAAATGGCAGAGATTGGATTCTATTGCAAAGCAACGTACCAAGATATAGTAGTAACAATTACTACTCTGCTGAAAAGTCTGACTAGATGAGCATTTCTTCCCATTTTCTTCTCATGAAATTTATTAATGTTTTCTCTGTTATTAGCATCAATCAATTCCGCTGTCACTGTGCTCACAATGAACCATACGACTTTGCAGCAGCCTGCTCCTAGACACTGTGCATATATGACCAGGGATATTTTATAGCAAAACGTGTCAAGGCAACGATATTCTGCTGCTTAGGTAACATGTCAAATGCTAGGGGGGTCTGTCATATACCAACGCTACGAATAAAAAAACTGCTTTTTGTTCAATTTTGTCAAATGAGATATTTGTAAAGCATTTTGCAAACCTCTAAAAGCTATTTAAATGCTTGCTTTTATAATTAAAAACTACCACTTTAAAATGTTCATCAATTTATACAATTATTATTTACTATTTACCTTTTTTACTTTGAGCAGTATCTTAAAGGAAAAAAAAAAGTTGTATTAAAGAAGGTTGGGAGCACACCCCTCTTCAGTATTTAAAGAAAAGCTACCAAAGGCTGGTCTTTATAGTTTTTCTAAAGGCTTAATTTTTCAATTTTATGTTTTATTTTACTGAAATAAAAAAAAAGCCCAAACTAATAACCACAAAATGAAACCGGTGTTCCCACAGCAGTAAAATGACGTGATTTTTTTTTTTAAAGACTGGTTAAATCCTATTTAGCAAATAGGGGACTATATGCAATAGAAAATCATCAATACCCGTCATATCCCACTTGCTGTCTCCAGTGGCTACTCCCGCTGGGTCCTGGGTCACTGGAAGATGACTGGTTGCTTGGTGAACTTCTGTAATGTTGACTAGAATCATTAACAGTGCACTGAGGTATTTGTGGAGTTTCAACATCTTGACCTGGCCTGTTTTGTTTTACAAATAAATTCATTTTTTTACAATTACAAAGAAAAGAAAGAAACATGTTGAGATGAAAAAAAAACAACACCAAACCATTCAGAACAGGATAATTAAGTTGTAAGAGCCATAAGCAATTAAGAGTTGATTATAATGAGATATGTCAGTTGCTTTATAGTTGGGAATGTTACAGTGAAAAGAAATACGTGTAGAAACAAAACCACACTTAATCACCTACAGAACTCAGTAAAAAGATTCATGTGGAATGCAGAACGTAGGAAAATAGGAACAGAGGAAAAGAAAAGATTATAAAATTGGGATAACAGCACCAATAGGTGTTTCATTATACTTCATGGTATTCTGGTGAGCTCCATTCATTTTCAAATGATCATCACTGTTCATTGTAATCCTGTTTCACTGAGAGCACAATTTGCCCATGAAAAACAAAAATGAGCTAATGTTCAGGGCAGGCAACGAAAATAGCTCTCAAATTCTTTTGCTACACGATCTGCTCTAGACGTTACTTTATTTAATATTTTCTTACTGTAAACCATCTTAAGACAGAAAATGTCTTTGAGGATTTTTTCCTTCATTTAAGCTTCCATAAAGGATTTTACTTTGTATATGCACATCAAGTTATGATGACGGGTCCTTATCCTGGACTGTCTACTTGTATTTTTATTGGTACGAAACAGTCACTAAATTCCCCGTGTCTTTAATTGAACCAGATTAAATATTCTTCCTTGGGCAGACAGAGAAATGTGAATCTCTTGAAATTTAATGAATAAGGAAAGAGAAAAGAAAAGTAAGAGAGCATTTGGCAAATCAACATGTATAAGGCTCTCTTATCAATTACCGCGTTTCATACATAGCCTGTCAACCTTGTTTGGAGAAACAGTATACTTTAATGAGAAGAGGCGCAGGGAAGAAAGACTTCCAAGCTTCAAGAATAATAAACATTAAAATGGGAGTTAGACAGAACTGATTGCGTCTGGATGAAGATAGAAGCATACTTTTTTTTTTACTTTCCTTTTCTTGTTATTTTTTTTGGGGGGGGAGTGTCTGTGTTGTCTTTCACAATATAACTAACATGGAAATATTTTGCATGACTGCACATGTTTTATAACCTATATCAAATTGCTTGTTTTCTCATGGGGGGGGAGGGAGGGAAGAAGAGAATTTGAACTCAACATTTTTTTAAAAAGTGTTTTTCCTTTTTATTGGAAAAAATTAAATATTTGGAAAAATAGGAGCTGATCAGATCCTTCACAAATAAATCACTTTATTTGCAATCTAGGGAAGTGCCCACATGTATTTATGCAAATGAATTAACATGGTATGTAGATACATCCTCCTACACACATACACATACACATGAATGTATGGATGTATATATTTGTGTGTACATATGCATATGTGTATATCTGTAGCTATAGATATATAATAAAAAATTAAAAGTTCTACAGGTTAGAAATTCTAACCATTCCTTAAGCATTTAGAGAACAGTGTCACAAGTTTTAAACTCATGCTTTCCACTTCACTGACAGTAATTTAGTTCAAATTTTATATACACACACACACACACACACATATACACACACATGTATGTATGTATTAAACCATACTATCCTGGACATCCAGGGAGGAAAGGAAAGCATAAGTCCTCCTAATGGTCACAGAACTTCTTGCAACGGTGCCCATGTTATGATAATGGAATTTAATCATTAATTTTGCAGGGGATAGTTTTGTTTCTTTATGCTCATTACTTGTCTACCTAGGCTCCCTCCACAGAGTTTCCAGTGTTATTTTACCCAGGATGCTTAGAGCACAAATTACCTAGCAGCTTCTGTTTCACAATGGGGAAAGAGGAGACACTGTTTACTCTGCTGTGGGGAACCGTCTGCTCCTTGGGCAGCTTCTGGTTCTCTCTCATGGAACCACTAAAATGAGAGAGGGATGACCTACTCTCCACCTTGCCAATCCTCCGCTTTCCCCCCAAGCTCCTTCTGACCTTAGCCCAACTGTCTGGACACCACTGTTTAGAACAGGCTAATTTATGAGTGACTGAGCCAAAGAAAAGTCCCATCCTAAGATACCAAATCCTAATATAAAAAGAGGCCACAGGAAAAAAGGAAAGGGGAGAAATTCAAGAATGAAGTTTACCTTGTGCCATCTGGCAACTTTCTGTCAAAGGACGTGCTGCGAGGGATGGCTGTCTGAGCCTGCTGGAGAAGCTGCTGGCAGGGCAGTCGGTCAGATGTTCCCAGGATCGGGGAGGCACGAGACAGAGGCTGCCCTGCAGGAGTAGGGACCCGATGCCAAGTCGTGTTCCTCCTGAAAGGGGTTTTGTACTCGCAAGGGGTACCTTCACTGTCCAGTTTATATTCCACCATGGGGATTCGGCAGAGCTCAGAACAACCCCTGTGGAACCAAGAAGAGACACCGAGTCACCCCAGCCTCGTCACACACATCCACATGCTCATGTACTTTAAAAGTCTCACAATTTCTTTCCAGGGCTCATCCTCTGCCTGAGAAGAAACACCCTATGGTGGCACACTGCAGGTGGTGCTAGAAACCTCACCCAAATGGAATCAGAGGTACTAAATTCCCTATTTATGTTCTGGTTTCAATTACCTGTGTTTAGGGATGTGACGGGATAATTCCTCAGCAAAATAAAAACCACCCAACCATTAATAATATAAAATAATTACCGTTTGGTTTAGTACAGAGAGGCATATGCATCCTCACTCCCTCCCATGGCTGGCTCCAATCTTTCACTAACCTCTTACTATAATAATAATAACTATAAGAAAAATTTACATAGCATTTACCAAGTGCCAAGCACTTGATCCTACAATGACCCTGGGAAGCAGGTGCTATTATTATTCCCATTTTACAGATGAGGAAACTGAGGCAAAGGGAAGTTAAGTGACTTGCCCAGGGTCATACAGCTATTAGATGGATGAGGCTGGATTTGAACTCAGGTCTTCCTGACAGTATGTCTGGCACTCTACTCACTGTATTACCTAGTTGTCTCTATTACTGACAATTCAAAATACAGCTAGTTACTTGGAGCAGTGGAGGTAAAGTGGGATAATGAAAAAAGGAAGTTGGAAGGCCTAGGTTCAAGTCCAGGTCCTATCATTTATTAGCAACATATCTGTTGGCAAGTTACTTTTCTGATCCTCAGTTTCTACCTCTATAAAATGGGAATAATAAATTCTTGGAAAAGGACTGTTTTGAAGAAGCTCTTTGCAAACTGTAAAGTGCCATCTAAATGTGAGCTAATTTGATGAGGGGAAGAAGAATCTGAAGTCACTATAAATCTATTTGTAAATATTCAGTTAATTAATAAACACTTCTTAAGTACTTACTAAGTGCCAGGTATTGTGCTAAACTCTAAGGATACAAAAGGAGGCAAAAGACCATCTCTGCCCTCAAGTAGTTCACAATCTAATAGGGGAGATCACATGAAGACAAACTTATACAAAGCAATCTATATACAGGATGAGCGGTATGTCATCGGCAGAGGGAAAATACTAGAAATGAGAAGGGCTGGGAAAGGCTTCCTATAGAAGAAGAGCTTTTAATTGCGACTTAAAGGGAACAAGGGCTGACTATTTCAGATAATGGAAACAGAAAATGGAAAATTATGTAACACTGGACAAGAGGCTGTTTCAAGAGAACTTTAGTAAGTGTCACAAAAAGTTTTCCAGTGCCATGACAAGCTGTCTCTCTCCTCACCCCCAACATATCATGTATTTCAGCAATCTATGTTTATACTTTTATCCAAGTAGGCTATAAGCTCCATGAGGACAAGGAGTGTTACATAAACTAGTTATCACTACCACCCCTGATCTGTGTAGAATAGGCACTTAATAATTTTCGGTGTTGAAAGATAGGGGATAGCAGTCATTCTTTTACTTCACAAGAACAATGACATTAAAAAAAAACTGAAGAATCTGCCAACAGAATTTGGGAACCTGAGAAAGTGACTGGATTAGTTTCCAAAGTTCTCATCCTTCCATTTACTAGAATATCTCATACTGCCTTCCTTTAGATCTCAGCTAAAGACTCACCTTCCGTGAAAAAGTATTTCCCAGTCCTCCTTAATCTCAGTGTCTTTCCTCAATTTTTCTTACACTTATCTTCTTTGTATCTTATTAACATACCCTCTCCTCTGCGACTTACTTCAGAGAAGGGACTGTGATTTTTTTTCCCTTTCTTTGTTTCCCTCGCACTTAGTAGGTGCTTAATGTTAGACAGAGTACTTATAATGCTATGCAATAATTTTAAGTTTTAGTAAAATATCTTAGGCTTTTTTTTAATCACCCATCTCTACAAAAAGTTTACATAGAACATCCATCTGGTCAAAACCAACACCCTCTTTCCCTTGAAATGTCATCCAGGTTTTTCCAAGAAGACTTCTGGCTTGCATGTTTGTCTTGGAAGGTCCTCAGAAGGTTCTTTCAATGATTAGATGACAGGATAAAACACCCAGAGCCTGCTCAAATAACAGAGGAAAAGAGAATAGGGAGAACTCTAATTTCTTTGCGGCTTGTTGTCTCCTCCTTTCTCTTGGCCTTCTTGGAAACCACCCTGACCTCCAAAGTTTCCTTAGCCTCTGCCAGCAGGGCTCCCTGGCCTCCTCTTCCACCTTCTCAACCACTGAAGTCTCTACAACCACCACCTCCATGACTTGCCACCAGGGCCTCCAAAACCACTGGGCTTGGCCTAGTCAAGAGTTAAAGTTTCCATTAATTCGCACATTTTCCATGACCTCTTTGGAAGCTTTAGCACCTTCTGAATTAAAGTCCACAAAACTGAAACCTTCAGATGACCCTGCCTCCCTGTCAGTGACTAATAATCCTGGCATTGGCAGAACCATGGAATAAATCTGTCAATATTTCTTTTGTCATATCTTTGGACAGACTTTGGATAAATGAACAAAGTTTTGTAGGACTGGCTCCTTGGTGCTGCCCCCTAGATAATATATGATCTCTTTACCTTGACATTTAAAAGTCCTCCGCCATTTGGCTCTGATCTGCCTGCTTCTAAGGCTTATTACACATTATATCCCTTTAGACATTCTATTGTCCAGCCAAGTGGACCTACTGCTTATTATAAGTACTACTACTGGAACTTACTGCCACTCATACACAGAATTCCATCCCGTTTCCATGCTTTTGTCCAGCCTATTATCTGCCCTTGTTCTAATAGGGTCTCTAACTCCATTCAGAGCTCAGTTCAAGGGCCATCTCCTATAAAAGGCCTTACCCAATTCTCCTTGCAATGATGGTTCCTTGAAATGGTTTTGCATGTACCCTGTATGTACCTGGTCTTTGTTAACAAATGACCTGCCAGTTCCCCTGTTAAAATGCAAGATCCTTGAGAGCAAAGGATTTATTTAATTTTTATTTTTTTTATCCCCAGCATCTAACACAATTGATTTGGCCTGAGCCGATGATGGTAAGGTATGAAAAAATAATAAAAAAAGTCACAATCAATGAAGAAATTTAGGGCTAATTCACATCCCAGTCTTGTGTACTTCTGAGCCATCAGAGGTGCATTTTTTACCCAGCTTGATGGTTCCCAGAGAAGTAATCTCTCAATGCTCTCTTTCCTATATTCAATAGATCAGTAAGGTACTTACGTTCTTTTAGTCTGGAAAAATATATTTTATGTCATTTACAGTCACCCTTGGGTCTCCACTAACAAGTTACACACCACAAATAGCACCATTAACAAGTTCAGAGTCAGCTCACAAAGCCAATTACTCCAGTTTGTCATTCCAAGATGAAGCCTGGGGAAGTTTCGATACTGGAGTGTTCAAGGCAAGCCTTTTCAGGTTTAATATGCTTATATGTGAAGCAGTCGGATTTAAAAGCCCTGGGACCTTTCTGTACTCATCCTAGAGTTAACAAAGGACTTTCTAAGATATTCCACCTTTAATGAACTACATGATGCTTTTAAAAAGTTTGAGTATAATACTCCCGAGGAAAGCTGAGGGGCTTTGGTACATACTGATTATGAACCAGCTGCCTTGATAGCCACATAAAACCCCTGCCTTTAAATGCAACATAATGATGTCTCCCTCAGCCTATCTGTTCAACTTTCATTTACAACAAGCACATACATCCACTGTAATTGGGGATGCCTCCACAGTTTAACCATATCATGACCGTTTTTCTCCTCTGTGATAAAAAAAAAAGCCTTTTTATAGAAAACCTAATTACAGAATTTACAAAAGTGTAATTACAGAAAGGAGCAGTAAGAAATACAGAATCAAGGGTACTGTGAGCACAAAAAGATATGCATGTAAATGCAAAGAATCCGATCTTAAAATTAACCCCCTCTCCTTCCCAGGAACCTGTAAGCCTGAATCAAAGTCTAAACATGCTGTCTCAGAATGATGTGAAGGCAACCCTTTATTCTTGAAAGCTACCAGCTGTTTGAGAATGTTTATCACCAGAAGGTTAACCATCAGGGGAAGAACCATTTTTTGCCATGGTAACTCATGAGGGGACATTCATTAAAGCAGGGAGGGGCTGAAATCTGACTAGGTGGAAAGAATGCCCACAACAAACAAGTCATGCATTCCTCTGAATTATTGAAAAATTTCCTCAAAAGTCATTTCTCAACACTCAAGTGTGCAGGGCAATATAGAGGGATCAATGAATGGCTTGATTTCCCAAATAGCTAGTACCTTAAAATAGCATCTCTTTGATTTTGGAATATGAGAGACATTATATGTTTCTTTCTGTGTTCTCTCTTTGCAATTTCTGTCCATCTATCCAGTCCTGTAAGAATCAACTCTCTCTATAAAACTGAATCCCACAAGCATCCATATTTAACCCATTCTCTCTCTTAGCATAAAAAGGCTAAGTATGACCTTGGGCAAATCATTAACTTCCTTGGGTCTCAGTTTCCTCACCTGTAAAATAAGGGGATCTGTGATAGATTTGTTTATCTATTCATGTACCAGTCTTTTCAAGCTCTAGATTTGTGACCTGATGATCTCCAAATGCCTGTAAGACATCTCGATCTACACACAACAGATCCAAAATATCATCATGTATCCACTTCAAATTTTCCCATTTCTGCTGAGTATTAATCCCTACCAAAAAAAAAAATAATTCCTAGGCTTAAAACCTTGAAGTTATTTTTGACTCTTCTCTTTCCCTCACTGCAGCCCCCACATCCAAACCTTTCTTAAGTGTGGTCAGTTCTACCTCCAAAACATCTCTTGCATCTGAACTTCTCCTCTCCACTCATGTTCAGTCATTAGTTTCATTTGTACTTTCTTCACTCCTCACCTGGATCGCTACAGAAGTCACCTAATTATCTCCCCCACTCCACTCTCTCTACTCTTGAATCCATCTTTACATAGCCCCCAAAATTATTTTCTTAGTGTACAGCAGGCATCACTCTCCTAGGCTAAAAAGCCTTTCCCTATTGCCCACAGAATAAAATATAAATTACTCTAATATGAAGTTCCTCTACAATTTGGTTCCAACCTTTATATCCCAGTTTTATTTCACAACACTCCCCCATATTCCAGTCAAACTCAACTAATAGATATTTCGTGATCTCCACACACCATCTCTCACCTCTGTGTATTGGCAGAAGCTACCTCCCCACCCTGGTTCTAGAAAGTGTCTTCTATTTTCCTTTGTCTTTTAGAATTCTTCATCTCCTTTTACAGGGTTGGCCAAGGTGCCCCCTCTTCCACAAAGTTCCCTTGATCCCTTCAGAAGTTAGCGCTGTTTTCCTCCTCAATTTTTCCTAAAACACTTAATCTGATTTCTCCCCTGTTCTACACTTATGTGTATACTGATAATCTGTTCCCTTGCTACCCAGCTGAATATAAGCTCCTCGAGGGTCAGAACTATTTTCCATGGTTTAGAAGGATACCCTGTACATCATAGGTGCCGAATACACATTTGTTCAATTGTCTTAAGGGATGTGATCATTTTGCATCCCTCCCAATACACACTAAGAGAAAACCTGCTTGATGGCAAATCTGGAACAGGATTAGCTATGGATTTTGAATTTAGTCTCTCAAATTTATTCAGTTTTTATTTATTGTTATTTAATATTTATTAAATGTATACACAGTACAAATCATTGATAATTCTGAATAGATCCAATTCAGTATATGTGTGTGCATTTGTTCTTTCTCTGCATTGGTAAAACATTAAACATTTATATCAATCTCATCTCTTAATTCAAAAAATGGGGCAAGATGAAGCTTCCATTTTCTGCATAAAATGAGAAAGTATGGCATATTCATTTCCTTTCCAACCCCATAAAAGGTAAGGATGCTGGGAGGGTTTGGTGGGCTCATAATACATTTCCCATTCCAAATACTGACCTAGGTCTGGGTTTTGTTGTTGTGCTATATTGTGTGTGTGTGTGTGTGTGTGTGTGTGTTGTGTAAGGAAGCAAGGCTGGGCTGTTTGAGCTTTTGTTTGTAAAACATTTCTCTCAGAGCTGTCATAAGAACAGTAGTCTTTAACAAGGCATTCTCAAAGTTTGATATTTATAGGAAAAAAATCTTCTAAAAATGCAGTCATGACCTGAGGTTTCTGCTGAGTGCTTGAGTATTATATTATGTTGAAGACAGAATACAGACAGAATCAAGCAATTTCGAACATCTCAGCTATGCCAAACATAGATGTAAATTATCTTTTCCATTTCTCTAATTGGTCCCCTGCTGTCCTCCAAAGAACTCTTCTCAAAAATAATTTCATTTAAAAAGAGCTAATCTTATTATTATATTCTTATTCTAAGTACAAGCATATGTTGTGATGCTCAATTTAATATGACTTATAACTAAGTGGTGCAAGGGATAGAGTGCTAGGCTTGAAATCAGGAAGATTCATCTTCCTGAGTTCAAATCTGTCCCTAGACACTTCCTAAATGTGTGACCCTGGGCAAGTCACTTAACCCTACTTGCTTCAGTTTCCTTATCTGTAAAATGAGCTGGAGAAGGAAATGGCAAACCACTCCAGTATCTTTGCCAAGAAAACCCCAAATGGGGTCACAGAGAATTGGACACGATTGAAAAAGAATCATAACAACTAAACTTAAACATTGTAGTGTTTGCTTTATGAATTTCCCTGATAAAATTTTCCACAAATCCAATCTTCTAGTGGGACTACATAGCCTTGGATTCATATATACCAGATACACCAGAAATTCCTTTAAGGCTAGCTATATACAGCAAACTTCAACATGTTCTTAGTGAATCGAGGAGGCAGATTTAAAGTGAGCATAGAAGATTAGCCTCTGCTGTAGTACATCACTGCACACTGCCCTAGCATGACAGAATGTGTCTCATTCTGCATGGGTTCTTCTGTCTTTTCCACGGGTGCTTGTCATATATCCTGTACCGGAAACACCACCAAGGGACAACATGATATTGTGGAAAGAGTTCACACTCAGGCTCTGCCACTTGATATTTGATGACTGTGTGACTCTGGGCATGTCATCAGACCTCTCTTAGTCTCACTTTTTCATCTGTAAAGTAAGAGGTAGGAGGAGTGAATATGTAAAGTCCTTTGTGGTTGCTGTTCGGTCATTTCCCACTCTTCATGACCCCATCTGGGATTTTCTTGGCAGAGATACTGGAGTGGTTTGCTATTTCCTTCTCTACTTATTTTACAGATGAGGAAACTGAGGCAAACAGGGTTAAGTGACTTGCCCAGGGTCACACAGCTAGCAAATGTCCGAGAAACAGATCTGAACTCAGAAAGATGAGTCTTCTTGACTCCAGACCCAGCACTCCACCTACAATCCTATAGCCTTTGCTTTAAAGTACAATGACTATTCAGAGACCCTTGGGAAACTCTGTTTGAAGTAACACAAGATCAAGAACGCAGAACTAAAGGATGTGCATGCTGACTGCAACATAAACACTACCAACCAGCAGTGAAGCTCAGGTCAAACACAAAAAACAAAGCTGGCAAACATTAAAATGAAAGCACCCATATTTCCTTTGTATTAAATAATAAACAACAAAAAACAAGAAAGTCATGTTTTATCTGTGGTAACTTAACGACTGTTGGTGAATGCATCTGAGATTAGCTTGTGTGTTTGCCAGGATATAACCACTCTGTCAAATCAAAATGCATCCAACAAAAATTAATACCCTCTAAAAGGGAAAAATATCATCTCCTAACTCTATTGCAAGCCTGCTGCAGCTGATGCATGGCAGTGTTTTTAATTGACAAAGAATAGATGATCCTGTCTCCTGGGCAACTTCCACTGCAACCAATGGTAAGGGGGGAAAAACAAGCTTTAAAGATTCCCCCCCTCCACATTAACAGAAACTCAAACTTCATTGATAAATGTATCTGGCTTCCTCTGAGATACTAGGTACAAGTAAAGGGACTTGAGTTGCATTTATAGCATCTGGCACATCTTCTATATTTGGCTTGCCAAAAGGAAATACTTGGAAAAATTCTAGATAAGGCTGCAAGATCAATTACATGCAAGCATTTTGATTTCCCCTTTTCTTAACAATAAATGTACATATCATCTGCTTATACTTGAGTATTTTAATTACCATGCTAGAAGGAAAATAACACAAACTGGGACAGATTCAGCTTTAGGGTTAAAAAGAAATCTAATTGCTAAATCTGTAGTTCAGCTCCAAAAACTTTCCCTTTTAATCTTTCACTACCATATCCTGGAAGGCAATGCATTTTGCAAAGACAAGCTCAGGTCATGAAAGTCTGTTAGGTAATTATATCAAAATCCCAAACAAAACTGGTGACAAGCAGAAGCATTATCTGGAACTCTCCTTCGGTTTTATGATACTATGCTATTCGGATAAGCACAATACTTGTTGGAGTATGTGATCATTTTAACTATGTCCCAGGCAACTCAGGGAGGGTCTATTCTTGATCAAAAATACAAAGGTGAACTTGATTTTAATCACCGTCATCACGCTATTCTAGGCCTTCTTAACCCACTGATGGTGCTACTGTACAAAGGTGGGCTCCTCAATGAGCTGATCGCAGTTAATCAGTAGACAATAAAAATGCAACCGAATCTGTTGTGGGAAGCCCCATGGGCAGCTGATGAGAGGGAAACCAAGAGCTGGAAAAAGTTCATTTACTCATTCCTGCATCCCTGAAGGCATCCGGGGCCAATCCGTCCCTGAATAAGATACCGTTCTAAATGACCTTCATCCACAAAGTTTCCAATCCTTTCTGAGGCAGACCATTTTACTTTTGGATAGCTTTAATTCTTAAGAAGTTATTACTGTGTTACAAGAAATGACAAAAGTGATGGATCTAGAGAAGCATGGAAAGACTTTATATGAAACAACACGAAGTGAAGGAAGCAGAACCAGGAAAACAATATACACAGTGACCACAATGGAAAGAACCAGGATAAAACAAGTGAAACTGAACGTTGTGAAATTACAAAGAAAAAGCATGATCTTAGAGGGTGAGAAGAAGCCTTCTCCCTGTAATTCCAGGGCAGAGGTTGGGGTCCAGGGATGTAGAGTATAACATCAGATTAAAAAAAAATACACTTTGGTCAATTTTGCTGATTTATTTTTCTTTGTTTTCCCTTTTTGTTTTAAAAAAAAAAATTCTTTGTTATAAGTGATGTTATTCTGGGAGAATGTAGAGGGAGGGATACTGGGGAAATCGAAGCAATGTGAAAACACAAATAACTAAAAAGAAGTTTTTCTTTGTACCGAGCTCGTCTTCCTCTCAATAACCCTCACCCAATGCTCCTCACTCTGTTCTGTAGCGCCAAGCACAAGAAGGGAATTTGCTTGGCTCTAAATGTTCCTCACTGTTTAGTATTACCTGCATGGTTTAATGCAAAGGGCAGCACCTGGCCTTTAATATATTCTACCTGTTAGTTTAGCAAGTGGCCTTGTTTTACAACTAGCAAAAACAAAGGCGTGGAATACAGACATGACTTCTACTCCCTCACAAGTACTCTGTGGAAGATTTGGTGTCTGAGTAATAATCTGAGCTGCCAAAGGGTGTGGGTATTGATTCAACCAGATAAGGAGGAACCAACCATACGATATTTTCATTTTACAGAACAATGGGGGGACAGCAATTTAATCTTCAGGTATTAGGAAATATTTTTTAATTCTCCTCCTCCTCCCTAACTGCTTCCTTATTTCACTCACCACCACGACTATTCCAAATCTCCCCTTTTCTCTTGAACCGTCCCTCATTTCCTTGTTCCTCTATGCTCTTGGATGAGGATTTCAACTCAATTTACTGAGAAGAATTCTGGTCATATAGTGTGAGCTCTCTTTTTCCCATCATGGCCATCTTAAAATCCCTCAACATCATTTCCTACTCTCTCCTCTCCTCTAGTTTCTGATCATTATGGTAGTTTTTTGTTCTTCTTGTCAAGGCTAACACCTCTATGTATATCCTTGACTCTATATCCTTGACTCTCTTCTCAAGCATCCCATTTCTCTAATTGTAATCTCTCTCTCTTTCTCTCTCTCTCCTGGTTCCTACCTTACTGTCTTCAAATATACCCAAGCTTACCCCATTCTTAAAAATTTTCACTAACTCTTACCATCCTCTCAGGCTGCCATATTCCTTCTCCCTTTTTATACAAATTTCTAGAGAAAAAATATCTACACCTTCTGCCTCTATTTTCTTTCCTTTCCCTCATTTGTCAACCCTTTACAATTTGGCTTCCTACCTTAACACACAAGAGAAACCACTCTCTCCCAAGTAACCAAGGATCTTGCAATTGCCAAATACGACACTTTCTCAGTCTCAGATCTTATTTTTTTTAACCCCAAGAGGAAAAGCAGAAATTACCAAATAGTTTGTATCCTATATATCTTATCCCTCCAACTTAAACCCTAACAACTTTTTGTCCTCCTCCTTTTTTAGCATATGTAGATTTAATTCTCTTCCCAATATTTTGGGAGTTACAAACCTGTATCACACATAAGAATAAGACCATTACAATAAAGTAACCTTGCTAATAAATGGTTTAACACTTACTGGAATGGCATTTTTTGATTATTAGACAATTTTACTATCTCAGCCTTATAACATATACTATTATGAATGCCTACTTTACTAAAAAAATTTTTTTTTACCTTTAAGAATTTTCAAAGCTCATGTACATACCATGAATATTAAAAGTCAGGAAAAAGCGAGTCCCCACCCCCTAATTTACTAGGGCAATAACAATTGAAAGACACCATGAATATAAAAATAACTTACAGAACTCAGACATAGTAAATATTGCTGTCTTGTCATAAGTACATTGTATTTCCTAATTAAGCACAAAAGACCTTTTTATTTATCATTTAAGTTAACATTATGCTAAAGGGGAACTATAGCCTTGGTGAAATTTAACATGCCCAAAGTTACCACAGCAGTAACCAATTATTAACAAGCAAATCTTAATGGATACTCCTACTCTATAAACAAAATCCAAATCAATAGACTGACTAGAAGCCTTCTCCTTTGCCAAAGGTATGCAGCAGTCTGATGATAAACTGTGTAACATTTATTAATACCACCTTTCTCAAAGAACATGCCAAAGAGAATGGCAATCGTATGATAACTGCAAATCCATATTCTCCTTGAAAAGAAGGAAAGAGATGAGGAAAGAAGCAAAGTTACATAAACAGAAATGAAAAAATTACACCTTCCTGCTCAAAATCTATGTTCCTATGTAATGCATTACTATGCCCTAATCTGAAAAGCCTGGCTATTCTAAACTGGTTTTTTTAATTCCCATGGCTCTACACTTGCTTCATGTTTCAGCATGATTTCTGACTAGAAGTGTAAAAAAATAGTTTTCATGATAGAAAACTATGCAGTGCCTACTCTCTTATGTCCTTACTCTCATTGAGGGCATTTTTTCTAGTTGTTTCCCACAATATTTACTTCTTTTAGGAGAAAAAAAATCAGATCTGAGACTCACCCATCATGCAGCCTCTTTTCCAAAATTTAGACCTACTTAATACAATTCCACCCATTTAGTTTTTTACAGAATAAGTCACCTCCCAGTTCTATTCAGTGTTTCAATGTCCCTTCTATGAAAAGCAGAGACTGACTTCTATCTCATGTTTACAATGACCTCATCAAGTAAAAAAGGAATCCCAGTTTTTCAGGAAAAGGTCTCTAGCCTGTGAAAATCTGCTACTAGACAAAGAAAATAAAACGGAATGAAAAAGATAGTAGAGCAATGATTTTTTTTTTCTTATCACAGCTAAGATTTATATAAATCTTTTAAGGTTTGCAAAGTGCTTCATGTATTTTATTATACTTGTATTTTTATAAAGAAGCTGCATTTTCTCTGACCTTCAGTTTTTATATGGTACCATTTCCCAGTATAGTTACTTTATATGATACCTTTCAAATAATACACACACACACACACACACACACACACACACACACACACACGTACATGTGTATACACACACCAACAATAGACAGTTATAGGGTACAGAGGTTACAGCACTGGGCAGAGTTCAAATCTGGCAATGGGAACTTACTAGCTGTGTGACCTTAAACCTGTGACTTCCTCAGTTTTGAATGTAAAATGAAAATAATAGTAGCACCTACCTCCAAGGCAGGTGTGAGGACTAAATGAGAAAATATCTGTTAAGAGCTTAGCGCAGCAGTTGACACATAGTAGGCATTTAATAAAGACTTGTTCTCTTGCCCCCTTTCCTATTAAATTGTTTAGTGGGTTAGGTTCTGTCATTTAGTCCATGGTAATTAAATTAAATTAAACCTGAATTGCTCTAATGGCCACAGTCCAACTCATTTCTTTTTTTAAAGACACGACTATTTCTTGAAGGCCTTGTTAAATATAGTAAAGGGTAAGCTACCTGAAACAGCAAGAGAACCATACAATTAACACCTGGGAATGTCAGGTCTGGACTCTTGGTCCCTTACCTTCTGGGAGATCCATCTTCATGAGGCTGAATGATGACTACCTTGACTGTCACAGAAGTACGTAACAGATCAATCATCTGCTCATGAGTCAGGGTAGCTACAGCTACTTTGCAGATCTCAACGAGGCGGCTGCCTTGGCGTAGGCCAGCCTTCCAAGCAAAGCCAAAGGGTTCCACATCTGCTACAATTCCTTCAAAGTTGACGTGAAAGCCAAGTTGACCCAGCCCATTCCTCCGCAATGTCATTTCCACGGTTTCACATCCACGGGTCACTATCTAAAGGATTATGAGATGGTTAAAAAATCAAAATAAAAAACTATCATCCCTCTCCATAGCACCCTTGAATTTATGGAGAAACTCATTTCTAGAGTTGTTTATTGTGATGAAATATGGTGCCTATCACACACTAATATAGGGTCACCACTGCTTAGGCCTTTGTGGATGACAAAGGTTTTCCTCTGTACAATCAATATCATAGGGATTTTTCAGGTATCTAAAATCTGATATTTATCTTCCCTTTCCTAGAAGGGAGAGCCAGCTGTCTACTTTTCGTGATATTTAAAGACAATGACAGGTGTATCACTTCACCATAACTGAAATATCAAATAAACAAAAAAATTAAGTCAAAGTATATCAATAATTTGCTTCTTACTAAACAGATAAATATCTCACAGAGAAGTTGTGTTTCCTTACAATTCATTAACCCAGAACTTGAGAATATTTATGATGAGATAACAAGACAATTCTTACCCTTCCTTTTCTATATCAATTCTACAGACACGTAAGGTTTCAAAAAGAAGTAAATTTAGGCATGATGTAAAGGGGGAAAGTTTCTTAGCAAAACTATCCTAAAGTAGGACAGGCTGTCCAGAGAGGTAGTAAATCTTCCTTCTACCCCAGGGATGTCTCTAAGCAAGGACTGAAGACTACTTGCTGGACGTGTTGCATAGATGCTTCTCCTGCAGGTGCAGATAAGGATAGATCACCTCTGACACCCTTTCCAACTCTAACTTCTTTATGATCTACTTGGCTTTTCAAAATAAAATCCTCTATTACCAAAGTACAAATGAAATGCAAAAAATAGAGCATTTCTTCAAAAAAAATGCTACATTATTCAGAAAATGTTGATGGAAAACATACAATATTTTTACATAGCTTTTTAATCATCCATTTAGTACAGTCAGGTTAAAGATAAACTTACACTTGTACCATGTGGTTAGATTTTTTTTTTTAAACAAAAATTGCTTATCTCACCCACCTTGCTTTCCCTTTTTCTATAATCTTACTGCTGCTGTCTGACATGGTACAGTTGACCACTATCAATCATGCTGGTTAGTGTGGGAAAGACAAGTGAGAATCATAGTAGGCTCACAGAATTTATTTTTTGGCAATCTATGTGCAAAGGAGGACTCTTTGGACCATGCGCCTATGTACAGAAATTGCCCATCGCCCTCCACCTCCCATTCTAATAAATCACTAAAAAGATCCCCCAAGGAAAAAGACTAATAACATGGAAAAGATCTGTGTGCTCCTCCCTTCCTGACTTTTCTTTCTTTTCCTAAGTTCAAGAATTCCAAAGTTGTCAATATTATAAAAATAGACAGTAAAATCTAAAAGCCCATTTTTGAGTCTCAATAAGAGAAATGAAAACTAGGGACCCAATCCAGTCAGCTTAAATTCTGCCAAATTCTACTCATTTGATAGCGGTTTTGCAGAGACTGCTGTCATTACAAAGTTTCCGTCAGTACTTCACTGCTCCTTCTATGCCAAGCAGAAATTGATTTCTTCTATCCCTCATTCACTATCTAAGAGGGTAAAAGTATTGAGAAACGGTTGCTCATTAAGTAACCCTCGATGATGACGATGGCATTAAAGTATCTGTAAGAAGCTCCAAGCAAAAAAAAAAAAAAAAATCATGCACACATCCCCAGGTCTGAACCACTGAATGAAGTTTCCATTTAGTAAGCAGTACATCTCTATGTGGCGTGCTCTGAATGCCTATGGAGTTATTTTAATAAAAGCTACATCTGTATGAACAGCTGTGGAAAAGGGGCTCCATGTATCACCATTGTATTTGCTGTTTCTACAGTTACCGCTCTTCTATACATTATGAGTCACCTTCTCACACCTACAAGTGACGGCTTCAGCATTAAAGAAGTCTGGAGAGGAACTGCTACCCTTAGTTAGGGACTGAATTTTAAAAGGCCCAGGATTCCTATCTTTAAACCGAACTAATACAAAAGACAGCTGTAGCACTCTCATGACAAAAACGCAGAACTAATTCTGTACTTCAACGATTCTTTCATTTCATTGTTTCCCTACCAATGGCAATTCTAATGGCGATACACTCCTTTAAATATATGTGATGATGCCATTTTTAAATTGAGAAGAATTATTCCCATGGAGCCCCTGTCTCCAAAGAAGTCAATCACAAAGTCTTTTAGAATATCATAAAATGAAAAATGTGCATGGAAGTCAAGTGCCTCTGGGACAACACATCCAGAATTACAAGTTGGTGTAATTCTATGTAAGTGATAACGCAGAGACTGTAGAAGTCTCAACACCTGCCATTATTTATGTTGAAATGTCTTGGCACCAGTGTTCTTGATGCTAGATTCACAGTGGAAAATATTATCTTCATTTCATAGATCAAAATACTGATGCACAGAGGAGAACAGACAAATTTAACTAAGTAGTTTATCGACTGGTCAACTTTACTGAATACCAGTATCATAAAGAGAAGCTCCTTTTGGTTTTTAATGATAGCTTGTTCTTCTAATTCTTTCTGGTCTCTGAAAACTCTCTCCTTTGCCTTTTCTTTCCCTCCCATCTACTAATTCTTGTTGTTAGCAAAAGCCCCTATGCATTTTTCCCATTTATTCTTTAATCTCTAATTGTTCAGTGGTTTTCAGTCATGTCCAACTCTTGGTGACCCCACTTGGGGTTTTCTTGGCAAAGACACTGGAGCACTTTGCCATTTCCTTCTCCAACTCATTTTACAGACGAGGAAATGAAGACAAATAGGTTTCCATGACTTTCCCAAGGTCACACAGCTAGTAAGTGTCTGAGGTCAGATTTGAACACAGGAAGAGGAGTCTTCCTGATTGCAGGCTTGGCCCTCTAATCACTGTGCCACCCAGCTGCCTTTGGTCCCTCAGGGAATTTCAACCACCACACACATGGAGGTGACTTTCGAAAAGATTCTACTAGCCTTGCAACTTTCTGGTCCCCACATTCCTACCTGCCTAGAGAAGGTTTCTACTCAAATACTGTATAAATGGCTCAATCTTCTGTGAAAAATTAGGTGCTTTGGCTTCCTGTGCCAATAAAACATTCCTTTCCAATTAGTATGGTTTTGTCATCCTTACTGGAATGACAAGCTCAAATCCCAGCCTTTCTCTTCATCTCATATTGGTCATCAAGGTCTGCTATTTTAGTTCCCCACAATGTCCCTTAAATTTCACATCTTTTTTTCATTATCCATAATTACCACAGGTAGTGGCAAGATTGTTTGATTTGGAGGCAAAAGACTTGGGATCAGATCATGCTCTGCCAACTTAGTAGCTGCATCATTGTGGGCAAGACCCTGGGCATCTGTGAGCCTCATGTTCCTGTACAATGGATATATCACCTGCTGGCCCTACTTCACTGGACTGTTGGGAAGACCTCATTGCAAAATGATTTGTAGGACATTAAAGGGCTATGCAAACATCACTTACAACTGCCCCAAATTTCCGTCAACTACATTCATGATAATTTAAATTTTTCTTGCTTTAATTTGCAGGTTCTCCCTGATGCAACAGATATTACAAACAAATGG
Source organism: Notamacropus eugenii (assembly GCF_028372415.1). NCBI lineage: Eukaryota > Metazoa > Chordata > Mammalia > Diprotodontia > Macropodidae > Notamacropus > Notamacropus eugenii. The sequence continues at coordinate 391,067,627 of NC_092873.1, forward strand.
CAGCATTAACCTTGATCTATTATGATCCCAGATAGCATTTCTCTCCCATACAAGCAAAAAAGGAAGTCTAGAAAACCATGAAATGGGATCCAGAGGACAGTAAGCAGATGTGTTATAATGTGACCCTCTGATGTCGAGTGTTAGTGAGGTGAGTGCTGTCTGCATGAATGTGCAGTTTAGATATATACATGAGATAGATTCTGTTCAGAAAAGAAGCCATTTCTTTCATATTTTATACTTTTAGACACAAGAATTTCTGTGCAACGAGGCTGGAGGCAGTCTTTCAAACCAAGATTTCTTTGTGACTGGTAGAAGAACCAAAAGAGGAAGGGAAAAGTAGAAAGGGAAAAAAGAAAAAAAGAAAAGCAAAAGTGAGGAAGAGAAATAGAAATAGAAACTCTCTCCCCAAATCTGTTTGTATTTTTGTCTATATAATGAAAACTTACATCTCTTCGGGGATAGGAATTAGACATGAGAAATATTATACCTATAGGATTTTTAAAAATTTCTCCAATTGATAAAAGGGGCAAATAGGAACAATTACTTCACTCTCTGCTGTCATTATTAATCTATTTCCACTCAAGACCCTAATCAGAACTCATTAATCAGCTAAAAATGTCACCTACAATAACAGAAAGTCTGAAAGCAGATGGGCAACTTTTTTTTTATAACTAGTATGTGAAATAACAATGAATCTTTTGAACAACTACTTCAACTTACCGTCTTATAGGAATGCTTTTCTAAGACCTTCTTAAAGTAGTGTCACTCAATGATTAATAAGGCATTAAATCTAGTAGATGCGACACATAGATCTGCTGGCTAAACATAAATAGGTAGTTGGATTTGTGAGCAAGTAATTACTATTACTATTACTATTACTATTACTATTAATTACTTTCTGTGGAGAGACAGTTCTAAGAGGCCTCTGGAACTGATTTCCAGATGATTTCCTCATTCTTTCTTGAAAAGATCTCTAAGTGTTCTCAGTGACTGCTCTTCCAATTTGGCTCCACCTAATCTGTGGAACTCACTAAGCAAACAAATTTCCCTGATTATCCTAAATGGAGAAGTTGGATTTATCTATCATCTGAGTCATTTGGGGCAGTGTAAATAAATGTCCCATCATCATTAGGAAGTGAAAAGCATACTATTGTAGTTTCATATTTTTCTGGTAACTGTGCACATTATTTTCAAACTGTCGGATTGTGGTGTTGAGACTCCCATATTTTGGATTTTTCATTTTGCTGCGGAATTTTGGATTTGGAGTGTGAGGACTGAGGCTCAAATTCTAGGTCTGTTGTTTCCTACTTCTGTGTCCTTTGGGAAATCATTTCACCATTCCATGAGTAGGTTTTCTCATCTGCAGAACAACCAGTATAGACACAATCTATGAAATTTCTTCCACATCTCAATTTTTTTGATCAAAAAACAAACAAAGGAACAAAAAAGCTTAGGCCTGTCAGGATCTTAGAAATCACTTTGTCCAGGTCTGTCACTTTATAACAGAGGAAGCAATCTCCCAAAGGTTAGATGTCTACTCCCTCAGTAAGTGGCAGCATTCCAACTAGGATCAAGAGTGCTTAATTTCTCATTCAGTGCTCATCTCACTGTACAACAAATGGATCTACATAAAATGAGAATAAAATTATCTGTTCCCTGCTACTCCACAGAGACAACTATTACAACTGGGTACCAATGACTGGGACAAGGAAAGGTCATCTATGGCAAAAGAGTATCTGACTGTGATTAAAAAGAAATCTTACACATATGGACACAAGATACACTTGTTTAAGAGCCCCAGGACTGCTCATATGATGTGGGTTTATATTGGGCTTGGTCTAAAGTCCTGCCTGAGATCAACAGACTACAGAGCAAAGGAAGAAGAGGGAAGTTCCTGGTAGGCCCAAGGATTCTAATGTGTATTTAGACTAAAATGCTTCTCCTAGGACCTCAGTGCTAACAAATGGAGTGGCTTGGGAGTTTCCAAAAGTCCTCAGATTTCCTTTAGTGGGATTCAGCTCAGCCCAGAGATAACTCCCATATGGAGCATATTGATATGCTGAGCCCCCAAGACACCAACCAGCAGTCCTCAAGGAGATCAATGAGATACTTCACGGTCCTTCAATAGAGAAGCCAGGCTTTACTCCCCTCCCTCTACCCTTTCACAAAGTACCATATTGTGCCGTTCACTCTCTAGATATCTAAAAACCTGAAACATTAAAACAATTAAGTCCTGGGGCCAGAGTAGAATGATATCAGGAACTTCATGGAAAGCCATTCAAGGTTGATCTACATATAGAGATGATGTGAGAATAAATATGAAAGAAAATTTTGAGTTCTTTGGAAGAAAAGTTATTCTATAAATTGTATTACTGTAATTACTACTACAAAAGAAAAATCATTACAATTTCATCTTGTGATTGTCTTCTGAACACGTTGGAGAAACAAAAACTTGCTCCACAAACTGTGTCAATTATTGTTCCTATTTCAAGGTAAACACCATGACAATTTCAAATTATTTTTGTCTCAGTTGACTATGTCCCCTTATTCACATGGGGACAATGTCTCGGTGCCTGAATATTCTTAGCTTAAGAGGTGCTCTTAGCACTCTGAGATAAGAAGGGGGGGAGGGTCTTTCTGGAGATCCAAGTGATAACGGGCAGGTTAGGCCCCAAATTAATCCTGAAAGTATGCAGAAAAAATTTTATTAGTCCCAAAATGTTAGTCTTGAGTAGCATGGTAGGAAATACTTTTCCAGGACTCACTAGAGATGAAACAGGACTATGAGGAATCTGGAATGCCACAGTTAATTTACTAAAAGTCACTGAACAGCGGCTAAACAATATTGATCCCCCCCCCCCCCACCCAGGGGCTCAAGTTGGAAGACAACTCTGAACCTTTCTTTCTTTTACACATTAGTGTGAACCCAGAGACTTTTGTAACTTTAGGGTTCCATAAAAATTATACTAGGTGAATGGTACTGATAACCTAATGGAGAACAGGTAAGCACAAATTGAGCTGGTATGAGTAACCTCATTTCATTTACAGCGTCAGGGCAAAATTAGTTTAGAATGAAAGGGATGACTGATCACTCTCCTATACCCTGAGGTAATGAGGGCACTCACAGTTCCACTTCAGAACTGTTCTGACTCAAGACTGCATTGGCTGGAGTTGAGGCTGACAGATCTGAATGTATGTGTGTGAGTGTGTGAGTGTGTGAGTGTGTGTGTGTCTGTGTGTGTGGTTTTCTATTCAGACACCCTTCTGACAGTCAGAGAAATAACAATTTTCATGAGAAATTACCAAAGGCATTTGTTCATGCTGAATCATTTTGAACCAAGAAAACTGCCTTATCCAATCAGTTTAGGAGCTGTGCCCCTCCCCACCTCCATTACTCAGCCACTGTTCAAAATGGTACAAAGTCTGACAGCTTTGCTTCTTCAAGCAAAGTAACTACCTCGTTCTTAAAATTTTGTTCAGGGGAGAATTCCCCGATTGTTCAAGACTGATTCTGCTACTGGAGGAATAAAGATGAAAAAAAGCCGACCCCATCATGCCATGTACTTACTCCTAATCTCTGAACAATCTCCCTTATATCATCAGTACAATTATCAACTGTTGATAGAAGAATACATTCTCCTCTTTCATAAAACACTTTGATGCTCATTAATCCAGATGTCCATCCAATGACATCTCTGCAGGAACAGTTAAACACAACGTTCTTGGACTCCTTTTCAATCAACATGATAAATTCATTGGAGATTCCGAGGAGACATTCAATGTCTGCAGACCGGCCAAAGTCTCGTGCTATGACATTCCACATGATAGCCCCGACGCTGTATAAATGAGCATCTTTCCTTGGTTTTACTTTCTCCTTTTTCTTTGCGCCTAATGTAATGAAACTGAACTTGACGGAGGTATCCACTGTAGCTGTAGTAACAAAGTTTTCTGCCAGATCTTTCAAGTATTCTTGCCTTGTTCGGGTGGCCATAGCTCGAAACTTTTCTGACTTGTGGGCTGAATTTTCAGCATTGATCACTTTGGCTAAAAGGAAGTCCCTAAAAACTGCTGACTTTGGAAAAGTCACGCCTTTGGGAATGGGTGGGCCAAATGGTGGTACGTCTTTTGATCTTGAAACTCCAACACTGCAGGGAAGGGGAAAATAGAAAAGAAAAGAACTTTAGTAATCCAAGTTTTCCACAGACTCATTTTCAAGTTAGCCCATCTGACTCTCTACCAATTTCTGGACACACCAAATTTTCAGAGTTAGGTTCTTTATCAAGAAAGATAACCAGGCTTCTTGTGGGTTACTTTACTTGTGACTCAAAATAGGAAGGCTATTCTTTTCAGTCCTCCCCCCATTCCAAGTCTGGTTGTCACCTGTAAAAGGAGACCACAGAGTCAAGGAGACTCTGGTTGGTTGGGAATTGGTATTCAAGCATGGGTTTTAGGGGACATTTAACAAGGAACATATCTGTTTGAACCTGTGCCATTTCAAATCACATGATGATAAGCTGAGGTAGATACCCCCCAAAACCTGGATTATAGAAGCACAGATTCTGCAAAAGTGTGTACCATCCATTAAAGATATTCTAAGGAAACATCTCATTTCATGGTAGTAGAGAAGTCAACTAAAAATATTTCTGTCAGCCATCTATATTCATAAGCTGACTAGGAGAAATATTAACAAGAAAACAAAACACTTCAGTAGTAAGAATAGCACTGTAGTCTTCCAATTTGGAAGAAAGTTGAAGGAAACTTGTAGAAACAAAAGTTTTAGCAACCCAATTCACTGTTAGGGGGTGGGTGGTGTTGTATTAACTTACAGGTATTTCACCTGTAATGTAATTTTACCTATAATATAAAATACCTGTATTTTACCTGTAATGTATTTTACTAGTAAAATGCTATATATTACCAAAATCTACTCCGCACCTCACTGATGACAGTTGCCAATATAGTAAATATTTATTGATGCTAGAAACTGCATGAGTTACAAAAATGAATAGAGTGGTCTCCTGCCTCCAAAGAACTTAAAATCTAGCTGGGTTGAGGGAATGAAAAAAAATTATACACATAAACAAATGACTAAAATATAAGGGGGAACATGATGTTTTCTAAGAACAATTCAAGTAAGTGTTAAGGCAACGTAGAGAGATCAAGTCTGGTTGGAAGAAATACAAAAGTGTCACAGAAGAGACAGTATTTGAATGAGACTTTGGAAAAAAATGGCAGGGTTATAAAGGGTTTAAGTACAGGGAGATAATGGCAATGAGCAAAACCATGAAGGTAGGAAACCATGGGACATGTGAAGGGAGATGTTCATATAATGAAAATAACATGAGACATAAAGGATGCTTTGTGACCAAACTGTGGAAGGCCTTAGAGGTCACAGTGAAGTGTTTTGACTTTATTGTGCAGCTAATGAGAAGTTGCTGAAGTTTTGGAATAGCAGAAAATAGCATCAATTTTGCCCAAATAGCATTTAACAAACACTACATGCTTATAATATCTAGCCCTCTGGTTGGTCAAGTCTTTCCCTGCTTGAGTCCACTCATTTTTAAACCTATCTTCCTAAAGTGCAGGTCTGATCGTGTCACTCAATTCAATAAATCCAGAGTGTCTCTATTGTCTCCAGGAACAAATATAAAATCCTGTGGTGTTCAAAGCCCTTTTTAACCTTCTCCTTTCTTGTACCCAGATATTCTGAGATACAATGAAGCTTCCATGCTATTCCTCAAAAAAGACACTCCATTTCTCTATTGTCGGCAGTTTTATTGGCTGTCTCCCATGCTTGTAATTCTCTCTTCTCATCTCTATCTCGTAGAGCTCTTCAAATCCCTGCCAAAATCTAACCCTCAAGAAGCCTTTCCAAATCTCCCTTAATGCTAGTGTCTTCCCTCTGTTTATTATCTCCAACTTATCCTGCATATATCTTGTTTATACATAGGTAGCTTTATATGGTCTCCCCCATTAGACTGAGCTCCTTGAAAGCTGGGGCTGTCTTGCTTTTCTGTGAATCTCCAGTACTTAGCTTAATACCCAGCACAAAAGCGGTATGTAACAAATACTGGTTGACTGAATGGTTCTTTCCAGCTAGTCTCTTCCTGTTATCAATTCATTACCCTGTGAAAAACAAAAAGAAACCCTAAACTCTATCTTCTTCCATTTTCATCAGCATCGAAATGCTGGAAGAGGTGTTTGGTTTTGACAGAAGGGGGTGGGTAGTAGTGGACTGAAAACCTTTGTGTCACTTTTAACATAGTATGCATGATGATCCATATGAATTATTTCTTGGTTAAAATTATGTTCTATCAAACTCTCCACTTAAGTCACTTTGAGAACATAACAAGACTGAGGATTGATACAATTACTGAATTTCAAAGAAAACTACAGATTCTTTGAATGACATGAGTAAAGTTGTGTTTGTTTCATAAGTGATTAGTATGAATGTCTGTTAGGTAGAATCTGTATTTTTTCCTACATGTAATTTGGGGACTAGTTCTGGGTATTTTGGGTTTGGCTCATTTTGAGGCTACAAATACACACTCTAGTATTTCATCATTCATTTTTGATGAAAAGATGAGTAAGACTGAATTTTGCTCAGGGCTATACCAATAAAATCTTGTGTGTGGCTCTGAACAAGCTGCCTGCTCTTTGTATTTAATCTGATGACTCTTCCAAGTGTACGTCAAGCTATCACAGAAGAGTTTTCTAAAACAGTGAGTTGCTGCCCGCCTCCTCGGACTTATGTCAAAGTAAAGTATAATCGCTGCAATACAGCTGCTTATCCTAATTAATAGCCCTATTGAATATTTTAAAGGGTTGAAATCAGGAGGAAAAGAAGTAGCAAGAGGCAGAGTTACAAAAGGATAAAAAGAAGAGGCGTGTGTGTATTTGGGGAAATTACTTGATTCGTAATCTGTGTGTTCCTTTTAAGATATTTTACTTTCTTAAGTGACAAAAAATGACAGAAAGGAATCTATAATTAGGGACCAAGCAGGAATCTGGAGGAAGAAAGGGGAACAGATGGGGAAAGATGCAACAATGAAAACCAAACTAACCAAATAAATTAGGGCATACAGACTCACCTATAACACACATTCTCAGTGCAAGGATTGTGCACCTTGACGATAACAAAGACGTGCTGAAACTGAGATCGGATATTTTTTGGAGTAAAAGGAAGTGCTCCCGGCTCTTGGAAGACAATGGTAACGATGTCATTTCCTATGTGCCTTTTCCTTAGAAGCTATACACAAGAAATGGACATACAAAGAAAAGCGAATTATGAATGGAAAGATTTCTTCATTTTTTTTTTTTTTTGGAAAATTGCACAATTCATTGATGTTGATTTCAAAAACGTTACTCAGAAAATAGAGCTATTCTTTTAGAAGCTAACTGCCACAAGCTTAGCATTACTGTAGGAAACTGGGTTGAAACCAGAGATCTATGGAAAGGAGTTGACAGAATTGCTCAAGTTTATCCCTTTAATTTCTGAGCTGAGCCTAAGGAATCTGTCCCTCTTTGGTGTCTCATTTAGTTTCTCCTCATGTTTTAGAACCCTTATGTGTAACATACGTTCCTTGAGCAAAGCCACAGTTTTTTGTTTTGCCTTTGTATCTCATAGCTTTTGGCACAGTATCTTCCCCATGTAAGCACTTGATAAACACTTATAGGACTGGATTAAAAAAAAAATTTAGCAGGTTCCTATGATTTCCTAATTCTTACTAGAAGCTAAAAAGTGAGGCAAACTTTCATTTTCACATCTAACATTTACATGTATATCTAATATTTGCATTTATTTTCCCCCTTGCAAAGGTCAACTTCCTCTCAGACTTGGTTCCATTATTTAATATCACAACTCATTAGTACTAAGATAACTAAGGGGCAAAGAGACTGGTCTTTCATCCCTCTTTTCACTGAGGGCATGAGCCTCCTTCTAATCATGAGGGATTTTCTCTCTTCAGTCCCCTCACCTCCTGTATCCAATCAGTCTCCAAATCTCCCAGAGACTTCAACATAGAGGAACCTACATTCCTCCTATCTGTAGCCTTTCTTCTACTTCAAAAGCCAGCACCTTAGCTTACGTCCTTAGCACCTCTCCCTAGGCTACTGCAATAGCCCCCTAATGGCTCTCAGGGCACTCGGTCTGCCCTCTCCACTGATGTTCTTAAAGTACACCTGTCATTCTCTTGCTCAAAAAAATGTCAGTCGTTGTGAACTTTCTCTGGGGTGAACTACACAAACCCTTGTTCGGCCCTTCACGGTCTGGCTTACTCAAATTCACTTCAATTTATTGTCCTTCATGAACTGCATTCCAGACAAAGTGGCCCCATTGTCCTCCATACTGACACTCCCTCCTAGTCTCTATACCTTTGCATGGGCTTTCCCCCACCCCTGTAATGTACTCCCTCTTTACAGACACCTCACAGGTTTCTTTTTTTTACAGGTCAGTTCAAGGCCACTTCTTAAATGCAGTCAATATTGATCCCCCTAGAAATTCCTTTGTGTATATTTATTTACTTCCTGCTGTTTCTCCCTAATAGGCTGTAAGCTCCTTAAAGGCAGAGGATATATTAATTTTGCCTCTTTATTACCAAGAATCTAGCATAGTGCTAACCTAGCACATAGTGAAAATATTTGTTGAATGCATTTCTATTCACGAAATATTTAACAATTAGTTTCTAAAGTGATTAAGGATTTTGTTCTTGCAATAAAAAAGATGTTCTCTCATCACAGACTTCTAGGAAGCTCAGTCCAAATACTTATGAAAATAAAATTGCCATAGAATTCACCATGATTAAGACAAAGTACATGTGAAAGTGACTTCACTGTGTGGAGGCAGAGTGTGAGATTTTTAAAGCAGAGGTCATAAACACAGTTCCAAATAATTACTAGAACTCAAAAGGAACACAGCTTTGAATCTCTACCTAGAAATTCCGCTAAACTATGGTCTTTAAAATTCACATTAAATTTAGTAGCAAATCAGGTCTCACATCTTGTAGGATCAATTAATCTAGGATACTGTCAGCTAGTTGATATACAGAAGAAAAATAATTATGCCAAAGACACATAGGCATTTAAGTAAACAAAGCTCTTCTAAGATCCCTGTCCCACCACCCACCTCCCCTCGTCAAGTCAGCCAAATGATCTAGACATCCTGTAAGTAGACAAAAGAAACTAAGTGATAAATGAATGGTTCCATGACAACAAAAATCAGACCCTTCAACATACACTTTTTTAGGCACTTTTTTAACCAAAGGCCATCTCTATAGCCATTCATCCTGTATTCCATTCAGTAAATTTAACACAAATGAATTATCAGCCTGGAGAGGAAAGAATGAGATCATAGCTGTCAGGGCCAAGAAACAATTGTGGGGTTCCACCCCACAGGTTGACAGTTATGTTGTTGTTCCACATCTGGCAGCCCTTTCAATTAAAGAAAGATCGCAGGAAAACCATCTCATTAGGATATACATTGTTGCTATTCCTCTCCAATTACTCTTCCTCATTAAGGTAGCACTTGTGCCCAACTCTCCACTGCTCCACAGGGGTATTTAAATTGCAAGGTAGAAGAAATGTAAGACCGGTTACCTTGACAACATACTGAATCCATATTTCTCTCTCTCTAAGTATGTTATTTTCCTTTGTAAAATGGGACAAAGGATGTCTTGAAGAGGTTCTACCTTAACTAACTGTAGGCACGGGGCAATTCTGAAGGAGAGAGAGCTAATTCATAAAGACAGGTAAATCGAAAGTGCTCATGGGATTAAGAAGGAAAACTAAGACTTTGTATGTTGCCCTCATGCCCTGCACAGGGCAGGAGGTACTCTGGAAGATTGATTATATAAAGAAGGCAACTTGAGGCACTGCTTGATGGTTTAAAGACTGTACCAAGCATGGAGCACCTGCAGAGCCTCTTGGGCTTTTCAAAAAAAGCAAGCAAACAGTTTCATCAGAACTAGTATGCTGACCAAAGGATATTCTACCCAGTTAAAGAAAGAAGACAGAGGGAGGAATGTGGTTATCCATACCTATATGTATTCAGGAAAATTAAGAATTAATCCTTCATGGACTTTCTGACGGTTAGTAAGCAACTTTCTGCAATAATGGAAACAGCAGATAAAGAGCATTGTCTTGCTTTCTGTTTGTGGCCTAGGTATCATCTGTAAAACTTCAACACAATAAGGAGTTTCATTAACTTCCATATAAACCCAGGCACACTGAGAGGTTAACCTCAATAAACCTTATTTGACATCTGAGAGGTAGGTGAGGTGTTGGAGAAAGAATGCTAGACTTGGAATCAGAGGATGATTTGTCAACCATAGGATGTGGGCATGTCAGCATCTCTGATGCACAGTTCCCTCTTCTCAAAGACTCCTTTCTAGCTCCAGTGTTCTGGGATTGGAAAGAATCTATCCAGTTACGTTTCAGACATTTTTGAAGTTGGGAAGCAAGAACAAGGTCCAGTGGTTAGGAGCAAAGTGAGAATACTGCTCTTTACCCAAATCCATAGTGTCTGCATTCAGACACTAGATAGATGGTGACATTCAGACTAATTTTAGGAACAGTTGGCTCCTAATGTAGAAAAGCTTCACAGGAAGCTAGGAAACCAGACCCTGTTAGAAAAAATTAGCTTAAAGCTAGCAAAGGCAAAAAATTAATATAATTCTTTTTTATTATTATTACTTATGAGTGTATGTGTGCATGTGTGTCTTAACAGACCTGATTCTAGGCACAAAAGTTAACTGCAAAGATGTAAAGAGTAGGTTTATACTTAATAATGTGGTTTATATAAGATACAAGCCTAAAAGGTGACTTATTTTAAGATCAGGAGGAAATTCCATGAAGGTAAATGAAATTGGAAAGAGTGAAGATATTCTTACAGTGAGCAGTGATCATCTGGCAAAGAATGTCTAGACTGACTTTTGTTGAAATTAAAATTAGCTCATGTACATCTACAGTAGGTGCTGAGATTTAAAGGGATGTCCTTAGTATCAATCAAAAATACCAAGTTATTTCCTTCTGGAGGAGATGATAGATGATGGATGGTTCAACTGTGCCCAATTTGTGGATTATGGTTCACTGTTTCAACTGTTCGCTGATCTTTTTACGATCACAGAGTCTGTCTTTTTTGGATTCAAAGACTCAGTTGAATGGGCCTCCGAGTACACTAGTATAATGAGTATCGGAAGCATAAGTCCTCAGTACTTTGCCAATGAGTCATCCTCTGATTCCACACATGAACAATTTTAACAGTCAAAAAAGATTTTCTTTATTTCAGTTCAAATCTGTTTCTCTCAAGTCACTGTTCCTAGTTTTGCCCTATGGGCCTAAAGCCAACTAGGGACAATCCCTTTTCTATATGACAAGGCCTCAAATATTAATATAATATTCCCATGCTGCTTCTATATATCCCTAGTTCCTTCAGCCACCTCATTATATGAGATGGTTTCTAGCCAACTCAAATACTGATTTCTCTCCTCCAGATACATTCTAGCCCTTTGTATAATATAACGCTATCAAAAAAAAAAAAAAAAAAAAAAAACAACTACCAAGAAAAAATACTCCAGAAGGGCTTTGATCAATGTCCTCCAGAGATATTTTTAACCTTTCTCATTTTACTTAATATTCTTTTTTTAATGTAGCACAATATCTCAGACAAAAAAACAAAACAAAACACTTGATTCAATAGAAAAGACATTAAGAAGATACATTACCATCTGCTTTGTCAATGCACACTAAGTGAGGAACTTTGGGTCTTTCCATCTGACTTGCAGCTACAAATTTCAATGTCTTGTCTTTCTGAACTAGATGTGTGATTTCCTTGAGAACAAGAGCTGTCTTACTTTTCTGTTTGTATCCCCAATTCTTAGCACTCTGTTCTGCACAAAGTAAATACTTAATAAATGCTTTTACTTCATCAACTAATCAATTAATCCTGAACGTAGGTCACTAAAACCCCTAAGCAGTCAGTCAACAAGTATTTAAGTGCTTACTATGTATGCCAGGTACTACTCTAAGCACCATGGATACCACGAAAGTAAAATAACACAGCCCCTGCCCTCAACAAGGCTCCCATTCTAATGGCAGAGACGACGTGTAAACAACTATGCAACATATATGTGTGTGTGTACACATATACACACATACACACATACACATATAAATACATACATATATAGTATAAACGGTAGGTAATCTCAAAGGCTAGACACTAGAAATATGGGGTGGGAGATCTGGAATTCCCTCTTCAGACATCAGGATTCTTTTCTCATGAAGCAAAGATTCATTTATTCATCTATCTATATCTATCCAGCTATCTGTCTAGACAAAGAGGATTAAAGAAGGGATAGGACCTTTGACTGGGGTGGATGGAACAATGATAATTGACAACGGAGACAAAGCAATTTCTTGATTCTCTCTCTCTCTCTCTTTTTTTTTTTGCCAAAGACAAAAGTCAATGACAAAGAGTTGCTGCTATCCAAGGTAAGTAAGGCCATAGAAAAGGAGCACCATGCTGCCCCTGATGAAATCCAGGAACTGGTATGATGAGCATGACAGTCAACATTTATTAAACACCTACTAAGTGCCAGGCACTGGGCTAAGTGTTGGGGATACAAGAGGCAAAAGACTATCCTTGCCCTCCAAGAGCTCCCAATCTAATGGGGGAAGACAACAAGCAAATGCATATGTATAAACAAGCTATATGCAAGAAAAATGGGACATAATCAACAGAGGTAAGACACTAGAAGTAAAAGAGGCTGGGAAAGGCTTCCTGTGGAAGATGGGTGTTCAGTTGGGACTTAAAGAAAGTCAGAGAAACTCATAAGTAGAGTTAAAGAAGGAGAAAATTCTAGGCATGTGGAAGGGTTAGGGACAAGTTTACTTAAGGTTTATATTCAATGCACTTGATATACATTACCTCGTTTGTTCCTGTGAGGTAAGTAAGTGAAATGTTATTTTTTACCATTTGACCTATCTAGAAATTGAGCTGAAAAGCTGTGACTTGAACATATGATTTACTTAAGCAATATCAATGAGTTAATGGGAGAGTCAAGACAGGAGCAGAGTTGGGAACACTTGGCTGTCTTGAGTACCAGGACAATTATCAAACCCTGCTATAAATAACACTCTTCTATTATATTATAGCTAATTCAGATACATCTCCCTTTCTAGACAGGGCCTCAGAAGGAGATCAGTCATATTATATAGGACACACATTTTACTTGTCCAAAATATTATGTACCATTATATGATACCATATAAACCTAAGGGCTATGTAAAAGTGAACTCAAATACTGCTGTCCTCACAAAGTCACTTAATGACTCTACCCTTACCCTCTCTATTTTTGGATTAATTTTTGGATTAATCCCAAAGCAGAGTTCTTATAAATACATACACATATATATGTATTTATATATTTTACAAATTATATATGTTTGTATATATATGTATGTGTACATATACATATATATGTATATGTTTTTCATGTGAATGAACACTAGTTACTGTTACTGCCTTGCTAACACACAGCATTACTCCTGTAGGGTTCTCCACTGGAACCATTATTAGTCAAGAACATGGTTTATTTGATTGTCTCTTGTTCCCTTTCTGATTAGGTCTACATTCCAGAAAAGTTATGGCTCTTCCAAATGCTGTTCACAGAAGGCACTGCATTAAGTGAACTGAACCCTAAAATAATACATAGCCTCCAGAATTAGGTCTATAGCAATGAGAGGAAGATAAAACTAACCATTCATGTAAGAAAAATGAAGCAGATAAAAATAGCATATTGCCTAGATATGCAACATGTAACCATTCAAAGCATAGTGAAATCATATTTCAGATGGATGATGAACTGGGCCAAACAGTAGGCAGAAGAAGGTGGCACTGGATTGCATCAGGGGAACTGGACAGAGCTTTTCATGATTCCAAACTGCTTGTTGTCATGAAAGCCTCTCTCGAATTGTCTCTAATATCTTAGAAAAATCAGAAATGTGAATCACTTGAATGGTAACAGAAATTCTATCGTGACCATCAGGCAGATAAATCATGTTATTAACAGTGACAGTAACCTGCACCCAAGATGTAGTGGAAGATCAATTACTGAATATATGCATGACGGGACAAAGAGGAAGGCTGGTAATGTGGGAAGAGGGATGGACCATCCTAATAATAATGACAGCTGACTTTTCTACAGCATTCATTGTTTACAAAGCATTGCTCATATCTGATCTTGCTGGGAAATTAAAAAAAAAAAAAACAAAAACCAAAGGAAGATGCTTTCTTCCATCCTGTCTATTAAGTAGATCCTTTTTAGAGGATTTCTGAAAAAACATGTCAAGAATAGCACTGTGATGAATCACAGATCCACAACAAGAGAAAGTTACATCAGAGAGGCGTGATATGGGCCACTTACCACCCTTAGACCAGGGGTGGGCAAATGAAGGTCTGAAGACCAAATGTGGTCCCCGGATAAGGTGACTCTAAACAAAACACTCTCAAAAACAATGCACATGCTACTTACATAACAAACACACAACTACTAATCTAAATATTTATACAGTCTAAGTTGGCTACCATATCACCATTCCTAGTTAATTAAAAACAAAAGGAGAGCATCAGAAAAAGAAAACATACCTGTTGCCTATTATTGGGCATATAGGGTAGCATGGTAGATACATGAAACATTACTTCATAATCTTTATAGGTGGTATAGAGGGAATGGGTTCCTGTGGAATCCGCTGAAAACAAAATTCAATCACAAAACAAAGTTAGGAGAATAAAAAAATCTGCATCATACATTACCCAAATGCTGAAGGTCACCCTTGGCTGGAAGTCTTCAGTTTTGAAACTCAGCAAACAATATAACACCATTGAACTGCTGACCACCTATCAACAGACTCAGTCTCTCTGTCTACCCTGCCTGCAGGCTCTGCCTTTTTCTCATTCAATCTCTACTTCTCTGCCTTGTATTTTTCTTAAACTTATGATTGGGACATAGACAGAATATAGTGGGACAGTAGAGTGCTTGGGTAAGTGTGGCACTATGGGCACTGTTCTTCATATATGCAAAAGGGTTAGGGACCAGTAATGGCCAAGAGTTCCTTCATCCACTCAATACCTATGAAGACTGGCCTTTGCTGTGTAACTCTATTTGTGATGAGTTCCTGCCTGAAGGGTGGCTTATCTGAAGCTCAAGACAATGAATGAGGACTCCAAGTTATCCTAAATTATTTCATTGAGCAGTAAATCTTTTTCCTCTGAATTCTGTTTTACCCTAGCCTCCAAATGAGTAAGACAGTTATAACTAGTAATAAATCAATGAATCAAGACGTGGAAAATGAATTCAACATTTTGTGCAAGAAACTTGTACGTGTGTATATATGTGTGTGTGTGTGTGTGTATACACATATACACACAAATATATATATGTATATCTATGTATGCAACAAACTGTGGCTTCTGGATTAATCATGAACATTTAATTCATCTCATATAATTAGTTCTATTGCTGTTCAGTCACTCAATTGTGTCCAATTCTTCATGACCCATGGACCACACTGCCCATGGAGTCTCCTTGTAAAGATATTAGAGTGGTTTGGTATTTCCTTCTCAAGTGGCTTAATTCTAGGACTGGATGAAAACTGAAAATACAAGGTAATCTATGACCCACTAGGGCCATTTTTGAGATAGGTAAATAGCATAGCCATTTTGCCCAAGACCACGTTGGGGAGAAGACAGAAACTGAATCTAAGAAATCTCCCTCTCATTCCTATCTTACCCACAACCTCCTAGTTTCTCTCTCTCTCTTTTTTTTTGACAACAAGAAAGAAGCTGCTTTAACAATTGTTATTCAGCACCACCTGAAACAAAGGCATTCTTTGTATAGGCACTCAAGATACCAATCATCATAGATACAAATTACTTAAACACTCATGTAACCTTAACAATTTTTCTATTGTATTTGCTATTATTCCATTGAAAAACAGCCATTTCTGTGTTCACTTTTAAAATTTGTATAGAAAATATATCTTGTATAACCTTTAGAGACTATGAAAATTATTCAAATGAGATGATTCACTGGCTAAAGGTTAGGGCTCAAAACAGAGAGATATTGATAAATCAGCTTGCAGATTGACATACATGCTATTAATCTAATCATCTGTGCTACTGTTTAATTTTTAAAACCAAAAGGTATTTCCATCCTTAACTACTCATTAAATTGGAACAGTATATTTCTTACCTTTCACTGAAGTTCTTAGGAAGTAATATTCCATTTGGATTCCCTTGGCTAAGAGCTTTGAAATTGAACATTGGTTTGGAAGTGAGCAAGCACATTCATACAGTAAAGATAAAAGCCCCTTCAATGAGGAATTGAATTATTTGGCTCACTCATAAATGTGCTGAAGGTCACTGACCAGAATGGCCCAGGTATATTCAATTACACCACAGCCTCTTATTACAAAGGCTAAAATTTAGTAGGAGCATTACTGATGATGATTTAATAGTTCATGGTAAAAGTCTTAGGCACAAAAAATGGCAAAGGATGGAGAAATATCCATTTTTAGAAAAACCCAACTTTATAATGTGGTTCCAACTGGTCTACCCAAAGCATCATTGCAAAAGAATTTCTCAAAGCTAAATAGTCATGAAGTTTCTAGAGGAGAAAAAAACGACCTACTCTGTAAACCCTATTGCCTAAAATTTCTACACAGACACGTAACATACTGTGATTCAAGTTTGACAGCTTGCTCTCTTTGCTGTTTTTAGAAGCTAGATAACCTCCCTAATGGTCTACCTAGTTCAGACTCTTCCTTAGCTAGGCAAAGCACATGTGTATCTGGCATTGTGGCTAGAGTGCTAGACTGGGAATGAGGATGAATTGTCTTGGAATCCCACATCAGATATTTTGCACAATACCCGTCACACATTCCAATTCCCTTATATTGAATCTTATTAGAGAAAGACAGAAATTTAAGACTTTTAAGTTACTTTCAGCTTCGTCAAGTCTGTTCTCATTTTACAGAGTAAACCAAGACTCAGACAAGTTAAACGCTTATTTTAAGCAAGGACTAGAATCCAGGTCTATTTACTGTCAGGAGTCAGGTTTCTGTTATTTTTTGGACACATATTAGCAGTGATTATTCCAGGAATTATACTGTCACAATTTTTCTGCAATACATAGTTTCTTGAAGGAAGGATTACAGCTCATAATTTTCTGCATCACTGATAATGCCTAGTGTGACACATGTAATACTTAGTGGGAGCTCAAAAATGTTTCTGGATTAGCTAATTTAATAGCATTATGAAAATAGGTTAGGATTTCAGGTACATCTGTAGCTCTCTGGAGATTTCTTGGACCTCTAGGGTAAGTGCATTTGGGCAATACGCTAAATTAACCTCACAGGTCAGGGTGTTCAAATGGTATTTTAACCATTTTAGTAGTATCTTAATATTAATTAAAAGTATTGCAATGCCCACTCTATTGGGTAGAGATGTAGAGTAGTGTGGAAAGATACCAAAACTGTCTGAAAAAAATTTTAACGCCTAAACTGATTAAAAGTAGAACTCTAATGTTAGCCACATATCTTGTTACATTCAGCAATACAGAGAAGTACATTTGCTGCTTAATCTGGCGAGAGAACAGAAATAACTAACCATCGTTAGCTGAACCTCTAGAATAAACAGCATTTAGATAGGAAAAATGGGGCAGAGGAAAAAATCATAATAGTTAATATTTCCATCAAGCTTGGAGATCTGCAAGGTGGCTTTACATGTATAATCATCTCATTTGAGCCTCACATAAACCCTAAGAGGCAGGTGAGAGCACTATCCCTATTTTACAAATGAGGAAAGCAAGGATGAAAGAGGCTAAGTGACTTGCCCAGGGTCAAAAAGGTAGAAAGTATCTAATGTGAGATTTGACCCTAGGTCCTCCCTGTGCCAGATTCAGTACTCTGTCCACACTACGCCATGCTGCCTCTCAAAAAACCAGACGACCAGGAATCGGGAGACCCAGCTCCTAGGGCTTCTTTAGCAGCGTGGCATTGGGAAGAAGTCATTTTACGTCTCCGGGTGTCCATTTCCTACTCTGTAAAGCAATGGTGTCCAAACTCTACTAGAAATGGGGCCACTAACCCACATGGAGGGATTCTAGCAGGTAACACAGCATATTGACCTAGAAGATCATATAACAACATTATCTATGTTCTATTATATTTTTATTTGTTTTGTTAAATATTTCCCAATTACATTTTAATCTGGTTGTGGCCCAGCTCAGGAGTGTCCTAGCCAATGTATGTTTGACATCTCCGCTATAAATAAATTGGACTATGTAGTGTCCAAGGTAACCTCTAGCTCTAAAAAAGCTATGGTTTATTTGTATGCATAGCTGTTTTCATGTCATCTCTCTCATTAGATGATGAGATCTTACAGAATAGGGACTTGCTCACAGTCACACAGCTAGTAAGTGTCTGAGGCCAGATTTGAACTCAGGAAGAGGAGTCATCCTGATTCCAAGTTGAGAGGTCAACCTACCTGTCCATAACGAGCGCCTGCATTGTGTTTTAATCTGATTATTTTAAGTGAAATAATTCCTGTAAAAACACGCAAAGGAAAAACATGGTAGGGTGACCATGGCAAATAATTTTGTCCTAATGAAAACATTAGAAGAGCCAATCCAAAATAAGCAACAATTCCTTTGTTTTAAATAGGCTACCTCCTCAACAATGCTTGATCTGAACAGTAACAACAAAAAAAATCTGTTAAAGTTCACAGTAAAGCACGATCCAACTGCCCAATGCAAGTTTAATTCCATGAAGAAAAAATTTACATAGTTATGCATGTTAAACATTTTACAACCAAGAAGTTAATATCCTCCTTTTCCTTGTTATATACTTAATGGAAGTATATAAGAGAGAAAAGGTTTAAGAGAAAGAGAAGAACAAAGAAAGAGAATATTAAACCAGTTTCCACCCAACATAGAGATTTGGTTGTTTGTGATGATGAGATGCAGCCAAATTCTCTGAGGAACGGATTTTTTTTTTTTTCTCATCTAAAGAAATCTACAATCTTAAGCCTCCTTGTGTGCTTCTGGGGTCAAGAACACGGGCCCATGTGCTTCCAAGTGATGATTTATAAATGCGCCTAGTCCTGGAGACTTAAACTTTCACACATTCAAAACAACTTACTTTTAGTATCTAGCTGAGCTCGGTATTTGCTAAAACCTTTCAGCCGTACTCTTTGGCCCAGAAGATCCAGGAATTCTTCAAAAGCAGGTCCTGCTGTCTCATTGTTATACATCTCTTCCTCGGTGCCCTGGCCTGCTTTGCAATAAAGGATACCAATCTTGTGTTGAAAGCTCAGCTGAAATGAAAAGAATTTTTAAAAAAAGCAATTACTTGGCAAAGAGTGTCAGGCAGCATCTCTGAGTAAAATTAAAGCTACAGAAGCTTAGAGTTATGTTTTCAGAAAAGCTAGCCAGAACAATCCCCAGAGGTAAGATGATAATCAGCTGTTAACGGACATGACGTTCCAGAAAAACACAACAAAATCTCCACTATGAGAAAAAAATTCATGAGACAAAGACTGGAGAAACGTGTATTTTTAAAGAGGAAAAGAATATAATTGATGGCCACTTGTGATTAGCCAGTTTCCCAAAAGGATAGGCAGTTCATTTCAAGGCACCCAACCAACCATTCAGCATTCACTACTGTAGAAATAGTCACGCATACTCTGTGCTATAATCAGCACTATCTAATTGTCTTTTCTTTCAGGTCACAACATAGGTTAGAAAGTATTTTCATAGACTATTAGCTTTTAAAAGCTTCTCCTGCCTAGTCCTTAATAATTAACCTTTTTATGCCAGATTTTACACACACACACATATATGGGGATGTGTGTGTTTGTATTCAAATACATATACACACATATATATGTAAATAGACCAGTATCACAAAATATGAGTACCAGAAGGGGTACAGCAAATATCTAATCCAACACCATTGTTTTTAACTTGTGAGAAAACCATAGGGGTTGGGAAAGAGAATGTGTTTCTACGAAGCTACACACCAAGGAAGAGGTATAACTAAGTTTGGAACAAGATGTTCTGAGTTCAAATTCTGTGTTCCTTCCATTACACCACATTTCCAGTGGTCTGTGTTTGGGTTGTAAAGCTGTAACTTTCATTAGGACAAAATACAGGGGGTGTGTGTGTGTGTGTCTGTGTGTGTGTGTGTGTGTGTGTGTCTCTGTGTCTGTGTCTGTGTGTGTCTGTGTGTGTCTCTGTGTGTGTCTCTGTGTGTCTGTGTCTGTGTGTCTGTGTGTGTCTGTGTGTGTCTGTGTGTGTCTGTGTGTGTGTATTGTGTTGGGGGGGGGCCATGCAGAGAGAAAGAATAGTAAACCTTTTTTTTACCCCATAAAAGAACCCTTGGCTACACTGTAACAGTCATTCCTTATGTTTTTCAATATCTTGAAAGGAAAACATCTGTTAAAACATACAATATACTACAAAGAAATTCAATTCTCATTGAAGAGTTCCTGCTGTGTAGATTTTTCAATCAGCCAATATTATGTCACGATGGTAGTAACTATTTTCCTTAAGTAAGTAACTGGCTCAATATTTTTCTATAAGCATTTCTCTCTCTCTCTCTCTCTCTCTCTCTGTCTCTCTCCCTCATCACAACTATGAATTTTGCTACCTGAACATCACAGATTACCATTATTACCCATTCCCATCAGATATCTATCCACAAAAACTCACATTTATTTTCAATCTGTACAATGTATCCTGATTTAAAATTCACAGCGAATAATACCAACAGAATATTAGAGAATGTTACTCATACCCTTAGAGCAACAAGACGAGAAAAGCCGTACTCCATTACTTGGCAGTGGTAATATATGGGAATGGTGGATATACATGTCTGAATAGTTAGGGAAGGCCGCATATGGGACACTACCCAAGGTCCAGTGGGAATAGCGTGTCTCCCTCTGGCCCCCCACCCCCAAGGAAGAAAAAAAAAGACATCTAGTCCTTACTATTATTTAAAGGAGCTACAATCAAATTAGATTTAGTGATTCTTTAGAAACTTTAAGACTGGTCAGTATAACATAGGAAGTTCCCATTTATCCAAATACAGTCAAAGAACAGAAGTTGCCTGAGTGATTGATTATTTTAATGAACTGAAAGTAACCAAGCTATGCAAGCTACCATGCAAGTAAACATGTGCACCATACAGAGCTGAGTAAGCTGGGTGGTACAGCAGATTGTGTGAGACTTGGTGTCAGGAAAGCCTGGTTCAAATCCAGCCTCAGACACTTACTAGCTGTGCGTTCTTGGGCAACTCATTTAACCCCCTTCTGCCTCAGTTTCCTTATCTGAAAAATGGGGATAATAATAGTGCACATCTCCCAGGGTTGTTCTGAGGATTGAGATACGATTTGTAAAGTACTTTGCAAATCTCAAAGAGTTATATTAATGCTAGCTATTATTATTATCATAGTGCCTCAAAAAATATTAAACACTAACTTTCACAGAATTAGAATTTGATACCATATGTATTTAGATAAGAATTATAGCACCCCAGTTTTAGAGATGGACATGGTCTTAGAGGTCATCTAGTCTAATCCTCAGCTAAATGGTGCAGTAAAGCTCTGGGCCTGAAGTTAGGAAGACCTGAGTTCAAATCCAGCTTCGGATATGTACTAGCTGTGTGACCCTGGGCAAGTCACTTAATCCTGTTGGCCTCAGTTTCCTCATCTGTAAAATAAGCGAGAGAAGGAAATGGCAAACCACTCCAGTATCTCTGCCAATGAAACCCCAAACAGTGTCGTGAAGAGTCAGCCAGGACTGAAAAAGACTGAACAACAATAAAAGTCAAATCCTCTCATCTTATATAAAGGGAAGAAATAGAGACCCTGAGTGGTTAAGTCGTTTCCCCAAGATCATGAAGGCAATAAGTGGCAGGAAGGAGATTCAAACAATAATTTAAATAATCTATTTTTGATGGCTTAAAAGGCACCAAGAGGGGGCTGAAGAAACTTAGGCTCTAGTTCTGAGTTTCAATCAAGCCATTAAGGACTTTGAAGTCCCAACTATGTATGTACGAGGCCATGTTAGACACTGAGAGTGCAAACACAAAGAACAAAACAATCCCTACTCACAAGAAGTCTACAGTCTTATAGGGGAAACAACACAGACATCGAAAACACATACTCTAAGCCTAGTCAGTGGACAGATATACATATATACAGGGAAGTTTAGGAGAGAAGGCCCTAGCACTTGTGGGAAATAGGAAAAGTTTCACGCAGAAAATGGCACCAGTGTCACCATTTTTTATACCCAAAAAGTCAGTTCCATCTTCTGTGACCCTCTCTATAGCTTGTTTGGCCATGAAATGTTCCACTCTCTGTAGATCTGAAAGGCAATTTATTCCTCACTCCTCTGATTTGTTTCTGCTATCACCCTTTGGGTCTAAATCATGTATCCTTTGGAGCTTATTTTAGTGTGAGGTATCATTTGTTGGTTTAGAGATAGTTTCCAGCAGACCGAAAGTGCTTAAAGAGAGAAACTCTGTGAGTCAAAGGTAATGAGAAAGTACATTGCAGCCACGGGGGAATAGTCACTAAGGAGCCACATGACTATGAACATGTTATTAAAAAAAAGCTGAAAGAATTAATACATTTAGGTTGGAGAGGAGATGATTTAAGAAGGACATTATGGCTGTGCTTGAAGGGTCATCTCATGGAGAAGAGAGCAGACCTGTCCAGCTTGGCCTGACAAGGCCAAAACAGGACACGACAGGTGGAAAATGCAGAGATAAGTACATTTAGGCTTACTATAAAGAGAAATGAACAATCAGGGTGAGCCAATAGTTGAATGGGCTGCCTTGGGAGAAGAAATGGATGGTCTTCAAAGGCTGGATAACCAATAATTAAGGGTGGTGTGAGTGGGACTGGATGGCCTCTTACATCTCTTCCAATATATTATATGACGTTGGAGGCGTCATTTCTTTCCCCTCTTAACTTCAGTTTCTTCCTCTTTAAAATAAAGGAATTGACCTAAATAATTTCTAAGGTCCAGCTTTAACATTCTATGACTTAGGTCATGATCCTACAAATGTCTCAAGAGATGCTTATAATTTTCCATTAACTCTGACATAATGTTGGTGTAGAATATATGAAAGAAATCTCTAGATAAAAAAAATTCTCTGATATTCATTTGTTTGGTTTTCTACACTCTTAGGAGTGGAGAGAATGACAAGTATATACTACCTATATATACACTGGGCAGTTATCAAGATTATGGATAAAAGGGAATCATATATACTGATGAATATAACTGGGGTAGATGCCTAACAATAATTAAATGAGATGTCATAATCTGCATATGTAACATGGAAACTTAAAATAAGAGTTAAAAATCACATTTCTTTGGACAAAATTAAATTTGCCAGATGGGCACTGCAAAAGCAATTCATTGTAACTAACATTAAGTGCTGACTATGTGCCAAGCTCAACGGTGGGCAGAGGGAGAAATGCAAAGTTAAGATGATAGGACATTTTGGAATTCCACGACAGTGACCTATCTCACAGCTATAATTTGGTAGAAATGGCTGCTAAAACTCTTCATTACAAATATGAATCCAGTCAATGAAGTGAGGTTCCCCCTAAGCACTTTTCTAAATCTTTTGAAAGTAATGCAATCTACTATAATCAATGACTCAACTGGCTCTCTGGCACATCAGAGGGCAGCACCCTGCCTTTCCTGTTCCCATTCACCATTGGAGGCTACCACCCAAAGATTCTGGTTTTACTGGCTACCCATTGAGTAAGAGGCTCAACTGAAGAGCCCGACTTCCTAAGGCTAATAAACCTCAGGCTGAGCCTGAACATCTGAATATATGGGAGAAAAGCAAGGCTCACCCTTTTGAACTGACCTTTTAACGAGTTTTAAATGAATCATAGTGATTCCCACAGTCTTGGTGTGGGAGTAGCCTAAGGCTTATTGTCCTATTTCATAATAGAACAGCTTGCTTGTCAAAATGCCAAAGTCCTTCCGTATGAAGGCACACAATGAGATGGATGGACAGAATGACCATCCCGTTTCATCTTTTGGCGATGGTGGGGGAAGGGGCACAAATGTGACATTATCATTAAGCTCTACTCCTAGGAAGAGAAGTAATGTTAGCAGGTCACATGGACAATAAAGGATAAAAAGGTGGTGAAAAGCTCCATAAATAGGTACAATCCTGCTTCTGGTCTTGTTTCAGTCTCGCCAATGTCACATTGGCCTACTATGCATGTACCTCACTTCACACAGATAAAAATAAATAAGGAAATAAATACAGAAACAAATAAGGAACGACTAAACTGTGAGAAAGGTGGTATGTATGATCTGTTGCCTTGAAAAAGAATCCTTCCATTGACAAAAGGAAAGTACCCATACGTTGATGTAAAAAATAGCTTCCATTGCGTACGTGAAATAATACATTTACAAAAATCTGTATTTTTCAAGAGTTAACTTAAATAAAGCAAAGTATACGTGTAGTCTTCTACCTCCTAAACATCCACTTTTCCTTTCTGAAGGTCCTTTGCAGACTCCACGTCCTGCGATCAAGCTCCCACCTTCTCATTCTCCCTACACCTGTGATCCTGAACCGCCCGCTCTGATTAAACAACCCCCATTCTCGATCTCCCCACTCCATGGTCACTCATGCAATCCCTTCCCATCTTCCCTAGCCCTATCAATGTTCCACTCTAAAGCTACCCACTCTTCCCACTATGCTCTGTGGAAAATGTCCTCCGTGGGTAGCCAACTCCTTTCATCTTCAGTCTTTCTTTCACCGTTCCTTTTCTCTTCTGACTCTGAGCCCTGGCTGTCATCTGATGCCACGGCCTCCAGGGTCATCCTCTGGAGCACTGACTGTACTCTCCTTCATTCTCCTCAACTCACCAGTCCAGGTGGGGGAGCAGGAACATTCCTCCCTCTGCCTCCATCACTCAGTAACCTCACTTCCTCTGAGCTTCACTCAATCCATACGTACCACCTGTTCAGAATGCTAAAAGTTGTTGTCTACTCTATGATGCCTTTCCTCCTTCCCTAAATGAGTTCAGTGCCTGGCTCAGTCTTCCTCCTCTCCCTAACGGCAGCTGGCGGCACAGAGGATGAAGTGTTGGGCCTGACGTCTGGAAGACCCGAGTTCAAATAAAGCCTCAATCACTTAGTAGTTCTATGACCCTGGCCAAGTCATGTAACCTGTTTGCCTCAGTTTCTTCTGCTGAAAATGGGGATAATAAAAGCATTTACTTGCCAGGAATTGTTGTCAGGATCAAATGAGATATTTGTAAAAACCACAACAAAAACCCTTAGCCCAGCGTCTGGCACATAGTAGGCATTATATCCATTCTTTTCCTCTTTCACTCTCCCCAACTCCTGCCCTTATTACTTCAGCCTACATCCTGATGCTTTCTCCCAAACGGCTTATTTCACACAACCTTCTCTTCAACCGCCACCTGTCTGACCACTCCTTCCCAGTCTCCTTTGCAGGATCCAGGTGATACTTTCTAACCACGAGTATCCCATGGGGATCTTTCCTGGGCCTTTTTCTCATTTCCCCTCCCTCTGTACTATTTCACTTGGATGCTATCCCATGGATTCCCATAGATTCAATTATCCCTCTTTTCCACCTTGTGGCTTCCTTTAAGTCCTAACTAAAATCCTACCTTCCACTTAGGAAGCCTTTCTCAATCCCCTTTCATAATTCCCATTCACCTGTACATCTTGTCTGTACATAACTGTTTCCATGTCATCTGCTCCATTAGACTATGAACTCCGTGAGGGCAGGATTCTCTTTTTTGCCTTTCTTTGTATCCCCAGTGCTTAGCACAGTGTCTGGCAAAAGGCTCTTAATAAATGCTGAACAGCTCTCTAAACTTAAAAAAAAACAACTACCTACAAAAAGTCTGAAAAATTACAAATAAATTTATAGAAAACACATAACAAATAATGCTTAGCAAGATGAAAGGTAAATAAGGTAGCGGATATAGGTTTGCATGTTATCCATGTATACAGTCAGGTCAGAATAAAATCTCCTAAAAGGCAAAGATCTCTTCCACTCTGGGTCTGTTTGGTATAGGCTGGATATGCCAAAAGTAATTAATCGTAGTTTTTTCAAAAAAATCAGCTTTTCTCTTTTGCAGGCATACTAAGAGTATAATGAATGAAATCATCAACAACGGCTAAATCCCTCGCAAAGTTTCTTGTCCAATGAAATTTAGTAATAGCTTGTCAGCCAGTTCCCAGATGCCAGCCAAGTTCACCCAGTGATGATTTTTTCTGACATCCATAGGTAAGTATTATGGAGATGTTGAGATGTTAAGAACTTTATGCAAGAAAATTCACTGATAAGCAAGTCTCATTCGCAACAAAGCCTCAAGTTAGCTTCTGCTACTGAAAGGGAATACAAGAAGACAGGAGAAAAAAATATTTCCATTTTTAAAACTTTTACCCCAAATTCTCTATGAAGCATTTCTCTTAAAAAAAAATTCTACAGATGCCAGCGTAACATGCTACCTGTTATTCCATTGTCCTTTTCTGCTGATATATTCATGTATTCTTTTATACTACCTTCCCATGAAATTCCTTTGTTGGCAATATGTTTCAGTCTTCTTACACTCTCTATCTTTCCATGGCCCTTGGGGTCAATTGCAATTGAAAGTCTAGTTCCTTGCTCTTATATCTGTGCCCAGCTCACTTTCCATCTGCAGGGCTCATCCAACAGATACATACTGATGCACTCAATTGGTACTTTATCAGTCAAAATATATGTCATAATCTGAATACAATGCATTCTGCATTCACTTGATTCTATCAGTGTGAATGACTAAAAGGAGGTTTCAGATTGTTTTAACTTACTGAGGTGGACTTTTACTAGTTGAATTTATGAAACATATTCCTTAAGGAGAAACTTCAATCCCGCATTTTGATGTTGACATTCTTAACTTTATTATTATACAGTACTTTATATTAATAATTATTACCCTTTCCTAACTCACACTGCATGGGCTGGAACCAATAGCCATATTTTATATCATTTTTAACTGCAATTCAAATACATTCCATCAGGGATTCCTAATTCTTACTAATTTGGCCTTCCACCTGCAGCAGGCAGTGGTGGCTGGCATTTATCTAGCGCTAAGTTTTGCGAAGCACTTCACACATCATCTCATTTGTTTCTCACGACCCTCTGGGAATAGGTGATATATATTATCTCAACTTTACAGATGAGAACACTGAGGCTAAGAGAGGTTAAGTGACTTGCTCAGGAACACATAGCTGAGACAGAATTAGAACTTGAGTCTTTCTGACCCAAAATGCAGTACTTTATTCGGTCTTCTAATGAAGAAAATGCGTTTTAGGTGACTAATAATACTGACAGTATGAGCTTATATTCTCTAAATCTCTCAGTCAACTGTACTATGAGGATGTAGTCTAATGAGGAAAATAGTTTGGGAAAAGCTGATCTCAATTTTTCTTCAACGATCCCCTCATTGTATGGGTATGAACATTCTTTGGTTTGGTTTTTCTCCCTAATTTTTAAAAACATTTGTATTTCAAGTTTTGAGTTCTAAATTCTATCCTTTCTTCCCTCCCTTCCCTCTCCACCTCCATGAGATGGTAAGCGATCAGATATACACAGGCAATTATGTAAAACATTTCCATGTTAGTCATTTTGTACAAGACAACTAGAATAAAAGAAAAAAATAAAAGAAAGTGAAAAATAACAAATGCACCGGTCATCCTGACTTGGATCTTACCACTGGACCCACATGGCTTCGGAGGAGAAAGTGAGGCTGGTGACTGAGCAGACCTCCCTCACTTCAATCCAATTCATTTGCAAGCCATGGCATCACCATTCTGAGGCCATGGTCTTCTTCAAGAGGAAAGACAAATACAGAAACAACCATATCAGTTCTTTCTCTGGAGGCAGAGGGTCTGTGTCCTCTTTAGTCTTCTGGGATTGCCTTAGATCACTGGATTGCTGAGAATAGCTAAGTCATTCACAATTCTTCATCAAATGATATTGCCGATACTGCATACCATGCTCTCCTGGTTCTGCTCCCTCCACTCTGCATCACTTCATGCAAGTCTTTCCAGATTTTTCTGAAATCATCCCGCTTGTCATTTCTTACAACACAATAATATTCCATCACAATCACATACCACAGCCTGTTTAGTCATTCCTCAGTTGATGGGCATACCCCCTTCAATTTCCAATTCTTAGTCACCACAAAAGGAGCTGCTAGAAATATTTTTAGACAAATAGGTCCTTTTACCTTTTTCTTAATGTCACTGAAATATAGACCTAGCAGTGGTATTGGTGGATCAAAGTGTATGAACAGCATAGTTCCAAATTGCTCTCCAGAATGGTTGGATCAGTTTACAACTCCACCAACAGTACATTAGTGTTTTGGTAGAACATTTAAATACCTATCTTTAAAAGTAACTTTTAAAGTATGTTTTCAAAAAAACAGTGATGAAAGTCATTCATAAGTCATGATAGACCGAAGAATTATATATATGGACACATGTACATACACATATATGTGACGTTTAGCAGAATGAGGTAGAGACAGCAGATGTTTTATTCATTTGCTGTATAATCTGCGTTGGGGGGACAAGGCAAGCAAACTTCATGCATAAATAAAACCAAACATATTGCACTGGCCAGAGATATACTATGTTAGATCATGTCATCCAAAGAACATGAAAATTCACAGGCCTTCAAGGAAACAAAAATTTGCAAAGTTTTTAAAGAACAAACCAAATATTACATAGAAAGCTTTTAAATATTTCATGCCAATGCTACCTAAATCTTACAAATATATCAAAAGGAAAAAGCACATTTAACTACTCATCTAACCCAAAAAGTAGTATTTCCCTACTTCAAAACTGAGCCCTATGTTCAACAATAATTCCTGGAATTTAGAGTTATAGTGGAGTAATCCTCACAAATGCTTTGATGATCAAGTTCAAAGTTTATGTGCTTAACCTAAAACAAAATAGTTGCACACCTTTATTCTAAGCTGCTACACAAAAGATCCCACCGCTTTTTATTTCACCCTTGTTTCTCACTGAAGTAGCTAGCCCAATAACATGTCATTTCCAAAAGAGAAAATCAACTAGACCAACTGAACAAACGTTATCCTTTTAATACCCTGAAGGGTGGGCCATGTGCCATCAAGTAGAGTCACAGGGGCCCCATGACTCATGGTTGGGGAAAATGGAACCACCTCCAGAACTCTGCTTCTAAGACAACAAGAACACAAGCACACAGGCTGAGGTCTAAGAAGCAGTGTGGTTTCTGTTACTTTATATACTTTTAAGTGCCTTCAGAAAGCAGAGAATAAATCTGCTAGACAGAAAAATAGGACATGGAATCTAAGACACAAATCTTAAGTACTTTCTATAGTTTCTCCTGAGACATCAAAGTGTATTCAAAAATGTCCGAAAAGATGGTTTCAGACTCGTGCTCATGTCAGACCAAAAGTAAACATATTTCATTATTCACACTTTGTTAAAATATTTTACTCAATTGTTCCATGGAAGTTTTGTACAGTTTAGATGATTTGCAATGACAAAGAAACAAGAAAAACAAATAACAATAAAGTTCTCAAATAGTAGTATTAGCAAGGCACTCAGACGCTCATCTAAACTAGTCCTTTAGTGTTGGAGTAACAAATAGGTTTGTTTTTGAAAGCGAAGTTACCTTACTGACCGCAACTGATCATCAATTGTGTGGATTCACTCTGAATCTTAAGGTGTCTACATCTACTTTGCTTATGGTAAATTGTTAACTTGTTAGTCCAATTAGAATAATCAGTTTTAGAAAGTCAGCCCATCTAAAACACCAAACATTCCGTGGTCTCCAAATTAGCTCTACCGCACCACACATGGATAGAGGAGTGTCAAATAATGAATACAACTTATTCTAATATAAAGGTGCCTTATACTTGTTTATCCTTTCATAGAAATTCTGAAAGTAGTCATCACTATAATTTTCTATGCTGCACAAAATTTTACAAAAAGAAGACAGTTAATTAAAAATACACTGACTATTTAGGCTTGCCTTCCCCTTCTAGCTTTAATGTCCTCAGTATTCCTGCTAAACTATACAATCTGCTATTTTATAAAACCACTCTATGCTATATACTATGTTAAAAAATTTACTAATGCTGCTCCTCAAATCTTTCCCTTCCCCTTGCCCAATCTCTCCCTGTCAACATTTTATTCGGACTTTGAAGCTCATTTCAAGTATCACTTCTTTCATATTGCTTGTGAGGATTCTCAAACGTGTCCTTGGAGAGATAGGCTGGAGTCTCAGCTTGCTTTAGATGAGATCGATAGTAACATCAATATTAATAACGACGATGGTCTTTACATAGTGTTTCAAAGTATGCAAAGGGCTTTACAAATATCTCATGAAACAAGCTTTCATTACAGATTCCTTCCCCGATAAAGGGGAGGGAATAAGCAGGAAATAAATAAGCAGGAAATAAACGTTCAGATAGCACTTACAGGATGTTTCAGGTCTCGTATTAAGCCAGGTCTCTACCATGCTGTCTCTCAATAACACACATATCACTTATAATACGAGTCCATAAGTCTTAGAACAATGGGAACCCGAAATACATAATGTGGCAATACATGCATGAGCTAATGTTGCATGAGACTACGAAAGGATACTGCAAAACTATCCGACACGTAGATTTCGAGATTTAGCTCATTCTGTTCCAAAATCACATGATTAAAATTAAATTAAATAGATCTCATTTGATCCTCACAACAATTCGGGGATGTAGATGCCATTTCACATTTAAGGAAACAAAGGCAAACAGAAGTTAGATCCTTTGTTCAGGGTCACACAGCTACTAAGTGTCTGAGACCAGATTGGAACCCAGGTCTTCCTGTCTCCAAGGTCAATGCTCTACCCAGCATGCTAGCTAGCTACCTACTTGCCCCTCATAGACTTAGACATAAACTGAGCTCCCAGAGCAGACAAAAAATAAAATACAAAGTGCCTAGGTCAAAGTAAGAAGAAACTATAAAGATAAGCTAGAACTGAATCATCCTTCCCCTGACCCCCTTGCTCCTTCCTTCCCAGCAGATTAACACACTGGTAGAGACCATGTGAAACACCCATCAGAGATAAGGCACTAGCTCCCCGATACAGCACGCCTGTACTTTTGCGTGCCTGCTGAAGGAAACCTAGAACAGATCCACTCGCTGCCAGTCCTAACTACATGAAAGCCACAGGACTGTGCAGTCCAGTTCACCTCCTGGAGGTGCCACCTCCTTTTAGATGCCACCCTCCTTTTCTCCTTATTACACTCTCAACTGATGGCCAGTTCTAGACTCTAGAAATGGCACAATTCCTGATAAAAACAGCTTTAGCTATTTCACCACACCCTTGCTTTTCGTGGTTCCTCTGAGTTCCCTGCAGCTCCAGAACCGAGGGTAGATTCTGACAGATTCCAACCTTGACCACCCTTCAGGGTCACAAGAAGGCCCCTTTAGCCTCCATATTCTCCATTCTCCTGCATGTATGCACACACGAAATCTTCATCAATCTCAGTATCTGAACAGGACCTCTTCCTCAAATGAACTCCTTTTTCAACACATTCATACTTTTATAGAATTGAAGACAACAGCAGTAGTACATAGAATTTACATACGCATTTTAAGTTGCAAAGTGCTTCACAAATATTATCTCATTTTGTCCTCACAACAACTCTAGCAGGGAGGTACTATTTATTATTATCCACATTTTATAGACGAGGAAACAGAGACTGAGAAGGATTAAGTGACCTGTCCAGCGTCACACAGTTAGTAAGTGTCAGGCAGGATTCAAACTCAGGTCTTGCCTGTACTCTATCCAACGTATGGCCTAAATTCAGAGGGAGAACAAAAGACCACTGCATTTTTGTCTTTGTAGTCTCAGCACCTAGCAAGGTAACACTATGCATAGCGATGAGTGTCTTCACATGTTCACCAAATGAAATGCGTGCTCTTGCTTTAACTTTCATACTGGATTATAAGCTTCCTGAGGTCAGTGTCTGGCACTGTCATGAACTTTCCTATTCCTGTAGAACACAGCCCCTTATATATAGTGGTTAAAAATTTGAATGAATGAAAAAAGTCAATCGCAATACAATTAGCCCTTCAAGGCACTAACCACTAATTCTCATCAGTGGAAAAAGTTGGCTGACCTACCAAAGTCCTGTATGAAGTCCCCAGGCTGCAGTAGAAGGTGTCCTAGACTGTGATCACACTGTGTTCATGTATTAAAATGACAAAATACTTAGGAGGTGGCAGGAGAAGGGAGGGAAGGAGGGGAGAAGGGAGTCTGAAAAACCAAGAGAAGGAAAAAATAAAACCACACGAATGACTTACCCCTTGTTCATCAAGCTTGAGTAACTGTTCAGAGACTTTAGGGGAGTTCAAAGCCTGCCTTAGGCACTGAATGCTCAGCTCGGGAATGACATACTCGAGAACCTCTTTGAGAGGCAGCCCTCGTGCCGTGCCGTGTCTTGCAGTGGAAGGTATGGCATCCTCTAAAATGGCTCCTCGAAGCGTTGTAAGCTGTAGGGGGAAAGTGCGAGACTTTACTGAATATTTATAGCAGTAACACTTGGCTGGCCATCATTTTTAAAACATAATTTTAGTTTTACATACATATCCAAAGTATTGGTAGAGAAAGGCTGTTATTATTTAGAAGGGGACACGATGTATAAAGCGTCTTCCCGCTCCTTTCCCCCACATAGCAAAAGAAAAGCCAACAACCAAAACAGCACATTAAGATAGCAATAGCAAATGCCTAAGGAGAGTAAGTCAGGCTAATCAGCAGTGGCAGGCAGGAGGCATGAAGAGGGAGGTGGAGGAGACCTGGTCCCGGCACAATTCTGCGCTTCTGTTTCTGAAGCACCTGGGGCAACTGTCAACCCTGTCTCCTCCTTTATGTTTCTCATCTACACTCTTTTTCTTAATATCTCTTCCTAGTCTTTAGATCTATTTGAGATTTCCAGTGGCACCTACTAGCTGGTTACACACAGATCTAAAGAGATTAGTGAAACCCATCTTATAAAATGTGATCCCAAACACGTATTAATAGCCATATTTCAAGCTAATCTCTAATCTGAATATATCCTCTTGTTATAAAGCAACATAATGGAAAGAGTCCCAGGCTAGGAGTCAGAACTGAACTGCAATTTCCTGTCTTGGGCACACATTAGCTATGTGACATTAGACAATTTTTTTAAACTTTCTTCACTTAAATTTCACTTGTAAAATGAAAGGACTGAATTAGTTGAGTGTGAATCTAATAATATGTGGAGGACAGGGTACAGGCTTATGATCTCACTGATAGAGGGAACTCCAGATGAGGTAGCAGTCCTCATCTACCAATACAGGCCAGCTCTTCTACTGAACCATCTTCTTAGAGAGGTGCCTAGGGAACAGAGAGGTTGAGGATCTTGCCCAGGGTCCAAAAGCCAATATGGGTCAAAGGCCACACCTTAAACTCATGTCTTCCTGGCTCCAATTTCAGGCCTCTACCATGCTGTCTCTCAATAATATACATATCACTTACAATATGAGTCCATAAGGCTTAGAACAACAGGGACCCAGAATACACAGTGTGGCAATATATGCATGCACTAGTGCTGCACGAGACTACGAAAGGATACTACAAAACCATGTGACATGTAGATTTCGAAATTCAGCTCATTCTGCTCCAAAATCACATCTTTAAAATTAAATTAAATAGATCTCAGATTCTTCTACGAGACTAGGACCCAATGCAAGAAGCAGGTCTAATTCTTAACTAATAAATACAAATAAAACTCATTGTAAGGCTTTTATATACTATTTGTAGTAATAGTCACTAAAAGTGTGAAACCTATTTGGGTTCTTACATAAAAATACACAGTTGGTATGACTGCTCTGGCAAAACCCTCTGAGAATATGATTTTCACTATTGTGGGCTACCTATTTTTGTCTGCTGTGGTTTAAAATCATCTTAATCTGATTTTGGCATATACCCTGTCTCTTCAGCACGTCCCAAATCCTCTCTGCCTTTTGCATAAAGCAGCAATCAAAATCACTATTCCTTAACACTCACGGAGCTATACACACGTGAGAGTTGTTAAAATTGTTCCTTTCAACTAATGTGTGAAATAGGTGAGTGGTGTAACAGTGACATGTGTAAGCACAAAATCTTTGAATAATTTAAGTACAGAGAAGAGATTACAATTTGAGAACACCAGAATTCCCTTTGGGATAAAATCCTAAGAGGTCTTTTGTTTACTTATTTAAAACAAAACAAAAAACCTCTCACCCCAAGGATAATAAATGGAGAGCAGAAATACCTCACTGGTCCTGAAAGCTACCCGATAGTTGAATTGGGACCCTTCTTTTTCCTTAGTTTCTTCAAGCTTCTCTCTCCGGATGCTTACTGCCACAGGGCCCAGATTTTCATCTATTCCAAAGTAGTTTTGGTGTTCTGTAATAGAAGAGGGCAGGTGTTCAAAAGAAACCAAAGAGAATGAAAAGGCAGGCCACTGGACATCATTCATCTCATCTCTGTAGCCAGCCGTCCCTTCGGAAGCCCTGGGTACCAATGGCTGTCCAGCATGCATAATGTTCCCAGGCGTATAACAGAGAGATGTAATCGCAAACTACCTACAACTTCCCAGAAAGCAGGGAATCAGCAGGAGTCCCTTGACTTTTTTGGGGATTTAAAACTGAAACTCAGTACATCATTTACTATTAACAGGCACCCCATATTCCAGGCCTACACAACCTCTGGTCCATGGGCTGCTTACAGTCTGTGGGCACACCAAAGGATTTCAGATAGTCCACAAAAATGTACATTTTTCATGGGTCACCTGAAAACCTTTGGCATGTTGCATGTTGTGCAAGTCTGCCATATTATAAAAGTTTAGGAACAGACAAAAAATAATTAATAAAAAACTGTCATAACAAGAAGTTTAAAATAAAGAGTGGTGAAATTACCTTCAACATGGTAAAATGAATTAAATGGGACTCGTAATGAACCAGTTCTCTCTTTGGCAGAAATTACTAGACCATTAAGTCTCTGAATCACAAAATCTTATTCTGGAAGGGGTCTTTAAGAATCAGCATGCCCAACCTCCCACAAGGGCAGAAACCACCTCTATAGCATTTCTGACAAACAGTTATCTAATCTCTCTCCGAACATTACCTGAGAAAGGGGGGCTTACCTCAAGGAAGCCACCTCAAGGTAGTATCTTGCATTTTGAGAGAGCTTTAACAAATTAGAAAGTTCTCTCCTATACTGCAATTCAACCATTTAGTTAAAAACCCATTTAGAAGTCATTTGGCACAAGGCATCATGACAAGCACTTAGGGTACAAAGATGAAATAAATTACTGCTTAACCTAGAGGAGCTTTCAATCTAATAGGATAAGATAGGTGACCCAAGCAACCAGGATACTGGGAAGATGCAGTAAGTACAAAGAAGATGTCTAAAGGGTTTAATTTAATGAGTGAAGGGAGAAATAATTTTTTCTTCTTTGGGGTGAGGGGAATTGGGAAAGGTTACGTAACAAGTGTCACATGAGCTGGGTCTTAAAAAGAAGGGAACTCTAAAATGGGAATGTGACAGGAGCAGGGAGAAGAGACTGAATTCACCATATTACACAGAATGCAGGTGAAGGACAGGTCAATAGATGATGTGAACAGTTTAGTTTTGCCCAAGTGCAGAGCATGTGAAGGCGAGTATTTTGAAATAAACCTCTGAAGATAGCCTCAAATCAGACTGCAGAGCCAGGATAAGAAGTTGGTCCTATGTGTGGTACAAGCAGGAGAGAGCCACCGAAAGCTTTCAGGGAGGGGAAGGACTGAATTGGAACATTAAACAGGCAGTATTATGAAGGATGGACCAGAGAGCAAAAAGAAAAGCTCCAGCTTGGTGCAATATACCCAGAACCTGATGGCGACCTTCCTGTACCTTTAACTCATTAGGTTAAATTCTCATTCTGGTTAAATTCCTCATTCTGCAGGAAGCAGAAACGTGGTTCTTGTCTCTTTTCCATACCATAGCCTCTGAAACACTCAAAGGCAAGAATCATCTTTTTCCCCAAGACATTCTTTGTCCAGGTTTAATATCCTCAGTTTTCTCTACTATTTCTCATTTTCTGTAATTTCCAAAACCTCTCCAACCTGGTCAACCTCCTCTAAGTACATTTTAGTTTGTTAATAATATGTGTCCCTCTTAAAGTATAACAGAAAAATAAGGAAGATATTCCAGATTTGGTTTGACTATGACAAATAACATGGGGTCATCATCATAATGAATTTTATAGTCAATTAAAAGCCCCAAGGTCTTTTCATACAAACTGTTGCCATGCCAGTTCTGTCTCATATGCATGTATGTGTGTGTATATATACATACATGAATTGATTTTTTTAACCTAAGTGTAGAACTTTACACTCATACATGCAGAAATTTTTCTTACTTTTCTATCATTCTAGCTGTGATTTTTTAAATTAAAAAATTGGGAAAACTTGATTAATTTGAAGATAATACTTGTTATAAAATTTCATGGTTACACTATGGTTCAGTCTTTGGAGGAATGATTTAAATTATTAAGAAAACAGAGACAAAGGATTCATTACAACAAAGTAACATCTACAGTAATTTAAATAGACATTATTTGTGGCAGCTAATGGATAAAGACTAGAAATTCTTAAAAAAAAACAATTTACTTATTAATACCTTCAACAAAGTGGGATTACTACAGGCATCATTCTCTAGGAATGAAATTAGACCTGGACACAAGAGCCACATACATTATTTCAAGAACTGAAAAATAAATTACCTACTTAGTAAAGGCTAGACCTTATATAGTATATAACCCATAAGTCCTTTTAAAAAATGGGTGAGGGCCAAGATGGTAGAATAGAGGCATGAATTCACCCAAATTCTCCTCAATTCCCCTCCAAACAATTTTAAAATAATGCCTTTAAATAGAATTTTGGAACAGCAGAGCCAAAAAAAGGGACAGGGTGAAACAATTTTCTAGACGATGACAACTTAGGAGGTCAGCAGGAAAGGTCTGTTACACCAGGATAGTGGTCGGGTCCAGAGTGCAGCTTGGGCTATGCCACAGCAGGCCGTAGAGGCAGCTGTATCAGAGGCAGCATCAGTTTCAGGAGCTCTCAGCCCACAGACAGTAAGGAAGGCAGACAACTAGTGAGAAAGAGATTTCAGGGGACCCTTTGCCAGTTCTGGGTTCAGGACCCTGTTCCATTGCCCACACCCAGTGCCAAGTTGCATTAGTCTTTGTAGCTGCAAGATAGCAGGGGCACTGGTCACACCCAGTTCCAGGGTGGAGGAGCGTGCTTATGTTTGGTCACTTATAAGGGAGCAGAGGGCCTGGTCTCAACTCCAAGACAGAAAGGAGCACTAGCCCTTGTGGCCACTGGAGAGCAAAGGCCTGAGTCACAGTTACAGGGTCAAAAGGAGCAATAGCTCCTGTATGGGAAAAAGGTCCCTTCTTGGGGAAAGTTCAAAGCACAGGCCAGGACAGCAGTAACCATACCTCTCCTTAGATCATACTACCTTGGAGGAACTGAAAACTTACAGACATCCCCCCAAAGTAGCTGAAAACAGCAGCATGAAAAACCTGAAGCTTAGGGCAGTGACCCTACCTGCCCTCTCCCTCCAAAGGAATCCAACTTAAACATAAAGTTAAAACTAAAGAAATAAATTGGAAAATTGAGCAAAGAACAATTAAAAAAAATAACCTGACCCTAAAAAGTTATTATGATAACAGGGAAGATCAAGACAGAAACTCAAAAAATGACATGGTAAAACAGTCACAAGCAAAGTCTCAAAGGAAAAGACTTAGAACTGGATTGGAAACAAGCCCAATATGAAGTTCTGGAAAAGCTCAAAAAAGAATCTTAAAAATCAGAGAGGCAGAGGAAAAATTGGGAAAAGAAATGACAGTAATACAAGAAAATTATGAAAAGAGAATTAACACCTTGGTAAACAAACATACACACAAATACTGAAGTAAATAACAGCTTATAAGACAGAATTGGCCAAATAGGAAAAGAAGAACAAAAATACATTAAAGAGAACTCCTTAAAAATCAGAACTGGTGAAATGAAAAAAGAGGTAAAACAAAAGAACTCCTTAAAAAGTAGAACTGGTTAAATGGGAAAAGTGGTACATAAGCTCACTAAAGAAAATAATTCCTTAAAAATCAGAAGTGGAAGCTAATGACTTCACAGGACACCAAGAAAATAAAAGAAAGTCAAAAGAATAGGGGGAAAGATGGAAGAAAATGTAAAATATCTTCCTGTAAAAATGAGTTACCTGGAAAAAAGATCAAGAAGAAGTAATTATTGGACTTATTGGACCACCTGAAAGCCGTGATCAAGAAAAGAGCCTAGACATCACATTTCCAAAATTATCAAGGAAAACTGACCTAATACCCAAGAACCAGAGGGTCAAATAGAAACTGAAAGAATCCACTGATCACCTTCTGAAAGAAATTACAAAATGAAAACTCCCAAGAATATAATAGCCAAATTCCAGAGCTCCCAGATAAAGGAGAAAATTTTGGAAGAAGACAGAAAGAAACCCTTCTAATACCATGAGATCACACAAGATTTAGCAGCTTCCACACTAAAGGAATGAAGCGCTTGGAACATGACATTACAAAAAGCAAAGGAGGCAGGATTATAATCAAGAATAACTTATCCAGCAAAACTGAATAGAGTCTTTCAGAGGAAGAAAATTGGTATTTAATGAAATAGAGAACTTTCAAGCATTTCTAATGAAAAGGCCAGAGTTGAAAAGAAAATTCAACTTTCAAATGCAGGACTCAAAAGAAGCACAAAAAGGTAAACAGGAAAGAAAAATCATAAGGGATTTAATGAGGTTAAACTATTTACATATACACGTACACGTATATTTCAGTCATTTCAATCACACTGAACTCTTCAAGACCTCCTTTGGGGTTTTCTTGGTAAAGATATTGGAGTGGTTTGCCATTTCCTTCTCTAGCTCATTTTACAGATGAGGGAACTGGGGCAAACAGGGTTAAGTGGCTTGCCCAGAAAAAACTGGAAAACAGTACGGCAGAAACTAGGCATGGACCAACATCTCACCTCACATACCAAGGTAAGATCAAAGTGGGTAT
Organism: Notamacropus eugenii; assembly: GCF_028372415.1. NCBI lineage: Eukaryota > Metazoa > Chordata > Mammalia > Diprotodontia > Macropodidae > Notamacropus > Notamacropus eugenii. The sequence goes on from NC_092873.1 coordinate 391,106,889, forward strand.
ATGATTAAGACATAAAGGGTGATACCCTAAGCAAATTAGGAAAGCAAGGAATAGTTTACCTGTGAGATATAAGGAGAAGAGAGGAATCTGTGACCAAACAAGAGATGGAGAACATTATGAAATGCAAAATGGATTATAATAAATTAAGAAGGTTTTGCACAAACTAAGCCAATGCAACCAAGATTAGAAGAGAAGCGTAAAGTTGGGAAATAATTTTTACAACCAGTTTCTCTATGGCCTCATTTCTCAAATATATAGAGAACTGAGTCAAATGTATAATACAAGCCATTCCCCAACTGCTAAATGGTCAAAATATATGAACAAGCAGATTTCAGAAGCAGAAATCAAAGCTGTCAAGTCATATGAAAAAATGCTCTAAATCACTATTGATTTCACACCCATCAGATTGGATAATATGACAGAAAAGGAAAATGATAAATGCTAGAAAAGATGTGGGAAAACTGGAACACTAATGTACCATTGGTGGAGCTGAGAACTGATCCAACCATTGTGGAGAGCAATTTGAAACTATGTCCAAAAGGCAATCAAACTTTTGATACAACAAAACTATTTACTAGCTCTGTTGACAAGAAATCATAAAAAAGGAAAGTGGTCCTACACGTACGTGCACGCGCGCACACACAGACACACACACACACAGACACACACACACACACACACACACACACAGACAGACACACACACACACACACACACACACACACCCCCCAGCTCTTTTTGTGATGACAAAGATGGAGGGGATGCTCATCATTTGGGGAATGGTTGAACAAATTGTGGCACATGATCGTGATGGAACACTACTGTTCTTTAAGAAATGACATGCAGGATGCTTTCAGAAAACCCCAGAAAGACTTATATGAATTGATACAAAGTGACGTAAGCAGAGCCAGAAGAACATTGTACATAGCAACAGAAATATTTACGATGAACTGTGAATAACTGAAGTATTCTGAGCAATACAAGGATCTAAGCCAAATTCCAAAGGACTTAAGATGAAAAAGGCTATCTGGAAAAAGAAATGGTGGAACCTGAATGTAGATCACAGCATACTTTTTGTTTGCTTGTTTTCCTTTGCAACATGGCTAATTTGGAATTATGTTTAATTTACAGCAAATTGTTTACCTTCTCAATGGGGGGGGAAGATAGGGGAATCATGGGGAGAATAAAAGTAAACTTTAAAAATTTTACATGTAATTGAAAAAATATTTTTTTAAGTTTTAAAAAAAATGAATGAAGGCTACTCCAGAGCATGTGATGAATTGTCTAGAGTGTTAATTTGCATTTTACCCAAATGAATGCAAATTAAATTTAGAAGTAACAAGGGGAAGGAAAAAGATGAAGTAGGGCTGAGGTCTAGTCATTGCCTCTTACCACTAAGATTACTTGTTTCTTTAAAACAATTAAGTTTCCAAATTTTAAAGAATACATTAGAAACAGAGAATTAAATATACCTAAAAGTCATTCAATGACTTCGTAATATATGTTTTAAGAATGTACTAAATGCTCACGCGGTACAGGATTACATTCAGATCTAGTGGGAATACCTTTCTTAAACAATTAGCTTGAACCATATATTCAGTGAAGTGAATAGAGAAATACAAAAAAATGATACATACATTAACTATAACAATGTAAATAGAAAAAAAAAACAAACGAAAGCACTGAAAGTAGTGTGATTATACTGATCAAGTGACGTCAAAGAGAAGAATTTTTAAAATGTACCTTTCTCCCTCTTTGTAGAGGGGAGACGCTATAAAGTTACAGAATATTGCAAATATTGTCAGACATTTTATTAGTATTGGTTCACTAAACTGCTTTTTCCTCTGCTTTGTTTTATAATCTGTGTTAGAAGATGTGGCTTGCTCAATAGAGAAGGAAAGACTATATTAGAAGATAAAGGTGATATAAAACACAAGATAGCAACAAAAATAAGATTTTAAAAAAGGAAATGTAAAAATACATTTGAATTTGCTACAATCAGGATTTCAACTACGAGATTATGTGATATGTAAGAGTGCCTTATAATGAGGTGCTTTGAACACTTCATTACCCAAATCCATTTGGACAAGGGCCCAAGAAAGTGTTGATTTACATCAAATTCTTCTTTCTGTATCTAGATAATTGTGTTATAATAAGATTTTAGTGTATTTCTACTAGCAATATTCCCTAGGAAGAACAAAAAGGCCCATATCTGATTTTTATGTGAAGATTTAAAATTTACAAATCACTTTGTATATATTATCTCAGTTAATCCTTTCAAGAACCCTATGACACAAATAATATTGTGCCTATTTTACAGGTAGGAAAATTGGGGCCCCGAGTTTAAGTGATTAGTCCACGGTCACAAAATTATTTCAAGTCAGGATTCAAACCCAGGTTTTCTTGTATTCCAAGTCTAAGAGGTGATCTACTTGTTAAAGTAGACTAATGGGTGTATTTTAATTTCACATACATAGAGCTTGATTAAATAATTATTTTTAGATTATTATTAGTTTACGCAGCTGGTGGCTTACTGAATAGAGGACTGGATCTACAGTCAGAAGACCTGAATTCAAATCCAGACTTAGACACTTTCTAGCTGTGTGACCCTATGAACAAGGCACTTAATCTTGGCTTGTCTCAGTTTCCTCAAATGTAAAAAGGGGATTATAATAGTATGTGACCCTGACAAGTCACTTAATCTTTTTTTGCCTCAGTTTCCTCAAGTGTAACATGAGGATAATAATAGTATTTACATCACAGGTTGTTGTGAGGATCAAATACTTGTAAAAGCACTTACTTATTATATTAGCACAGTCCCTGGCACATAGGCACTGTACTAAATGTGTACTCCCTTTCCCTTCCTCCTTATCAGGCTTAGTCATTTTCTATTGAAAGGATTCGAAGTTGACTTATAAAGCAGTTAGACTGTTTATGATTTGAATTGGATAGGGTTTGAGAAACAAGTTATACAGAGTGAAAAAAAGATTCTGAAAGTCAATTTTGGAGGTGTCTATAAGGATTCAGAATATACAGGCATGTGTGAAATTACAGTACGGTAACTTATTATGTAATGATAACACAACCTTTTATATTCTCTCCTAAATATTAAGAGAAAGCATATACTTCTCATTCCTCATTTCCCAATGCCCAGAAGCAATTTATATTACTACAAACTCTCAACCGCCTTCATTATTAGAAGGTGCCCTTAGCACAGACAATTCAAGACAAGAAACCCCCATGGCTCTTCCTCTGACTTCTACTTCCTACGCAGCCTTAGCTAATGCCACCACCACCCAAAGACTGTGTGGGATGGTAGGATACTGTCCAAAAATGACTTGACTTTACCTTCATTAGGAAGGGGCTATAATAGAATGTAGGAAGTGGAATTAGACTTAGGAGACAGAGAACCACTGTTGGAGGGAGGGGGAGACTGATCAGGACACACATGGGTTACTTGTGAGTTGATGGTCCTATAATAATTAATTTACTCCAAGAACGACTATCTAGAAAAGAGCTAGGATCCAAAATTATGTAAAATAATTGGCACAAAGTCTAGACCAACATTTTAAATCATATGGACAGCTGGATGGTACAAAATACAAAGTCAGGAAGACCTGAGTTCAAATCCTACCTGCAGACATTTGTTAAGTTTATAACCCTGGGCAAGGACCCTAATTACTCTCAGACACAGTCTTTTCATCTTTGAAATGAAGCCTACCTCACAGGGTTTCAGTGAGAATCAAATGAGATAAGGGAGGTAAATTACTTTGTAAACCTTAAAGCAACATAGAAATGCTAACTACTGTGCCATCAATAAGGTCCAAATGGATAAGCCACCTAAAACTAAAAGGCCACATTAAGCAAAATGGTGAGATCTGAAGGTGCTCTCTTTCCAAGATATGGCTAAGGGGGTGAATTTTTAAATAAGGAATGAAGTCAATCATGAAGTAGGACAATTTCAGTTTTAGGAGGACATAACACAGAATGAGAGGGGAAGGGCTGGTTAAGATCTTCATCACTGAAAGGAGTAGCCAGATGAAAGAGAACAAAGATAAACAAAATACGGATGCTTAAGCTTTCGTTGTCTGCAAAATTAACTTCTGTGGAATAGCTCGTTCCTAATCACAGCGGGTAAATGGCGCACCCACTCCTATCCCCAGCTATCTTACAGGGATGAAAAAATATATATATTCTTCCTCTTCTTGGCTAATTTGCACTTGGATTATAGACTGATCACTATAATAAAAGTGATAAAAGAAATACATCTACAGAGTTTTATGCTTCAGTAGCTGTTTTCTATGAGAGCTACCCAAGTTTTCAATTCCACTAAAGAATACAAGACGTTAACTGAATTTCTTACAAACTCCAATTTTGCTGCTAAGTAATGTCATACATAATCTATCATTTATACAGGATCTCTCTGTACAATACTTAAAAAGTGAACACTGCCTATATCTTCCTCAATACCTTCATATTAGAGGTTAACCTTTCAGGAACTTCTTTCATAAAAGGTCAGTTTATTAATCTGTATTGCAAGGACCTCTCTCCACATGAAGATGATAAGAAAGCCTTACTGGGGATCTATGCATTTATACCCCTCTGCCCATCCAAAGCTCTTCATGCCTTCAAGCAGGTGATTTTCATCCAATTGCTAAGGACAAAAGTGGAATGGAAGCTTCCACATGGGCATATCTTGAAATGAGTGCTGAGATGCTGAATGAAGGTCCATAAATTATGAAAAAGTAACATAACAAGACAAAAAACTGGTTAACAGAGCCAATGAAAAGGCAATAGCTACATGTGAATGGTCACTCTCCTACAAAGGCAAGAGACAAGCTTCTGCAGCACAGGACTGCTTCCTGTCTTGATCTCCTTGTTATTGTTAGTTCTTCATTTTCACAGAAAACCAATGAGATCACCGGTGATGTCTCGAGGAGTCAGTGAATTGGACTTAAGTGAGGCCCTGAGTCAGTCTCACACTCTCCCCAGACAGGGCAACAATTCAAATACCTACGAAATGCCTCCCACCAGCAAGGAAGGGTGCTTAGGCCCTGGGGATACAACCATCTCTAACCTCAAGAAGTTCACATTCCACTGATGGGAGAGAGAGGGGAGAATGCAACAAGTACACAGATAAGTCAACAGAAAGTGACCTCTAGGGAAAGAGAACGCTAATAACTGGAGGAAAACCAGAAAGATTTCATATTGCAAGTGGAAGCTGAGTTCAGACTTAAAAGAAACTAGGGAACTTGGAATTCCAAAAGGTGAAGGTTAGGAAGAACTAGATTGATTACAGGCAGGTGGGAGAGAGGGGGCATTGAGATAGCCCAAGAGAAAGTTGAAGACATGGGACAGAAAATGTCCAATATGAAGACCAGCTAATTAATGGGAAAGTTTGGCTGGAACCAGGAATATATGAAAGGGAATAATATGGAATCTATATGGAATAAGTCAGATTGTGAAGGACCTTAAAATTGCAGGTTGAAGAGTACGTGTGTGTGTGTATGGGGGTATGTTTATATGTGCACACACAACACACATATCCTGTAGACAATGAAGATCCGCTGAAAAATTTTTTAGTGTCAAAGCTACTTTAGAGGATTGTTTTAGAGGGCTGCTAATCTGATAGCTGGGAAGAGGATGGATTACAGAAGGAAGAAGAGGAATTATTACAATGATCCACATAAAAGGTGATAAAAGCCTGAACTAGGGAGATAGCTGGGAGGAAAATGGGGGACAGGGGCTAGAGATGCCATAAAGGTGTAATTTTAAAGATATGGTAACAAAAGGGGGAAAGGATATCAAAGAGAGTCAAGGTTGACTTTGAAGTTGTAAATCTCAATGACCAGGATGGCAGTGGCTTCAACAATAGGGAAGTTTGGAGAAAGGTAGAGTTTGAGTGAGAAATTAGTTCTGTTTTAGACATGTTAAATTTAAGATGCTAACAGTACATACTAAGATGCTGAAAGGATGTCTAGGTTGATGGTAGGGGTAAGACATTCAATGGAGATTAGGGCTAGTTATGGAGATTTGGGAATTATCTGTATAGAAACAGTTAAACTCTAGGGAGAAAGTGATCATGAAAAGAAAAGAAGGAAAGGAAAGGAAAGAAAAGGGAAGGGAAGGGAAGGGAAAAGAAAGGAAAGGGCAGGAAAGGAAAGGAAAAAATGTCAGAATTCAGAGCCTTCAAAGCCATCTAGGTTAATGGGTAGGAAATAAATGATCTTGCCAAAAAAATCCTGAGGAACATTCAGACAGATATGAAAATCAAAACGGAGAAGTGTCACAGAAGTCAAAGAAATATATCACCAAAGAGGAAGGGGATGGTAAACAGTGTCCAAAGCTGCCCAGAAGGCAAGGATAATGAGGCCTGAGAAAAGTCACTGGATTCAGCAGTTAAGAAATCCCTGCTAACCTTGAAAGGACTATTTGTGTTGTGGCAATGGGACAAGACACTAAGGGATAACAAAGAGATGAGGAGAGCAGCTAGGCTCAGTGGACAGATTGCCGGGCCTGGACTCAGGATCTGGCCTACGACACTCGCTGCGTGAGCCTGGACAAGTCACTTAATCTTGTTTGCCTCAGTTTTCTCATTTACAATGTGAGCTGGAAAAGAAAACGGCAAACTACTCCAGTACCAAGAAAACCCCAAATGGGATCATGGAGAGTAGGACATGACTGAAAAAACAACTGAACTGGAAGGAGATGAAGAAATGAAGACCTTGCAGATGACACCTTCCTAGAATGATGCTTAATACACACGGATTGAACTGAAATCTCACAAGGACCAAAATTCATTCATATGCACTGAAAAAACTGGATAGCTCTACCATAAGAATGCAGTTAATGCTATTATTTAAATTGGGAGTTTAACTGCTCACTGTAACTCTGATAATATAAGCTCCTTGTAAAGGTTGTCTCATTATTCATACTTGTAAGCCCCAGAGGCTACAATACTGCCTGGCACATAGTAGGCATTTATTTAATATGTGTTGAGTGACAGGATGATTAACATTCTTGGTTGTAAGAAGTATGAGGGAGGAAGAAATAAGCAGTTGGAAAACCAAACAAGACTAATGATTTATTCATGTAGCATTTGCCAAGTTGCCACACAACTCAGTGAGGTAGGCAAGTATTATTCTCATTTTACAGGTATGCAAAGTGGGGCTCAGTGTTTAAGTGATTTGCCCAAGTAACACACACACACTACACCAAGTCAAATGGGCGACTCATATAGAAGGCCCTCCTGAATATGAAATCCAAAGCTCTGGCTACGTGAAAATGAAGAAATTTACAGAATAAACGTTTGTTTAGGTGCTATTTCTAAAAGAGAGACAAGGATAAACCCAGGTTTTTCCCTTTAATTTACCTTTCTGGATGCCATAGAACTATATTTCTTAAATGCTGAGTGTGCAAAGATAGAACTGCCCAACTTGAAGGAACCGCAATGAACAAGATTTGCTCAAAGTGGTGCAGTAGATAAGAGGGCGGAACCTGGAATCAAGAAGACTTGAATTCAAATCCTGCCTCAGAGATGTCCCAGCTTTGTGACCATAAGCCACTTAACCACTGCCTGTCTCAGTTTCCTAATCTGTAAAATGGGGTTAATAACAGCACCTACCTCCCAGGACTATAAGGATCAACTGAATAACATTTGTAAAGTACTTTTTAAATCTCAAAGTGCTATATAAATGACAGCTATTATTATCATTACTACTACTACCACCACCATGATTATTACAGTGCCAAGAAATAACCTCATCTTCCCGTTGAAGATCAAGACAATCTGCTTTCCTGAGACAAAGGACCAAAATGTTTAAAATATGAAGTAATCCCTCAAATAGGAGGATCACCTTTCCCCTCACAATTACATGTGAAAAGGGCTCCTAAAGCATGCATACACAGAAGACCAGAACAATCTGCTTCCAACATTTTTTTCTCTAGTTTCTGCCACATGGAACTAATAAAATGATGATTCATGCTATCTATATCCTCAGGTAGAGCCAGGCAGTTCCCCTCTACTCAAAGTTCCTTTGGAATGGAATAGAAGCTGTGTGTGGAAGGCACAGTGGTGTAAAAAGGGCAAGAACCAAGTCAGTGACATCTACCAAGGAAGGAATTTATGTGTTAGAATGGCTGTATTGTAAGATGGTGCTCCATTCACCCATGGGAATGTAATAGAATCCAACTCCATATTAATTTTCTTCAACCATTTCATAAAAACCCCAAAGAAAAGTTACCTATAAAATACCACTGGGCATGAAATTGAAAGCAAATGCAACCAAGCCTCCTCCCATATGAAGGTACATCTGATATGTAAAAGTATTCTCTAGTCTACAACTGTCACATTATCTAAGCCTAAGTGAATGAGTTTAGAATTCTGTGGCAGACTTTTCTCTCAATGACTCTCCCGAGGGACTTCCCTGACATATGATGTTCACTGTTTCTGCTTCTCTCCATCTTTTAGTCATTAAAAACAAGTACTACCCTTTCAGTTCTGGACCACCAATGTGGACACACGTTTTCTTTTAGAAAATCAAGTCTTATTTATAAACTGCTCCTAGCCCGCCCAAAGGATGGATGGCTAATGTGACCTGCCTTTTTCAGCAAACGTAATGAAAAGAGGCTGGTAGTCACTGCCTGACGATTAAAAATCATCGGGAGATCTGATATGGTAAAAGTAGTCAGGATCAAGAAAAAAATGAGTTTTAGATTTCTTTTTTGCGGGGCCAAGAGAAGAGGGGAGGGAATAGTCAGTGGTACAAAATTCTCCATTCTTGCCTTCAGTGATACTATACTGTCCCGTGTTAATAACTACTTACAGTCAAAAGGTGCCAAGAACTTTTGTCATGACACTGTGAGGAAGGTAATGTAAATATTATCCCCATTTCACAAAGGAGGAAAACAGCTACAAAAGGTTAAATGACTTGCCCACGACCAAATAGGTTAGCACTAAATGGCAGAGCTGGGAATGAACCAGAATGTGATGAAAGGCTTAGAAAAATCAAGGGCAATGTCTAATTAACCAATGGCTCCATAATAACAATATGTAGAGAAAATTCAAACACTACTAAACATATTAAACAGGTACTAGATGTCGTGCCACATTTGAGGCTTTGGGTTTTCTCATTAAGAGGATACAAACAAGTATCCAATTCCTACAAATTATTTCACCTGTCATCTGGTAATGCCTATGCTGCTGCACAAGTGACCCAGCTACACGATAATTTCCAAGGCCAGAGGACAAAAAACCTGCTTCCCTGGAACAAATAAAAATTATGGAAAATTTGAATGGATTTACTCAAGAGCAGATCATATATTAATCTATTTCAGGGCTTAATAATTCACATAAAGATGTGCATATATAATATGTGTGTATCTCCAGTAATTAAATTCAAATCATTAAGACATCTACTAAACATTTGCTATGGTGCTAGGTACCAAGGAGATAGACAAAGATGTATAAGATATTTTTTCTGCCCTTGAAGAGGAAGATATCTTGCTGAAATAAACATACAGTGGAAAAGCATGGAGTTTTGAATGTACTATCAGAGTTTATAGAAGGAATAGCTCTCTTGTAGGGAAACTGTTGGAGGAGGCAGAATTTTGTCTGAGCCTTGAAAGACAGATGAGATTTTTTAAGTGTCAGAGATTACAAGGGGGGAAGAGAGAAACAAGCCAAAGGGTGAGTCACGCGTGGGAGATCTTTGGGAAATGGCCACTAGAACAGCTCAGATGCGACGCTGGAAGAGAAGAATTAAGCCTTACTATAAAGAGCATCAAATGCCAAGGTGAGTTTGAACTTCGTTAGTAGCTAAGAGAGTCAGTGGAAGTTTCAGAACAGGGAAAATACACAATGAGATTTGTGTATTAGGAAATGTAAGCTGTCCTGAAGGCTGCCTTTAGAAGTTATTGCAATAATCTCAACAACAGGTAGTGTGTATGCCCATGGATTGTTCAACAAAGTATGGTGCAGGAATGTGATGAAATATTACTATGCTCAAATCAAAGACGAATTCTATGAATTCAGAGGAGCGTAAGAGGACTTATATGAACTGATAGTGAAGTAACCAAGGAAGCAGAACCAGGAAAACAAAGGTTACCACAATACAAATGAAAAGAAGAACAAGTACAACAAAAATAAAGGCAGTGAAACTGACACAGAGACATCTAGCTTGGCCCTAGAGCAGAGATGACAAAGCCAATCTCTTTCCCTTCCTTATGGCTAGTAGATTATTGGTACATGCAATACTGTATGTACTACTGGACATGGTTGCGGAGGCAGTTGCTTCTGTTGAACTGCTTTTTAAAAAAAATCTTTGTTACATCAGACAGTTTGCTGGGTAGAGAATGGGAGAGAGATACATCCAGAAATTAGCGTTTGGTAAAAACACACAGTATCAGTGAGAATGAGATTAATGAAATGTGTAGTGAGGACCTGAATTCAAGACAATGGCAGTGGAAAAAGCAGTAAAGAGAGTCTACAGCTAGATGGAACTCGGCATCTGTGTGAGAAAAAGAGCTGAAGAGTTTCATTTCACAGGTGGGGGAGAAAAATCCTAAAGAGAAACCTGAAGTCATACAAGTGATTCTGAAGCACAGATTAATCTAGCAAATTATTCCTCTTTCATAGTCCTGGTACAAAAATCACTGCAGAACCGTTGTGATTACATTTGTCGTAAGATGGTATTTCAGCAAAAACAGCCTTCTGATATTTAACTGCCTAATAAACCACACCATGCGCCCCCTCCCCACAAGTCTGCCAGTTTCAATATTTTCCAGTGATTAGAAATTCTCTTTGCCTGAAAATGAAAGCTAAGGCTTCCCTAAACCATTCATCCTGAGAAGTGCCCCAGAGATTCCAGCTAGACCTACCTGTCAGCCAATCTGCACTGCTCCCCACCTGGGGGGTGTTAGCACCCAAGTGCCAGTCAAAACACTCAGGCTCTGCCAAACTGTGCCTGACTGCGTGTTTTAAGACAACAGTGCCACAACTTGTGAGTGTTAATAGAAAAAGGGTGTGTGGGACTAGGGGGACTCTCCCCTTTCCTTCCCTTCTTGCCCTCATCCTACTACTCACTACCCATTCAAGAATTTGGGCTGCCCCCTCGGCCTTCTCTGCTTCCAGGGAAGTCAGCAAAGGATGTGACCAATGCAGTTGGAACCAATTTCATTCCTACTCCCTACTGGGCCACTGGGGAAGAGCTATATATAGAAGAAACAGGGGCAGAGTTCCATCAGCTCCATTGTAAGAGGAAGCAGAAAGGGATGAGGCACAGCTGGCAGTCTGCTCTCCCTCCACCCCCTCTTCTCCTCAGACCAGCTGCTACAGAAGGGTAACCTCTGAGGCCGGGCACAGAAAGAAGGATCCCAGAGAGGAAGCCACTGGTTCTACCTGTCACTGAAAAGAAACTCCATGAAGCAGGTTAAGTTTCACAGTGGGGCTGACAGAAGACTAACATGAAGGAAGTGTGGGAAAAGGAAAGAGGGAAAAAGGAAGGTGGAAAGCAGGAAAGGGAGGGAAGGAAATGAGAGGAGGAAATGGAGGAGATGGAAAAGGAAAGGGAGAGGAGGAAAAAGGGGGGAAAGAAAGAAGACAGGAAGAAAGGAAAGGCAAGAAAGGAGACCCTGAAGGGAGAGGGGGAGGAGGAGGGAAAAGGAAAGAGAGGAAGAGACATCACAGAGGACGAACACTATGAATAAAAGGAAATTTTAGTACAATGGCAATCTATTGGTCTAATCAAAGGAAAATTTGTTTAGATCTGATGTAACTCTAGATGGATGAAATTTCTGATGAGAAACCAGTCTCTTTTTCCAAGTGCTCAGGTAAGTTGCTACTATCCAACTCAATAACCTCACGCAGTTACAAAGGAAGGAGTTAGGAGAGGACGGGGTCCCCAAGCTCTCCAGTTATCTAGATTATGACCCTATTTGCATTCCTTCGAGGAGGAGGTCAGGAATGAGTTAGACATGTGGACAGCAGATGGGATGCAAACTGTGAAAATCATGGGCTCGAGAGCTGTAAGAGCCCTTAGAAACCACCTCGCCCCAAGGTCCTGAGAAAAGCATGAAGCACAAATTTAACTGAGTGACCTAATAATATCTACCACCACTAATCACTTACGTAGTACTTTTGAAGTTATACAGTGTCTCATATACATTTGATCCTTGCAACAACCCCACAAAGCAGGTGTAACAGGTGTTATTACGCCCCTTTTAGCTAAAGATGTTAAGTGACATGCATGATCACAGAGCTAGGAGGTATCAGAGGTAAGAACTCTAGCTCCAAATCCCTTATTCTTTCCATGATAACATGTATGGTCTTCTAACCTCACTGTCTTGCTTTATCATCACTTGCCTGTAACAGCTCTGGTTCTTAAAAAAAAACAAACAAAAAAGAACCCCACATTCAGGATACCAAGACTTTGCCCCATCTAGCAAAAGAGCAAAGTGGCTCTGACAGAGGTAAGGGTTGGCCAATCAATCTGATTTCAGTTCAGATAAGACGACCAATTCTCTGAGCTACCTGGTCCAAATGAACCAAGAATGTATTTCTCCAAATGTAATTCAATTCATAAACAAACAAATTTGGTATATTTTAATACATATGCTACCCAGTTAGACTGAAAAACCATCCATCCACAGGGTGGTACAGACCCTGATGGGGACAACCCAAGACTAAATTCAAGAGCCTTGGGAGTATCAACCCTTAGCTGCTTGCAAGTACCCAGGGCTCTCAGCCATCATCTTGGAAATGTAACTTAGCAACTGCTCCTGCGGGTGCTACAGCCTCATCAATTGAAGACCCATGAAAAAGAGTTCCTATCTCCAAAGTCTGTGTTATCATCAAACAGTTCAACATCAGAAACTGATATAATTAAAATGACACTAAAGAAGAATTAGCATTCTCTTTGTCACTGCACCCTGAAGAACAGGGGACTTTTCCACCTTACTTACAGCTGAAACCTCCCTTTCTATGGTCTCCCTCATTAGAATGTGAGCTCATGGAGACCCGACTCCTGTTTTTCTACTTGTATGCTCCTTGCTAAGAACAGTGCTCTGTACCTGGTAAAAGTACTTAGTAAGTGCTTCATTCATTCATTAATAAAAAGGTAGACAACTTTGATTCCCTCCACCAGGGTGGAGAGAATTGTTTTTCTGGTTTGGTGGAAAAAAAAAAAAAAGGGAAGCATGACATAAAGAGGAAGTGATCAGAGGGCAATGGTAATGAAGAAAAACCTTTTAAGGAGAAATAACTTTGGAGTCCTACCTTAACATTGATGATGGACACACACTGGCAGAAAGAAGGGCAGGGTAGTACAAGGGACGCCCCTGGAATCAGGACAACCTAGCTCAGGGGTGGGGGCCTGTGGCCTGGAGGGCACATGTGGCCCTCTCATCATCACATTCTGTGAAATCTGGGTTCAGTCAAAGAGCCACACTTGAGGACCTAGAAGGCCACATGTGGCCTCCAGGACACAGGTTCCCCACCCCAGACGTAGATTTCATGCCCACTTTGCATATTTACTAATAGTGTTCACAAAGAAGTCTCTAAAGCCTCTCTGAGCTTCCACTGTTTCAGCCACGAAATGGGGATAACAGCACCAATTGTGTCTGGCTCACAGAATTGTTTTAAGGTCCAACAGGGATACGAATGCAAGCTGTTTTATAGACTTTAAATCACTACGTCAAATGTTATTGTTGTTGCTAGAAAGGAGAGGAAACTGCCATGTGGCCAGTTACAGAATGGTCAAAGGCAGATTGCATTTCCACGTGGGGATTAGGCCAAAGATGGTTTTAGAGGGTTCTGGAAGAGTCAAATTAATGGACAGCTCTGAACAGTCATTGCTCTAGGACTATGATGCTACCAACACATACACGAAAAATTAGACACCTAAAGACAAACAAAAGGGTTTTATTTTCACTTTCAAGTATGATAACTAGGAGAACCTTTCAACCACACAAGAAAGTCTATTGAGCCTTACCTTTCCCAAAGAAAAATTTACGGTAATAGTAGGCTCCAAGGTCAATGTGTTCTATGATGTAACGTTTCACTTTCTCCCTGTGAATTGGCTGGTTTTCTCTTGGCACCTCCAAAACCGAAACACCTGCATTTGTGCAGTGGGAGCTGAGGGAGGACTCAAAGGAACAGCTTTCACCTGCAGTGGAAGAAGCTGAGTTCGCCCTAGAAAGTGCAATCCTTCTGTCTCCCTCCCCCCCTGTCTCATTCCTGAAATAGGGACAACTCAGCACAAGGTCATTGCTTTTCCCATCCCCCTCATCAGCATCGAGGTTCTCCTTGGAGTTGAGATCCTCCTTGCTTCCTAAAGGAGATTCACAGTTTCCTGCCTGGCCTGGTGTCATCTGAGTCTGTGATGCGGCTGATGCTCCAGTGGTTATATTTTTTCTTTTCCCTACATTAGCCCTTGTAGCCATGGCTTCATTGATATTAAACAAAATGCTCTGGACATCATAATGTGCAAAACACTTTTGACAATTCCATGGGCGAATGCTCCTCTCAAGCCGACTCTCCTCCAGATCGGATATGAATTTGAAAGTTTCATGCTCACTTTTGACAGTTCGCAGTTTCCGGAAAAGGGATGTTTCCACTGATTCTGATTTTAATCTCCGCTTGAAATTCTTTTCCCTGTCTCTTCCCATCAGCAGGGCATTGTCCATGTATTCCAACCCTGAGATACGGACAAATTCTCCTCTCGAAATCTGTGCCGCAGCATGAAGACTGGGAGAGATTGTAGGATCACAGTGGAAGAACTCAGGAAACCCAAATGGGGCAAGAGCTTTGTGTTCATAACTGTCTACTCTGTACCCTCTGAGCATCGCAAAAAAGTTTTCTCCCGATAAGCCTTGCCTATCGATAGAAGAAGTGCTTCCATATTCCCTATGTAGGGCTGCCCCAGTATTTGGGTTAACGGCGTTCTGGTCTAAGACGTCTTCAGCATCAATGTCACTGATGGTGACATCACTATTGCTTCTCTGTCGTATGGGGTGAAGTCCTCCTCCTCGCTGTGGAGAATGAATAAAGATATCCCCTATAGTGTACTTGGTCTCTGCAAATTCTATATCAAGCTGTTCCTCCTGCTGTCCATCACCCTGGTCATTTTGTCCATTTTGCATGACTGCCGCCGCCACCGCAGTTTCATAACTGGCTTGTGATCGGCTCTCCCATAATGACTTGCAACTTATCTCCTTAGAGCAGTCCTTCTTAGGAGGCCATTCAGATACCCTTGCTCGAACGCCCATTTTGGGCACAGCTGGCGTGCCATTAGCTGGACCCCCACTTTCACTGACATTTGAAACATTCAAAGATGTCGGAGGACCCATGTTGCCATTCAAGGCCTTAAATTTTCGAGCAAAATAATCATCCGACTGCATGGTGCGTGGAGAATCCTAAAACTTTGAAGAAGCTCTGGTGAATGGGTGCGTCTCTTCCTGGGACTGTCGTGGATCACTCGTGTCCATTCATAGGCAAGCAGTGACAAGACTTACCAGGAAGCCTGGTGCCCTTGTAATTACATTTTTTACTTACAGCATAAACAACCAGGGAGAGGTTGCTACCACATTAAATGCAGAAAGGGGACTTCTTGTAGAGTTGTGTTTTGTCAGCTGGTAGTTTTGTTTTCCTTTATTGTCTATTTGTCTATCTATCTCTCTGTGTGTATACATATATATATATTTAAAACTAAGAAGAGTTATCAGAATATCAGTTCTTCAAAGGCAAGAAAGAATCTCATCAATGCCACTTGTGATGATTTTTAAAATTTCCTTCCTGTTTGCCAGTGTTGGCATGACATCTGAGCAAGAGGTTCTTTTATCTAAAATGAAAAGGAGAAAAATTACCATTAGCAATGTACATGTTTCAGATTGAGCAAATCCTACAGTATTGCAAAAAAAAATGTTTTTGATAAAACAGAAACAAAAAAAATATAATGAATGATCACCTTATAGAATCAAAATATAAAGTGCTAGTCTTGCAAACCTCCCCAGACTTTTCTGCCATGGATCTTACATAAACTCTTTTAGGCCTATGCCTCAGTTTTTCTCCTTCCAAAGTGGGTACAGTTTTCCACAGAACTGCAGAGTTGGAAGAGATCTCAGAAATGACGTAGTCTAGTCTCCCTGTCCTGCCACCTTTCTGTCACCACAATATTTTAGAGCTCATGAGTTTGTACTTGTGAATCATTCTGTGCCTTCTAGAGGAAGAAGAACATATTAGAGAAATGAATCCAAAGCAGCAAATTTCCTTATTTTGGAGGGCGGTTCTCAGTTCCTGTGTCTGAACTGCTAGCTCAAAAGATTGATGCAGTGGTTCTCTGGTTTTAAAATCTGCTGCATTGGTATAGGAGATTCCAGAGATCTATACTCTACTGAATCTCATTCACTCCCAATTCTAAAAAGGAAAAAAGACACAATAAACTCAGACATTTACATTACAACTGAAAGTCTGCAAAGCGCTATCTGGACTTTATCATCAGATTTTTATGATGCTACAGGTATCATTATTCCCATTTTACAGATGAAGAAGCAGAAGAGGAGAGATTAAATTACTCATATATGGTTAAACAACTGGGAAGGGTCAGTAGAAGAATTCAAATTTATGTCTTATCTCCCATAATCAAGATCTGTACTCTCTCCCTTACATCATATTGTTGTTCAGTCATTTCAGTTGTGGCCAACTCTCCGTGACCCCATCTGGGATTTTCTTGGCAGAGAAACTGGAATGGTTTGCCATTTTCTTCTCCAGTTCATTTTACAGATGAAGAAACTGAGGCAGGGTTAAGTAACTTGCTGAGGGTCACACAGCTAATAAGTATCGGAGACCAGGTTTAAACTCAGAAAGATGAGTCTTCCTCACTCTAGGTCTGGTACCTTATCCACTGTGCCACCTAGCTGCCTATTATACCATCAAGACTACTCCTCCCACCATAAAAAAGCAAAGCCCCAATGGAATTAGCCAGTGAAATCAGAGTTTGATGATAAACTGAGAAAAAGCAGAGATTCATATTTGAAATGAAATTATAGTCATGTTATGCTCATCTCAAGCCTGGTATAGAGAGAGGAATTGTATATTCAGAGAGGAATTGTATATTCAGCGGGGAATTTGAATTAAATAACCTCTACAACTAAGATTCTATGATTCACATCAGTATTTCACAGTTGGAAAGGGGCCACTTGTAATCCAAACCAATTTAAGAATTCCCTCCAGAATATTCAAGTTACCTGCAAAGAAAGGCATCAAACCTTTCCTTGAAAACCTTAAGTAAGGGTTATATACTGCTTCCCAAGGCAGTCCATTCCACTTTCCTTTGGGGGGTGGGGTGCAGCTTTTAACTTCTGGGGAGATGTTTCCTTACATCAAACCTAACTCATGTGAACCTTATTTTCCTCACCTGTAAAATGGATATAACTTCTGTCCTGCCTACCTCACAGAGCTACTTTGAGGATCAAATGAGGTAAGCAAACCTTTGAAATTCAACACTATAATTAAAACAGGTAAGTAACCATATATGCAGGTGCACAAACGCAAACAGCATATCTTTGGTCACTAAAGGTAGACAGGAACTTGACATCACAATGTCTCTAACGTCTTTTCCGCAAATACATTAATCTTCTAATTATTCTGCTAATTTTAGCTGAAGTTAAAACAAAATGACTAAGTAGAACACATTTTTCCAGTTAGTGACAGTCTGAGTATTTTATTTGTTGGCTTGTGAACAAGAAAAAACTACAGTTTTTCTGGTGATAGAGATGGTAGTGGTATAACCATTTTTCCTCAACTCTGTCACAAAGAAATGAAACCTTAGTTGGAAAATTTCAAAATCTTAACTGCCTTAACAGTCTAAGAAGTGCCTCTACTTGGCTCTTAGAGGCTTTAGGACCAATGTATGGTGTTTGTGCAGGGGTGGGGATGGGGGAAGGGAGGAGATACTTTGTTGTAAAAGTTTCTTGCCTTTTCTACCTTCCCCTCCCCAACCTGAAACTGTAGCACTGAGTCTGGAGAAGGTCCCAGGGAACCTGTTCTTCCTTCAGCAATCAGGGAAACCATAATAATCTTTTAGGATGCGGCAAACAAAGATGAATGAATAGTCAGAAGCTGTTACACATAATAAGAAGAAGTAAGTACAGATGAACCTCATGATCTACTGTGGGGCAAGGAAGAGGGGAGGAGGATAACTGCACACTCTCCATCTGGCTCAGCTCTATTGTAGTGACAGAATTGTCGATATTTAAAAGCATCAGGGATGATTTTAAAACAAAAAGGACTTTCCTCCCCACCAAAACAGCCCTCTCACTAAATCATCCCAGAGAAACAGAGGAAGTGAAGACTGAGCAACATATAAGAAACAATAGCGTTCTGCGGTCAAGAAATACTTAACGACCGATTGTATTAATATATGATACATGTGCTCCACAGACCATTTCTGTTGCTTACACAATACTTAACACAACTTTTAATTTACACAATTACGTCTCATCCTTGATGCAGCACTAAGTGGGTGAACAGTAAATACCAATGGCAATAAATTCCTTTATAGGGATCTTAGCATAATTTGTAGAAAAATCAAGTACATTCAACTTCATGTGACTAAGCTATGCAACTAGGCAAAATATAGCTCACTTCTAATAACTGGA
This sequence comes from Notamacropus eugenii, assembly GCF_028372415.1. Classification (NCBI taxonomy): domain Eukaryota; kingdom Metazoa; phylum Chordata; class Mammalia; order Diprotodontia; family Macropodidae; genus Notamacropus; species Notamacropus eugenii. Next base: position 391,125,543 of record NC_092873.1, read on the forward strand.
TGTCAATTATAATGAATGAATAAAGTACTTACCAATCAATCAATAAACATCTATTAAGCACCTACTATGTATCAGGTATTCACTATATACAAAAAAAAAAAAACAAACCTGTGCTTTGGTGAATAACAGGGAATGCCAAATAAAATCTAAAGAAAATGAAAAACCTTTCAAAATTCACTTCTTTCATCTGGCTTATGAGAAAAGGAGACAAAATATAATCTAATAAATATCAATTTGGTCCCACTTTTCTTCATTTATTCCCACCTACCTCTAGCCAACGCCATTGCAGAACTCATCAAAAGAGAAATAGCCAAAGGACAGAAAATTAGAAGTAAAAAAGGTATTCCCTAAATTACCTTCCTCTAAATGTTGCAATAATCTTATTTGTACCTATTCACACACTGATCTCTGGCTTCTAGATCCTGGCATAGTTATATATGACTATAATAGTCCCGTATCTAAATGTCTTATGACTGAAAAGTGTGTGGGAGCCTGTAACTCTCAGGTTTTAGAGGAAAAGCATGAATCACTACAAAATTCTTTCTAAAAACAAAAAACATCTTATCATCATTTTGAGTTTGTAGCTAATTTCACTACAAACTAAAAGGATATAAATTTGTCATTGGGAGGGTATTCCCTGCACTGATTCTCAGAACTCTCTAACTTAGTAAAAATCTTCAAGAATTGTGGCTGAAAAATTCATCACCCTAGAGCCAACCTAGCAATGAGCCAATCTGCACTCTACTGTATTGTTGCCAGGCCTGTACGCTAAGCCAGTTTTCCCTTGTGGTGAAAGAGCAGGATTTCAATAATGCTTCAAGAGGTCAACTGTGCATTTCATGAAAGATGTAAAAGTATATCTATATCTATATATCATCAAATTAAACCCAAAGAACTACTCTGGCTCCCTCTTCTCATTACACAGATGGAAGAGTGTAGATAGAGAACACTGCGTACATTGTCAGATGTGGTTGGATGTGTTGGTTTTGTAGGAATGTTTTGGGAACTGATAAGAAAACAAAAAACATCAATAAAACTTCCATCCAAAAAGAGGGGGAAAATATAGATATGGTATATGGATAAGACACTCAGAGAAAAATCTTAAAGTACTAGAGGAACAGGAATTAAGGCATATAGAGGTAGCATTATATAAAGTAAGTTGGGTTCAACATACAGAATCAAACAATACAAAAGTTATTTTTAAAATGGGAAATTGAGTAGAAGAGAGAAAACAATGATATCAGAACACAGTGCTATTTAAACTAAATTTTAATCAAGTTTCAGTGCGTTGGCATCATAAATAACCAATAATCAAGATTAGTGTCATTGGATCTAATTGCATAAATGATACAGGGAGTGAGTGATGAGAAGGAAAGGGGAGGGGAGACAGAGGGGGAAGCAGGATTTAAGCAGAGTAGAACCAGAGGTGGATATCACTTTCTAACTCCAAATTCTGAAGTTTATCCACTAGGTGCTTTAAAAGGTATCACTTCAAACACACGAAAAAGGCAAAAATGGCAGAAGATGGAAATTTCAATGTTGGAGATGCCATGAGAACACAACCACACTAATTTATTGCTAGTGAAACTGTGAATTAGTTTAATCACTGTCCAAAACAATTTGGAATTGTCTAGCAAATCACTAAATCATCTCATACTTGTTATAATTTAGTAGTCCCACTACTGGGTTTATATCCCTCAAGAGAGGTCAATGACAGAAAGATTGGTCCCAAGTGTGTCAAAAAATTTATAGTAACATCATTTGTCATAGTAAAAAGGTAGGAATAAATTTTGCGTTCAGCATTTTGAGTGAAACAGTTGAACAAATTGTAGTATGTGAGTATAATGAAATATTATGTGTCACAAGGAAGAGAGGTGGTATATGGCCTTGCAGCTAAGACGATATGAGTTCAGTTCTGCTGCTGCCACTGCTATGTGACTGTGGACAAGTCACGTTAACATCCCAATATTCTAGACAGTTTTCTAAGATGATGTGGTGCAGAGAAATTAAAGGCCAACATCTGTAGAAAGAGATTTTTCACAGGGAAATTTCACCATATCAACAAAACCACAATCCAGTCCCTACATCTATCACAAGGAATACTAGTAGAAAGAATTTAGGGGAACCTGGAAAACTGTTATGATGTATTTTGGGTTTTTTTAAGTAAAGGAAGGAAATCCCTGGACCTATGCCTAAGAAAGATGATTCTGGAAACAGTAGGAAGGAAGGATGGTGTAGAGGGAAGAGGAGTGAAGATATTAAGATCTGTTAGACTATGTAATAGCCCACTGTTGTCGTCTAGCTGCTTCAGTCCTGTCTGATTCTTCATGATCCCATTTGGAATTTCCTTAGCAAAGTTACTAGGGTAGTTTGTCCTTTCCTCTGGATCTTTTTACAGATGAGGAAACTGAGGCAAACAGGGTTAAGTGACTTGTCTAGGGTCATACAGCTAGTAAGTGTCTGAGGACAGATTTGAACTTAGAAAGACAGGTCTTTCTGACTTCAGTTCCAGGGCTCTATCCACCACATCACCTAGCTTGCCCATGCAATAGTGCAGGCAAATGCAAATGAGAGCCTAGATTATGACAACAGTTGTGTGAATGGAACAGCCATTGTAAAATGGAATCAAAAGGACCAGGCAACTGACTAGATATTAGGGGGTAAAAGAGAGACATGAGGGAAAACTAAAATTAACCCCAAGAGTACAAAAAGGCTAATTAAATGGTGATGTCACAGAAAGACAGTGAAATCAAAAAAGAGAAAGTTTAGGAGAAAATAGACTATTTGGAGAACACTGATTCCGAAGTGCTGGTAGGACATCCAAGCAATATTCTGAAGGTGGCGAGAGATACATTTCTGGAGTTCTGAAGAGAAGATGGAAGTGGAACACAATGTGCTTGCCATCAACACAGAGATGGTAACTGAAGCCAAGAGAGTGAATAAAATGGCCAAGGGAGAAATGTGGACAACATGTGAGAGCCAAGGAGAGAATCTTGGGAAAACATCCATCTTAACATGCAGCAAAAGGAAGAACTAGTGAACACAGAAGGACTTGAAATGACCCAGACACCAAAGGACTACAAGCAGCGAGTTTAGTTAATGCCAAGAAAAACACTGGAAATTATTAAGTCCATGTATCACAAAGTCTGAAAAGGCAGATGTACATATACCAAATAAGAATTTTGTTTTCGAAGTTGAACAAAAGTTTGGCCTTAAGGAGAGTGAGATGCTTCTGCTTTCCTTCTTTGCAGAGGTGGAGGACTACTGGTTTGATATGTTGCACGTATTATCAGACTCACCTGATGGGTTGGTTAGTTTTATGAAAACCATTTTTTTCTCCCCACAAGGGATGGCCCTCTGGTTATAGGGAGCAGGAAAGGGTACATTCAGAAATTAAAGCGATGGGAGACAAAAAGTATCAATAAAAATGGTAAAGAATTTTATTTTTACCCCTTCACAATGGATACAGGATGTGCTTGTCATTCATTCATAGCTCAAACAACATAGGAAACAGTGCCAGTTCAAAGTCAGGTCAACAGACTGTACTGGGCTTTTCATTAACCCTGTCTCTTCCTTTCCTCAATTTTCTGTAATATTGTTGTCTGGTGTTCCAACACAAAGAAAGTTATCTCTTTAGGCATGTAATGCATAGAATGGTTACAGACATGATGCACATGTCTCTATATGCTCAGATTTTGAGCCAGTCTGTTCAAGATTATAGCAATTTCTTTAAGTTCCAAGTATAGTGGGGTTGGGGAATAGGAACAACACCTTATAAGTGATCCATGTTCGAACATGCATTTTCTGCCATGGATATGATCTCATTTTCTGAAAATCCAAAAAAACGACATTAATATTTATCTTTCAACAAAGATAAAATAGTCATTAGTATAAAGTTTTTCAACAGCAAACTCCTTTGGCACATTTATAACTCAATTAAAATAAATTGAATCAAAATTGATATTCCTAAAAAGGTGCATTTGGATTTGTTTTACTAGACACGATCAGCCATGCAGCATATACCAATCCTTGTAAAATCAAATCGTTACATAATCGCCTCTCCACTAAATATAAAATTTAAGTTTTTCCACTCTAAGACAGACCCTTCTTTCTCCACCTTACTCTACCCTCCAAGGGTGAAAGGAAAAATGGGGAGTGGTGGAAATAGTTTGTATTCATTTTCTAGCAGTCAAAGAATGTCACGGTCTTTTATTTAGCACACGCTCCAACACACACATTCTCTCTCTCTCTCTCTCTCTCTCTCTCTCTCTCTCTCTCTCTCTCTCTCTCCTTCTCCCCTCCATCTCTCTCCCACCCTCCCTCTTTCCCCCCTCCTCCTCTTCTCTCTCTTCCTCCTCTCTCAGGATAGAGACCTGTTCCCAAACATGGACAAGAAAAAAAGAACTGAATGGCTACATGGCTACATGTCCACTGCCAATTCCACCTAATAGGCTTGCTGCATGTTATGCAAATAACTCTCAAGTTCCTTCTACTGAAGCTACAAAGGAGTCCTTCGGAGCTAAGCCCAGCAGCTGGTTCATTTATTAGGGCTTCGTTTCACTTTAAGGTGGCACGTTGCCAACCTCCCCAGGAGGCTGGCTACACGCCTGTGAATGGTTCAGTTCCAAAACAGGATGGCAAATGGAGACTGTACAATTGGATGACCCTGTCAAAATAAGGCCACTGGACACCCCTACTTTACATCAAAACTGGAAGATGCATCTGAGTAATCCAAAAGGGCATTTATATTATTCTGTCCTTTAGAATAGGGGGGAGGGGATTAGAAGTATATCCCTCCTCTATTTTTCCTTCCCCTACCTCCCTTTCTCATCTATATTGTATCTTTTCCTCATTTTAACAGACTAGATAATTTGATTGTGAAGGCTTTGATTGGAGAATTCCTTAACAACAACAGGGCATTTTCCTCTTTTTTAAAATAGGGGTCTTTAAATTTTTGTCATGGGCTGCTTTGGAAGTATGATGAGGCCAATGGACCCCTTTTTAGAATATTATTTTAAATGCATAAAATAAAATACATAGAATGACAAAGTAATTCAATAAGGCAGAAATTCAGCTACCAATTTTTTTAATTTCATAGAGCACAGGTTAAGAAAATCCAAGCACCATTTGTCAAAGTGAGAACATGGAATTACCACAGTCAGGGGTAAAACTAATTCATAGTTGGGCACTGTTTAGTAACTGACCAATTTCTCCACGCAACCAAGGCTTGACAAGGTGGCAATGCTTCACTGAAGACAGAAGTAAATAATTTCCAGTCCTTCTGGTACTTAAAAAGTCCTATGTACTATTCATTCTTTTTCCCCAGAGAAAGAGGCCTCTAACTGCCGAGGAGGAGTTGCTTTAGGAACAACTTAAGTACATGAGTTCCCAAGGTTATTAGGAGTGATAAGTCAAATTCTGTGCCAAGGGAAATGACCTTATCAGGGCCTCAAGTACTCTGCCAGTTAATTTCCTGAACAGAGAAGCTGACCTCTTTCTCAACAAGTTTCCTCTCCTGCCCTCCTCCTGCCAAACAATGTCATTTAGAGTGGGAAACAGGAGGCTGCTGTTCATTTTAGAATGGTCATTCATTGTTCTGTGCCTCACAGAAAATTTAAAAATAAGCAGGATCTGTATATATCTACTACTAAGTTAAGCTGAATCTTGCTTCCCTCCTTACTTTTATTACCTTCCGCAAGGGTATAAAAACATGCCGTTTGTATTTTCCAGTCTTTGGCTCCATCTCACAAAATCAAAAGGCAGTGTGACCAGCTCACCATGAATAAACATTTATTAAACATCTACTGTGTGCTAGCACCGATGTCTACAAGCACCACCATCCAGTGAGACATTCTGATAAAAGTTCCTTATGAATTCATAAGATCTCCCAGGTTCTGAGTGATGATGTCCGGTTAGGAAAAAATGGAAGATACCAGGCAATGGCGGATAAAGTGCTCAAGAATCACAGAGGAATCAGAGAATTTTAGAATGAGTGGGGAAGCAAGGATTTTGTTCTCATGCAAATGATCTTGATAATAATTAAAGGAAAAGATGGATGGAAAGAAATGGAGAAAATGTGATACTTAAGCATAATTATCTTAAAATAAAATGTTTTTCCAAGTTTTCCATGAGACATCAGTGAGTCTTTAAGATTAATACTGTAGATATAATTAAGCCACTTATCAGGATTGCAGCTGTAGCAAACGGATTGAAGGCCACACAATCCACAAATTATGAGGCCAATTTAAGTAAAAATGCTTAAAATTATTATACATCAGATTTACAATAAAACTGTAACTGGGGTGGGAAAGGCTTCATTTTTATACTCATACTTCAGCTTTTATACGAACATATATGCTTGGACGGAAAACAAAGAGGACATGTTAACCATGTTCCTATCACCCCAATCCTCGTTCAAGTTAGAAAGCCTACGGAGAAGTATCTGAATACTGAGCATTTATGTCCAGCTTTGAGTGATGCTGACCTCCATATGACCTGAAATAGTTACACCTAGATCACCAATAATGATATTATAATAAATTTTATACGGAACTTTAAGATCTGCAAAGCACTTCGTTTTCCCATTTGATCCACACAATGCTGTGATGTAAGTGCTATTATTATGCCCATTTTATAGATGAGGAAAGTGAGGCTGAGTGATTAATTAATCACACAGCTGGAAAGCATCTGAGGCAGGATTTGAACTCTCTGTCCTGCTCTCTATATCCACTGTGCCACCTATCTATCTCTCAACTTGCCAATGAAGCTGCGATTAAATATATATGACACAATCCATTACTTTACCTTCCACAGTGTAAGACTATTAGAGATGAAAAGTACTTATACATTATAAAGGAGCCATAACGAATACACAGTGAACTAGGAATGTAGTCTCCCTCTAAAGACAGATAAAGTTTTGGCATCTACATTGGCAGGCAGGTAATGTTATAGTCATTCAGAACTCAAAATTGAGGTACTGCTAAGAAGTAATTAGTTTGCAACCTCTGAATAACTGTATGGGGCAAAATCATCTTCTGACATTTGATTATTTTTAATAACAATTAGTACTTCTGATAAATGGGGGAGGGTGTATAGCGGGGGAAGGAGATAGACAACATCTTCTTGCTGTAGATCCCATATCCACAGGAGACCAATTAACTTCAGGGCACTAAAATCACTTAGGGTAATATACCAACTGGTGACCTAGAAGAATGAATGCACTTAACGCAGTTAAGCTTTTGGCTCTTTTATACTGGTACTTCAACCGTAAGGCTGACTTCTGGTATATCCAATGAGAAATGGTCCTTTGGTAATTAAATCCTCTTGAAGATAATGAAATCTGAGCCTAGAGAATTCTCCTGTGGTGCAAGATGATACCAGAGCACAAAGACATACTGAGGTCCATTCATGGATCGGAGTTACGTGGTGATATTAGCACCATCATGAAGACATATGCAAGAAATTTGTGCCACAGGGGAGCCTTCAGAAGGTAGGTACATCACCTGGACTGTATTTTTTCCCTTCCCAATTGCACTTTCCTTAGCTTAATTAACTACAGGACTGCTATTTTTTTAAATTAAAGACCAACACTTGCAACTTTGGATTTACATGCTTCAGAGATTGTAAGATGAGGATCAGCTAAATGTAATTATCCCCACTTCACAAAATGAGGAAACTGAGGCAAGAAATAACTTGCCTTTTAAAGAAAATGTCTCAATGAATTCTTCAGGAAAGAAGGAGGGAGAGAATGAGGTAAGGAGAGAGGCAGAGAAGGAGGGAGAAGAGAGTGAGAGAGGAAGGAGGGGGAAAAGGGAGGAAGGAAAGAGGAGACAGGGAAAGAAGAGGGGGCAAGGAAGGAGGAAGATGAGGCCTAGATTTTCCCCATCTCAGTGGTCCATATTCCCTCTAAATAAAACCAGGAAAAGCAGTTATAATAGGACAGGTGCTATTTTTTTCTGTGTATTTAATCACTAGGATAAAATCACATAGACATAGATTGTAACTGTTAATTTCCCTCCCCCCCAAACCTGGGACTCATTTAACTTGGTATTAAAACACATTCATACCTTAAATCTTGCTTCAGGAGATGCCAAAACAGAATCCAGTTTTCAATTTTTCCATTGAAAAATTTTAAAGCTTCTCAGATTGACTGAACAAGTACAATCAGAGGCCCTTTTCCTCTAATCTCTACCTCAGAGCCTCACACAGTCAATGCCATGGCCAGGGGGTGGAAACCTTGATGTGTATTCCACATCAACAGTGGAAAACCAGGTTCTTTTGGAGACTGGTTACCTAAGACTCACTTGAGAAACAGACACATACACAAGTTTTATGGTATAAACAGTGAGTCATTTTGGTAAATGGCACTTTCTGATCACAGAGATTTTTGTCCCCCTCTGGGAAGCTGGGGAACAGCTGTGGATACTGAGAATGTCCCCATTAAAGTCTTTTAAAACAGATTTTTAAAAAGACCTCTTCCTCTTCTTCCCTTAGGAGGCTATTAGCTCATCTAGCAGTGGTGGATTTTTCACCTCTGAATTACAGTCAAAACAGTGGGGACTCATCTTTTGCCAATTAATAATTTAAGTACAGGCATTCATAACTGAGGGAAACACAACAAAGGTAAAAAATGATTCTCACTCAGTTTCCATCAGATAGAACTAACTTAAAATCATAGAAAAAACTTTCCACCCTCACAAATAGGCAAATTAAATAAAAATATTATGTTTTAACAGCAAAAATGGGAGCAGAATTTATTTGACTTGATTCCTAGTGTGAAGAAAATCAGTTTTCTCTTTTGTCTGGCAGAATGCTTTGTCCCAGTTGACTGGCAAAAAGGTGTCTAAGCATTTCATAATAAGAATTTGGTTAAATCTAGTTTAAGTGTATAAAAACCTATCTTGATAAACCTTTTCTTGATAAAACCCATCCCAAAAAGCCAACATGTCACCCTTCTGAAAAAAAAAGCCACACTAGCTCCAAGGTTGGGAAAATAACAACCCAACAGATATGACGTATGTATGAATGGCTCAAGAGTCCAGGAAAATAAGCTTAATGCAAAGAACAAACAAACAAAAAAACCCCCAAACCAACAAAAACCAAAACTCTCACACTCCGATGATCCTCCTTAGCCAATGGTACCAAGTAAACTAAACACCATTCAAATATGGAGATGCTCCTTTTCAATATACTAAATAAGTAAAAAGAAATTGCCTGCCCATCCAAATTCGGTATCCAACAATAATATCAGGTAGGGTGATCAGGCCACAGTTAGCAGTCTGCAGCATGCTCGTAAAGATTTCTTTACAGTAATTTACATGTAATACACACACAAGGCCTTTCTCACATTAAAACTAATACATGAATTATCTTACGGTGTTTAAGAAACACTTGTGATGTTTAGCACCTATCATAATATCCTAACTTAGGAATTAAGGTCACATATGATCACTGACAGGCCAGCCTAAATAAACACACTTTGCATGTATATGTATAAAATTACATATATTAAGCGTGTGTTTGCACACATATACAGAATACCATTAACCTCATCTCTTGACTAAAAGTAGTGACCTTAGATCCAACTTGCTATGCATCTTCCTTTCCTTTGGACTAATTTGTCTCCAGTCATATAGTATACACACTCTTACCTCTTAAACCCCATCCTGAAAATTATGCATTAACAGTTATGGAGCTGGTTGGAGGGTCACCAGGAAACTGAGCACGAGTTAATTATTTACTGCCTAGAACTTGTAATGGAACACACCTAACATCATGTATTTCAGCTGTCTGGTCTTACCCCACAATTCTTGTTAGCTAATTGTAGTAGACTCACACTCCTGACTGTCTGCCTATCTTACTTCTCATATTCCAAATCTTCCTGTGTCTCTCTCCAATCTCCCTTTACCACATCCTTCAAGGTGCAATGGAAACAATGCTTGACTTGGAAGCCAGAAAACCTGGGTTCAAAGCCTGGCTTTCACCTATGTAATCCTGGATAAGTCAGTTAATATCTCTGATTCTGTTTCTTTATCTGTCTTCTTCAGTCCCACCTTTGACAAAGAAAGGGTCTTCCTTGCAAAGACCAGCTGAGATCTTGTACAACCATGCATCCAAACCTCACATTACTTCAAAGCCCATGGTTAACTAGGTTGTAGCCAGCTGCTTTTAAAGTCTTCTTTACACTCCAGGAAGGGGGGGAAATCATAAAATCACACATTTAGAACTGAAAGGCACTAGTGATGGAAGGGGGAAGGGAAGGAAACCAAGGGTGGATCTTACAGCAAGTTAATTAAAAGTGGGTGTGGACTCTAAAGTAAAATGAACAATTCCTACTGCCAAATATTTTGGAAAATCTGACTCTCCCCGCCCCCCCACCCCCAACCTTGGGCATCCATCAACATATTAATAAGTCCCTTCCTTCCTCTCCCCAAACCAAAAGAAAATGCCCCAGGTGAAGTAATATGGCTTTTCTTCACTATCACACTTATTTAAGGGTTTTCACATACATTACACTTCTTTGATTAGCACAAAAATCTTGTAAAGCCAGTACAGTAGCAAAAGCAGGGGTGAATAGACATCAGCAGATCCGGTTCTAGTCTTGGTTCTGAGACTACCTATATGAATGGCCTTGATTGGGTCACAACCCGTCTGAATTTGTAAAACTGGAATATCATAAATTGCCTTCCACACTTTAGGATTGAGTGAGAGGGAGAGAGAGGAAGAGAGGGAGAGGGAGAAAAAGGAGAGGGAGAGGGAGAGGGAGAGAGAGAGAGAGAGAAGGGAGAGACCTTGAAGATAAACCCTTCATTTTATATACATAAGGAAATGGAGGCCCAGAGAGGTGATACAACACCCTCAGTTAACAAGTAACAGAGTTGGAACTAACATCTATTATGTCCCATTGCTAAATGATTAATTTATTACTGTCTTGAAAAGTATGAAGCACTTCACAAAAGTCCAAGGTATTATCATTATCATCTCACACAGATAGGAAAGTGGCTTGCCCTAGATTACCCATCATATCATTCAGATTGTCTGAGCTCTTGTCAATCTATTCACAAGGATTTATTAAGCATCTATTATGTGTCAGGCACGATTCTACAAAGAAAGGCTGGGGGGTGAGGGGGAGAGGAGAATGATCCGTCTCTCAAGGACCTCAGAGACTAATAACAACACTCGAACAAGTATGTAAAAACAAGATATATACAGGATAAATTGGCAATAATAAAGGGATTGCACCAGCATCAGGACAGATGGGAAGGGATTTCTATTACATCAAGGAAGGACATATAATAAGTTGACTCCAATTTACAAATGGGCAAACAGAGACTAATGAGGAAAGTGAGTAGGGGAACTTAGAAAGCTTTGGCAAAACCAAGTGAGAAGTAAGAATTACTAGTCTGGAATTCTACTCAGACCACTAGAATCCTACTGAACTACTTCTAAACTACTTGCTTCTATTAGAATAGTATGTTAAGCTAATTCCAGTTTTGTTTTGTTTTTTTAAACTCTTATGAAACAAATTCTTTGATTTCCTATAAGAATAATATGAAAGTCAACATAGCAAAGCAAACAAGCACATGTTGGAGACTCAAATGGGCATATGGGCCTTGTAATGGTAATGTAAGGTAAATGGGGGATGGGGGGAAGAGTTAAAGATATTCCCTGCCCATTAATAGGCCTCAGACACCTTTTGTTAATTTCTAATAAGGCACTGGATCACAAGGGTTGTACCTTCCCACCCTGAAAAGAGTATATGTACTCTAAGGTGAGGTTTTGCTTTGAGACTTCCTTTTTGGAAGAAGGTTCATATGCCAGATGAGACTCTGGGTAGCTACTCCTTAGCAGACCCCCTGGCTTTGAAAACCCAGATGCTGGTACTTAACGATGTATGTATTGTCTATGGTGAGACAGTCGGGAGCCCTGTCTATTGGTCTGTTTGTACTTTCTCTGAAGTTCAGGGTGCTGACTTTTTCCCCTGATCTAAGTGAATGACATATATGCATGATTAAACTAGATTGCTAACCTCTCAAAAGTTGCTTTCCTTTTAGAAAAGCAGATCTCTGAACCTGTACAGCATGCCCTCCTGCGTATGCCGAGGTCCTTGCTGTGACAGGCCTTTTCTAAGGTGGCCTGTCTACAGGATGATTACACTATTTTGGATAGCTGCTCTATTGTCCAGCAAACACCATCTCTACTCAGGCAGCTAACGGCACCCTGAAGCCTGGGCCTGCCCTCCTTACAGCTGCTGAATTATAACTGAATTGACTTCCAGATCAAAAAAAAAATGGGGCACAGGATAGACAATCATTCATTCTTTTCTTTCTAGTCCCATGTCTCACCATGCTGCCATCTATGAGACAGAAGGAATAGTTGCTAACTTTAACTTTCTCCACTTTGAAATAATGAATGTGTACAAGGCTCCCCTGGTAGGCCACGGTAATGTCAACATTTGGAATGAGCCCAAACAGGATTTGAGTTCAGAAGTAAGTGCTCTGCTAACCAAATGACACTTGTATTTTCCTAGATACTTAAATCTCTGCACTACAGGGAAAATATATGAGCACAGATAAGCCTGACCATGTCAAAAAAAATTAATTCCAGAAATTTCATTCAATTTTAGTCCATGCAAGGATAACCAGATAACCAGTACTTAGCAATTAGTATAGTATTACCAATATAAATAATTTTAAGTTCTTTAAGAATAGGTCAACATAATAGATCAATTCTCTAGTGGAAAGAAGGAAAACAAAAAGGAAACCTGTTGCAGGATTCTGGACCAAAGTACCATCATTATGTCTTGTCAAACTCTATGCCTCTGTCAAATGAATATATGAATGAACGACTTTTTAAAAAAGTACTGAAGTGCTTGTTATGTCACAACAAACCTGACATGAAAACAAACAGGGTACTGAACGATAAAAAATTAAAGCCAGACAGATAGGCAAATCTACATTTGTGTTTGTATGCGCACACACACATATCAAGAAAAAGGTCTAATTCCTATTACTTTAAAGCAATCCACTTATCTTACCCTCGGGGCTTATTGACCAGCCCCGGGGGAAAGGGTACTCAGTCTTCAGGAGCAGAGTTTTTGAGAAACTTAAAGTAAATTGGTAGCATCCTTCAAGATTTTTCCCCCTCCAGTCTACTTCACTCTGGTTAATCAGGTATTCATTTCCAAGGGGTAATATTCTCATTCCAGTGAACACAGAGAATGACTTCAAATTCCAGTGCACTGAAGCGAGAACCACTTCTAAATATACTTTTATTTGGGGTTTTGAAGCATGGAACTCAGGCCACATATGAAAAGAAAACTTCCATCTATTTTAGTTATACTTGCATTCCAAATAATTATGCTCAACTATCTATTCAAAATCAGCTAAGTTCACATCACCAAATAAATCTCTACTTGAAAAACTATTTGAGAAAAGATCACAAAATATTAGATATGCATATGTTAATTTATGAGTCACCGTCTGAAATGTTAACACTGTAGTCCATATTAGTATAATCAGTTGTAGACTACAAGCTACCAAACAAAGTTGTATACATGGTACAATGGAAAGAGGGCTGGATTTGGAATCAGAGAAACTGGATTCAAGTCACCCACCTCTCTCTGGATTTCAATTTTCATTTTTAAAATAAAGGGTCTATGTACTAAATTGGCTGGATGCTCTCTTGTAAAAATCTTGTGAAAATTCTCCACTAAAGTTTGAGTTTTGACAATCATAATGAAACACTTTCACCACTTGGTTTTCTGAACCAAATAGGCTTTTGTTATCAACCACCTACTTGGAGTCATGAAATACATACCATCTAAGTACGACCAATGGTGCCAAACTCAAAGAGAAGTTGTTTTCAAAGGAAGAAATCTAAGTTTTCAAACATAAAATAAATCCAAATCACTAATAATGTGAAGGATGCAAATTGAAGTATCTGGGAAGCTCCATCTCACACTGTTCAAACTGGCAAATCCAATTTAAAAACAAACAAACCAACCACAGTTGCTGGAGATGCTTCAGGGAAACACAGGTACACTGTTGGGATAGCTATGAATTGGCCCAGCTACTGCAGAAATCGGTTGGGAACTGTCCTCTAAATCACTACTTGCCCTTTGACCTTATTAGGTTTATAATCCAAAGAAACTGAAGAAAGAGGAAAAGAGCTCACTTGCACAAAAATATTTACAAAAACTATTTTTGTAATAGCAAAGAACTGAAAATTAGAGGTTTATACGAACATAATGGAATGGTACTGTGCTATAAGAAAACATGAAAGACCTGTTTCAGAGAAATCTGGGAAAACGTGTAGGAACTTTTATATGTATTTATAAGCGCAGTGAAGTGAGAACCATTTATACAGCAATATTACAAGGTAAAACAACCCAGAAAGACTTGAAAACTTTGGTCAATACAATGACCAACCATGATTTCCAAGCACTGAGATGACGATGCACGCTAACCTACCTCCTGAGGGAGAGGTAACCGATTCAAGATGCAGAAGGAAGCAAAAATTTTCAAATGTGGCCTGCGTAGGAATCTATTTTGCTAGATTATGCATACAGGTTACATTAGGGGGACAATAAGGTGTGTGTAGGGGTGTGTGTGTGTGTGTGTGTGTGTGTGTGTGTGTGAGAGAGAGAAAGAGAGAGAGAGAGAGAGAGAGAGAGAGAGAGAGAGAGAGAGAGAGAGAGAGAGAGAGAGAGAGAGAATAAACAAAGCAGAGTTAATCAGGCATTTTTTTTCATGTATGGAGAACTGAAGGCCATAAAGAATGAGAGAAAAGTTGGAGAACTTTGAAAGTTACACATGAAAGTATATAGTTAAAAAGAAAAGCAACCTCTCTATAAAGAAATGGGCAGTTTCAAATAGAAACTTTTTTCTGCTCTGCTACGTACATGGAAGTGTTCATCTTATTTGGTGTTTTTAAGTTCAGAATAAAAAACATTAAACAAAAAACCCATGAGGCCACCTGCACAAAGCTGCACACAGCTAGTGACAAACTCATATTCCTACTGGAGACTTCACTGTCTTTACTAATTGACTAAAAGAATCCTGTCAGCATGTGTGGCACGGCTGGAAAGTCTTCCCCATGACAGACTCTGCTCTTAAGAACCCAGCATACACAAAGGCTGCCCATCCCTCTGTCTGATCTGTGGCTGCAGTCACTTTGTGCAGGTTGTATCATTTACAAAATCCCAGTGTCTCAGCTCCAAACAGCCCACACGGTCCCTAATTGGTGACTGGCACGTCTGCTGCTGTTGTCTCCTGGCATTCCAAGGATCTGCTGAACCGTCTGAAGCTGCACTGAAGTATTTTCTTCTTTCCACCCAGCTTTCAGTGTGCTATTCACCTTCTGGACTCCAGGGTCAAAAGCAAATCTCTCCTTTGGCACTTGCAACCCAGTCCTCCTCTCTGGATTTATCACACATCAGTCCTCTTCAAACAGTCCAGACGTGGGTTAAATTGGCTAACTTGATGCCTCCTCTCCTCAATATGGGCTATCCTTTCTCTGCACCTACCAGTCTAGAATGCCCTCGCTCTTCTGCCAAGCCCCACCTGCTACATGCACAAGACCTTTCTTGATTCCCCGTTCCTCTATCTTCCTTATTATCTCTCTAGCTCCCCCCATCCAGTCCCATCAACATTTTTATTTTGCATCTCTTTCATATCTACACATATGGATACACCTTTTTCCCATGACAGAAAATAAGCATCTTGACAACAAGGACTTTATTTTGGTTTTTATAACCCCAATAAATAGCAAGAAGAGATGCTGAATAAATGCTTTTTGACTGATTCTGCTTCTACTGATCCCTTTCATGCACAGGGCAGCCAGCTGGCGTAGTGGGCAGAGTGCTGGGTCTGGGGTCCAGAAGGTGCATCTTCCTGAGTTCAAATCCAGCCTCAGACACTTACTAGCTGTGTGGTCCTTGACAAGTCACTTCACCCTGTGTGTCTCAGTGTCCTCATCTGTAAAAAGGGGTGGAGGAGGAAATGGCAAACCACTTCAGTATCTTTGTCAAGAAAACCCCAAATGGGATCACAAAGAATTGGACACAACTGGGGAAAAAAAAATGATTGATTGACTTTCCGCAGAGATTTGGGCTGGCGGGGACTTTAGAGATCACTGAATCCAACCTCCTCATTTCATAGGTGAGGAAGCTAAGGCACTGAGAGGTTATTACTTGCCCAAGTCACTAAGGGTCTGCGGCAGGATATGAACTCTGATCACTTTATCAGTGGGGTGGGAAACCTGCAGCCTCAAGGCCACATGTGGCCCTCTAGACCCTCAAGTATGGCCCTCTGAATCCAGACCTCACAGAACAAATCCCCTTAATAAAAAGACTTGCTCTATAAAACTTAAGACTCATTCAAAAGGTAGCATCCAAGGACCTAAAAGGCCACCTGTGGCCTCAAAGCTGCAGGTTCCCCAACCCTGAACTACACTATACTCAGCATGACCTAAATGAATGATATCATAAAAATCCAGGCTATAAGAACATCATAACCTATGTTATTGGTTAAGTCTTTTAAGAAAATAGAGCAAAGCCTCCATAACGTATCTTCTTTCTTAACTGTTATATGTCTGTAACATTTTAAGTTTTAATTATTCAGGTGCAAAATACCAAATGGGCTTGTTTCTAGCTTGCCTTGCAACCAGTGGATTACACTGATAAGAGTAAGCACAATGGAAAAAATTATCTAGAAAACAATACGTACAGAACAGGAGAGGAAGTGTGATATGGTATTTAAAAATGGGTTTTTCTGGCTGCCACTTCACAATGATGGTTCATTGAGTCTGTGGTCCACAAAAACCCCCAAATCTTCTTAAAAAGTTGTATAAAACTAATTCCCTCACTGTGTCTGTGTGTGGGGTGGGGCAGAAGACAGAGAAACAGAGACAGAGAGACAGACAAAGAGACAGACAGAGAGAGAATTTGACTTTGTGGCCTGGTGAAGACATTACATTTATCCCCACTGAATCGCCTCTAATTAGATTCAGCCCAACACTCTGGTCTATCAAGATCCCTTTGGATCCTGACTCATTCAGTGTGTTAGCTATTCCCTGAAGTTTTGTGTCATCTGCAAATGTGACAGGCATGCCATTTGCACCTTTATCCAAATCACTGATTAAAATATGAAGCAGCCCAAGGCCAGGCACAAAATCCTAGGGCACTTCCCCAGAGACCTCCTACCACATCAACCCTGAATTCTGAATCTAGTGATCAAACCATTTCTGAATCCTTCTTATCCCCCCTAAGTCCTTATGTTATTGAAAATGGAATTAACATTTATTATATAACACCCTCCACTTGCCCTGATGAGTTGAGCCCCCAGAAGGCAGCTGCTACTAATGCTTAAGGTTCTATGGATGACCCTGAGGGTCTAGGTTTCTACAACTGTTACTTCCAAGCCTCCACCTTGGTGCTTTCCATCAACAGCCAGCATTAATTAGCTTTTTTTGGCCAAGATATTTCCTAAAGTGTCATAGTGAGAAGAGCAGTTACAGAAATATCCCTGCTCTAACAAGTCTGGGGCACGCTCTCATAGATATACAGAGTCCACGGACACACACAATGTAAAAAACAATTACTCTCGAGTCAGGGCAAAGGAGAAACGAACAACTCCTAGTTATTTGAAGTTTTTTCTAGGACTTCAGGCAGTTCCCCTAGTACTCCCTCCTCATCTACACCTCCAGTCTCCTCTGGCTTCCTTTGAATCCCAGCGGATACCTGCTATAGGAAGCCTTTCCCAATCCTCTTAGTTCTGGTGCCTTCGTTCTGTTGAACATTCCTGATGTGTCTTATATATAGCTATTTTTAATATACAGTTATTTGTATGTCATCTCCCTTTCAGATCGTGAGCTCTTTGAGGGCAAGGACTGTCTTTAGCCTTTGTTTAGCATTTCCAGCACTTAAGCACAGTGCCTGACCAATCACAGGCACTTAATAAAAGTTTATTGATTAACTTATAAAGCACTCGTTAAATCCTCTTTAGCTGTGGCTTTCCCATGGGCAAGACTTGATAATTTTCTAAAGTCCATAGTCATAACTTCTCTCCCTTCTTACCAAACTGCAGTTCCTTCTCAGGAACTTGGACCCAACTCTACAACTAGAGAATTCTCTGAACTAGAACTTCTCCACTATGAGACTCACCATTACGTGACTGACCTGTGTGAAACTGGCTTGCTGCTTTTTAAAAAAAATCGCCTAAGAAGTATGACTTGGGTCTTCTCAACCAATCACAAGATGTTTCCTGTGGGGGATCACCTGCCTTTCATTCATCTGAATTTCATCCAAAATCCTCTGAAATTGATTAAGGATTTCTTCACAGATAGTTTGCACTTTTAATTGACTAGTTCCACTGAGGTGTCTGGGCCTCTTATGAAGACATTAATCGGGTTCACAATAGAACTCCATGCTTAGAACTATATGCTACAAAAACACAAAAGACAAGAAAATGAAATAAAATATTTGAAAGGTCAAGACAGGTAAAATAATTGTGCTTAATTTGCCATCAATATTCACCCCAGTTTCTCTTTAACAAGTAAGAAAATATCTAATTTGTAACCTTAAAAGAAAAAATAAAAATTTTCAATTGACTTTTCTCAAACATGTAGCTTAATACAACAAACACTTATTGAGTATCTATATTCTATGCACTAGGGATACAAGAACAAGATAAAATGGTCCCTGCTCTCAAAGAGTTCACAATCCACTGATAGAAGACAAGTGGTAAGGCTTAGTAAGGTGGTAGTGGTATCAGTGGAGATTAGGGGACAGATAAACAGATGTGCGGGTACATTGGACATTGTATATGGGAGAGAATGAGAGTCAAGGATAACTACAGATTGCAAACCAGGGTGACGAGAAGCGTAACGATGCCCTTGGTAGAAAGGAAGAAATTAAGAAAAGTGGGTTTCAGGAGAAGAAAATGAGCTCCATTTTCTACCTGTTAACTCTGATGTTCCTATTCAATGGCTAGGTAGAGACGTCAGGAAGCAAACATTTTGGTAATGTACTAGGAGAGAGATTGAATGTTGGATGTGTTGATCTGGGAGTCATCTGCATGGAGATGATAATTTGCACTCATGGGAATTGTAGGATTCACTTGCCAATCCATAAATTCATTTTGCCCTCTGCTCAAATATGTTCATATTCTATTGAATTATGTGCAAATCTTATATTAGTCTATATCACTATAGCATAACTGGAACATAAGCTACTATATGGCAAGAATGACATCATTTAACTCCACTTGTACAGTGACTAGTAGTAGCGACTGCTTTTGTCACATATAAGCTACCCAAGTGCATGCTAAATGAGTGATATAATAATCCAATCAAGCCAGCATACAAAAAGACCCTACAGGGAAGCATAGAGAGTTGTTTTGTACCCCCAACTCTTGACAATGTCATTTTGTTGAGGGTATGTCCTAAGGAAAACCAGGCATTTGTAGATTTTTCATCAGGAAGCTCTTGGTGAGGGAAAAGGATGTCACGGTCTTATATTTGTTCCCAACAAGTCACCTGTATGAGGTGAGTAATTTTACTGACCTCTGCCAGCCAAAGTGGGGACGAGAGAAGGGAGGGGAGGAGGTCTAAGAAAGAAGAGGGAAACAGGAAGATGTTAAAGCTTGCCTCATTTTTTCCTGGGGAGAGGAGGGCATATAATCTTTACTTTTGACAGAAAACGAAACCTATGCTTTTGCCTATTGTAGGTAGGGTGGAGTGCCATGGGAAATATGAAATCACCATTTTGCAACATTTTGGAGAGAAATGCTCTTCTCAGACATTAACATGACTAGTCATTGGTGATTAAGCTGGTGGTTTTTGTCTGACCCATATCCACTGAAGGTGAACTAACCTGTTCTTATAAGTCTTCCTCCAGGACCACGAGTTTCATTCTCTTGGGGAGAAGGAAGTCTCCCAGCTGCTCGTCCTCTGTTCAAAGGGCTTCTAACTGAATCACTTTAAACAACACAATTCTCATGAATCCCACTGTTAAAGCTGTCCAACCTGCCAGGGAGGTTTCTTAAAAGTCGGAAACAATCTGCTGAGTAAGAACTTAAGGATTTTCCCTTCCCTGGAGGACAAAAGCCAGTCCGTCTCAAATGGGCTAGGTACCATGACAGGAACCCGAATCTAAGTAAAAATCTCAAACCTTATCTCCTTCGCTTACTCTGAATTATTATTTCATTTT
Organism: Notamacropus eugenii; assembly: GCF_028372415.1. Taxonomy (NCBI): domain Eukaryota; kingdom Metazoa; phylum Chordata; class Mammalia; order Diprotodontia; family Macropodidae; genus Notamacropus; species Notamacropus eugenii. The sequence continues at coordinate 391,145,752 of NC_092873.1, forward strand.
TTTAAAAACCAGAGTAAATGGACAGATTACAGCAGAGTTCTTTTCCTAACATTTGTGTTTTTAATAAAAGGAAGGAAAAGACTGAAAATTGCAAGGCTGTAGACAAGAGACAGGTTAGGTGAGTGTAGGACAGGAAAGCTTCTGCTCAGTTGAATTTATTTTTAATACAGAAAAGTTTTAGAGTAGTATTCAGATTTAATAGGTAATTGTGGGAAGTCTCCATGATAAGTAAAATTCTACTCATTGGTACTCACTCTAAAGAACAGGTTTTAAATCCTTAGAATCCTAGGATTTAGAAATAGAAAGGATATTAAAGATCCCCTAATCTAACCTCTTCTTTAACAGGGGAGAAAACTGGGGCCCAGACAGATAAAGTGAGTTTTTACAGAACCATACAAAGAATAAATAATGGAGCTGGAAATAAACCCAGATATTCCACCTCCTAATCACAGGTTCATCCCTCTACACAGTGCTGGAGTGTCAAAGCAAATAATAATATAGAGAGAACTTACATAGCATACACTAGTTCATCCTCATAAGAACCCTGGGAGGAGGTGACATTATCCTCATTTATAGGTGAGGAAACTGAGGCAAATGAAAGTTAAGTGACTTGCCCTGGGTCACACAGCAAGTAAGTATTTGAGGCTGGATCTGAACTCAGGACTTACTAAGCCCAGCATTTTATGCACTGCCACCCAGAACTCTCCCTATTCCATTTCACTTTCTACTATTTCCCAAAACATATCAGCCAGCACCAATAATTAGGGAGATAAGAAAAGGATTCTGATAGGAGGTACCACTGAGCTCATCTTTGAAGAATAAGACATTAGAAATAGCTTGTACAAAGGCTGAGAGGCAAAGAATGAAAAGCCACACTCCACCTTCCTCGCCCCTACTTCTTTCCCATCTCTTTACCCCATCCACCTCCCTGTGACTAGCCCTGCTTGCATACTAAGAGCATGTATTGAACCTACCCTACAATTTCTAAAAATTGGGCTTTAAAAGGTTTTGAAGTTGAACTACCATATTATATAATAAAAGCATGAGGAGTATTTAAATTTACATGAACCTTTAAAGAGACTGATGGGTTGGATAAAGTGTTGAATTAGCTGAATCTTGAGGGAAAATGTTTTTTTTTTTAATGCATCTTCTTTAAAAGCTACATTCAGTGAAAGATGGCTAACAAGGAAGGGTAATAAGTAAGACCTACTTGATTATTTTCCTTCTATTTTCTCTCATAAGTAGAACAGTTTTGAAATTAGAAGGGGTGGAAACAACTTTGTTAGGAAGGACCTAAAAAAGTCCACAGTTGGTGAAAAGATAGTTAAGGCTGCACTATATGGGTTCAAGTCTCTAGGATGTGTGCACATGTGTATGAATACATGTGTTTATATGTGTAATTTACCTGTGTCATCTGTATGTATACATAGAAACAGGATATTTAATAAACGCTTGAGTGTATATAGATATGCTATATACATGTATAAAAATAAAACACATATGCTTTCTAGTTTCCTTTAAAATGTATCTATAGTATACATGTGTATATGTATGTATATATGTAAATATAAGATATATATTACATACATACACACATATCTCAGAAGACATTTAAATAACTTGGAGTTATAGTTTTAGAACCACCCTCAATGATCTTTGAAAAGTTTTGGAGAATGGGAGAGGTGACAAAAAACTGGAGACAGGCAAATGATTTTCAAAAAGAAGAAAAAAGCAAATTAAAGAAACTATAACCTGATAAACTTGACACAATCTCCTGAAAAATTCCAGAAAGAATTTTTCTACAGATGGCTTGTGCACACTTAGAAAAGAAAGCAGAGATCCTTAGGAATGGGCATGACTTCACTAAGAATGAAAGATGCCAAACTAACCACATTACCTTTTACTGGCAAGCTGCTAAAACCCTAGACTAGAAGAACACCAGAATAATACCATAGCTTAATGTCAACAAGCATTTCACAGTCTTTTCTGCTCTGGCAGACAAAAAAATTGAAAAAAGGCCCGCCAGTAAGAGTAAAGTTAAATGAATTTGGAACTGTATAAATGATTTTATGCAAAAAAAAAAAAAAAAAAAAAAAAGCTCATTAACACACTGGTTTTCAAACTTTTTTTTTTTAAACCAATGGCAGAAATCTTTATTTCAAACAAAGCTTCAGGGGAAAAAAGAGTAAAATTATTTAAGTTTTTAAAAATATCTCTAAAATACACCAAATAAAAGTTGAATTTTAATTTATGATTATCTTAGTGAGAAAGATGTCAGCTGCTATCAATTAAATAAACATTTGTTAAGTACTTGCTCTGCACAAGACCCAGGGCTAGGCACTAGGATTAGTGTTTGTAGCTGAGAATGCCATCAGATATGACTGTTTGTTTCCCATAAATGTCAAAATGTTCATTTTCTACTTTAATTACATAAGCAAGCATTTTGGGGGATTTTTCTCAAGTTTTTAATTAAAGTCTTCAAGAGTTTTTTAAATTTACTGTGAGTCGAAAGAAAAACATAACAGATTTATTGCTAATACAGTCAAGACTGATAGGCAACAAATTCTGGTGAAACACAAAAGTCAATGTCAGTACCACAGTGATAAAGTTAAAGGGCACATTTACCTGTTAACAATCGTGTACGTGTATGTATGTGTGTGTGTGTGTGTGTGTGTGTGTGTGTGTGTGTGTGTGTGAAAGAGAGAGAGAGAGAGAAACAGATAAAGGCAGAGAGATACACGGAAGAGTGTTAAGAATCTTGAGTTAACATGATCAAAAATAAATTATTTGTCAATATATTTGCAATTGTTTCGGAATCATGGAACTAATTTGTTTTAAATTGGTAATACAGAAAGTACAATGCATAAAAGATTACAAGTAAATCCAAACTCACCACAGAGGGGGAAGACCAGTGTTGATCTGATCAGACCTGCTCTTTAAGAAAATAATTTTTTTTTTTTGTAATGGAGAATGGGCATGTGATACCTCTTCTTTGAGGAATCACTTTGAGCTGTTTGTAGAAAAGAACATGAGCCCTAGGAACATGAGCACCACCATCCCTCCCCAGACCACAAGTCCTGCTCCCAGCTCAGTCTTCCCAATCTTCATCCATGGAAGCAGCTCTTGTGAAGACGGGGCTCGTCATTCCCACCAACTGCCACCCAGAAGGAAGGCAACCTGCCTAACCAGAGCAGTGAGGCAACCTAAGGGAGAGTTAAGAGGAAGCATGCACCAGGAAATCAATCAATTAATAAAAAATAAATTAAGTACCTACTAGGTTCCACACATTGTGCCAAGCACAGGGGATAAACAAAAGAGGCAAAAGACAATCCCTACCCTCAATCAAACCACCAGCACCCATGACCATGAACCACTACCACCACTTTTAACACCATTTCCATAAGGATCCTAGAGATAACCCTGAATCCAAGAGTCTTGGGAGTAGCCATGTTCCAAACCATCAGGCTTGCTTCCAGTTGTTGTAACCCCTGTAGCCACCATGGAGGGAAGAAATAATTGTGGAGAAGGGAAGCAACCCCCTATGTATCCTGGTAACTTCTATAGGTACTACAGCCACATCTTTGGAAGACCTCCCAAAGAAAGCTCTTACCACCAAAATTTCTGGCATTATTAAATAGTTCAACATCAGAAACTCATAGGATTTGATCAGTGGACGTGGCATTAAAGATGAGACGTTGTTACTGCTGCATTCTAAAATCCATGTGACTTTTCCATCTGACTTACAGATGAAACCTTCAAATATGTTGTTTCCCTCCTTTAGAATGTGAGCTCTCAGCGAGTAGAGAATGCTTTACCTTTTTTTGTGGCCTTGGAATTTGGCACAGTGTTTTTCACACGGAAGATGCATGATTGCTTCATTCCATCATAAACTCGAAAGTTCTATAAGAACACTGAGAAAAGTTGGATCAATGTAAACTTGGTGGAAGGCCTCTGGAAGCAGTGTGGTACAGGGAAGAGTGCTCAACATTTCAGTCAGAAGAAACCTGGATTTAAACATGGTCCTCAATACTTAACAGCTACGTGACCCTTTCACCTAAATTTCCTCATCCTATTTTGCATGCATGGCCTGCCTTACATGGCTGCTGTAACCAGCAAGAAAAAAAAAAAGCTACATAAATGAGTCATAATGGTTACCATTAAATGTAGCTTCTACTCAAGTATACATCAGAATAGTTCTGATGGCTCATCGTGACATGGAGGCAATTCTAGGTTCTCAAAGGTAACAGCAAGTTCTACACCAAACTGAAAAGGATTTTTTAATACAGACTTGATAACAGACTATACACACACACACACAAATATACATATATATGTGTATATATACATATATGTGTGTGTACATATGTATATATGCGCATATATATATATACATATACACACAGATACATACACACAGATACACATGTTTGTTGTTCAAGTACCCGACTAAGTGCTGAAAAGCTCACTACCAGACTGGACATCCAATCCCCTTAAAAATTGTTTTTGGTCCTTGGCAACTTATACGCTCAAACCCCAGTCATCATCTCTACTCTTGCCTCTCAGAAGCATAACAGATCCTGAGGCCAAGGGAACTAGAGGCACTGGACTGGCTCCCTCCAAAGGAGGGAGGTTCATCCACTCTACATAACAACATGAAGATACCTGGTACCAACAATCATAAAGTAGAGAAGGGTCGCAGAGAAGGTCTTCTTTGATCTCTTCCTTTTCACTTCCATGCCCCCATCCCCAAACCATGTCATTTCGATTCTGAGCTGTCTTCCTCATCTGTTTCATATTGGAACCTTGGATTCCAACCTTGAAACCACCCTGGGCCATGAGGTGAGTTTTCCCTCTCTTCCCTAGAACTAAGCCTCCAGGCTGCCATTTGCAAACCAGGCCCTCTCCAAATGATCCTGGCCCCCTTGCTACCTCCCCTTTCTCCTTTATCTGCTATTTTTCCCATTAGTATAAGCTCCTGGAAGGTGGAGATTTTCTTGATTAACTGTTTTTGTATCCTGGTGTCTTGGACATAATAAAGCTCAATAAATAAATGCCTTATCATTCATTCATTCTCAAGATAAAGAAGGGTTTGGATTCCTTCAGAGATGACTGTTAGACTCCTCTTGAAGATATTTTATGAGGTTTTCATGCAAAGAGTAGCTGATGCCTTATTTAGGGATGTTTTATAATTGGTTCCTGTTGTACTCTACATTCGACTAGATGGCCTCTAAAGACCCTTCTGCCTCCTATTCTGTAAATCAGTGGGTTCAGAGTTCAAACCAGACATGAAAAGACTTGCAGAGAATGGCTTTCAGAACAGGAAGTAGGCAATACTAGACCAGGATCCAGTTTGAATGAGCAACTCCACAAAACAGTGAAATTAGGTTTTACCCATCGAGCTAAGGGCAGAGATCCTCATGTCTACAGCCTGGCTCTTTAGCTCTTCTCTTAACATAAACATAAAAAGGCTTTCCAGTTGATGTTCTGTTCCCTAGGGCAGGGGAGAATTCTGCAGGGGTAGGGGGAAAGAGGAAGTAATGACTAGAAGAAGTATAAGCCTTTGAGAAGTTCTCATAATTCAAATATCAGATCTCACAGGTCAGAAAATCTCTCCTTCACCTTTCACCTACCCTAATTTTTCACACTCTAATGCATTTTCTATTAATTTAATTGAAATATATATATATTGCAGCAAATTGGCTGCACCGAGTACCTGTCAGATTTCAGCACGTGTCAAGGAATCTATACTAATTGACAGCTTTGTACTCAGAATCCAGTCCAGAGCAGTTTTCTCACAAATGAAAGTAACATGATATGACAGGACAGAAATGCCTACACTAACGTCATGAGGCTTTGATCTTGACTTGAGTAATAACCCAGAACAGCATAAGTAAAATAAAAATTTACCTCTTCCACATCAAGTATGGATTTCTGTTCCATTTGTCTAATGTAAGATAAACATCTAACAGCTAAAATATCAAAAAGTAGGTATCCTACGTTGAGAGTTAACAGCAGATGCCAAGTACAGAAGAGGGACTCTGTGTGTGATTTTAAGTTGTCTGACATGTTTGAAAAAATCTTCCTAGACATCTACAATTCAATCTATGGATGGCATCTTCACGTGCATGTCTGGCTTTAGCTCGAAGCGCATCTAGCTTTCCATTGTAAATCTCCATTTTCATATTTCCCCTGGTTTGATCATAAAACTTTTCTCTGAGCTAAAATATGACACATGTAGCAGCTTGAATTTTTATGTTCTTCCTTGGCAAGAAGAGCTTAACTCAAGGTTTCAAATGACCTAATGTTTCCTGCAATCCAAATGCCTACACATTAATCTGAATAAAATATAATGTAAAGATCTATAGACAGACTCGACAGCTTAATCCTTTCAAGGCTTTAAAATATTTCTATTAGGTTTTTATTGATATATATTACTGCATATCTAATAAAAATAGCTTACATTTGCATAGCCCTGTAGAGTACAAAGTACTTTACATATGCTATCCAATTAAAAGCAATTATGCTTAAATAGAAAAGCATTATTATACTCACACACATACACACATTAATGGTGTTATATTATGTACCAAATATGAAATAAGTCCAATCACACAATTTAATTTATTTTTTTTAATTTATAGGCTTTGAGAACTTAAATATGCATGCATAACACATTTATTCCAGAAAGTTACTTTGTGGTATACATACATAATGTTTATAAATAAGGAATAATTAAAGAATGAAATGACATGAATGAATTCTTATCAAGGCTACTAATTGAACTTATAAAAGCAAGCCATGATCCACAACTGTATTTTCCACTCAGTCAAAGCTATGACTTAGAAGCCATCAGTAATGTGTCTCCTATTAAAGTGAGACACAATTTAGATCAGTTCTTCTGCAATACAAATTCTGATTGGGCATGGTTTCCATCGGACACAGAATGGCTAATTACTTGGCACCAATGATCCTGGTGAAAAGGGCTTTGCTAGCCCTGTCAAAGAAAGATTAGCTTCATTAGAGACACAAGGAAAACTGAACAAATCTAATATTTGAGAGAGCGCAGAAGGTGGAAAAAAGTGAAAAACAATTCAATGTTATCTTTCAAAATTTGCCTGGGAGACTAACAAGGCTATAAAACTAAGCATCACATTACATTACAACTTTCAGACAGGGCTGCCAAAAGGCTTCATCATACCTTCAACTGCAACCCTGCAATAAAGCCTGCTTTCAAAAGGGAACAAAGCTTCTTATGGATAAACCAAGAAATTGAAAATCCTCACTCTAGTCACCTTTATGCAGGTGGCTGGTTTTTTTTTCACAAACAAACCTAGTAATGAGTATCATTTAAAAGGAGTTTTAAAGTGGGTTCCAAGGCCCTTTACTAAAACTAGCCTCCCAAAACAAAACTGCATTCTTGCACCTCTCTCTCTTTCCTATTTAAATTCAAGAATTTCACTGATTGACCCGTTTGCTTCCAGGTTGCTTCCAATTTTACTGGACAGCAGTCATGCAAATCTTAAGCCCAAAGATGCAAGGCCTGAAAGAAACAAAGCTAAATCTAAAGTACCTAGAATAAGCAAGACTTTTACAAAGAGAGGAAAACAGTCTTTGCTCGAGGCCTTTCCAGATGACTGATGAACTAGTAACTAAGGTTCTCTGACAATATATTAAGACAGAAAACTAAGTCTACAGTTCCTTCCTGTTTTTCTTCTCAGACTTCATGCTGTTGATGGGGTTTTCATGCATTTACACATGCCTGAAGCCCTTGAGCTTGAACTTAGGCCTTTAAGACTAATGGGAGGAACGAGGTAATATGGACTGATGGGGGTAATTTTCTCCAATCCCCAGATGTCTAGTCTTGTGACTTCAGATGTTAGTCATTTTTCAAAGAGTGTTAATTCAATTTGGAACCAGGCCTTTTTCCTACATAATATGAGGCATTCTGAGGATGCCAAGTATCCATCCTTTACATTCATTAAGTCTTGCCTTTTGATGGCAGCCATATTCTGTCCAGAAGAAAGTAATAACTTAGGACATATTTGTCTGCATAGGCATCTAAGCCAGAAGTTAATGATTTTATATATATATATATATATATATCTATATCTTTACACTTAAAGAAAAAAAGTAAAAGAAGAAACTGAAAACCTTTCTAAGGCCCACATGTTGAATAATTTGTGCTAAATGCCTGAGTTGAGATTTAAGAGCAGACTAAGTAGATAAATGAATATTTAATGTAAAACAGCATGTTGAAAAGGCCTATGTCTAGTTTATATAGATATGTATACATATATATATCTCCAAATTTACAATTTTTAGGCTACTATCCATTTTCAGAACTATTTTTTAAAAATCAACCTGAATACATTAGCATTTTATCTCAAAGATCATTTTAAACTTGCTCACTGGCTACATTTAGATCTCTGATGACTAAGATATAAATATTAACTGTGTATAAATTATTTATTGTATCATATCATGTATAATTCTGGATTACAGACATTTTGAGAATATTCTAAATCCGTTGGATTTAGGGTTACAAAAGAAAACTGCTGTGCATTTCTAAATCCTATCCCACAGAGCCAATATCACAGACTAAGGCTGTTATTTCTCAGGTTCTTAAATATGAACTAATAAAAGAAAATGGGCCAGTTACTTTTAAGGACAGTAGAAGAAAAGATCAAATGCCTACAAAATATTGACAAAATAACTGGTCAGCCCCAAGAGACAGTGAAGAATATGGGATAACCATTCAGAAGAAAGGTTAGGCACCAAGTCCCAGACTCAGCAAAGCCTACGTTATGCTAGAATGCTATGAACATGAAAGGAAAAGGAGAATTTGGAACATGTCACAAAAGAACTCAACCCTTTTGGTGCCAAATGGCTGATCTCTTTGTGGAGAAACTTCCAGTAGTGGAAGGATAGTTAGGTGCTTCCGGAGTAAGGTGAGCAGGGTCATATATAATACCTACTGTTGGAGAAATGAGAATTTCCCTCTAGTTACTAGAGGGAAATTTTACGCCCAACTTTAACCTGCTTCTCCACCCCTATAATTGATTGTGTTCATCCTTCGCTGCCAAAGAAAACCATGCCATCAAAGAAATGATGACATGACTTGCACTTGACTTTGTTTTGAGTGAGGGAGAGCTATGCAGATCACCAGCCTCACATCTCCTCTAGAGCCATCCGAATCCAATGACTAGATAGATCCAGGATGACTGGAGATGACCCAGGATGCACTGAGAGACCTTGAGCCCTTCAGGCCAAGGTCTTTGCAGGTACTCACTTAGGGTGAGGCAACACCTATAATTGACAGAGGAAAGACAAAAGGAAATATGGGCAGGAACAAAAATAAAATCCCTGCATCATTAAGAGGGCAGCTAGGTGGCACAATGGATAGTGAGCTGGGCCTAGAATTGGAAAGACCTAAGTTCAACTCTGACCCTAGACACTTACCAATTGTGTGACCCTGGGCAGGGTCACACACTGAACCCTATTTGCCTCAAATTCCTCATCTGTAAAACAAGCTGGAGAAGAAATGGCAAACCACTCAGTAACTTTGCCAAGAAAACCCTAAATGGGGTCATGAGGAGCTGGCTAGAATTTAACAACGATATCGTTAATGGTTGAACAAACTTTTTATGTTATGAGCCTCATTCATGACAATACTCTTTTTATATGTAAAAGAAAGCAAAATGGGAAACCAAAGCTTGTTTCCTCCTGTGTAGGGGAAGAGGCTCTATCCTAACTCACAGGAAGAGGCTAGTTGCTCATCTAGGAGAAGGCCAAATTCAGCAATGAGACCGCAGCACCTGCTACAGAGTTCTTATTGGGAAGGGAACAGACATAGGCAAGGCACTCAGTCCTGGGATTATTCACCCTGGTCACTGACAAAAAGTCCATAGTTGCCACCATCTCCCTTTCTAGGAAAGCTTTTCATCAACCCTTCGGTCACCCAGTACTGCAGAGAGAGTAACACTTGCCCCACAGAGCACAAGGAGTTCCTTATAGGGTGTGGCACAGCGAGAACAACTGCTCACTTGGAGTCCCAGGGCTTGACCTCAAATCCCATTTCTCCCACAGGTAGCTGCCTCTGTGTGACCTCAGGCTCTGGTACTCTGGTTTTTCATCTGTAAAATGAAAAGTGCTAGACAAAATAACCTTTAACATCCCTTCTAGCTCAAAATCTGTGACTCTTCAACTCGTGATTTTGAGGTTCTCCCAGAAGGCAATCATAAATTCATTTAGAAAAAGGACATAAAAAAAGATTACACCTACTCAAAAGCTAATCCTTTCTTTTGCCTATACCAAACTCTCAAAATGATCTACCTTCAGGTTTTCCAGTGGGAAGGTAATTTAATCTAAGTTTCAATAACTCTGTCAGAGTGACAAGATACCCAGGCTGTTGCCAAAGTTAATAAGTTCTGGGCCAAATTGTGCCCTGAGTTCCTGGCATGTAACTCTCAGAGATATCAACTCCAGCCAGTGGGAGTTACACAGAAGTAATGATAAGGACAGTTTGACCTCAATTATGTCTGGAAGCTGGATTAATATACTGTATTCAAATCTCTATTTTCTAAGGCCTCCATTTCTAATTTCAGGAGAAGCTGCCAAATATTTGGGGCTCTGCCAACTTTTTATTTTTTTCCCAAGATCATACATGACATTTTTCTCTCTTTTATTTTCATTGTTGTGTAATGTCCTAACTGTTAACGATATTAGACACATGCTAAAAGGAAAATGTCTGTTATTCAGTATCTCTTCTGCCACAGATCTTCCTATATTTCAAGCAAAACTTACGATAGCCAATTAGCATGTCCAGTTCTCAGTCTCCAGTTCTGTACCTGAAATGAGAAGAATCATCTCCACAAAGACAATGGCTACCTAAAGTCCTGAGGCCCCTCTGGTCCCAGATGGAACTCATGGTTTTAAGACTGAAGCAATCAAGCGTAAGATTGCAGAGTGAGAAAAAAACTGCTCTAGATATAACACAGAGGGATCCTAATTGGTCCTGGGCTATTCTCAGTGATAACATCATAGATTCAGAACTGAAGGTAGATTCTGATCATCAGACCAATGTTAGAGATGAGGAAACAAGGTGAAATAACCTGCCCAAAGTGACAAAGGCAGTGCAGACAGCAGAGCCAGCATTTTTACCCAATTCCTAGAATCCTGGGAAATTATGGTAAGTTTCAAGATCCCTTCGGTTGTGTTTTGTAAGGCCGGCTTTTTGCCTATCTGGCTGTGGGTTGAAGATGCTGTTTACCTCCAAGTGAAAAGAGATAAATTAGGCCTTTATCTCTCCCTGTCAGGGATGTGGCACACAACTGCATGAACCTGGAGTTGCTCTGGTTGTTTTTCTTGTTTTGTTTTTTCTTTTCTGTTTTAAGTGCAAAATTGAAGACAACTGAGACCTTGTGTGCTTGATGACAAAGTGGATAGAGCAGGGCCTAAAATCAGGAAGACTCATCTTCCTGAGTTCAAATTCCGGACTCAGACACTTACTAGCAGTGTGACCCTTGGCAAGTCACTTAACCTTGTTTGACTCCATTTCCTCATCTGTAAAATGAACCAGAGAAGGAAATGGCAAACCACTCCAGTATCTTTGCCAAGAAAACCTCAAAAGGGGTCATGAAGAGCAAGACACAAGTGAAAATGACTAAACAAGATCTTAAGAGTTTTAAGAAAGATTCTAAGGACTGAGCACCATATTCTTACCTCCCACCTTCCCTTAGAGCCTGTGGCCTTCTTACCCAGAAACATCACTCTGCCCATGCAGTCCCCTTCTCTAACTAGTCAGTCTCTTTGGAATGTCCACTCTGAAGAAGGGCCCCAACCAGCCAGCCATCTTTTCTCTCCAGGCTATGCTTCTGACCTCTAGCCTTCATTGCCACATTGGGTACTTACCTCCCTGCTCCAGACTCCAGACTTTCAAACTCCTTTTTATGAGCATTCTTCCCTTATTTCAATGAAAGGTCCTTGAGGCCAGGTTTTCTTTTTACTTTTACTTGTATCCCCAGTTCTTAGCACCATGCCTGACACATAGTAAGCACTTAATAAATGCTCGACTTGACTTGATTCTGGGAATTCAGACCAGTCTTCATAAAAGTGAAACATTTTGCAGTTAGAATGGACTTTTGAAATCTGTGGATTCGATGAATGCCTTTCACTATATAAGTGAAGAAATTAGCATGGGGAGAGGGGAGAGGGGGAGGCCTGAGTCCACCTGAACAACCACATCCTTTGAACCTACCCAGTAGCAGGAAATAGTTATCACCTTTCCTACACAATTTTATGTACACAAAGCGGAATTGAAAATACTAAACCAATATTGTTTCCATAGTACACATAAAGTCTACTCACTAGCCTATAGCTGAAACTAACATTTATAGAGCATGACAGTGTCAGTAACTCCATCCCTTAAGTTTATGGTCCACCCAAAGCCAAGGCCCTTCTGGATTCCAGAAAGCAAAAAACCTAGTGTTCTTTAGAAGCTGGTCCAGACCAAATCTACCAGAGTAAGGATTTTGCCAGCTTACCTAATAAACAGGGTACCAGCAGTCATAAATCCATCTATTAGACCTTCCTTCCAACGTTAACAATTCTCACTTTACTCTTGTTTGACCAAACAGAACTCACATTTAATGCCAACATAAAGGCTGGGCTTTTCAAGTGTAACTTCTACTGGAAATATTGCAAATGTTCACATAAATCACCAAGCAACTGCTGGATTTCTTTGACCTTGGAGTCATTTCTTCTTTATTATAAAGCAAACTTCCCCTCACCATGCAATACTGACAGAGCATGTTAAATATGGCTTATCGAGCCATGTTATTCCTTATCTACCTTTTATCCTTCTGTAAATTAAAGTGTTCAAACAGAAGGCTGTGATTATCAAAGCCAGATAGTCCATGGACTGGCATAGTAATGAAACAGCTCCCTGCACAAAAGACAGGCACACTAATACACTGTTGGTGGAACTAGGAATTAATCTAATCATTGAGGAAAGCAACTTAGAATTATGCTAACACAGTGACTAAAATGTCTATAATCTTTGACCTAGAGCCAGACCCAGACCCACTGCTCAGCAGATATCCTAAGGAGGTCACAGGCAAAAAGAAAGATTTCATATACACCAAAATTGTTCATAATAGTAGTTTTTGTAATAACAAAGTAGAGGCCCATCAGGCAGAGAATAACTAACAAATTATGGATCACAGTGTAATGGAACGTCACTGAGTTGAAAGAAACGATGAATATGAAGAATTCAGAGAGGAACAGGAAGACTTCTATGAACTGATGCAGAGTGAAGTAATCCAAGTCAGGAAAACAACATAAAAAACGACTGCAAGAATATAAACAATAAAACAATTAACCACAAAAATGTTGCAGAGAGAAATTTTCTTCACTGGGGAGTTTCCTACATCAGAAAATTCAAAATTCCAATTTCTATCCCTATAAAAACAAAAGATTAATTCTACAAAAATAATAAAGCATTCCCTGAAACCTAGGTCACTTAAAGCAATTTTTTGGATTAACCTAGTCCTTCCTAACAGATACCTCTTTTTGTACTCAGTGCTGACAATCAAGGGTTATGATGGGACGCTTCGATTCTAGAAGTGGTTTTTCTTTTGTATTGCATGTTTTTGGTTTTAAGTGAGATGGATTAAGAGCTTTTAGCTTTAAATATCAGTAAATATCAGTAACGAACAAACACAATACCTTTCAGGTACTTCTGACAGGGCTAAGAAACTGGAGAAGATAGAGAAGGTAGGGATTGGATGAAGGACAGGAAATGATAAAGAAAAAGCAGAAAGAAGGAAATTGTAAGCAGAAAAAGAGGAGAAACAGAAAGACACAAAGTCCTTTTCAGCAACATTTAGTACCTTGTTCTTGTCAGCCAGCCCATTATATTTAAACACTGTCCACTCTGCACTGAGCTAAGCACTGGAGTGAACACTGGAGATCAACTACTCCTGAGTGAGGCTATTAAGTGCATAATGAGCATCATATTACTCGCATTCTCAATGGGTGGGAGAGGGGCTGAATAAGGATGAGAATTTGGACCTCAAAATCCAGAAAACAAATGTTAATTTTTTTTTTGTTTTAAAAAGAATGTCCTATCCATCTGAATAGAAATGATATGCTGCTAAATTTCAAATTACCTACCTAACAAAAGCCTTCTTCATGAAGAAGAGGTAAAGGCTTGCACAGACTACACTCCCTCAACTGCCACCCTTCAGACCTTAATGCAGATAGTCCAGAATCCTGAAGTCAAGAGTCTTGAGGATATCAGTGTTCTCCTTCCCACCCATCCCCAATCCCCACTAGCCCTGCTTCCAGCCTGGGTTCTGAAGCCATCCCGGAGGTGACGTAATTCTTAACAACCTGTACCAACTGCTGACCAACTGCCATGGATTGGCAGGTAAGTCTGAGAGTCCCAGAAGTGGTAAAACCTCCCAGACCCGGTCCAGCTTCCAGTCCAGGCCCTGGAACTATCATCCGAGGAACCAATTCCCCATGAAGATGTGACTTGGCCACATATGCATTGAAGACCCTAAAAAGAAAGTTCCTACCACCAAAGGCTTTGACACTATAAAATGGTTCAATATCAAAAATTGTTATGACATCATCAGTGGAAATGGCATTAAAGATGCATTCCCATCTCCTTTGATGCTGCATTTGAAGGAGCCTGGATCCTTTTCACCCCACTTACAACTGAATTCACTATATGTAGTCTCTACCTCTAGAGCATGAATTCCTTGAGAGCGGAGGCTGTCATATCTCCAGTGCTTTGCATGTAGTAAGTACTTTATGAGTTGTCTTTTTCTTTTCATTCATTCTTTTAAAGAAAATCCCAAAAACCTATACAAAGCATCTATAAAGGATCTCCTACTTCTTCTTCTCAAATCAGACAAATATTTATCAACTGACTACTGAAATACTGCATATAAAATACTTTGTAAACCTTAAAACATCATATAAACATTAACTTCACTAACATTACTGCTATACATGGAACAACATTTAGGCACTGAGTGAGACCCAAATTTTTGGCAACACACTGCCCCTTTCCTCGTAGAGATTACAAAATAAAAACATGCACAAGATTATATTCTTTTCTCAATTCTCTTACTGTTCCATATTCTCTGTATCTTATCTATGAAACAGAAATATAGGCATTTCCTGTGTTAGAAGTTGTAAGATCAACACCAATACTTCACTTCGTTTTATTTTTGCTCTTATCTGCTGGTTTAGGAAAAACTTGAAAACACAAAAGGGACAATGCAGATACAGTCAGGACACTTTCAACAGGAGCCCTTTTTGTCTAAAAGCCCACTTGTGGTGTAACTGAATGAGGAAAGTTTGGTCCAATTTGACTACAGCTTAAAAGAGAAAGAATCACACTTATTTGGTTTGACTCCAGAGGACTGAACTAGTATCAGTGTCAAAAAGCTAGTAATGAAGTTGTCAATGGCTTGTAAAGTGTATCGTCACAGAGCATTTCCAACAACTGAATGGGCTGGGAGGCAAGAAGTCCTCCACCATACGAGACAGAAGAGTTTGTAGAAGGGTGGATGAGCCTCTAAAGCGTCTTCCGATTCTTGATATTCCACTACTCTCCAAAGAAGATATAATTACATTACCTCTTTCTGGAGGGAAAGTTCACTAATTTTTTTTAGGTCACTAAAGGTATTTGGCCTCTTTATTCCCTTAAAAACAGATCAGAGAGAAGGGAAGGGGCGAAGATGGGAGAGAAACAAGGATTTATTATACGAAGCACCTATTATGTGCCAGACTGCATTAAGCACTTTACAAGTATCATTCTATTTGGTAACAGCTCATAACAGCTCAAGGAGATAGGTACTATTTTTATCCCCATTTTTCAGTTAAGCAGACAGAGGTTAAGTCACTTGTCCACAGTCACATGGCTAGAAAGAGTCTCAGGCCACATGTGAACTCAAGTTTTCCTGACTCCTAGCCCAACATTCTCTCCTCTACACTTCCCAAGAGACCACAATGTGTGGTGTTTGGAGACTATAATCAATGTGATTAATAACAGATAGCTTAATTCTTTGTTTGGGGGGAAAGCAAATATTTTCTTTTTTTTTCCTTTTTCAAATTTAATAATTTATTTGTTTTCAATTTTCAACAATTACATTCATAAGTTTCAAATTTTCTCCACTTCCCTCCTCCCTCCCTGACTGCATGCAATATTATATGGCTTCTACACATGTGTTCCTATTAAACACATTTTCACATTAGTCATGCTGCATAGAAAAATTAAAACAAATGGGAGAAATCTTGAGAAAAACAAAACATAAAAAAGGAGAAAACTAGTCTGCTTCATTCTTCTTTCTCTGGATGTGGATAGCATTTTGCATCATGAGTCCTCTGGAAATGTTTTAAGTCCCTGCAATCCTGTGAAGGGCTAAATCTATTAAAAACAGCCCTCACACACTGTGGCTGTCACTATGTATAATGTTCTCCTGGTTCTGCTCACTCCACTCAGCATCAGTTCATCTAAGTCTTTCCAGGTTTTTCTGAAGTCCATTTTGTATAGCCCAACAGTATTCCATTACATTCATTTACCACAACTTGTTCAGCCATTCCCCAATTGATGGGCATCCCCTTGATTTCCAGTTCTTGGCCACCACAAAAAGAGCTGCTATAAATATTTTTGTACATGTGGGTCCTTTTCCCACTTTTATGATCTCTTTGGGATACAGTCCTAGAAGTGGTATTCCTGGGTAAAAGGGATGCACATTCTTATAGTCCTTTGGGTATAGTTCCAAATTGTTCTCCAGAGGGGCTGGATCAGCTCACAACTCCACCAATGAGTTAGTGTTCCAACTCTCCCACATCTTCTCCAACATTTATCATCTTTCTGTTTTGTCATATTAACCAGTCTGATAGGGATGATGTGGTACCTCAGAGAGGTTTTAATTTGCATCTCCCTAATCAACAGTGATTTAGAGCATTTTTTCATATGACTATAGATAGCTTTAATTTCTTCCTCTGAAAACTGCCGTTCATATCCTTTGACCATTTATCAACTAGGGAATGGCTTATATTCTTGTAAATATGACTGAGTTCTCTATATATTTTAAAAATGAGACTTTTATCAGACACTAGTTGGAAAAATTCTTTCCCAGTTTTCTGCTTCTCTCCTAATCCTGGTTGTACTAGCTTTGTGCAAAAAACTTTTCAATCTGATGCAATCAAAGTTATCCATTTTGCATTTCATAATGTTCTCTACCTGTTGTTGGGTCATAAATTCCTCCATTCTCCATAAATCTGACAAACTGTTCCTTGTTCCCCTAGTTTGTTTATAGTGTCAGCCTTTATATCTAGTTTGTGTAGCCATTTGGATTTTATTCTGGTATACAGTGTCAGGCATTGGTCTATGCCCATTTTCCGCCACACTATTTTCAAGTTTTCCCAGCAGTTTTTGAGTTCTTATCCCAGAAGCTGGGGTCCTTGGGTTTATCAAACAGTAGACTGTTATAGTCATTGACTACTGTGTCCTGTGCACCTAACCTACTCCACTGATTCACCCCTTCATTTCTTAGCCAGTACCAAATGGTTTTGATGGTTGCTGCTTTATAATGCAATTTAAGGTCTGGCATGGCTAGGCCACCTTCCCCAGCTTTTATTTTCATTAATTTCCTTGATATTCTGGATCTTTTGTTCTTCCAGATGAACTCTGATATTATTTTTTCTAGCTCTATAAAGTAATTTTTAGTAGTTTAATTGGTATGGCACTGAATAAGTAAATTAATTTAGGTAGAATTGTCTGGATAACTTAATTCTAATACACTAATGCACTAACAAACACTAAGAACAGACTGAAACATACTTTTTTCACTTTATTTATCTTGCTTTTTTTTAGTTTTTCTCCCAAATGGCAATTATGGAAATGTGTTTTTGCATGACTTCACATGTATAATTGATATCATATTGCATGCCTTCTTAATGGGTGAGGCAGAAGTAGAAGAGAAGAAGGCAATCTGGAACTCAACATTTTAAAAAGTGAATGTCAAAAAGAAAAAAAAAGAAAAACATTAAAAAGAGAGCTTAATAATCTACAAGTAAGCACTTAACAAATGCTTTATCTAGTAGCAACAAATATGACAATATGATGCATAGTACTGAATGTGTCTTCCAGTGAAAGAAATGTGAACTTCTCAAGTTAGTATATTTGAAGAATCCCATACTATGCCTTTCATCTCATTTTACAATAAGTTAAACCTCCAAGGGGTGTGTGTGTGTGTGTGTGTGTGTGTGTGTGTGTGTGTGTGTGTGTGTGTGTGTGTGTCTGTGTGTGTGTGTGTTTTCCAAGTCCCCTCATTACTTCTAATGAACACATAAATGAAATCTACCTTTGCCTACTAAAAATTACAGCACGTATGACCTGAACAAGTCAATTTCAGTTTTTAAGGGCCCTTATATATATAAAACAAAACCCTCTTGGATTTTTTCAATAGTGGAACAAGTTTCTGTAGAAGGTTCAAAAAGCATAACATATAAAGATTTTGTAAAACATGACACTCACCAAACTGATGCTATGCTATGCCTTAAAGTAAGGAAACATTTGACCATAAGATTCCTCTTCTGAAGGCACTACTTGCTTGTCCCTCCTCCAACCCAACAACCCTATTAATGAGAACTGCTTATTCATGAAAGGAAAATTCTCTTTTGGGCTCCCTAAAAGGAGTTAAAGGGTATAACTAAATGCCACCCATCTTTTAAGGCTAAGCTCAAATGCTTTCTCCTCCATGAAACCTTCTCTGCTTCTGCCATCTGCCCCTCCAAGTGATGTGTCCCTCCTCAGGTCTTTGGCTACCATTTAGCTAGTACCTCTCAATATCAGATCACATTCTGCTTTGTGCTATAGCCATGTGTCCATGTCTTACTTCCTGTAATAGATGATTACCCACAAGACAAGAACTCAAAACTCAAGGACAGGAGCTAATGATTCCTTGTTCATCCTTCTATCCCTCCCACAGTGGCTAACATACAAGGGGATACTCAAAAAATCGTTGCCAAACTGAATAGTTACTTCATACCCTCAAAAGAGTAGTCTCACATTTAGCACTTTGTCTACCATGAGTCATCCCAAAAAGGGAGTGGAAGATGGGAGGCGGAGGGAAGACGGCAAATAAGTGATGGCTGAGACACAAAACTGCCTTATTAAGTGTATTTTCATGTCTTGAAGTTTCCCCAACAACTGACAAATCAGAAAGATCTATCTATTTTTATCAGGCTTACTTAAAGTGGACTGTGTGAATCTTGTGTCAAAACTCTCACTTGAACCCAGAGTGGCATATTCCCTAGGCTTTGAGCCAATACTTGGTCATGCCAGCCTCGAGCTTTATGTATAAAAGTCACCTGACAGAAAACCAAAGAACAGTGTATCTCCTATGGATGGAGACTCTAAGGAAGAAGGACCATTTCAGCCTCACTTGTTTGCCCCAGACTGCCCTGTCCAGTACTAGATGACACAGGCTCCCATGCTGTTTCCCACATGTGTGCCCCAACTCCAGACATCTGAGAAGCCTATTCTGGTCCTCCTTAATTTTAGTGCCTTCTCTCTCCAATGGATCCTGTACGTAGCTTGTCTGCATTTAGTTGTTTGCATTTTGTCTCCCCTCTTAGACTATAAGCCCCTTGAGAACAGGGTCTACCTTTACTTTTCTTAGTTTCTCCCGGCACACAGCAGCCATTTAATAAATGCTTGTTAACCTGACTATGACCATTCAAAGTGATCCTCCTGCTACTAGCAATAGTATTTTAGTGAGCCCAGAGAGCTGCTTCTTCAAAATCTTATAAACTCACTATTATATGACCATATTGCCATCTCCACACACAGCCAAGTCAACTGATCAGTATTATATCAAATATAGTCATGAACAGACTTTACAGAATGGACAACTGAGTCACAGAGTTAATGCATCCACATCCAGAAGTAGTACATACACATATACACATATACATATATACATGTGTGTGTATACACACACACAGCCACTTCAGTCTGGCTCTTTCAGGGGCTGAGTCTTGGGCAGACAGGGACAGAAACAATTTTAATACTTTGAACCAGAGCAAACTGCAGCACTGTGTTTATACATGCTTTTATTTGAACATGTCAAAAAACCAAACTCTACCACCAACTTATTCCCTGTGCTCCATTTAAAACATCTCTGTTTTCCAAGAATACTCAAGAGGATATTAGCCAGAAGGTTTAATTCATGCTCTCTGTCTCGAAATGTGCTTCTTCTCTGCTGACAGGGAGAAAGATGCTTACTGTCTAGCACAAGCAAGCAGGCATCAGTTTCCTAAGGGGAATTGGATGATTCATGCCTCTGCGTCACAGGTAGAAAGAGGCAGAGGCAAAGTCACTGTATTCCTAGCTACTCTTTCACCTGGATTTATATAGTTAGCAACAGCAAAATTTGCCCTGTTCAAAAAGAACAGTGAACAAAATAAACTTTTAATAAAGCACAAGGAAATGCATTATTATCATTGGTTGGGGACAGCATAAGAACCAGTGCTTTCAAATTTTATGATAGGGTTATTTAGAATTCTTAAGCTTGTTAGACTTTAAATATATGTAGGTACTTATGTAAAAATAAATGCTGATAAACATACATGTCGCCATACATATTTTTTTCTAATATCCTACATCAGACATCAACTATGTGATCCTAGTATCGTCAATGAATTGCTAATTGCCTCAGTTTCCTCAACTGTAAAAGTGGGGGTATTAGGGCACCTACCTCTCAAGATTGCTATGAGATCAAATGAGATAATATTTGTAAAGCACTTTGTAAGTCTTAAAGTGCTATGAGAATACTAGTTATTATTAATATTAATATGCACACACAAAGACACATTCTACCCTTTATAAGCATTCATCATCTTCATAGGCATTTTGGAACAGAAAGAAATACGCTGCAGGAAGTAGTTGTAAAGACTTCCTATTCTGCTCCATAAAATTATTAATTATTTTAAGGATGGTCTCAACTCCTCAAGGGGAGAATAGAGAAGATAAGCTTTGGATATACAATCAAGAAGGCCTGGGTTCAAAACCCCTATTTCTGTTGTCTGATACTTGTATTCCTTTGAGCAAACCACTTAACATTTCAACCCGTTTCCTTCACCTCCAAATGAACACATTAGATGCGACAACCTCTAAGGTCCCTTCCAGCACTAAATCTATTCTCTATAAACTCATGTTGACACGGATAAACACAGGCATAGGCTTGGTTCAGAGCAGTCAAAAAACATGGGGATGGGCAAGAGAAAAAAATAACACAGGGCTAGGAAAAAGCAATTCTTCCCACCTTTTCAACATGTAATTCAATGAAAAGGAAATTTACGGAAGGCCCACATTATAATACACGATGAAGTTCCATTTTTTTTACACAGAGATATTAATTAGCATTAAAATTCCCAGAAATTTATCATTCTTTTACTAATTACCCTACAGAGACTATTGCCAATCACATCAGTCATATGAAAGGCTGTGTATACAAAGTGCAAAAATCTTCTAGAGTAACAGATTTTTTAGAAAGGTTTTCCATAAGACTCATGCATTTTGTCAGAGGAGTTGTTCAATTTACTAGGCATTGTTTATTCCTTCT
The DNA here is from genome assembly GCF_028372415.1 of Notamacropus eugenii. NCBI lineage: Eukaryota > Metazoa > Chordata > Mammalia > Diprotodontia > Macropodidae > Notamacropus > Notamacropus eugenii. The sequence goes on from NC_092873.1 coordinate 391,167,402, forward strand.
TATACCTGTTTAAGCAAAATAGGGGATTTAATTTAATCACATATAAAAACCACTGGTTTTATCCATTTGGAAGAGGGTGTTAAAATTATACAACTTTTAAGACTAGATCCCATCTGGGTGATGTATTTTTCTCAGTGAAAAGACTTTCAGAAAATCAATTAGCATTATCTTGCTCTATTAAAGCTTGAAAAAATACAACAAAACACCACTATCTCCATTCTAAACACACTTACATTTGTTCCATATACATGCCATATTAAGGTGCATATCTCAATTTATACCCTTTTACCTAAACTTCTTATGTGCTTCAGTGCCTTATAAATTTACGTTAAAGCTCTTGTGAATTTCCTCTTAATCAAATATTTAATAGATTCTGTATTACACCCCACTCAACTTTGCTAAATGGCATTTAGCTTCTTACAAGGAGTAAATGTTTTTCCTGAAGAGGACTAAGCTAAATTTCTGGAGAGAACTTCAGAATCTAAATTATTAAAACTCAGTAAGCAGGATTTTTTTTTTCCTCTTGGAACCACCAACACATATAAAAAACAATCAGCAACCACATTCTGAACAAAACTGATAAATGCGGCAGACCTGCTAGGAATAGTCTAATCACCAAAATGAAAAGGCTATATCTTTGTCTTCCAGCAGACCTGGCAGCTTGACTTAACTCTTGAGGGCTCAAGAAGGCTAGCGTGATTGAGATTAATAAATTGTGGCTGGCGGCTCTGTGGACTCTAAAAACCTACTGCAGGTTTTCAAGGCTCTGAGCCATTCCAGACAGCTGGATAAACATTATAACCTCATTTTTAGGGAGAGATACTCCTCTCTTCTTAAAAATTCTAACTGCAGATAAAAACCAAAGACTCATCTACTCCCCCAAGGAAAAAGGGAGAATTTCCTAAAAGCTGCTAATTCTCTCTGACTTCTATCTTTCCTATCTTATCACTTTTCATTTGCTTCTTTAGTTTTAAAAACCTATCATCTTCAAGAGAGAGGCAATATACTTTATAAATCTCTCCTTTCTTCTAGTAAAAAATTTAATAAGAAGCCTGTTTTATCCAAAGTCATGACAAAAAGTCATGGCGGTCAAATCCCACTAAGTGGCCTTCTGTGCACCTAGGCTTTGGGAGAGTTTATAATCTCTCATATACAAGGACAGTCACATACACATTATTTAACACTTACAGCTTAATGAGTACAAATTAACGTAGCCTTAAAGAGTATCAAATAACTATTTGTTGAGGATAAGTGCCTACTATGTGCTGAGCATCATGGCAGAGAATATGACAAGGTCTTGAGCTTAGCATCCTTTTAAAAAGAAGACAAATAAATAAACCACCAAACAACAAAAAGACAAAATAAGAGGCAGAACATAATAGTATGATAGAAACTCATCTTTGGAGTCTGGGAGACCTTAGTTCAAGTTCTGTTTCCAGCCTCAACATACCGGCTGTGTGACTTCTTGGCACCCTCCAATCCAACAGTAAAACTTTTGTTACAGATATATGGAAGGAGTTTTTATACCAGGAGTTTTCCAAATTGATGAAAACAGGAGTCTGAACTAAAAAAAAAAAGGAAAGGGAAATGGAGGAAGGAGATATAAAACTGAGTCCTAAATTATGTGCTATGGTATGGTTGCAAACATTGTTAATATTTCAGAAGAGAGAGAGAGATCAATGGTTACCGCAGTCAGAGACTGGAGGAAAGGAGGAGCATGAAGGTAAGTATATTAAGTTTGGGCAGAGAGATAAGTTGCACCACAAACAATGGATGGTCTAAATCTTCATGAGTGTAAAGAACTGAGCAGTCAGCTGAATCAGGGAAGATCTGGGGGATGACTTGGAAAAAACACTGCATGGCCTTGTAGGTTAGGTTCCCTCTGTAAAAGGAGGGTCCAGTCCAATATTAAATTTGTGATCTTATGATACGATGATTTGAGTGGAAATTATGAAACACAACGTAAAATAGAATTAAGTTATCCTAATGATGTCCAAGCAAAACAAGCCACAAAGCTCTCTGTCCTCCCTTAGTCAGTAGCACCTTGTCAAAGAACAAGCACATTCCAATTGACAAAGTGAAAACTGGACTTAAAGAAAATGTCCTACTGCATAGCCAAAGCATGCAGGAATATACCCTTGATGTGCAGTAACACATCAGTGTTTAAAGGGTCATACATGTGAAACTCAGACAAGCCTGACTGTTCTAGTTCAATCCTCTGATTTTTGTGGAAATGGAGGAGCAGTGGCATTACGGGACTCATCCAAGGTCATACCAGTGGCAGCAGACCCAGGCCCACTGACTCCAGATCCAAGGTTATTACCTTCCACAGCACATTCTACTTCCATACTTTTACCATCTATACCAATCTCTTCACTTATGCTCCTGGACTATTGCAACATTCTCCTGATTCATCTCCCTGCTTCTGATCTCCCCTCCCCAATCCATCTTCCACGCTATCTTAGCAAAAAGCTCTGACCATGCCTTCCCCCGCTCTGTAAAATAAAATACAAAGATCTCTGTTGACATTTAAAGCCCTTGACAATTTGGCCTCAGCCTATCGTTCCAAATATTTTTTTCATTACTGACTCCCCTTCACCTAATCTAAGTTCTAGTCAAACTACAACTTTCATTACCATTCTCTACCCTCCCCCCAATAGCATCTCCTGCCTCCAAGAATTAGCCTAGGCTTGTCTCTCTTGTCCAGAATGCTCTCCCTTGTCATTTCTGCCTTTCAATTACCTAATTTCCTTCCTTCCTACCCCTTCCTCATGGGACAGCTAGATGGCACAGTAGATACAGCACCAGCCCTGGAGTTAAGAGGACCTAAGTTCAAATATGGCCTCCGTCACTTGACACTTAATAGCTGCGTGACCCTTGGCAAGCCACTTAACCCTGATTACCTCATCAAGAAAAAAAAAAGCCAGCTCAAATGCCATCTTCCACATAAGGTCCTTAATGACCCCAACAAGTGGCAATGCTCTCTTATAAATTATTACCCATCCTTTATATACGTTTACTTCTATCTGTTGCTTTCCTCTAGTAGAATGTGACCTATGTAAGATAATATATTATTGTGAGAGCTAAACACATAACCTGATAATATATCTAAAGCATTTTGCAAACTTTAAAGCACCATATAAAGACTAGCTATTATTGTCGTTACGGTCCTTGATGGCAGGTTCTATACAATTTTTGCCATGTTCTCCCCAGCTTAGCATAATACCTTACATACAAATACTTGCTGAACGAGTGCTTTCTCCCCAAGAAGTTACCGTCTGAGAAGTCAACTTAACACACACCAATTGTAATCAACTCAAAACATGAGGGCAAAGGCAATAAATAACACGATTGTCTTTCATTCACACAGCAACCAATATGATTTGAAGCTTGTGCTATATGAATGGGGTTGCTAATGCATAAGGATACTAAAAAAAAGTATTGATAAGCTAGGAATATACCAAAAACTGATAAATCACATCCACTGAATAAAATCAGTACCAGGATATCTCTGTGTAATTTTTTTTTTAAAGACTGATATACAACATGGGGAAAATAAACATGGGGAAGGCAACAGTTAACAGTCTGTTAGCTACGTTAACTGGAACAGATCTGGCCAGATCCAATGTCATCTGTGTGTCGTGAAATAATGCCAGGAAAACTACCATCAAAAAAAAGTCTTCTACTCAAACGGCATTGAGCCAGTTTATAACCTTGATTGAATTAAAATACAAAAGAAAAGCTCATTCATCCAAAATTTCACTTTTCAAAATTCCTGGCTCTTCATGCTGTTTTGACCAAAAGAATTACTGTTGAGATGGAATTCTAATATCCACAAGCTGTGACTAGCTGGAAACATGACAAAGGTAATACAATTTTGCTTCATTCATGTAGGGGCCAATCTAACTGATGTGTGGGCTATGCAGATGGGGTTGGAGGAGAACTTAATATAAGAAGATGACAGGTTTTAGTCTGGAAAAACCCTGGGTTTCCCAGAACACAGGATTCCCACTCAATGCGTAACACTACCCTTATCCCTTGGGTAAAGAATCCAATTTCCTAGAGAACTAATTATGTAATCCACTTCATGAACACAAGGTTTTCTGCAGAGTAATTACTCAAGTTAACAGGAAAATAAAAACCATTATGAATATTATGCCAATAATCATCAAGAATATGTTGAAAGTAGAATCTATAATTCAGGGGGCTCCAATGAATCTTTTCCCATTATATTATAAAATCAAAAGAGACAATGACTGTGTCTAACTATGATCCCAAAGCACCTAACTACTGGGCTCTGTCTCCATATCTTCTTCCTGACTCTGGGGGAGTGTTCCTCAAAGTTCTATCCTTGACTCCCTGGGTTCTCTCCTACCTGTGACAAGGTGGTAGCCAGTAATAATAAGATAGGTGGTTACAATTGATATGGAGCAGTGTATCTAAGAATGGAAAGTAATCAGCCAGCCCCCAAGATGTCCCCATTCTACATCTTGAGGTCAAGGACAGAACCTTGAATATAGATATCTTGACAAAACAGTAAGTTGATTTTCTTTCTTTTTTTTTTTTCACAGCACAACTATATTCATAACAAGATTTGCATGAAAATCCATAACATAAGCCATTCTTTTATTTTTCTCAAATAATATGGCTACCTTCTGTTCAAGTCCTCCTCCATCTATGGGGACAACTTTCAGGGGTCATATTTTATACTCTGGGAACTAGGAGGTTGGATATTTCTTACCCACCCAACAAATATGGTTGAACATTTAAATGTCTACTGCATAAAAGGCTGTTGGTATGAAAAAAAAAAGCTCCTGACCTCAAGACACTTAGTTCTTACAAGCATATACAACACATACAAGTACACACCAAGAACATTCAGAGTAATTTTTCAACATGTCAACATTTTCATCAGTGCTTTGATAGGAAAGAAACAGTGATTGACAGTGAGCTTGTATCACCAAGAACTAACAGCCATCAGAGAAAAGCTCATCCTCAACCTTCCTGAACATTTCAGAGCAGCCAGAGTTGGCAAAAACAAAAGTATACAATTTGGAATTCAAACCACAGGAATCAGCAAGATTTAGAGGTTGAAGAGGCTTTATAGGCCAGTCAGTCCAACCCCCTCATTTGACTGATGAAGAACCCAAGAATCAGAGACATTGAGGGTCTTACCAAATGCCATAATACAGCATTCTTTGAACCAAGGTCTTCAGATTTGAAATCCACTGCTGAAGATCCCACCGTACAGAGGTAAAATACCAGGCCTTTTCTTTTTTTTTAACACTACCTTTCTCCTTCCAGGAAGACCTGAGTTCAAATCCAGCCTCGGAACACTCATGAGCAATGTGACCTTGGGTAGGTCACTTAACCTGCATGCATCAGTTGCCCCAATTGTATAATGGGAAAAATAACAGCAGCTACCTCCCAAGGTAGTTGTAAGGATCAAATGCAATAATACTTGTAAAGTACTCTGCAAATCTTAGAGCGCTATATGAATGCTATTATTATGATGTCACGCCCATATTATAATGATGTAATTATCCTCCCCTTCCTCCCTATTAGGTTAGATATACTTCAGATCTATGGGGTATATTTTTATCGGTGGAACCTGGCAGAGTTCCTTGACACACAAATGCTTAACAAATGTTTGTTAAACTGAACTTGAACATGAGCTTCTTTAGAATAGGGGTTTTATGCTATACTTCTCTGTATCATCCTTCCCTATAAACCAAAGTAGCCAGGAAATATCAGCTAAAGTCAATTATCTACCCTTCACTAAAATGGAAGACCAAGTTAACATACTATCAAATAGAAATAACTACTAGGTAGCTATGTCCTTCCCGAACTTCAATCTCATGTACACTTTGCTTACACCTCTGTCATGCATGCGTGTGTAACCTTGTACAACACTGACTTATGCAGAAAAATCAGCATCCAGAATCAGGGGGTGGAAGAGGGATGCTAGTCAGCTATCAGGTGAGAAGACTTACACAGAATGCATAAGTAACTGTAGGAAGGTCTCCAGAGTCAGTGAGATAATGACTGCATAAAAAAAAAAAAAAAAGAATTCCTTAAACACTCTATGTCAAGCATTGAGGATACAAACATAAATAAGCAAACCAGAGCTTACCCTTCAGGAATTTATATTCTATTAGGAAAAGATAACACATGAAGGAAGGGTAGCCAGAGAGAAGCGCTTTCTATGGAGAAGTCAGAGGGGATGGTCATAGGCTATTATTTTCTGATGAGAGTTACAGGAAAAACCTGAATGAGAATCAGGTAAATGCAACGTAGATCTGGTAAAGCTCAGTATGGGTTACATGTGTCACGTTTTGTAATCTCCAGGAGAGCAAACGCAATTTTTGCCTTATTAAAACTTGACATCTCTACAGTGCTCTGGACAAAGGAGTCTCTTACAAACTGTTCTCTTCAAGTAAATTAAGCCCAGATTGGGATGGGGGGGTGGGGGTGGGAGGTGCAGTATCATGGATGCGGTTTCAACTTAGCTGCCAAGTGAGATAAAATGTAGAAAGCCAGAGCACTCCACGGATACCCATGTAATATAAAATGACACAATAAGAAGGCTTCTACTTCGTGAGCTAGACGGCCTACATAAGGTTTATAGGAAGACCTGATGAAGAGTCGCCAGCCAGCACAGGATAAGGCTCAGATGACTTCCAACATGCTGGACCAGATCTGCCCTGACTCAGCAGGCCCTTTTCTCCACCATGCCCACCAACCACCACTACTTTTCTTACTTCCTCATCTTCTTTTCAGCTTCCTTTATGTGTTATCATCCCTCATTAGACTGTCAACTCCCTGAGACAAGGGGCTTTTCGTTTGTTTGTACATCCTCAGCCTGTACCAGTACAGGTACATCTAAAATGTTGGATCAATACTTGCTGACTTGACTTGTTAAAAGGGTATTCACTTGGATGAAAAGAGAGATCAATGAAGTGAGTAGTTTCCTTCATTCCCTGACAAAGTGCTCTATACTTGACCTGCTGAATAAGAAGCTAATAGACAGCTGCAATTCCCAACCTACCTTCTGAAGGGCAGGTGTGCTATCAGGTGCGGCCCAAGGGTAACAAGGCAGAAGAAGCCAGAATGGAAAGATCATGGCCTTCACAATGGAATTTTTCTGAGTCCAACTAAATGAGGATTTATGAAGTATCTACCATGTACAAATCACTGGGGATAAAAAAAAAAAGATGAAAACAAAATAGTCCCCTGTCCTCAAGGAGCTTACTTACAAAAAAGTGCCAAGGATAAAAAAGGGGATGGGTTATACTAGGGATGACATGGTTAAAATGATACAGTGGAGGCAAGAGCACTTAAGTGAAATGTTTATGGCTCTATTTTTTTAATAATTCTAGCTTCTCTTTTGTAACTTCTCAAAATCTAGATCTATTAAAATGACATTTCCATAATACCTAGTAAAAAGGGTTACCATTATTCATTCTCAGGAGATAGTTTAGGATTCTCTTCAACTTACTTCCAGCCTAATGAAGACTGCACCAATCACTGATTTTAAGCACCACGCTATATTTATACAATACACACATATCCTGACACCACTGCACATGTGCGTATGTTTTCTTTCCCGAAATACGATCTGTATTCTAACAGTGTCTCCTGTTTTCCCCAGGCTTGCAGCTGTTGCATTGGCAAGTTTAATATTGTTCCCATGCATACCATAGAGTTTTTCAGTTTAATTTTATCTCTAACATGCTAAAAAGAGATTTAATTATTTTTATTAAAATGACAATAAGGAAATAATTTCCAACAATGGATGTCTAAGTGAAAGGGTTTGCACACCATACATTTGCGTATGTAATTATCGAAATAAAAATGTCCTGTTTTTCCTCTATTAAAAATATTTGGCTTGCCTCCTTGTCACTCTGCCTATAGAACAAAAGGAAATAAGGTTAAATAGAAAGATGTTTACCAACTATAACATAAATTAACGCTGGTAACTTAAAATAAGAAAGCAAAACGCCAAGGTAGAAGAGACTTCATAAATCATCTTTAACTCAACCTCTTTAATTCCAAATCCACCTCTTTAATTCAATAAACATTCTCGTGCCTAGTGTGTGCAAGGGAAGGCTGAAGCTACAAAAATACAAAACAGTTTCAGTTGAGTAAACTTTAATCACAAAGTTTTTTTTTTTACCTTCAGTGTCTAGAAAATGTCAACTTTACCTAACAAAACAATCAACAACCATTTGTTATCACATTAGCAAGTGATATTTGTTTCTGTTACAGAAATGAAATCAATCAATGAAGTATATTCATACCTAGGATGAATAACTCATTACAATTTTAATTTGAGAAACAGAAATAGAAAACATGGAACAATTAAGTTCTGCAGCAAAAATTTTTAGCTTAAGGTTCACCAACAATGCCAAAATTTGCCTAACTTAAAAAAAAATAACTCTGGAGCAAATGCTTTTTTGATCTCTAGTAAAATCTTTACTGATGATAAAATTCTAGCAAGTTATACTGAAAATGTCTTAATTGAACACAAAAATACACACCTAACATTAGTCAAATATAGACCGCATACAAATATTCATCCTATTCAAAAGGCAAGTGGACAGCTGTCCTAGAATCTAATGTCTCTTAGGATCATAGGTTGAGAGCTGGAAAAGAAGCTTAGAAATTAATGTAGTCCAACCCCTTCATCCTACAAATAAAGAAACCAAGGCCCAGATAAGTTAAGTAATTTGTCCAAGAGCTTAGATCTGAATACCAAGGGCCTCTGGCTTCAAATCCAGAATGTTTTGTATGGTACCATACACATTCTCCATCCCACTCTGACAGAGTTAACAACAGCCAAGGATAGTCCTATGCAAAAAGGTCCAGACTATGACATCAGTTTATCTTCCTGATAGACTCAAAAAGGAAAACCAACTTAACCTTTGGAAATTCCAAGTGAATGAATGTGGAAAAAATCAAAGTTTTTTTAAAATTTTCATTTTCCTCCAAAAAATATAAAAAGAAAGAGGAAGGAATCCACTTGTTAACTATCTGCTAGAAAAATGCAAGGGGCAGTTCTAAAAACAGCCTTTATAAAGTATTGTAGATAACCCAGTCTCCTAATCTTGTTTGTTTGTTTTTAAAGGTCACCATTACAATTACAATTATAAAATAATTTCCTTTAAATACATTCCAAGTCGACTTGGTGATGTGATGTCCACTCAACAGGAGATACGAAATTCCTTACAGATGACACAACAGTCACAGAGAAGGCTATTTACACAGTGTTAAACATGGGAGATAAAGATGCAGGATCCTCTTAACCGTTTAGGGAAGTTGCTCAGATCCAATTCACAAGCTATGGGTACAAAAATCACCACCTCTATTTAATATCAAACTATCTAGAAAAGACAGGGAGAGTTTCCATAGTACAGAGCCTAATTAAAACAGGGCAATGTCTAAATGTTTCCCCAAAATCTGAGGGCAGACTATGTCCTCTTTTTTTCCTAAAGAAGCCCTGATAACTAAAATCTCATCTCATCTGAAAAAAGAGAACTAGAGAGACAAATCCAAAGAACTTCTATTCCAGGTGTCTAGCAAGGCATGATTAAAGGGCACCCTATGCACCAATTTTCTTGTCAATGGTGCTACAAAGGCACACAGACCCTGACAGGAACCTTGAGACCCAAAGAGATCACTTTCAATGTCTCACGGGTTCCATTTAAGGGCCTTCACAGGAAAAAGTGAGCTAAAAGCCAGAGAAAAAACAAACCATTCAGACTAAAATAAGACAAAGCCAAAAGGAAACAGTGTTATCAGAAACTTGCTTTCTTTCATTCTCAACTGAGAATGTGAGAAACTTTGTACAACCAGACCTTTCGTCTTCCCTTTCTGCAAAGAGAATCTCCTAAGGGGGCTCCAGGTTAATGAAGAGGGTCCCGTTGGTTTTAGGATTAGGAATAGATAAGACAACTTACTTAAGAAAAGACCAAGCAACTAATGTGAAAATGTATTTAACAGGAATGTATGTGTAGCACCCATACAAAATATCTTAGGGAGGGATGAGGGAGAGAAGGGGAGAAACTTCGGAACTTGTGGAAGTGATTGTTGAAAACTGAAAATAAATTAATAAATTTGGAGGAAAAAAAGAAAAGGCCAAGCAAATCAAAAGAGAAGCCATCTTCTTTTCACTTATTTGGAAAATTAAAATGACTGGAAAAGAGACTTGATCATATAAGGCAGTAAAAACAAACCAAAAAAACAAAAACCCATACATTTCTATACTTATAAAACTTGGTATTTATTTTAGCAAAGAAGAGTTTCTGCTTTATGTTAATAGTGTTTTAACACTAATTGCACCCCCTAATTTCATATCCTAATTAGCCACAAGATCATAGGTTTAGGGCTATGAGAGAACCCTGGAGGGCATCTATTTTACAGATGAATTAACCAAGCTCCAGAGATGAAGAATGACTTTGACCAAGATTATAAAAGCAGTAAGTGACAAACTGGAAATGGACCCCAGATGTCCAGCTCCAAATTCAGTGTACTTGCCACTACACTAAGATGCCTCTCAATCCCTGAAGCACAAACTGAAAGAAGGCTCCTTTTGATCTTCACTTAAATTCCTTCAAAAAAAAAATGTTAGGCGCATATTGAACTCTAAGGACGGAAAATGGAATGTTGAGTATGGAAGCTTATACCCAATGCCTTCCAAAAAAAATGATTGTAGCATGCTGCAATTATTACAGGGCTTGAGTAATTTGGCTTTATTTTCCATATGCCAAGGCTATGCAAAACAATCTATACTTTCATGTGGTCATCTGAGAGGGCAAAGTCCATCTTGTTTTACTTGTTTCCAGCCCAGTGCCATATGTACAAAGAAACTTGGGGCAATCGGATGATCACCACCCTCCTTAATAAATCATCTTGAAAGGCGGAGACAGAATCCTGTTTTAATGAGCTTGAAGGTACATTAAAATTTCAATACCGAATTCAGATTCAGTGACAAGGCTGAAAGTCGCCACAGTACACCACAGATATACTATTGTTTATTAGCTTTTTAAAAAATGACAAAGGAAGAAAAGCTAGAACCAGAGTGACAGTTCAAGGGAGAAAATCAAGAGTGAAAACCCCCGATGGTCTTCAGGAAAAAAGAAGGGACACAGACTAGGTCTCAGAAGAGCTTTGAGTCAGAAATAAATACTAGAGAAACTGTGGGCAAGAAAAATTCAACCATTAGCACCAAAATGAGTCTTCACAGTGAGTCACAGACCATAAAAATTTAATGAGAGTGAGGGAAAGAGGAGCTACATCACTAGAGGTAAGCAGCTGACTGAATTGTAAGCTCAGGGATGGGGGGCTCGGAGCGGAAGCCTTTAATATTATAGTGTAATTAATCGCTAACTCTTGATTCTTGTCAGAGTCTTGGGGAAGGGGAGGAGTGGGGAAAAGGCACTGGAGTTTATTAATAGCTTACTATGTGCCAGGCACTACTTTACAAATAGATTTTTTTATCCCCTTGTCATGCCAAAGATTTTGGCCTGGAAAGGACCACCCTCTTCATCTTACAGATGAGGAAACTGAGGTCCTAAGAAGTTAAAAGACTTACCCAAGGTCACACAGGTAGTAAGTGGGGAGGAAAAAAGAGCAGGCATAATAACAGAAATAACATAATAACAGAAATAACAATGGCAATAATTAACAAAGAGCATTTGTATAGCACTTTAAAGGTTTACAGAGTGATTTACATATGATTAACTCATTTGAAATCATGGCATTTGATGTCATCAAATGTGCTGGTGGCAACTCAAAAATATACTTTATACAGGATTTTTTTTTGTTTGTTTTACGGAATTCATTAGAGCTACAAAAGCAAAAAGGTGTCATTCGCAGATGTCAAAAATAGTTTTGTTATACTGAGCTGGGTCATTCACTTTAAAAATGGCCTAGGATCTGTGAAAGCTGGTTACTAGGTAGGGTAACTTTAAGTGACTTCCATGTCAGCAGCACATAAAAAGTCTCTTTTAGTCAAAGGCAGTTTTTACAAAGCAGATGGACAGCATTTTGCCTCAGCAACCACTACGTATGGCTGTGCTAAAACTAAACTTATGCTATCTCCCACAGTATAAATAACATGAACTTCCTTCACCTGCAGAAACTAGACACTGAAAACTGCGTTTGCAAAGCTAAGGATAATTCTTGCAAATTTCAATTTACACGAATGAGCCCAAGGCTAGGAAGGTACAAAATGCACTTGATGTGTTAATTTCACACTCTTGGGGTACTAATCCCACATGTGGGTGGGTGCTCTCTTAATTATGCCAAGTAGAACACTGACTGAATTACCAGAGAGGGGCAAGACATCACACATCCAGTGCCCAGCATGGAGCAGGGGATCAGTTTCCTTCCTGCTTGCCAAGGGGAAATTGAGTATTATCCTTCAGGTCACTCAGGGTGAGCAAACTACTTTCCTGGAGTGTATCACTCAATCATAGGGCACAGTGCTCCATTTAACATAATACTTCCTCCTTTTCACTACGTGTAGAATTCATGCTCTTAACATATTCAAATGCCAACATGCCCTCAGGGGACTCAAAGCCAAATCTCTATGTACATCTGTACACTGTGGAGAGCTCTCCTAGGACACAAGGCATGATTGTAGAGAAGTCCAGTAAGTAAACTTCCCCATCTGCAATAGCTGTGCTCCTTAACAGCTGAATGTAAATGTTTGTCAAATTAATTTTAAATGCCCTGCAAAAGGTAGATATTAACAGAACCACAGCATTGGAAGACACCTCCAAGGTGATCTAGTGCCTGTAGAAGAATCTCCTGGAACCCATGTTTTCTTTCCTTTTCCAAAGTTCTTTCTACTCTAACACTGGATGAAAACATTTGGATACATTAACCCAAATTATTCACCACAACTCATGATGAATGGTAGCTCTGGAGCCAGAAATTCCTTAGAGGTTATCTAGTTGAATACTCTGATTTTGTAAAAGAAGAAAGCAAGGCCAAGAGAAATTAAGTGACTTGCCCAAAGTTTTGCAGAGTAAAGTCTGAACTCATTCCCTTGGACTCCAAATCCAAGACTTAGTCTATTTCAAAATGCTGCCCTACTTATAATTCTCCTTTGTAGAAAAACAGACAGGAGGGAGATAGAGAACATATACGGAATAATTCTAACTCAACTTAGAGGCTGGCTCTAGTCTTCCTGATGCTAGACTTAGTTTGATACCAATTCACCTACCTGCTCTCACGTCTGTCTCTAAGGTACGGTCCTCGAAAATCTGAGCTCACAGACATATGAACTACACTTGTCTTTGAGGCAAAAGGGGTTAGTTAAGGCCTCAGAATTTCTTTCAAGGAAATCTCCCATAACTGATGAGGACCCTTTTGAGAGTGGACCCTTGTAATCTTATCAGCAAAATAAATCAAGAATTTACCTGTTCTACTTTTAACAAAGAAACTATTAAAATAAGCGTCTGGATAGTTGAACTCACAGCTATCTCCTGCCTCAGCTCCAAGCCTGTGATCTGTGTCAGGAACTCTTCATGCATTTCCTCCAGATGGCCTATAGTATAATCTCATGATGTTATCATGTTTTTTTTTTCTTCCTGCTTTGATCCTCACCCAAATGCTTTCCCCTCAAGTCCAAGGATTTCCACACAGGTGGATATCTTCTTTATGCAAAACACTACATTATCACCTCTTATCTAATCTGTTCATTTTCCACAAGGTATAACATTGCTACAGTCTAGATATGAGTCAGACTCTTCTCACTAAAATACTGCTTGTATCACACATAAGGCATGGGAGCCATTAAAGGTTTTGATAAGAGGAGTCTGCTTGAAACACCTTACCCTCCCCAAGCCTGCCCAGCCAACATGGTGTAGAGGATAGAGCGCTGGACCTGGAATCAGGAAGACAGGAGTTCAAATCGAAGCTCAGATGTTTACTCTGTCTGACACTGGGTAAACAACTTCACATCTGTCTGCCTCCGTTTCCTCACTTGTAACATTTTCAGCCTAATCTTGTGCTGTCCCCCTACAAGAACTTCCCTCTGGTCAAATCAGTCTACTCAGTATCTCTTTGGAGTACACTTTATGCTTTATCTCTATCTTCTTCCCCTGGCAATAATGTCTTAAACCCCTCTGTACCAAAAAGTTATTGTCATCATTATTACTCTTTAAGGGTCAGTCCAAATGCTACCTTTTTCATGGGTCCTTCTCCAATCTCCCATTCCTGAAGTTCGTTCCCACTTCCCTTCTATGCCACTGATAAGAAGCTTCTCACACAGTACCTCTTATTATGACCATTTCACAAGTACACAGGATAAGGAACACCACACACACACACGCACGCACACACACACCCTGCCCTACATTTAACTTTTATTTTATTTATAGGATTGTTTTATTTTACATATGTTTAATATTTTATTTTTGCAAGATGATTTATTAAGTGAGTGCTCAAGTATTTAGTGAATAACTATGAAAGGAAAGTCATATAATTATTAAACAGTGATTGAACTTTTCACTTTAAATAATAAGGTCCAAAATAGTAACTGTTGTTAGAAGTCAACATCAGTTTTAGAGCAAACTAGAAGCAAAAGGTAAAGTTAAGCAATCAATAACTGTTGATGGACAGAACACCCTCTAATTAAAGGACACACCTCAGCAATTCCTATCTCACAAGATACAGTAGGAAACTGAACTCACAACAGTAGCGATGAACTTACGAAAGGATCATTTATCGCTTAAAATTAAGTACACATTTCAAATGCCTTGGAATTCCATCAAATGAAAAGATACAGATGAACTTCTTTCTTTTTCCAGAAAAGGGATTAATTTGGAGACATTAAGAAGGCAGACCTTCATCAGGCTACTAATGCATACATGCCTGCTGTATCTTGTAAAGCTGACTAATGAAATCACTTACAGCCAATTCACACCCTTTTTACAAAATACAAGTTCAAACCAATTTTAGCTACTGTTTGTTTTCTAAAAATGGTGAAGATTTCAATACACGGGCACGACCTGTTCTTTAAAAAAAGAAAAAAAACCCTCAAATTTATTACCTTTCAGGGAAATAGCTTGATGCAATTAGAAAAAATGCTGGATTTTGAGTTACGAGTCTTGAGTGCAAATACTGACTGCAGATACACACACATTTGCTAACCAGATTCCTCATTTTGAAGATGGTGATAATAATACTTCTATTTATCTTATAAAGAGGTGATTTCCAAGAAAGCTCCAGGGGTGGGGAAACTTCATGCCACATGGGACCCTCTAGGTCCTCAAATGGGTCCTTTGACTGAATTCAAACTGCATGTTTATTACGTAAATATGAACTACTATTAATGAAAAAGAAATACAACATAGTGGGAGAACAGATGTAGACACTGGAGACTACCTGGGTGAACTTGGACAGCTCCCACCCCTCTCCAGGGCATTGAAAATAAATAACCCTAATGTTCCTGACCGTTTGGGGCACCATTTTCAGACACAGGAAACAACAATGCAGATGCTTTTTCAAGGAGAACAAAGCTAACAAAATAAATACTTCAAAATATCAGTTTAATTACATCACTGACAATTAAAGTAGCAACACACAACTTGTTCCCTTTATGTTAGGATTTTGTTGATAGGTAAACTTAAAAAATCCCAAGGACACATGTTAGTAACTCTTGGCTGATGGAATTTTTGTTCTAGTTTAAAAAAAAAAGAAAAGAAAATCAAGAAAAATTCTCATTCTTAGTATCCATTATATTCCTCATGAAACGTATATTTCATTGCAACTACTACTAGCCCAGTACTCCTGATGTGGGATAATTGGCATGCGAGTCCCCCTGGAAGACAGTGTTTCCCCCTTACAAGAGAGAAGGGGCCCAGTCAGCACCGGCCCACACAAGCCACCAGAGCATATGCTGAACTTGTCATGACTGTCGAGCTGTCAGTTTTCTCTCTACCCAGTGGGTTTGTTCTGCTGCTTCTCCCTATTTTGGCTCCTGCTTTCAGCTCCTGGTCTTTCATAATTGATTCCAGCTTTCTCTCTACTGAACTTCACATTTCAGGTCCCTCTTTCAAGAGGGAATCCTCCATCTTGTGGAGTCCACCACAATCCTGCCCAGCTTCCAGCATTTCATCCATCTATTTTTCACCCCATGCAAAGCTTTACTGCATCGGTACCCCAGAAACCTGGAAACGACTCCCTAAAAGTGCTGAATGCTAGCAGCTAGGGCACAGCAATTGCTACCTTTTAGGATACGGAAACCAGATGTATCTATTTACTGTTTTTGTTTTTCTTCTATTGCAATTTTTTTGTCCCATCTATACCAGGAAGGGGTAGATGGTAGTTATTCAGGCATTCCTAGATGAGGAGAACCGAAGTCTTCAAAATGCAGGTGGCCTAATAATTCTACAACAAGGGAGCAGCCACCTCAGATTTTCTGTCTCCCAGGGTGGCACTAAGTGAATAGGATAATATTTCCTCTTGCTCCATTCTTAGTATCCAAAGCCTTTAAGAACTTCTTTGAGGCTGGGGGCAGGGACACATTTCATGGCTTCAAATTCTGAGTTGTGTTAGCATGATTAAGTGATAAGGAAGTTATTGTAGCTTCATATCAGGTTTTAGGTGATATATGAAGCCTCCACTTACTTTAAAATAGTTTGGCTAGTTGTTCAGGTCCGGGTACTGGGGGGTGAGAAGTTAAGACCAGGCAGGGCATTTCTATGGCAGTGGGGGGATGGAAGAAAAGGCTAAGAAAGCCTTGCTCTTGGGGCCCCTGGCTACTTGTAGCTCAAGCCTTAAAGCCAAACCCAGTTATGTCATGTTCTAGTTTGAAATTGAGACAGACTTCAATATGTATATGTATGTGTACGTGAATATGAACATGTACATAATGCCCTCTTCACCAGTTAATGCATTTGTTGTCTGACCTAGACATGAGGATTCCCTAGATGTGGGAACACATTGTTAGAGGACAGAAAATCCATAGCAAGAAAGAGCTTCACATATTCATTTTCTTTTTCTAGCACTACTAACTATGCATATTTTAGCACTTTTTTAAAAAGAAGGAGAAGAAATAAAAATTAGCACCCTAACAAACACCTACAAAGCTGCTTTTGGGGGAATAGAAGCACATCGAGAGAGATATGTTAGACATCTGGCATCATCTGTCAAACTGCCAAACTACTGTATTTTTAAACTATTCATACCCTTATTTAAAAAAAAAAAATCTGACATTCCTGTGGCATGCAGCAGGACAGTGTTCTTGCAAAGAATTCTTGTCATATGCGATACAAGGTCTACACAATCTCTGTGCCCTTTGTGTAAAGGGCACACAGTGGCCTTTGTAACTCAGTGTTTAAAGGCATATGGTTCACAAGATGAATCACAATGCAATACAAACCAGTACACAAAACCACCAAAAACAAAAACAAGATGTACATCCAGTACTAACACAGTACAAAAGCTCCCTTTGGCATCACCTAAGGAAACTAACTTCCAGATCCCTTGGTTCACTGACATCTCACTAAAGTAGTCTTTGCAATACAACAATGCCTTGTACACCCTCTGGGTGTCAAGAACAAGAAGGGACCTGCTGGATCTGAGATTTCATCAGTGAGAAGGAAAAAAAAGAATTCTCAGGGTGAAATTCCCTTCACCAAAGCAATTCAGTATACACCCACAATTTACAGTCAAAATTGTCTGTGAATATTGAGAGATGAAGGCTCTTGCCCCAGGGTCATTCAGCCAGAGTGGACTTGGAACCCAGATCTTCCAGAGATAAAGCCAGCCCCTATCCTCATCCCCTACCACACTGTATCTTTAAGCCTTACATGGAGGGTTTAATGAATTGAAAGGCAGAAAATGCAAGAGAATGGTTGTTTGTTGCTTACCAATAGAAGAAATTCCATCATCCAACTAATTTTTCATTGGTACTAAAAAAGCAAGCTTCAGAACAATAAGATGTTATAGTTATAAGATAATAAGATAATTAGATTTACTGAACATACAGGTAGTAAGGGGAGCAGGTAGTAACAATAAGAGAAATGTAAGTTTTATTGGCTATTTATGCCAATAATTGCAGATTGGAAGGAAAATAAAATGTCTCATGTGCTCAAGGTAGCAAAATCTTGAAAACTAAGGATGCTTTTGTGTGTTTGATCCTGCAGATTATTTTAGCATCTCCTTGTTTCTATGCAGCCCTCAATAACAATTAGCTTTCAGGCAAAATCAAGAGAATACAGACAAATGCTATTGGGAGAAAGTCTAAAGAGGGTTTGGTGAACCTGGATCATCACTATTGGCTAAAAAAAAAAGATAGATTTGTGATCCTAAATTATCCAGCGTTCACTTTTCCTTCATCTTCAATTATTCTATAAAGATAGGAAAATCAGGATCCTCGATAAATACTTCTATGAGGGATAGGGAGGGAGAGTGATTTCAATAATAAGAGTCTTAAAGATTGCATGCCATCTTGGGGAGGGAGGGGAAGAAAATCTGGAACTTATGAAAGTGATTCTTGAAAACTGAAAACAAATTAATAAATTTTGGGAAAAAAATAGGAGACTTAGTGGCTATTTAGAATTAATTCATCTTCCCTCCTTCCCCCAAGCATTTATGACAAAAAGAGAAAGAAATTAATATCTAGAACTGAATTTATATATTTCTATATAATATATATATACACCCACACATACATACATATATATGTACATATCTACGGACACATATTATATATATTTATATATTCAATATATTATATTTACCATCACCACTGAAGAACAGATTTCTATAATACAGTCCATCAAATTAATTTTAGGAGGCTTTTAAAAATGGAATCTCATGGCTTTCACGCCATTCTGTCTGAAGTGGGACTTGGGAGAAGACCAAGCAAAGATCCTATAGTTTTCTTTGTGTTATTTTAAGACAAACATACTGCTGTCCTAACCATCTTGAAAGCTAGCAAGAACAACTATCTTCATTTTCATCCATACATAAAAAGGCTATATCCAGCCTAGGATGCTCTAAAACCAACACTAATTACCTAAAGTAAATGCTTGCCCAATGATGGAGATGTTTGACTTTTGGCCGAAAAACAAATGTTAACATTTACTATTGTTACTCAATAAATGTTGCTTCTATGAAACTTTTCATTGCCCCAGAGGAAGTGCTCAATAAAAATAAACAACAGAAAGGAAATAAGCTCCTGCTAAGTTCAGCCTCCACATTTATCATGGGTTATGTGGATAAACTGCAACTGTTTTTAAGGTCCTAAATAAATGATGTCAACCTTTTCTCATTTAAAGAGACATACATGTGTAAAGGACAGGTGTTCTTAACCTGAGATCCATGAATTTATGAAGTTTTTTTTTAATATTTGTAAGTGTATTTCAATGTTTTCTTTGTAATTCTAGATATTTTATATCATTCATTTAAAAACAGCATCCTCAGAAGGGAGTCATAGGTTTTACCATACTGCCAAAGGGGTCGGTGAAACACACAGAAAGGTAAAGATCTTTGATAAAGGAGTGGCTTTGTGTAAGATCCCTATTCAGACTCACAATGGGAAAAGTAACCCAGGTTCATAAGGAGCTGATACTCCCAGTCAATCATAGTAAATTCCTTGGAATTCCAACAAGTTGATGGGAGAACAATTAGTCACTGAATTGTTTAATAAAACTCCTAAATAGAGGTCAGAACCAAGATGGTAGAGAAGATGCAAGAACTCACCTGAACTCTACCAAATTCCCCTCCAAGCAACTTTAAAACAGTGCCTCAAATTGAATTCTGGAGTAGCACAACCAACAATAGGTTGGGGTGAAACAATTTTTCAGTTCAAGACTACTTAGGAAGTTAGTAGAGAAGGTCTGTCACACTGGCAGCAGGCCTTGGAGGTAGCTGCATCAGGGACGGCAGCAGCTTGAAGAGCTCTCAACCCACAGATGATAAGAGCTTTGGACAGCTGGTCAGAAAGGCTACAGCTATATGCTGGCATGGGGTGCAGAAATGTGTTGCATTGCCTATACACAGTTCTGGGTCATAGTTCTGAAAAAACAAAAAATCATGAATATCAAAGGAATTGATTTAAAAAAAAATGAAGGAAGGAGGCCTAGCAGGACCAGATCTCAAATTGTACCACAAAATAGCAATCATCAAAACACACTGGTACTGGCTAAGAAATAGAGGGGTGAATTAGAAGAATGGATTGAGCGCACAATACACAGCAGTGAATGACAATAGTAATCTCATGTTTGATAAACACAAAGATCCAAGCTTTTAGGTCAAGAACTCACTATTTGACAAAAATTGCTGGGAAAACTGGAAATCAGTTTGGCAGACACTAGGTAGAAACCAACATCTCAAAATGGATACATGACTTGGACATTAAGGTCATAAGATATTAAGACATAAGCAAAATAGGGGAAGGCATGAAAAATTTTACCATTAGGTCTATGAATAAGGAAAGAATCTAGGACTAAATAAGAGAGAGAAAACATTTTGGGATATAAAATGGACATTTTTTATTACATTAAATTTAAAAGATTTTGCACAAACAAAACTAACAGCCAAGATTAGAAAGAAAGCAAAACTGTGGGGAGGGAGAAGAATTTTTACAGCAAGTTCCTCTGATAAATATTTCATTTCTCAAATATGTAGAGAACTGCATAAAATTTATAAGAATGAGTTATTCCCCAACTGATAAAGGGTCAAAAGATCTGAACAGGCAGTTATCAGAAGAAGAAATCACAGTTATATACAGTCATATGAAAAGTGCTCTAAGTCACTATTAATTAGAGAAATACATTTTTAAACAACTCTGAGGTATCACCTAATACCTCAGATTGGTTAATATGACAGAAAAGGAAAATGAAACATGTGGGAGGGTCTGTGGAAAAATTGGGATTGCACTGTAATGCTGAAAGAGTTATGAACCATTCTGGAAAACAATTTGAAAGTATGCTCAAAGAGCTGTAGAACGGTGCATATCCTTTGACCCAGCAACAACACCACTAGGTCTATACCTCGAAAAGATACAAGAAAAAGGAAAAAGTCCTATATGCCCAAAACATTAAAAGCAAAGAATTGGAAATTGAGAGGAAACCTATTAGTTGGGGAATGGCTGCAAGATGTGGTATGATTGTGCTGGAATACTACTGTGCTAGAAGAAGTGAAGAGCGGGATGCTTTCAGAAAAGCTTGGGAAGACTTATGTGAACTGAGGCAAAGTGAAGTGAAGAGAACCAGGAGAACAGTGTACACAGTAACAGAAACACTGTGTGACTGGAAGGTATTTCTAGGTGGCAGGACAGCATATCCCCACTCCCACTCCAATGAAGTTATGCCTGTGATGAACCTGAAGTTCTCACAAGAACTCTAGAGAATGCGAGACATATACCTGACAGCACAAGTTTATAGAGACATTTCCACCTTTGGGAAAACAGTGGTTGGTCTCCAAACAAAAGGGTCTTAGTCTAAACACCAGCCTTACTATTACCCCACGCAAGCACCACAACTCCAGTAAATAAGCTTTCAATCCTGTTATGGTATTTACAACTTTGCCTGTGGGGGAATGGAAGCATCAAATGATTCAGTCATCGGTTTAAGTTCATGGCCAAACCAGAAAGACAATTCTTAGTCACCATGCCATCCTCTCAACCATGATGTCCATATAACGGCTGCAGACTTCAAACAATGAACTCTTTAGGGATATATTTCATAGAAGTCTTTCAAGGACCCTGTAAAGGAAAGGAAAAATGGCTACACTGATACCTCTTTCGTTTAAGTAGTAAAGACATTAAGCAAATGAAAAAAAAAAAGTAATTTTCTTGTATTTAGTGAATATGGCAAAGTATCCACTGTTTGTTAAAGATGGTTAGGGTGAGTAACTACTATTATGATTGTCATAGAAAGGTTCAGGAGCTTTGCATGTATATTACAGTGGTCTTAAGACAGTCAAGCACCAGGCAGAGGCCACATCCTTAAAATTAGAGATCTTTGAAAGGAAATATTTTAAAATGTATTTTTTAACTAAAAAATAATTACACCACACAAAAACTGATTAATTTGGGAGAAACCCAGTCTTTTTTCCTAAGAGTAAACAAATAAAATTCTACTCAAAAAATGAAAAAATCAGACATTATAATGCAAGTTAAAGGGAGTCCAAGTTAACAGGGGAAATTCAGAATGGCAAACAAAGAAATACACGCTGTTTACAACTGAGAAGGAGGCCAACACAAATGGATCATACTCACTGTCTTTTTCTTCACCCACAGTCCCCCTCCCCACTCCAATTACGAGCCAGCTCTTTACCCAGTAGCAAAACTTGGAAACTCCTATTATTCACTGAGTTTTTAGAACCCTGCCTCCTTCCTCCATGTACTTTTTTGGAGTTCCAAGACAACAAGCTCCACTTATCAAACAGCAATTCTAGGATCACCGATCTACAAACGGAAATTAGAGTCCTAAGTTACCAAAGTACAAAATCTTTGCAGAGATGGAATCACCCCTTAGTGGTCTTCTCTAAAGTCTCACTGATACATGGGAAGTTAAGAAATCGTGATGGACTTTGCAGAGAAACCTTTATCACAAAGAAACATGAAATTAGTTGTAGAACACCCACTATGCCTTCCCATCTCTCCCTCCCATGCACATATGCATAGGGGAGGAATATGGCCTCCCTTCCTTCGTAGCTCCAACAGCAAGAACATCTAGCATAAGCAGAGCAGGTGTACAGACAAAGAGAAAGTTTCTTCTTCCTTGACAAACTTGGGAGGTCTAAGCTATGACATTAGGGGCATGATGACAGCTAGTACTGAGATCTGGGATGTCAGAACTGGGAGGAAAGTACAACATGTATTCAGACCGAGGCAGCATCAAAAATATGATTCCACAGAACTGAAGCTGAGTTATCAGCATAACTATAATTATAATAGGGCTTGTCTTCTGATTTGGTCAGCCATAGTGTAGCGGAAAAAACATTAGATTGCAAGTCCAAACTCTGACACTTAATAGCTTAATAACTTGAGGATGGCAACAAACTTTTTTGAGTTTGAGATTTCCCATTAGTAA
Organism: Notamacropus eugenii; assembly: GCF_028372415.1. Lineage (NCBI taxonomy): Eukaryota > Metazoa > Chordata > Mammalia > Diprotodontia > Macropodidae > Notamacropus > Notamacropus eugenii. The sequence continues at coordinate 391,190,462 of NC_092873.1, forward strand.
AACAGGGATAATTACACCTTACTATAATTCACAGAACTTTTTTCGATATCGAATAAAAGTATATATGGAAAAAATGCTTGGTAAAACATCAAGCATTATACAAATATTAGTTTACTATTAGTCATATACTATTTTTTCAATTGACAAGATCCCTTTATGTCAAGCAAGAAAAGTATTTTTTGAAAGAAAAGAAACTAAATATTATGCATATGTATCTAAGTATTTTAAAATATCTCACATTTTAAATCCTAGGGATTTCCTGTCATTTCAGCCTTTACCAAAACTAACCTTTCCTTCCCTGAGAAAAGTCCTTTCAAAGAAAGGTATTCATGAGCAAAGAAAAAGTTAGAAAGTGCTTCCTCCTAGAAGCAGGTACTTTACTCATTGCAGAGAGAAGTGAATAGGGAGATGATTATCAGATGCCTGTTCAGCAAGCATGCAATACTATTTAGCTTAGTCACTCAATTACTTCTACAAAAAACAATTATTCGTTACACTGGTTTCAGACCTGATCAAGGAAGCATTCCAAGGGTCACTCGAGTATGGCTGTGCCCAGCGAGAGGTCTGTACCAAAGTAAATATTTCTGTCTCCTCTCATTTCCTCCTGTCACTAAAGAGATTCCATGTCTCACAGCCATCCTTATATTACCAAACTCTTTGTCCAGAGGTTGTATTCCATTTACCCAATTCCAAACTTTTGCCTTCCGCATTCCCAATGAATGTTCACGTTGTGGTTGTCATTTTTAAAGTACATTATCTTTGTTTTCATTGGAATGCCCTTTACTTTTGACCTCCATATTCGTCCTCATCCAAGAACTGCAGGAACTCTCATTAAGCAAAAGATTTACCAAGGTTACATGGTAAAAACATTGACTGGTTAGTCAGCAGACTGGCTCCAATGTCACCTTTAATATTTATTACCAGTGTAGTGTGAGCCTCCAATTTTCTCATCTGTAACATGGGAAAACATTTGGTCCTCCTTACCTCACAAGGTTGGCGCAAAGAATTAGTAAGATATTATATGAAGAATCTTTTAACCATAAAGTGATATATAAAGTTCTGAGATTTAGCCAGTGCATAGAGGATAATTTATTTCATCCAGGACAGTGAGATTTGGCAACTGACCCTATGCTCATTTACAGAAAACCTTGTAAAATGGCAAACTACTTGTTATCTTGCATCCAAATTATACCTGGCATTTTTCTATACATCCCTCTGTATTCAAGACTTAGTCATTATAAAGTATTATTACATGGCATAAAACAGTACATAGTGGTCATACAAATTGCTGGTTGAATATCTAGAAAAGTCTGAGTAAGCATTCTACTGACATGAATCAAGTGAAAATAAAAACATCGGGAGAGATAATGGCACAAGATGGGGGAGAGGAGAGAAGCGGGGGAGGAAAGGAGAAAAAGAAAGAGAGACAGACAGACAGAAGGAGAGAGAGTGTCTATGTTTACACAGCAGCAATGCTACAAGGAACAAAATTTCAAAGTATGAAGACTGAAGCATCATTTCATCAGACAAAATTTCTGAATTCCCCAACGAAAGCACTTTCACCAACAATGGAACAGAACTACAAGGGGCTCCATCACAGGCCTCTGTTTCTCTTCTTCTAAAGAATCTGTTTAGAGTAAATGAAACAAGGATATTCCTTCCACTATCCAGTTATGGACAGAGATTCCCACTGTTAAGCATACCCCAAGGAGGTCAAAGCCAAGAAAGAAAGGTCCCGCATATATCAACGTTCGTAGCTATACTTGTTATGCTAGCAAAGAACTAGTGGGGAAGGTGACACCTCCTCAGTTGGGGAATGGCTGAGAAAGCTGTCATGCATGACTGCTGTGCTGTAAGAAATGATGAACAGTATGAATGAGGAGCATGGGAAAGTTTGCATGAACTGATGCATGACAGAACCAGAAATGTATATACCAGAACTACCAATGGAAAGAGCAAAGCAGAATAATGTAGTGACCAAGGCTGGCCCTTCCTTGAATACGTGGGAAGTTTCGGATGTGGAATGCCATTTGTATGACAGACTCAGTTTATATATTGGCTATTTTTACTGAACTAACTGATTTTCCTCTTTTATATTTATTGCCTATCACAAGGGTTGACTCTCTGGGTCTAGAAGACAAGAAAAATATTATTTGCAAATTAAAGTGATATAAAAACAAAAGCTCTTAGCTTTTTTAAAAAATGTAATATATAGCCCTTTTCATTTTTTTTTTTTTTATTGAGAAGGCTTCTTCTATCTGACAACTACCTCCTACTTGTGGTCCTTTTTGAGGATAGAGTGAGCTAAGTGAAGTTAGAGTGCTAGGCCTGGAGTCTGGGAGACCTGAGTTCAAATATGACTTAGACATTTACCCTGAGCAAAGCACTTAACTTTTGTCTGCCTCTGTTTCCTCATCCTCAAAACAGAGATAATAACAAGCACCTAACTCCCAGGGTTATTGGTAGGATCAAACAAGATGGTAAGTATAAAGCACTTAGCACAGTCTCTAGCCCATAGTAAGAACAACATAAATGGTAGCTATTATTTATTAATATTATGACTATTCTATCACCTGAGCTTAACAGGATATACAACATTCCACAACTTTCCCACCTCCTCCAACTCTGCAAAGAAAGGAGGGAAGAAAAGCCCATCTACTCAAATACAGGGAACAGGCATGACTAAATAATTCTGGAAATTTGAAAAAGGATGCGTTAACAACTCAGAAGTGAATAAATGGTTCTCATAAACCCATTTCTCAAGAAGTCAGCTGTTCCCCACCCCCTCATTTGCTTAGACTGAGTAGATGTGTATGAATGAATCACCTTCCTGGAGAGGCTTACCTTGTATGGAATGGAAATGAGGTACCTGTCTTCAGTGCCTGATCATCATTCCAAGGAAAATGAGAAACCTGCAACAAGGGAATGGCACAGTACTTAAGTGTCACAGTAACACAGTTCCACGTTAACATCATTTTAACACTGAATTCTGTTAAGAAAAAACTGTTTTACATATAAATATTGGCACACCATATAAGTGAGACCAACTTGGTACCTACCTATCCTCATCTGACAGTGAGGCAATGGGGCAGATAATAACTCCTTTAAAGGTAATGTTCCTCTATTTGTACAAAAGTACAGACTTATAAATCACAGTTTCAGACTTTCAAGGAATCTTAGAGGCTTAGAGGTCTGCTGAAAGGTAAGGATAATGATAATAATGATGATGATGACATGCTAGCTGCAACAACTTAACAAATCTGTTGGCTTCCTCCTCAGGTATAACAAATAGCTCAACTTTTTATCTGCCCTCCCCTCTCCCCCCAAAACCCAAACAAATCATGATTCAGGAATCACTACTTTCCAAACCATTGGCAAATTTTGGAGAGTTCTAGATGTTATGAAATTATCCCCTCATCCCCCACGATATTGAGTTGGAATTGGTGTCCCTATAAGCCCTACCCAATGGTACTAATTCTATCCTGTGGGGCTGTAATGGTAATTTAAGGTTAATGGTGGATGGGGAGAAAGGTTAAAGATGTTCTCCACCCATTAATAGGCCTAAATACCTTTTGTTCATTTATACTGAGGCACTGGGTCAGAGGGTCCTGCCCTCTGGCTCTGAAAAGTATATCTATATACTCTGAGGCTAGCTTTTGTTTTGGGGCTTAGTTTTTGGAAGGTTTGTTTGGTCAGATGAGACTCTGGGAAGCCCCCTGGCTTTGAAAATCCAGATGTTGGTGCTTCTTTCTCTGGTAACCATGTATGTATATAATGGTCAGACAGTTGGATCTGTCTGTTGACCTGTGATGTATGTATTGCTTATGGTCAGACAGTTGGAAGCCCTACCTGTTGATCTTTATTTCTCTGTTTGTATTTTTTCTGAAGTTCTGGGTGCTGACTTTTCCCCCTAAACTATGTGAATGATATATGTGCTTGACTAAAGTGACTCTGACCCCTCAAAAGCTGTTTTCCTTTTAGAAAAGGAGAACTAAGAACCTGTACAGCAGTTCTTCCTGTGTATTCCAGAGTCCTTGCTGTTGCAGGGGCCAATAAGAACCATACAAGTGAGACCAACTTGGTACCTACCTATCCTCATTTGTCATGAGGCAATGGGGCAGATAATAACTCCTTTTATAGAGACAGAACATATTTAATAGATAAGATATGGCTGATAGCCAATTACCTGCCCAAATCTTCACAGAAATCGTACTAATTAACACTGTAAGCCTACACTGTCTGACCACTTTAAATTAATCTCTTTTCACAAGTGGCCTACTTTTAAGCAAATACAAAATGTTCTAAGAACTAAAACTGCACTATTCCTTACATCTTTTAGTAACTGCTGATGAGTAAAGAGAATTATTCCTTCTCTTTCAGTGGGATAACTTTCTGCAAACAGAGCTTAGATTCCTGAACTCTACGTGAGTTGTTTTGTTTTTTGTTTTTGTTAACAAGGAGAAAAAACAAGGAAGACAATGAGTATATAGTATCCAAAATTATTCTATGACCTGGTCCATCTGTCATTCCTCACAACTAACTGAAGCCATCTTCTATTAGCATAGTGTTTCGTGGTTAAGAAGACCACGCAAAAATTATGAATGTATCATTTGAGCTTCATTTGAGATTGCTAGTGCTATTTTACAGATAAAGAAATCCCAGAGATAAGGAAATGACTTGCCTAAGGTGAAAAAGCTTGGGGGGAAACATGCCATAAAACTTAGAGCTTCTAAATCCAATAATCTTTCTTCTATTTTATCACCTTGCCCAACAATCTAACTGGTTTCACTGTCAGAAAACCTACCATATCAGTCTCACCCTATTTAATTAGGTTAGCACACAAGACAAGTAAGCTCACTCAAAATTTCAAATATTTAAAACTCTGAAAATGATGTTTCATAAGCAAAATACACTGACATATAACATCCTGACATTAATATAGTTCATCAGAGTTTTTATTTGGAGATGGATCGGGGAAGGGTGGGAGGGTGGAAATGGTAAGAAGAGTAAATGTTCTGCCTTAATTAGGTATCAACTTTCTGTTTTTCCCTTCTCCTCCATGCTATGCTGATACATTATAAAATTCTAAACTTTAAATTTAGGAAATAAATTCTTAAAACTCTGATTAAAACAATGACTGTTAGTGTGTATTTTTTTTCAGTTAATTTCCCATGTCTAGAAGCTGTACTTAATTAAGCTATAATATCCCCAACACAATAGATTCAATTCCGTAAAGAACTTTTCCTTCCTTTGATACAGCAAACATCCTGTAAATAACTAATTTCCCACTCTTTTAACTGATTGCTTTTTGTTTACTGACAGGAAAGGAAATAGCAGATTCTCTATGTAGCAGTCAGAACTAGAAAGTTTTGTTTAACTTCCGAATGTACAGGTAGTTTATATAAGGCAACTAGCTATTGTCTTCTGCTATATTTTTGCCTCCAGAAGTGGGGGAAGGGGGGAAGATTTCAACCGGGTAAAGCCAACACAAACAACAGTAAAAACCTTAGGTGCCGCCATATTGTTATAAAAGGAGAAGAGCCCAGCTATGTCAGTAGGAAGTTCCAAGTCTTCTTGGAAGCCAGAATGTTCTCCTCTAAACCCCATGTCTATTCACCCCATAGAGAACTCCAAAAGGATGCTGAGTGGGAAGACCACACTTATTAGGAAACAAGTATCTATCGAGTTCTTTTTTCTTATTGATGGGTTATACATCTCTTTTTCCTAGTGGAGGGAAAAAGGAGTTCTGAGAAATTAAAGTCAACAATTTTTCTTTACAAAGACAAAAAATAATTACAAAAATCTTCAACCTAGTTCAAAATTCCCCAACTTTCTCAAGGTTCTTAATCTGTAAGTGTACATGTGAGGGATATTTACCCATTGGAGAAGCTGGTAAAACCTGTGGATTCCTTCTCACATCGTTTTTACATGCATAAGATAAGATACACATAATTAATTACAAAGGAAACCAATTATACTGAAATAGCTACCAAAAGGCTTAATAAACAAGTTTACAGACTCCAAGTTTCTGGTCTAGATTAGGCTGATGCTTAAGTGGTTGTTTTCTTCAATCAGCTGTCTAACTCTAGGAAATGAAAATAGTCATATCTCTTTTATTTGAGAGAGTTTATCATCGTGGAAACATAAGGTCTTATGTCTGACTGTCTCCTCATAGCACAATCATGGTTGTAAATGCAAATAAGAAATCACCATGAATGCCATACAGAAAGCAGGAACAGAATATTTTTTATGAAAACTGAATCCTAAAGAACTAGCTATATCACACAACTCAGATCAAGAAATTCTAATACTGAAAGGAGGCAAAGCTTAGCATAGTGGGAACTGGAGAGAGCTGGGTCAAAGTTCAGAATGCACAGGGAGTGTCCATAGGTCAATTCACTTCATCTTCCAGTGCTTCAAGCAACTATGCATGATTATAAATCACAGTAGAGCTGATGATGATCTTCTCATACAGAACTGACCAACATATATACATACACATACATACATACATATTTACACATATGTACACACACACACACACAAATAAAGAAACCTACCATCCACTGAGAAAATTGTCTCTGGCATGCTATTTCTCAAATTATTCAATATCTATCTACAGATTTACTGAATACTTACCATGTGTCATGCTGTGTATCCCTAGAAAAGTCACCACAAATCTAGGCCTCAGTTTCTCCATTTGAAAAATGAAGGGAGTAGGTGTCACTAAGGTCTCCTCCAGTTCTACAATCCTGATTCAGTGACTGTGCTATACCCCAAGCAAACTATAAGTAGTTTATTTATTTATTAATTATAATTAATTTATTACATTTTATAACATATAAATATTATATATAAATATAAAATACAATAAAATATAAAATAATTTGTTATAATTAATTAATTTATTATAATTAATTTATTAAATAATGATTATTTATTAATATATAGAGCATATATTATTTAATTTTTTGATCTAGTACAAATTCTCAAGAGAGCCAAGTAACTAAACATTACCCTAAAGACAAACTGAGTTCATGGGTAGCCAAAATCCATACCAAGAAATTCAAGAAAATATGTTCAAAATCATACTACTTGACAATGCTTAAATGCTGTTTCTACCTGACAACCAATCAGTGTTAGGTGACTGGTTAATCACATTAAGAGGTAGTAGCTTAAACAAACTTGGAGAGGAAAAAAAAAACAACATTGAAAATAAAAACAATCAGAATGTTTCCTTAATTAAATTCATAGGAATGTATCAACAAGTTGTAAATACATCCAAAAAAAAAAAACCAATAGGCACTGGGAGCAGGGAGAGGCAGGGGGACTCAGGCATCTATGTGAATGGCTTTCCTTCCATTTAAAGGAGGCCCATGTGATGCACTCTCTAAATCGTGGATAAGATGTCAGCCTGAATTAACAAACATGTTTACAAATTTCAAGGAAACCATTACCTAGTTTCAAGCGTCTCTTTCAACGGTGAATTACGTACCACTTTGGTGTAATGTCTAATTCCCCACAATAGTTAAGTACTGAGGCTTCAACATACACATGCACTTTGCGATTTCCCATGGCTATTTATATCACATTGAGACAAAGATGGAATGTAGGCAGAAAGCCATGACAGCAGCCCGATTATTCCTTCTCCGTTGTCTTTTCTGAAGCATGGTGGGAATATTGAAGGCAGGATGAGGTAAGGAAGATAACTAGATATACAGGCAGGCTCTTTCCAAAGCCAGCTGCTTTTAAATGCTTTATGACTTTTTTTTCCTTAGGTCACTAGCTAAATAAATGGAAAAAGATCTGTGGGCAAGGGTTAGGAATGTGGACTCTGCAAAGGCTTCCATATGCGATCTACTAACGTCTTCTTATCATACTGGCAGAAGATGGCGGAATGAGCTAGTCTTTCCCATGTAAGGATATAAACCATGTTAGCAGCAGCATTGTTCTCCATAGCTCTAACCTTTCCCACACCCAACATCTTCACAGTCATCATTCTATAAACTTTCATATGAGCAAGGAACAGTGTTCCTAGCTGGAGCCCCAGCTTTCAGGATTACTGACTGCTTCATCCAGCCCATGACTTTAGACAGGCCTCAAGTCATGCTTCACTTCAGTCCCCAGTCCATTCTCGTAGGATATCTCAGAGTCACGTGTAAGGTTTAGTCTCATTACGTAGAAGGAAAGAGTATGCTGCGAGCCAGAGAGGTGCAAAAGAAATCAAAATAACTATCTTGCTTTTACATCAGGGCAGTATATTCATGCAAATCAGAGGTGACATATTTCAAGATCAGAGAATTAGTAGGGAAAAATTCACTAGGATATAAGTTAATAAAGTCCTACTTATTTTTTCCCTTAGACATAGCTAGGTACGTTCAAAAGCAGGTTCTTGGCACCTTCTCTGCAATTTGTAGTGTACAACGGAGGTGTTAAATGCTTTAGCCCTAGCCCAAAACACTGCCAAGTGAGGCACTGGGAAATAATTAACAAAATTAGTAAAGATCCAATGAAATATAATGTATACATGTGTTTTTTCTGAGTCAATAATCTGCCCCTATATATGCTATAGTGACCCCCTCACGTTTATTTGGGTGAGACACTACTGGTTTAGAGTGTATGCATGAATAAGTAAATGAAAGGTAATTTGTGAAGGGTAAGAAGCATGACCAAGTGAGGGGCTTGGTGAACTTCTGGTAGAAAACGGTGCCTGAGCAGAACACTAAAGAAATGGGATAATTCTGAAAGGCAGAGGTAAGAATACGTTTTAGTTATGGTGGGGGAATGGCCCGTGTCAAGTCACCCAGAGAGAAACTAGAATAATAAGTTTTGGGAATAGCTGGTGGTCCAGTTTGGCTGGAATACTGAATGTATTAAAGAGGACTAAAAATAGGAAGCCAGGAGAGGTGAGGGCTAAAGCCAGATTGTGGAAGGTTTGATGAAGATTGCGGAGCTTTTATTTTATCCAATATAACAGTGGTTCTCAAACTTTGCGATCTTAGAACCTTTTTATAATCTTAAAAATTATTCATGACTCCTCCCCCAAAGCTTCTATTTATATGAGTTATAACCATCAATAATTACCATATTAGAAATTAAAATCTTAATCTAGAGAAAGAATTATGGAATTAGAATGCAGAATGAAGCAGACTATTTTCTCTTGTGTTTTATTTTGGTTTTTCCCAGGGTTTCTCCCATTCATTTTAATTCTTCCATGAAACATGACTAAGGAGAAAATGTTAAAAAAAGAAAGAAAGAAAGAAAGGAAGGAAGGAAGGAAGGAAGGAAGGAAGGAAGGAAGGAAGGAAGGAAGGAAGAAAGAAAGAAAGAAAGAAAGAAAGAAAGAAAGAAAGAAAGAAAGAAAGAAAGAAAGAAAGAAAGAAAGAAAGAAAGAAATTAAAATCTTTGTCCACAGACCTAGCCATCACACCTACCCACCCCCACACTCCTGGGTCTTGGCCCTGACCACATTTTGAGAACTACTGTTATAGGGGAAACAAAGGGCCACTGAAGATTTATCAATAAAAGGAAGTAACATGGTCAGACCTATAATTTCTAAAAGGGAAGATAGAAGGCACAGAAGCTAGAGCACTGGGCCTAGAGGCAGAAAGACCTGAGTTCAAATCCTGCCTCAGGCACTTACTAGCTGCTTCCTCCTGAGCAAGTCACTTAACTACTGCCTGACTGTTTCATCATCTATACAATGGGGATAATAATAGCACCTAGCAATCAAATGAGATATTTGTAATGAAATTAATGCAGTGCCCGGAACACATTAAGTGCTTAATAAATGCTTATTTCTTTCCTTCCTTCCTTCCTTCTTCCCTGCCCATCTCCCTTCCTGGGCAGAAACCCTCTTATATTTAAAAGGCTCAGCCCTTGGCCGAGAATAAAACCAGGAGGAAAAAAAAAACTTCTCCCAAGGGATCTCTCTTAGTCTCAAACTGAATTTATAAGATCATACAATATCAGTCAATGGCAATGTAGCAAATGACATTTTTAAAAAAACCTATATAAACAAGGTAGAGATAGCTACAAAGGGTCTCATAGCCCAGGTCATCTCTTTTCCCTTTTCCCTACATCTTCCTCTCAGCCATTTAAAGAATTTTAAAGAATTTAAAGAGAAAAAAAAGTTTAAGGTCAGATTAAAAATCCAGGAAGGAATCTGCCCAGCATCACACTCTGGGGAAATGGGAGAAATACGAAGAGATGATTGGACTTCAACTGTCACAACTTTAGGATGGATCAAATATCTGAAAAGCATTTAGCTCAGTTTCTGGCACAAAGCAGGCATTTCTACCTCTACCACTGCTGCTGCTGCTGCTGCTGCTGCTTCAGTCTGTATCTATCAGGCCAGTCTCTGCTGCTCACTGGCCAGTGCATTCATCCAGTTGGGGCTCATTTCCTCTTCTCTAGCTCCTGTCTGGCACACCAAAATTTAAGTGGGAGACCTTGACTTAAGGCGGCCAGAACCCCAAAACAAACAGCTCTCCTGAATGCCTCGGTATAGTCTAGCCCAAAGATCTATCCTCCTGGGAAAATGTCCAAAGTCTCTGTGACTCAGGGTCTCCGTCATCCAGGGCTACGTCCATTTAGCCAGATTAGCACACTAACTCAAAAATGTCAGTATAACTCATTGTGCTTTGCTGAACCATATTATTTTCTCAGCACCCTGGCAGTTTGTCTTCTTTGTTATTGTGAACACAGCTAAGCAGACACGGATGAAATGCAAAGTACACACCAGCCTCACCTACCACCTCTTTAGTCACCTACCTCTGACAAAGGGAAGGCATGACTACTTGAATAGAAGTACTCTTTCATTTCCATAACAGAATATATTACCCATTCAGATTAAACTATTTTTAAACACCACAAGAATTGTGTTACTGTGGATAACTACCAGTGGAGACAGACAGCAGTTGATGAAGCATCTCAGCAGGCCAGAGTGAAAGTGGATCCAAGTTAAGCTGTCTCAAGCCCATGGTAAGGGCATTTTGTTAATTCATTCATAAGCCAAAAAATAAAGGCAGAAAGAAACAAGATAAACCATCGCAAGAAGGTCCACAAAAGCAGCTATTCTAGGTGCCTTGAATTTTGAAGGAAAATAGGACAATGTAGAAACTATACACTCGTAGCCTTAAAGCTAAAAAATAAACAAAAAACCATTTCCATACCTAATAAGTACCAATCGCTGATATTTTTAAAAATAGAAACACGCTTTTTAAAGTACAAAAAGGACAGTATTTCATTAACAAACATTAGCCAAATCTAAGTATCTAGACCATAGGACTAAAACTGAAAGGAATCTCAGAGGCTATCTAGTTGAATTCCTCAGACAACTGGGTTACTCTGGGCAAGTATGCCTCAGTTTTCTCAGCTGTAAAGTGGGGATAATAATGGCCCCTACTTCCCAGGACTGTTGCAAAGATCAAAGGAGATGTTTATAAAGCACTTAGCACACACAGGTACTCCCAATTCTATAGTCAATGTTCTTGTCAAGATGCCATACTGCCTCCTCCTGTTGCTCAGTTGTGACCCCATTTGGGTCATAAAGATACTAGAGTGGTTTGCTTTTCCTTCTCCATCTCATTTTATAGAGGAGGACCCTGAGGCAAACAGGGGGCAGTGACTTGCCCAGGGTCACACAGCTGGCAAGTGTCTGAGGCTGGATTTGAACTCAGGAAGATGAATCTTCCTGATTCCAGGCCCAGCACTCTATCCACTGAGTCATCTAGCCTCACCTCTACCTCCTATTAACTAGACCTTTATCACCAGGGTAACTTAAGGAGCATATTCCTAAAATACAGGCAGCAAAACACAATCCATAAGCACCTAAAAACAGTCAATAAAGGAAGTATGCAGAAAAGACTCTCAACCACTTACTGAACTTCATCTAGATATTTTCTCACTGGACATTTCCATGCCCACAAAAAGGACAATACCTTAAAACAAACAAACAAACAAAACCCACTAAAAATTGTATTGCTATTTTAAAGTCCTATGCTTTCATGAGTAAGCTTAATTATTTACTTTGGCTGCAATACAAAGTTTAATGAATGAAAGTATTTAAAGACTAACTGGTATTTAAGTGCAGTTTAGAGTTCACATTTCGCTACCAATTTATACTAGGGAGAACTCTTAATCAGGCTTAATTCTAACAACTCTTTGATGCAAAAAAAAAAATCAATAAACCAATCTATCTGTGTACTTCTGTAATATAAATGACAGCTATTCATAAAATACCTCCAAATTCTATTTAGGAGAGCACACTCTTTCACCTATAAGAAAGGGTGAGGGTGGAAACACCAAAAACATACAAAAGAAAAGTGGTTAGAAACATAGCTAGTAAGAACTAGAGAATACTAGCGATAAAATGTGAATCATTAGAAGCTGATCTAAGCAAATGAAGACAATAATTGAGCTTTCCATTTTATTTCATTGAGCCATTAAAAAAGTATATTAGAATTTTATTTTGAGAAACGTAAATGGAAAATCTGCTCAAAGCAAGTGAGTGTTGGTTCTACCAAGATCCACTTAAATTCTTTACCCTAATTATATTACCAAGGTCCCATGCTTTCTTACAAACTCACCAAAGCCCCACAGCATTATCTTCCGATATCCTGAACAGAGCAGAATCATATAGTGGGAAAGGCCATTGAAATGTTCACTCCTCCTCACCTCTCTTGATCAATCCCTAGTTGCCTTCAAAGCTCAGGTCCAACAATGGACAATCCAAATACCTGGACATTAGAGATGCTGCACTGAATGTACATGGCACCTGTCTAACATTAGACCTTTCTGTCCCAGCCTCCAGCTAGCATCTGCTGCTGGCCTTAGTATTTATTGTCTGTATATGGACTTTTGGCCTTTCTTCCCCTAATAATATGTAACCTGTGGAGGGCAAGGATTGTTCATTTCTGTCTTCATTAGTATCTAGCCTAGTGCCTAGCTCGTTAATTGGTTGACTCCCTTTTTTTCTTTACAAGTTTATACAATAACCCAAAAGAACTCTATTCAGCAGTTCTACCTTTTGCCGATTCATTACAAAAATACAAAATAAAGTGTGCTGCACATTTATTCATAGGGCAAAGGAGAGATAAATGATGACAAAGCAATGAAGAGCTACAGAGGGGAAACAGGATATCAGATAGATATTCGATATGGACTGGGGAGGGATCATTTTACTTAGTCTCTTCTCAAGCTTCCTATAAACTCAAGATCAGAATACTCTGAATACAAGACATGGTGCTGAATTATACGGCAGATCACTTCTGGCTGCTCAACTGAAGCTACAGCTCATCTGGAATATCAGGAGGATGGGGCCAGCCCACCGTGAATCAGAGGGGCACCCACAAACTTCAAGAACTCTTTACAGGAATGTAGACCTCTCCTTCACTCCACTACTTAATTGTACTAATACATATCTCGTGTGTGTGTGTGTGTGTGTGTGTGTGTGTGTGTGTGTGTGTGTGACTCATCATATTCAGGTAAGTCTAGATAAAGACCTGAACCTGGAGACGGGAATATCTGAGCTCCAATCCAGCCTCAGATACTATTTGTATGACCCTGGACAAGTCACTTAATCTCTATTTACCTCAGTCTCTTCAACGGCAAAATGGTCATAATAATATCACCTAGCTCATAAGGCTGTTGTGCAGATTAAATAATGTAACATTTGTGAAGTGCTTAGCCCAGTTGCCCAGCACTTAGCAGGCATAATACGAGGTATTCAAAATAGCTTCCTGTCTTTCAAAAGGCCTCATGGATGACCTGGAACTCCCAGCCCTCTTAGAAGCATACCCAACAAGACCTCTGAGGGTGCTACAGAAGATTCCCAGCCACTGCATGCTTAGTGATGCCCATTAACCATAAAATTGGCCTGTTTTCCATCAGAATCAAGTGATCTCCATTTTACTTTCTGTCCTTATAACAGTTTCATCAATTGCCTTTTAAGACAAACTCAGCATTTGATAGGAAAGAAAAAAATTTCCTACCAGTAAGAAATCTGGCAAGCTTTTTATGAAAATCAATAAAGGGAAGTTCAGTCTTATCTTTGTTAGAACTCAAGACAACTGCAAAGATCATCTGATCCAACCACCTAATTTTACAGAAAAGGAGACCAGATCCAGAGAAAAATAATCACAGAAGTAGTACATAGAATGGCCAGGACTAGGGCCCAAGTGTTTTAATTTCTAATTTAGTATTCCTTCCACTGCATAATGAAAAATGCCTAATCTAAATTTTAAATTTAGTTTATGTTAGGATTCTCCATGTAATCCCATCCACCAGGAATACTTGAGGTTTTTTCTTCCCTTGTGATCTAATTCCACAAAAAATTCTTTTAGGATTTCACACTGCAAAATCACACCAAAAATAAAAATCAAAAACCAGTAAGCTACACAACAAAAGAGTAATACTTCCTCATTAATGGAATGAAGAAAAGGAGAATATGTTGTCTAATAAACAATGAGCAGTCTTAGGGAGGGTGGATTCTACAAGCTTCAATGTAGAAAATACAATTAAACATGAAGGATGAGAGATGAGGAGAGAGGTTATAGGAATTTTCTTACACTTATATTTAGGAACAAAGAAGATACTGAACTAATATACTGTTAAAAGTGGGAGTAGTTTACCATTCTGTACATCCTTCATTATAATTAGTATAATCAGCATGCTTACCAATGTGGCATTGTATATCCAGTATATTTGGGTACAGAACTCCAAAAGAAAGAATGGAAGAAAATCAGAATTTTAATAATGTTCCAGAGCCCTAAATGAAGATATCATTCGCAAATGTAATTGCTAAAATATAGTCAAGTAGAATTGAGTAGGAGGACTTACTAAAATAAAAGGCAAGACTTTATCTATTGTGAGATAGAAAAATATAATGATAACACTCAAAGGTCATTTAGTACAACCCTCTCATTTTGTGGATAAGGAAGCAGGCTAGGAGAAATTACTATTTTTATATTTAATGCTCTTTCATCCTCTGCCAATCAGGAAAGACAATGGTATCCTGAGTGCCTCCCCCCCATCCCCCAGAAAAAAAAATGTTCTTGAAGTTACCATGTGAGTCAGTATAAATAAGAAGGAACAACCACTTAAGAGGAATCTTAATCCACTTCATACCATTTTTACTCAAGCTCAGTTCTGCTTCTGTTCAGTAGATAGAATTCCCAACTTAGATTTCACTCATACTGTATTAGGATAAAAAAGCCAGTCTCAATATTGGTGAAGAGACCTGGTTTAGGTGGTAGAGGGCCATGGAAACTCCAACCAAAGAAGGAAACGGATCAGCTGAGCACAAGAGAGTCCTGAGGTGAGGGCCAAATCAAGCCAAATCAAGCCAGGTAGAAAACACTGCAAAAACCCATCTGGGCAGCACAGGAGTTGGGCTAGTATCTTTCTTCAGCCTCACTGGTATGTCTCTTAGTTAGGATTTCACACTGTTTCCTTTCCTGTATGTATCTACTCTAATTTTCTCATTTTCTGCAAGTCTTTTGCCATTACTGGCACTAGTGTATGGCTCTCCCACTGGTCTCTATAGAGTGATGTGACTCCTTGGGGGGAGAAAAGAAATAGAATCCCCCAAAGTGATAATATATTTAAGTGGGACATGTGATGGAGAAAGAAATGCTTTAAAAGCCCAATGTGGAAAAAATGATCAGGAAGAAAAGAAATGAGGTCCAATTTAAATCTTGTGGGGTTAAAGCTAAATAACCCATATCCCTTTCAGATGCTTTCATTTACAAACCCACATTACGCAGGATACTCCATTTTAAAAAATCAAGTACCAATCCTTCAGAATAAACATTCTGAAGCCGATGGATCATGCTGCTATGACAAGACCACTCCTTGCTACAAGTCCCCTGCTTCTATCATAAAATGTATTTCAGTTTTAGCAAACCAAATACTTGTTTTCTATTTACACTACATACAACAGGAGAAGAAGGAAAAAAATCTACTAGAAGGAAGAGGGATGGAAGAAAGAGTATAATTACTCTGTCTCTTTATTTCTGTCTAGTCTACTGATAGGAAGAGGAATATTTAGCACATATACACATTTACAGACGCTTACTTCTTGAATTAAAATGGGAAACTGCCTAGAACAAAGTCATGGACATGGAATAATTAGCAGCGGAGACCATTTTACTTCACAACACGCCAGATACAATTACTTTCAGTCCATCTTTAGAGGCAAAAACATTTGAACTGGCAGATTTGAGGAGGACCACCTGCTGCTTGTTAAAAAAAAATTCTTAATTTTGAGGCATGATCATAGCAACTAGAAATGTACAAATCCAAAAAAGCAAAGCAGAGTCGACTCAAGAAAATCAAGCCCATGAATCTTAAGTCAACTCACTTGCAGAATCTAAAATAGGAGACTGAGGAGACATGAAGGCAAGAAAAGTTTAAGTGACTGAACCAAGGTGGTAAATAGTAGAGATGATCTGAACCTAGGTGCCTTTGTGTCTCCACTTGATACATTCTATAGTAAATATAGTGGATAGGAAAATACACACTCTGGACTGAAATGGGTCATCTCAAACCAATTATTTAAGAAGCAGACCCAGAAAGAGAGATTTCTGGTCTTTTACGTCAATTGCCATCACACTCTGGACCCTAGACTTTTCTGCCTTCTCACAAATTTTTAACAAATTAGACACATGGCCTTCTCTTATCAATCTAGACATGAACCAGGCAAAAACTGGCTCCTGGTGCTATCAGACACCTTGATCATCCCAACAGAAAAAGCATTTAGACAAATGATTAGGAAGCAGAAGAATCATTGACATAAAGGTAGAAGGAACTTCTTCTGGAGGTCATCCAGTTCAGTTGCTCCATGAAACCAAATGGCCCTGTGGATAATGACAGGTATTGGAGTCAGGAAGACGTGAATTCAAATGAGACATCCGACACTTATTAGCTGTGTCACTTCGCCTCTGTCTACCTCAGTTTCCTCAGCTGTAAAATGGGGATATAATTGCACCTACCTCCCAGGGTGGTTGTGTGAGATACTAATTAAAGTAAAGCACTCATTGCAGCATCATGCATGCAGTAAGCACTATATAAATGTTAGTTGTTATTGTTGCAGTTTTATTATACATTTGAGGAAAAAGTGATAATGGTGATGATGGAAATGGAAAAGGAAGAATGGAAGCCCAGAAAAGTGAAGATATTTGCCCAAGGCAACATACGTGGTAGGTGCAGAGCTAGTAACTGACCTCAAGTCCTCTGACTCCAAATTCAATCTTCTTTCCAACACCGTATGTTGCTTCTTTAGTTTCTACCAAGTTCATAAGGATCAGATTTATGAACAGAAGATGAAACGATCACAGAAAATGGAACCTGTACCTTCACTAATTTTTCCCTAATTTCACTACATAAAACAGCACACATATTCCAAACATTTATGGCTTCCCAGATATTAAAAAAAAAAAAAAAGGATCGAGGTGCCCTCTCAAACTTAACATTAGAACTGTACTCACTTCTGCTCGTTAGCTTGGCTTGACTCTACTGAAGGAAATGTGATAGGATATAAAGATTCTGCTAAGAAAAGGAAGAATGGAAAGGCAAGCCTTGAAAACAAAAGTATTATACCTACACATATACATATTATACCTAATTAGAGCAAGATCAGAATACTCATTTGGCCATCACCATGATGGGGCACTGGAAGGAATAATAATAAACTCAGTGTTCTTGTCCCAAGGCGAATACTAACAAGCTGTGTGGCCTTGACAAGTCATTTCGTTTATCAGGGCATCCGTTTAATCAGATACAAAAAGAGGTAAGACTAGATGAAATCTAATAAAAAATAAAATCTAATATGTTTAGTGATGAAAGCATAGACGCTAGACTATCTCGGCGTTTATTAACACCTTTGCAAATAATAGGAGACTATAACAATCCTTCAGTACTTTTGTTTTCTTCCCATCAACTACAATTCCTATGTGATGTACCATTGCAGAAGCCAAGGACCTGGGTTTAATTTATCTCTGCTACTTACCTCCTTGCTAAAGTCACTTAAATCAATCTGGGCCGTAGTCTCCTCAACTATAAAATGAAGGGGTTGGAAAAGATCACATCTCAAGTCCCTTCTGGCTCTCAATCTGGGGCAGCTAGGTGGTGCAGTGAATGGAGCGCCAGCCCTGAAGTCAGGAGGATCTGGACTCAAATCTGACCTTGGACACTTATTAGCTGGGTGACCCTAGCCAAGCCACTTAACCCTGTCTGCATGAGTTTCTTCATCTGTAAAATGTTCTGGAGAAAAGAAATGGCAAACCACTCCAGCGGCTGCCAAGAAAAGCCCAAAGTGGGTCCCAAAGAGTCAGACATAACTAATCTGCTAAACAACAAAAGCTCTAAAATCTAAAATCCTAAACATTAAAGAGCATATTCACTGAACTCTATCAATTAGTATATTAAATAAGCTAATTAATATAACAAATATGTAATTATAATAAATAAATAGCTTCATGTGCCCATTAGATACTAGAGGAAAATCCAAAGTTCAGAGAGTACAGATTGTGGGTCTTCGTAGAGTCTACAGTCAACCAGTTTAAGTCAATCTCCTTTGAACTACGTCTGGATTAAAAACCTGTCCTAATTAAATCCCAGAGCTCACTGGATAACTATTATAATTTACTAGCATTGCACAGAGTACCATAAAGTACAACAAAGATGCTTTCTTTCCACTGTACTATTTTACTACAAAGTTTTGCTGCCCTAGACTTTGAACAGTGGTGAGGTAATGGCCCTCTCTGACCATCCTTTACAAGCATTATGGGTCAGAGGAACTACTGCAGCACACCTCAGTATCAGACCTTTTTAGTGTAGGAATGGGGCCCAAAAAGAGAACAGTGACAAAATCCCATAGGTAGATTCCGTGTAATCAAGAAAAGCAAGTTATTTAAGTCAGGCAAGGAGTTTGGATATCTAAGAAATCTTTACTGACTATCACATCTCATATGTACATCACAAACTGCTCAAAGTTCAACAAGAACACCTAAATTCTAATATTATCACCCAATAACTTATATATCTTAGCGTAAACACAAAAACACACACACGGTCATAAAGTTGAATAGGAAAATGTTTGAAGGGATTAGGATTAATTAACATGGGATGCTGATAATTCATCTCAAAAGGGAAATTTCTATGATAGCAGCTGGAGAAAGATGCTAAGTCAGAACAGAGTCAAAACTAAAAATGAAAGTAAACCCAGCACATAGCAGGTATTGCCATAGTGAGGCAAGGTTCAAGCCCGGCCTAGAACTTTAACTGATTCTAAGCTCTAGCATGGGGTAGGAATAAGATCGTTCTTTTAGGCCAACTAAATATTTCCCATTTACCATGAGCTTACTGTAAATTCAACAGTTCCCATTTTTAGCAGTTAAATATATTAGATAATATATTAGATAAATATGTCTATATGTATGCATATATGTACATATATACACAGAGAAAATAATATAATAAAAAATAAATGAAATATATATGTACATATAGTCACTTTATCACACAGACATGCATACATAACAAAAAACTGTTTTCTTGTCTGTTTCTTATAAAAATACTAATTTGCATATTGTAATAACAAGGTCACCATCCATTTTATAAAATATGTGCTCTGGTATTTTGAGTCTTGGGTATTTGGATTTTTTTTCCTTTCTTAGATGATTTGAAAGAATTTTTAGGCCTAAAGGCATATATAATAATAACTAGCATTCTTAGAATTAAGGTTTGCAAAGTGCTTTACATATGAGAACACTTTTGATCTCCATGAGGTAGGTGATATAATTACACCCATTTTAAATAGGAGGAAACTGAGGCCAGAGTCCTAAGAGACTTGCCCATGGTCATAGAGCTAGTCATATAATCCCAAGTGGGATTAGAACCCAAAGCAGGATTCAAACTCTCATAGTTCAAAGGGGTCCAGCACTCTGGGACAAAACTCCTGAATGCAGCCCAAACCAGATAAAAATGTAATTGGGAAATATTTAACAAAATTAATAAAAAAAAATAAAAAGGAACAGAGATAATGTCAATATGTGGTTTTCTAAGTCAATGTGCCATTTAGTGGCCTCTTTCTATTTCTGTATGACACAAATGGACCAGACAACCTCTAAATTTCTTCCAACTCTAAATCTATTGTCTTATTCACAGAACTGTTTGAAACACAAAAACACCATATTTGATTGGGGGGGGCGGGGCAGGGTATTATTCTGTCTTTCTGACACACAAAAAGCTAATAAAATAGAAGAAAAAGAATGTTACAGCATTGTGTTTGAGCCTCAGCAACACACTTAATACAACAATATACATCACTTGAAAACCACAGAGAAGCTAACGAGAATTAAGCCCTTAACAGTTTATGCCCTAAACCTGAATTCCTATAAATGGTTAAGTGTCATTTGTACTGGGAATGGAGCTAATCAAACAGACATATAACTAGAACCATGAAAATGTACCTTTTAAAGATTCTGTTCTAGATTTCTTATTTGAATACTGGTATACTCATTTTAGGTACAAAAATCAATGAGTCATCAATATATTGAAACTACCATGGGAGTTTTCTGTGTGATATCCCTGGCTCAAGTCTCCTGCCACTCCAATCCACCTTCCACTCAGCTGAAGAAAGCAATTGTTCTCAAGCCACAGGTCTCACCCCACTCACTCAAACTCCAGTGATTCCCTATTATCTCCAGGGTCAAATTATAAAATCCTGCTCTGGCCTTTAAAACTCTTCACAAACCTACCTCTGTATTTCTTCTTACACTTGATTCCCAAGGCATTTGCTCTATAATTCAGAAACGATGTCCTTCTTGCTCCTCCTCACCCAGGACAAGTCTTTTCCCTTGGCTGCCCCCCATGTCTGTAAAGTACTTAGCTCAGAGCCTGGCACATAGTAGGCACTTAATGAACACTTGTTCTTTTCCCTTCCTACCTTCCAGCTTCACTCAAGACATCTCAAATCCCATCTTCTGCAAAGGTCCTTTCCTGGTTCCCACCCCCATCCCCATACCCATACCCTGGGAGATTACCTTCCCATGACAATGTACATGGCCTGCAAATTGTCCCCAGCATTAGAATCTGAGTATGTATTTTTGTCTCCTGCATCACTGGCACATAATAAGTGAAAAATAGGAATATATTAACAGATTAACATAAAGATACTTACAAAAGCTTATTTTTGCACATCTTATTTAAGCTAGTGTCCAACACGGATTATATTACCACCAAACCAACTGCCATCTCCAGCCTCTTTCTGAGTTTTGTCAACATTCTCACTGGGAAGAAATCTCAACTGTCCTTCTGTAACCTCTTCTCCTCCCTCAGACTCGCTTCCCCTTTACATACACACTCACCAACAGTGGGATCTCAAGGTAGCTCCTCACCAAAACTGTGGCAAACTTTACCAAGGAGGATCCCCATTTTTTAAATTTCCAACGAGCTGGAAATAATCAAGTCAAACTATCTCTGGGGGAAAAAAGATATTTCAAAAAGCTTTTTGCCAACAACGATGAATCAAAATCAAGAAGTGGATCTGAATATTCTTATAGTTTCAATCAAAAACAATGCAGGTCTGTTTTAGTATACTCAACTCTTTCTTCTTAGAAAGAATGAGGAAAATTGCAGGAAATATATGACCGCCCTCAGCACACAGTACCTCAGTTCCTGCTAGCTCTAAGCTCACAGACACTCTTTTCAACTGTCACTTTCAAAACAATAGAGAAAAGTCTCATGGTTTGGACACTTTTCTTCACATACCATTTAATTTTTATCTTACTCAAATCATCCCTTGATTTTTGCAAGGTCATTTGTGAATGTTTTCCCCACCAAAATCAATGTTTCCAGAAGTCAGGCTCTGCACACCTCTGATCTAGTTTTCATACAAAAGCACCAAATGCTTTCCTTTTAATTAGCAAAGGAAATTAAAAAGTTAGTGAAATAATAGAAGTTTCACTTCTTCAAATAAAAATCCCACATTCCTTTAGGGTGAGTGAAAATCAGCTGGAAGAGAAAGTGGAGAATTAACATTAGAAGGCCCAGGTGCTAAATTCTATTGACTTAAAATTTATTTTTGAAACTTGTGATAATTTTAGTATAATATCTCCTATTTACACAATTCACCTTAAATACAAATAAATATAAGCAGCCATTACAATGTAACTCTGAAATAAAAGTTTTCATTCTACTATCTTCAGGATGTGCAAATGCACTGTTGTCAATGATGGGCTGTTGGTCCTTCAGGGTATTCTTAAATCCAAAGCCTTCTCTCTAGCTGTTGCTGTTCAGTCACTTCGGCTGTGTCTGACTCTTCATGACCCCTTTTGGGATTTTCTGGGCAAACACACTGAAATGGTTTGGCATTTCCTTATCCAGCTCATTTTACAGATGAGGAAACTGAGGCAAACAGGGTGAAGTAACTTGCCCAGGTCACACTGCTAGTAAAGTGTCTAAGGCTGGATTTGAACTCAAGAAGATGAGTCTTCTTGATTTTCAGGCACAGCACTCCATCTAGTGTGCCACCGATCTGCCCCGGGGCCTTCATAATGACTTCCAAAAACCTTAGTGTATCAAATGTCAACCAAGTCAAAGTCAGTTTTAATATTGTTTTCCACAGTGACTCACACTAGACTTAGGATTTCACAGTTGTAGAAAATATATAACATCCCCAGCACACAGGATACTATGATCCCTACTAACTTTGAGATGATAGCCACTCTTTTCAACTGTCCCTTTCAATACAAAAGAGAGAAATCTTAAGATCTGAGAACTACTCTTTTACAAACTAATTTGATTTCATCTTACTCCAATCACCTCTTGATTTTTGCAGGGTCCTCCATTATGTTTCCCCTACAAAATGGATGTTTCCAGATGTTGAGCTTATATATAATTGTATAAATATAATTCTATTATTGATTCCCTTGTCTGGGCTCCATCAGCCACCTTCCAAGTTCCCCCAATTTAACTAGCTATAGGTCATGCTAAGTCACCACTGATACCTTTTCTTTAACAAGTACCACTCTAAAGGCATCGGAGGATTTAGGCATCCTTGCTGCAGGGAGGGCAGGCAAGATATAACAAAACCCTGGCTGTAACAAGGTTATAATGTGGTTCACTGTGGTTCTGCTGATGTTACTCAGGTTCACTTTGGAATCCACTCTCCACGGCTCATTCCTAAACCTATTGTCCTATTCTCCAACAAATACAGGAAGTATAATACAAGGAAAGTCTTATGGAATCCTTCCAAGCATTCACAAAGTTAGAGGAAAGTTGCTATCAAACTTGATGAACCTAAAACTAATCCAAAAACTTCACGCTCCCTATTGTGAGTCAGTTTTAATAATATCTGAACTAAGCATATTAAATAGCTAGCCTTTATGTAGTATTTTAAGGTTTGCAGAGATTTTTATAAATATAATTTCATTTGATCCTCACCACAACCCTGCGAAATACTACGACTATTGTTATTTCCATTTTACAGATGAGTGAATAGAAGTGGAGAAAGAGTAGGAGAGTTTCCCCCGGTCACACAGTTTGGAATTATCTGAGGCCAAATCTGAACTCAGGTCTTCCTGACACAAGGGCCAGCTGTTTATCCCCTATGCCACCAGTTGCCTCTTAAAGACAACCAAGCAGGAAAAGAAATGCATCCCTAGGCATTCAAGATGAACTTCCTTCATGTACAGTATTCATATTTAGAGCTGAATACCAAAAAAAAAGTTTATTCTACCATTATTATTTATTCCAACTGTCTTATCTTAGAATAGTCACGATTGTGTGTATTATATTTTAATTTTCAGACTCTAACGTGATAGTAGAAAGAATACAGGCCTGGATGATAATAATTGTACATCTGTCCCACTGAGCCCTAGTTTCTGCTTCTATAAAATGAGGATACTCAGGCTTACAGTACATACTTTTGTGAACAAAGCATTTTCCAAATCATAAAGCAATTGGTACATCTGAGAAGCTATTAGCAGCATCATTACTATTGCTCCACGAACATTCTACCCTGATGTCTCATCCTGGCATGAGGGTATCCCTAGGTTCCCAAAAGCTATGGCAACACTGTTCAAACTTTGGGTTGGCACTAACAAAGCTGGAAAGGACTTGAACAGACACACCCAACGGTAGCAGCAGATACCCCTTTGGCCCAAAATCAGCCTAGTTAAATTCGAGTCTAACCAGCAGGGCAAGTCCAGGGTGACCCAGCTTGAATGACATTAAATTAGGAAGACCATATTCAAAGAGACAGAAGACTGCACGAAAACTACAGCATTGCTAAATCGCTGGCAAAGTTGTGAAGTGGTCCCATTATTCTGAAAAACAATCTGGAATTAAGCAAAAATGCTCATGTCCTTTGACAAAGAAATCTGGATGCTAGCCATATTTTCCAAAGAGGTCAAAGACAACAAAGACTCAAAATAGTTTTGTTTTGGTTTTTTTTTAATCCATACCAGCACTTTTTGTTGTAGCAAATAACCAGAAATATTGATTGGGGGATGACTGAACAAACTGTAAACGCAGTGAACTATCACTACCTTGTAAAGAAGTCATGAACATGGAAAATTCTGAAAAGTGTGAAAACTTGTACAGAATATTACAGAACACAGAAAGCAGTCTGCACGATGGCTTCAAAAATAATAAATAAAACAACAATTAAGAGAAATTAAACACTGATTAATTAGGATCAAACTTTGACCCCAAAAGTTAAGAAAATGCACCTCCCTCTACTTGCACACATGGAGGGCTCTATGTTTAGAATATTGCATGTACCATCAGATACAGTTGATGTTTGGGTTGGTTTTGCTAAACTGCTTTTTTTCCCAAAAGTCTTGCTTTTTAAAACTCCATAACAAGGCATGACTAGCAGGGAAGGACATTTTAGAAACTTGTGTGTGTGTGTCTGTGTGTCTGTGTCACCTTTCATTGCTGAAGAAGACCATAATGATAAAAGGACTTGCACTTGACTTTGGTTTGAGTGAGGGAAGGCTGTACAGGTCACCAGTCTCACTTCTCCTCTACAGCCATCTGAATCCAGTGATCAGACATTCATCAGGATGACTGGAGATGACCCCGGATGAGGCAATTGGGGTCAAGTGACTTGCCCAAGGTCACATAGCTAGTGAGTGTCAAGGGTCTGAGGTGAGACATGAACTCGGGTCCTCCTTACTCCTGCACTGGTGCTCTATCCACTGCACCACCAAGCTGCCCCTTAGAAACTTAGGTGATATCCAAACAAAAGCTATTGATAAATGACTTTTTATAAAAAGAGGTCCAAGTGAATTGCAGGACAAAAGCCATACCTTCAATTTTTTTTTTCCTAAAACCAAACTCTAACCCATATTACTTGCTATATCTTTTCCACAATCAATAAAATATTAACTGAGCACCAGGAATGCTTTCTAAACACTCAGGTTGCTCAAATGTAAAATGACTAGAAATAGACAATCTTTAAATTCGTTCTATTCAGAGTCAACAGTGTTATTTAGGTGCTTGTGATCAGTTTGGTTTGTAAGGGTTATAGGTACTTCAAAGTATGGACTCTGAAGCCAATTACCTAAATCAGGTTTTACTACAAAGCCCGACACCACGGTTTTGTTAATGGTACTCTCTAATTCTTGGACTTGAATTACCTCATTTGGCAGCAGGAACCATAGGTAACAACAGAACGCTGAAAACTTTTGCTATCAGGTTCTGCCAATAATAATTTTGGCCCCAGAAAGAATTTACTCAATGCAAGCGGTGGCTTCTGCTCACTCACTGAGAGTTCAGAATGTTCTACCAGTTCCAAAGGGCAAATCCACTCAACGTGTTTTCTTGTGTGCCCATCCAGAGAGAAGTCGGCAGCAAGAAGCAACTGAGGACTGGGTCCAAGGTTTTAATGAAGCTTGATACACACAGAACGCTTCCCAGGGCTCGTACAGTACAGTTTCCAGGTCTCCCGTTGCATTACCAAGCAACGTTGTGTAGGCTGGATGGGTGCCAATCTTGTCTTAATAAAGCCTGAAAAAGCCTCACTGATACTACTCCTCACACACTGGGAAAGCTGGGCGCTTGTCAATTTCAGCTTCCATTGTAAAAGTATCAAGGAGGCAAAAAATGTTAACTCTATCCTTGGTTATTCATTTATTTGTGACACCTCCCATTGCCAAAGGCAGAATAACAACTCACTGTCCTCAGTAATCCCAGAACCAAACTTTTAACAAGGTGTTTGCGATGGGAAAGCCTTGCATGTGAATGCAGAGTTCATCACCAGAGCCAAACCATTAAAAGTCAGTTTACTGCCTGGGAGAGGTCATTTCCAACTGTATCAACAAAGTTAACATTTTTCTGTAGGCTCCTTCTGTGATAGACTAAAATTTCAGGCTCAGACTTTGAAAGTACTATAAACAAAAGGCAGACTTTTTTTACTCCTTGCACGGATAGCTTTAGCATCAAATATGTTACAAATAGATGTCAGTTTCATGAAAGCAGGGATATTTTTTTTGTCTTCATTTTCCATGCACAATCAACTTGAGCATCAAATACACTGGAGAGAGACTGTAAACTTCTTGGGAGCAGGGATAATTTTTTTAATTGTCTTCATCGCCCCAGATTAGTGCCTCGCATACAGGAGGAGCTTTCATGCATGTTCATAGGTTGATTTGCTAAGTAAAAAATTTTAAGCCTATGGTTTCCGCATCAAATTTTTTTCATTGTAATAACTGAATAACCATCAAGATTGCAAGAAATTACTATTGCATTATTGCAACAACACTATATAACAACTAATATAAGTCTCCAGGCTTCTAGTTTCTCACCTCCATCATATATACATCCTCCACATAGCTGCCAAACTAGTCTTAAAATGCTCAAGTATGACCCTGCCATGCCTCTGTTCCAAAATCTTCTCAGGGACTCCCTCTGCCTCAGGAATAAAACACAAATTCATGAGTTTGGGTTTAAGGCACCCCAAATCTGTCCCTGGCCCACCATTCCAGATTTATTTCATGCTATTCTCCCCTCCCCCCAACAAGGCAATCTATGCTCCAGACAAACTTACCTCCTATTCGTGAACCTGGCATTCCATTCCCAAATTGTCCCCTATACACAAATACTCCCCCCAACACACACACATAAATAAACCTCTTAGAATCCCTGACTTCATTCAAAATGACACTTTCAGAAAGGTGACTTTCTAGATTCCTGGTTCTCGGTTAAGTGCTCTGTATTTACTTATCCATTTATATGTTGTAAAATGTCCACTACATAGATGCTATCAAGAACATTTAAAACTTTAATCCTCAAAAAGGGCTGTTTGGATGTTCTCTGAAGGTCTATGGCTGCTTCAGTCACCATCCAGATAATTTATGGTAGAGATGAATTCTTCAGTATCAAATTCTTCTACCTCACTGACCTATTAAATTCCTCTATCTCACTGGGCTACTCTAAGCTTATTAAAGTAAAAATTCTATCCCCAGCTTAATGTGTTATCTCTTCTGAAGCGATTTTCCTAAAATGAAGATCTAATTATCACACACACATACACACACACACACACACAAATACAAAATGCTATTTTGACATTCAAAGCCCTTCATAACCTAGCCTCCTTCTACCTTTCCAGTTTTATTTTTATATCCTACTCCTCAACAAGCCATGTTCTCCTTAAGCCAGCGACACCAGCCTTCAGATTGTTCCAAGAACAAGACACTCCATCTCTCAGTTCCAGGCATTTTCTCTGGCTCTCTCCCCATTCCATGCTCTTCCTTCTCCATTCTTAACTACTGACCTCGCTGGCTTCCTTTAAGTCCCAACTCAAATCTCACCTTCACCAGGAAACCTTCCATAACCTCTCCACCCCAAGGCTCTCCCTCTTTTATTATTTCCTATTTATCCTGTACATACCTTGCTTTGTATACATTGTTTGCACATTGTCTGTCTTCCCTATTAGACTATAAGTCCTTGAGGACAAAAGCTACCTTTTGCCTCCTTCTGTATCCCTAGCATGTAGTGTGGTACCTGGTACACAGTAGGCACTTAATAAATGTTGGCTGGGAGTCAGGCTGATGAAAGAATAAATTTCTTACTAGTTACTAATGTGACATAGCTTTTCAAAACTGGTTCCCACCCTGCCTCATAGAAACATCTTTATTTTCGGGTGTTTTTACGGTTTTTCTCTTGCCTTCTCCCATGAGAATACAAACTCCTTGAAGGCAGGGACTGTTTCTTTTTTTTTGCATTTGTACTCCCAATGCTTAAGCACAGAGCCTCAAATGAAGTGAGTGTTCAATAAAGGCTTTGTCCTTAGCTAGCTGACTTTTTCTTAAACAGACAGGACCTTGGATTTCTGAGATTATATACTGGACTATGGTCTGTCTGGGAACCTGGTGGCCAGGGATCATCCCAGCATGCATTTCAACAATCCACCTACAAAAGCAGGGCCAGGCTACAGTAAAAAACAGACGTCTCTGTATTATACTTCTAACAACTAGGCTAATGCTGAAAAAAGCATCATCATCTTTGATTACCTTTATATTATATAATGGTTGCTAATACTGGTACTTTTTTGAGGTAGCTAGGTGGTGGAGTACATATTGTGCCAGGCCTGGAGTCAGGAAGATTCAAGTGCAAACACTAGTTGTGTAGCCCTGGGTATGACCCTGTTTTTGCCTCAGTTTCCCCAGCTGTTAAATGAGGATATTAGCACCTACATCACAGGGTTGTTGCAAGGATCAAATGAGATAACTGTAAAAAACACTTAACACAGTAACTTTCAGGCATACAGTAGGTGCCATATGTGTGTATATGTATGTATATGTTTAAATTACAAGGTATATGTATGTATATAATATATTTAAATAATAAGATATATGGATTTATGTATATGAGAGAGGCAGGGAGAGAGGGAGAGAAGGAGAGAGAGAGAGAGAGAGAGAACATTTGCACACTCACATTCCCTTTCCCCTTCTCTTTTCCAGGTCTGGAATTTCACTGGTAATGAGAATTGCTAAAGAAAACACTCCCTCTCCTAAGGCAGATTAGTGCCTGCCCTGAAATTTAGAGGTTTTAGAGTCTCCTGTCATGGAGAAGGGGGGGGGTAAGTGACATTCAATATGAGAGAGTCTGGATTCATACTCAGTCTGGATTCATACTCAGTTCCTTCTTGACATAAGGCTACCTCTCCATAGCATTTCTCTGTAAGTTAAAGTATTTTAGTAACTCAGAAATATGGCCTTCTCCCCAAACTCTTCTCAAGATCCCTTCAGTCCTCCCACCAATCTTGCTAACTACCCTGACACGCCAATGCTTCTTCCTTGGGCCAGAACTCATGGCATCTTCAGAATCCAGTTGCTGGGAAAAGTTAATCTCAGCCTTGTTACTTCCACTCTGAGGCTGAGTCAACTTGATTACTGAATTAAGTGCAAATTTATCCAATCCTAATTCTATCCACCATGCCAATGCTTCACATACCATTCAGCCATCCACCTGGGGTCACCCCAGGCTCTTCCCTTTTTCACCTCTTTTTCTTGGCACAGAAATCAAATCAAATCAATACCACCACCAATCCTCGATAAGATGTGTCAAATGACTGCCCTATGGATCAACTCACCATCTCAGGGATCCTCCAGACCAAAAATTTTTCTCCTTGCATCAGTGCCTATGGGAACTCTTTGCCTATTACAATATTATATTAAACACACACTTCTTGAGAGCCAGGACTCTCACTTTCTGCATCTGTATTCCCTGCACTTAGCACAATCTCTGGAACTTAGTGGGGACCTAATAAATTTTCTCCCCATTCCAAGGCAGGTACCAATGGTAAATGCTAATCCATCCTTATGGTAGGACCTGAGCAAAAAGGTTGAGACAGGCAAGAGGATAAGAGGAATGGTTTTCTAAAGCATCATAGGAAATCAAAGAGATCTAACTTATTTGAAACACTTGCTATTTCTTTTCCTACTAGATTTTCAATGCTTACGAGTTGCCTAGCTCAGAGGACTAGTTCCAAGGACTGTTTCACGGGTCACTCTAAAACCTAGCAGGCAATCTGAAGATCATGAAGTTGCAAATTCCTTTACTGTTGTAGTTTGTATTCTGGAAAAAGCAAAAATTTCAGAAAAGGACTGTCTTACCCTTTATTGCCTGGTAAAGAAAAAGATCTCCAACAGAAGGGATAGCCTTTCCAAGTGGAAAAGCATGGTTGGATGTAACGTGACAGCAACCTTCTGAACTCTGGCCTCATACCAAAAGATGGGCAATATCTTCACAAAACACTCACGTGCCAAAGAGTTTAACCTGGCACACTGGAAAATGGCACTCATTATGATTACTGTACTTTGAAATACTCCATTAAATATTTATTTCATTCGGTCTACCTCAGAAAACCCATCTATTAACTCTCCAACGCCTCTTGCTTTACCTCCTGTTGAATAAGGCTCTTTAAAACAAACTGGTCTGGTTCCACAGCAGAGATTAAAGACCAAGCTTCACCACATCCAATAAGTTCCCCTTATCATAGCTGAAGTCTCTTCGAAGAATTCCAGCAGGTTAGTTAAGGGTGACAGGACCTGGTTTTTTGCTGGAAAATGGGGCCAGCTTTTCTTATATCAATGTTTTATATTTATAGTCCTACAATCTCTAAAAAAAAATGGTTATTCAGTATTTCTCTCCAAACCCTTTATTAATAAAAATAAAACTTAATAAAATTCATACAAATAACTTGATAAAAATTAAAAATAAAATTTCATACAAATAACTTGATAAAAATTAAAAATAAACAATAAAACTCTACTTACTACCTAGCTTACTGTAACTTTAAAAAAAAAAGCTCATTTTATTAATTCCAAAATCACTTAGACTACTTTTTAAAAACTTGATAACCTTCCTTGCAACCATTTACGCTTGCTGTTTTGACTTTGACCATGGAGTAAAATAAATTCTTTTGAAGGCAGAAAGCTACCTTAACCCTATGTTTTCTAAATCCTTTGGCACTCTCTTTTAACAGTGACCTCCCTCCTACCTCTTTAGGGACAAATGGGATGCAGTGGAAAGTGATGGATTTGAAATCAAGAACTGGGGGTCAAATCCTAGCTCGTCAACAATCAATACAACCTTGGGCAAGTTTATGTAACCTGTCTGCACTTCAAATTCCTCAACTGTAAAATGAGGCGGCTGCTCTAGATGACCATCAAGGTTCCTTCTACCTCTCAATCTAAAGACCTTAGGATTTCTCTCCTTCTATAATTCTCCTGTCCTACCTTCACTTAAATCCAATTTACCTGCAAGTCAAGACATGACTCTCCTTATGCCAGTGGTCCTCTTCAAAGAACAAACAAACGAACAAAAAACAGAAAACGAAAATTAAAGTAGCATCTTTAAGTTCAGGGAAAAAAAAGAATTGGGTTTCAATTTTTATCACTGAGACATACTGAAGATCTATGATGGGGAAATATTAATCTCTCTCGCAGCCAAGACAACTTCACGTGTAACATGTTACATATTTCCTAGAACCCAGGATATCATAAATCTAAACCAAAAAGATAAATCAATATACTAAATGTTCAAACCTACATGGAATACAACAAAAGATGGACACATACTATCACTACTTGTTTTACTAAATAAAACAATTTTAGGATTACTTGTATTTCCATTTCATGCACCAAAGTTGAAAAGGGTATCTGCCATGCCAAAGTCAGAAAACTATATCTCTTAACTTTTCCATTCTATCAGCCAATACAGTTTCTATCAAACAGTCTGAGGGTAATCATGTTTCCCATTCATTAGGGAAAGTTCAATTTATCCCAAGTATGTAAGCGCATAAGTATGCTTTAAAAATGCTTTCTGAAATGGCAACAGAAAGAATTGACTATTAGAACTCTTCATCTTCAATAATTATGATTTTGATATATATTAAAAATTGACTTCTAAGTTGCTACTCACATGATACTTGATTTTTAAAATGCTGCTTTGGTATGTCATGTAGTCTAATTTATGTTAGAGACAATTAGCCTTTGACACTGCATTTAATTAAGTAAGTCATTATGGAATTTTAATAGGAGCATTAATACAGGCATGTATGAAGAATAAATCATACTCTTTTAGATCTCAAGTTACAAATCCACCAAATTTGACTTTTAATGGAAATGCCAGACCAAAATCAAAGCCTAAGAAATCAAAAGTGCCAAAAAGACAGGGCTATTAGCTGTGTCAAGGTACTCAGGCATCTATGGTTGAGTGCCAAATTTCATTATTTCTTTGGAGTACTTCAGCTCGTTTTTTAGTTTTCCTTTTGTTTTTTTTTTTTTTAATGCCTTATTCTGGTCTCTTTACTTGTCTCTTAAATCTCCAATCCAATGATTTACAATCCTATCTTCATGATATCCCAGTTTTCCCAAATAACTCAATTTGTGTCAAAATTGGCCTTCTTCCTCCAAAAAGAACATCAGAATGAATCACAATTAACTGGTAAAAACAGATTTGTGTACTCTTAGGTAGGAATTCAACATGATAGGAAATCGAAAAGATCTGCCAAAGAGCACACTGTCTCTATCCTTAAACTGTAAACTCGCTGAACATAAAGCCCAAGCCTTCAAGTCTTTTCTTTTAAAATCTTTGGAGTGCATGGCTCCATTCTCAGATATAAAATGAGTACTTAATAATGTCTACCTAGGAAATAATCTTCAAAGATATCTGTCAAACATATTCCATTAAAATGAATACTTCTTCAGTTAAAGTCCTGCTCTGATGTCTCATTGTGGCATGAAAACGAATTGAGTTTTTCAGGGGTTTTTAAGCCAAGACCAAATTCTGAGTGTGTAGCTGGAAAGGCTTCTAGTAAAAGGATCAGTGATTGACTCTGGGTCTATTATCCTAGGACCAAGCTGTTTTCTTAATAATTTAATTAGTTATAAAGTACACATACATAAGTTAATAAGTTATATAACGATGTCAGCTAATAAGTTCAAAAGCAACAGTGGGGAAGGCTTTGGTTATTAGATGTATTTTTCTTTTATATTTATTTTCTATTTAATTAATTGATTGATTTTTAGTTTTCAACATTCACTTCCGTAAGTAAGTGTATTTTTCTTAAGGAATATAGAGCACGTACCCTTGTAACATTTCACATGACAGGCAGACACACCTGGCTGTGAAAAAGCATTTTTCATTGCCTAATTTTAATAACTCAATATCAGCTTAATCAGGTGTCATAGTGAAAACAAATTAACATATTTTTTGCTATATTCTTACACTTGTTTTAAGAAATTGAGTCAGACTTGTGTCTGCTAAACATTCCAAGGTTTTCAAGCAGCACAGATATCTAGCATTAGATAACATAAAAATAAAGTAAGATTTGTTTATCTTTTGACCGGATCTGTAATTTCAGCCATGCGGTTGGTCAATAAATAGTCAATAAATATTAAGCACCTATTATGTGCCAGGCTGATCGACTAGGTGGTGCAGTGGATAGAGCACTAGGCTTGGAACAAAGACTCTGCTTCATGGCTTCAGATCTGACCTCAGACACTCAGCTGTGTGACCCTGGGCAAGTCGCTTAACCCTGTTTGCCTCAGTTTCCTCATCTGTAAAATGAGTTGGAGAAGGAAATGGAAAACCACTCCAGTATCTCAGCCAAGAAAACCCCAAATGGGGTCATGGAGAGTCAAACATAACTGAAAAATGATTTAGCAACAATGTGCCAGGCAGTATTCTAAGTGCTAGGGATACAAAAAGATGGAAAAGATTGTTCCTACCCTCATGGAGCTTAAAATGCAATGGGGAAGACAACAAGCAAACAAATATGAAGGAAACGAGCTTCTTGTAGGATTAACGGAAAATAATTAGGAGGGAAGACATTGGAATTAAGAAGGATTAGGAAAAGCTGGGACCTGATGGAAGCCAGTGAATCCAGGAGGTAAAGATGAAGTTGAGGTTTAGGGGTGCTTAGAACCTCAAAATACCAACACACTGGGTCCTGCCCAAATGAACTCAACTCAAACCTTCTTCCAGCCAAAGAAAAACAAAGTTTATTTAAGATCCACCATATTGGTCAGACTCTTAAGTAATCTGAGTATCTAAGCAGGCCAGATAGAATCTGAGCTAGATCGAATATGTGCCAAACTGAATCTGAGCCTGACTGAATCTGAGCATTTTCATGGAGGCAAGATGGATCTTATACACAGAAAAATTGTGGGAGGAATCTTGGGTTGGCCAAGTAGCCTGGGGGTAACTAGAAGAAGGGTTTAGGGAAGTGTTGATGGGAGTAGCCAGTAGCTGAGGTGACTAGAAGTCAGATACCAGAAACCATTTTGATGGGATCAAGGGTGGGAAGCAGTTAAAAGCAATATGGAGGTAACCGACAATTGGGGGGCTAGGCTAGGTTAAGGATAACAAATTTGGCCATGAAAAGTCAAATCAAGTGAGAAGATTCAAGGAGAGTTCAAGGTGGGATTTTCCAGGGCCTATGGACAAATGGGACTCAGATTCTTTTGCAGTAAAGGGTGAAGGTCTTGGCTTGGGGCCTGGACCTGTACATCAATGCCAGGCATGGGGGGCAGGGTGCAGCCAGGGGAAATGCCTGGGGCTGAGAGATGAAGTGGTTTGTTCAAGGAATGTAGGAAATTGTTGATCTATCCCCCAACTCATCTTGGTTCTGGCTCTGCAATTTACAGTGTTAAGGACTGCCTCAGACATTGAGAGATTAAGGGACCTATCAGGATCATATCATACCAGTAGGTATCAAAGGAAGGTCTTGAAAATAAGCCTTTCTCTACTCAGTCTTCTCTAACAGACTTACATCACTTCTACTAACCCCCACCTCACTCTCTCTCTCTCATTTTTTTCTCCCTGTTTGCCAGCTTCAACTGCCAAACTTCCTGGCCTTTTCTTAGTCATCATCTTCTTTGACCTCTCTGGAGTTATTTGATGGGTTGGACCACTTCCCACTGCATAGTCCTCCCCCTGTCCGGGGTGTCAGGACATCACTCCCTTGGTTCTCTTTCTATCTGTCCATTCTCAGTCTCCTTTGCTGGATCGTCATCCTTGTCATACTCCCTAGAACTGTGGATATCTCCCAAGGTTCCATCCTGGGCCTTCTCTGTATTCTCTCACTTGGTGACCTCATCAGGTCCCATGGGATCACTTATCTCTGCAGAGATTCCCAGATCTATGAATCTAATCTATCTTTTGAGTTCCAATCTTACATCTCCTACCGCCTGGTACTGGATCAGGAACTGGATGTCCCATGAGCACCTCAAACTCAACACATCCAAAAAAAAAAAAAAAATCACATCATCTCTCCTGTCCCCGTAGTAGCAACCACACTAGAATATAGGGTGGGTTGCTAGCACAGGTTCTTTGATCTGCTTTTGTAAAGGAAGGACAGATTTAAGGGAGTTAACAATCTTACTTTAATTAACAAACAAGTAAAAAGAAGTGAGTATAGAAAATACAAGCAGAGAAATTAGCACAGAGATTCAACAGACAGGGCTCCAATTGTCTGAACAAAGCAATACAACCACCTATATAAACCACCTTCTGAAGAGCAGCAACTTCTGAGCATTTGGTGGCTCTTAACAGATGGCCACTCAGAGTCCCACCCAGAAAATCAAAAGGTCCTTCTCATGAGCAAGACTCCAAAGCAAAATACCAACCTCCCAGTACATAAAGTTTTCAACTAACAGGTTCAGAGCCAGAAGGCATCACAATCCACATGACTCAGCACAGCTGTGAATTACCAAGGCTATCCTTCAGATGTTTACAAGTTGGCCTGAGCCTTGGAAACTGAACTCCAGGAAAAACAACAAGTGGCACTTTGCTTATACGTACATCCCCCACTAAAAAAAAAAAAAAAAGAAAGAAAAGAAAGAAAAAAGTGCTCTCCCTTTATCCAAACTTTCCTACCGTTAAGGGAACATTCATCTTCCCAACCCCTTTGACTCCTCATCCTCACTTACTCCCCTTCATTACTTTCCCTCCTTTTCTCCACTTCTATAGCCTTCTGCCTGGCTATACTGGCTTTAGCAAGCCTTTCATTTTAAGATCAGATGGGAAGAGGGACTTCAGGCATTTTTCACTCAGCCCTTTAGCCCTTCCACCCATGTGGTGACTTGGTACTCCGTCAGGAGTGTATGGGGTATTCAGGGAGAACTAACACCTCCAGTGTCAGGGTGTGCAAAGGTGTTCATCCACCTGTGGTGTCCACCTTTCCCTCAATTCTCTCACCTGTGGCTCCAAGAACCTGCAGCATGTACAGCAGTCACACCCTGATAAAACCATCTTGGCAGATTGAGGTGGAGGTTAACTGACCAGTTAACAGCCAGGTTGAGGGTAACTGCCGGACCATCAGTAAGTTAGTGGGGTGTCTACCCCATGCATACGAAGACTGCGCCTGGCAGAATGGGTGAGTGAGACCAATGTAACTATGAAGGCAGCTAAGGCAGGCACCGTGGAGTGCTTAGAGTCTGGTCAGACAACGAAGATGCCAACATTGTCCACTGCACCCTGGGCCATCACCAACCTTTTTTCTTGCCATTTCACTGATGACTCTGGAAGAGAGAGTGTGGCTGATGACTTTGTGCACCTTTGCCTCCCTTAAATCCAATTCACACATACCCATGATGTCACTGATCCTCTCTGAAAATGAAGGATGGGCAACTTCCATGGCCACCAACCAATTTATTTCCACTGCTCATCACGACTGGCACAGACTAATGCTAAGCTTTATAGCTGGTCTATCTCACGCGTTCCCCACTCCAATCTATCCTCTATTTAGTTTCCAAAGTAACTTTCCTTAAGTGTCAATAGTCAATACACACTTATTAAGCAGCCACCAGGCATCAGGCACTGTGCTAAGCGCTGAAGATACAAATGCAAAAGAAGAAAGACAGCCCTTGCCCTCGAGGAGTTTATAAGCTAATGGGGGAAGAAAACACAAAAAAGGAAGCTGAGGGTGTCCAATATGAGGGCACAGTGCAGAAGTCGGAGAAATCCCAAAGCAGTATAGCCAAGTGGGAAGTGAGGAGATGTCTATCTTGGGGCCTCCTCCTTAAATGGACATCTAAGGGTTTGTGGCTCTGAAGTCCAATCATGGAGATGTGGTGGAGAAGAAAGATAAGCCTCAAAGTAATAAAGCAAGGCAAAAATGAGGAGCCTAGGTCAGACCGTGCCTCCCTCCTATAGGATGAACTCCAGTGGCTCCTATGACCTCCAGGATCCAATGCAAAGGGCTCTGCATTTAAAGGCCTTATAACTCGTCCCCTTCCTCCTTTTCCACGCTCCTCACTTTTGTACTCTTCAGCGACCCCAACCGTCTTGCTCCTACTGCTCTTTTAACAGGGCATTCCATCTCAGGGCCTTTTCCCTCCTCACTTATCCTTCCTGACATCCCTGGATTCCTTCAGGACTTAGTTCCAAAGTTATTTTTCCCTCTCCTTTCTCCAAGCAAAATTACAATAAAATTGTTAATGGTTAAGCGACTATGGCCTGAAGAATCATATAAAATACATAATTAGATGAAGAACTTATGTCATATAAAAATATTCCACTCTTTCAAAATGAAACAATGATTCTCTTTTAATAGTAAATTCCATAACAGTTACATTAAGGGAAGGGAATAAGCTTTTCTTTAGCACCTACTATGTGCTACTACTACTACTACCACTATAGGCCCTGTGCTAAGTGATTACAAATATTATCTCATTGGATTAATATATGAGATTTTTTCTAATCTCACAAAATCACAGAATATATTAAGTGAAAGGAACCTAAGGAGCAAATAAGTCTAACCCAAGCAGAAAAAGAATCCTCACTATGTGAAACCTAATAATTGGTCATGTAGTCCTCACTTGGAGACAGCCGAGGAGAGAAATCAGGCTACCTCTGAAGGCAGCCCAGTCATTCTACTTTTGGATAGCTCCCCTTTTTAGAAAGTTTTTTCCTGAAATCAAACCTAAATTTGCTTTTTTTTTCCTTCTAGCCTCCATCCATTACTCCTGATTCTGGCCTCTGGGGTCAAAGACAACAAGTTAAATCATTCTTCCACGGGGCATTTTCTTCAAATATTTGAACACAATAATCATATCCTTCTTGAGTCTTCCTTTATCAAGCTAAATACACCTAGTTCCCTTAATCAATTCTTGTGTATCACAAAGTCAAAGTCCTTCGTTGTCCTGGTTGCCCTCTTCTGCAAAGGCAGGATCCAGATTACCAAAGTTCCTTTTAAACCATGATTCCCAGAACTCAACATGAAGTCTGAATGAAGTTTGACCATGGCAGAATACAGTGGGATGATCGCCCCCCTATTCCTAGAAGTTCTGTCCCCACCTAATGCAAACCTGGCACTTCATTAAGTTTTTAATTTTTTTCACCATCACATCATACTGCTGAGTAATGCTGAACTTCATGTCTACTAAAACAAAAAAGGATCCTAGTAACTGATGTCTATTTAAGTCTACCCTATCTTGCCACTGGACCCAAATGGCTCCAGAGGAGAGAGTAAGGCTGGTGATTCTGCACGGCCCTCCCTCACTTATGTCCATTTCACTTGTATGTCCTGCTATCACCTTCCTGACATGATGGTCCTCTTCAAGAACAAAGGACAGACAACAACATTTAGTGGAAGTGACCGTCTGCGCCAAAGTGCAAGACTTTACATTTATTCTTCCTGAGTTTCATCTTATTAGATACATCCCAAAGCTGTAACCCAGAGGTTTTTAACTTGGGATCCACAGACCTAACTTGGGATCAACAGGCCACAGCCTCAACTCCACCCCACAGTCTTAAATGTAGATTTCAGGGGATCTCTGAGTTTGGATGGGAAAAAAAATTACATCTCTGTTTCAATATAACTGATTTCCTTTCTAATTCTATCTTATATAGTTAAAAACATTATGCTAATTTCACCTGACTGCCAAAGGTAACCATGACATATTTTTAAAAGTTAAGAATCCCTCATATACCCTGTCAAGATCCTTCTGAATCTTGACTCCATCCATCCATTGTACTAACTCTCCCTCATAGCTTTGTGTCAACTGCAAATTTGATGTCTTTATGCCCAGTCAATGATAAAAATGTTTATGGCATTCCACCAGAGACCTCTTGCCACAATAGCACTGGTCCATTAAGATTTCTGAGTCTGGCCATCCACTTACCTCCAAATTCATCTGAATATATCATCTAATCCATATCTTTGTATCTTCTCTCCCAGAATAGTAATAACACTTAATAAAAATATACAAAAACCTAAATAAACTGAATCTACAGCCTTCTCTTTATCTATTAGTTCAGCAAATCTGTTTTTATTTTTCTTAAAAGGAAATCAGATTAGCCTGAAAAGACCTGTTCTTACTGAGGACAGACTGGATCTTTATAATCATCATTTCTCGTTCTAAATGTATGCCAACCAGTTGTTTAACTATCCATTCTAAAATTTACCCTGGGAATCAATGTCACGCTCTCTTGTTTATGACTGGCAGACTTTTCTTCTCTTTTTTGAAAATCAAGATTCTATCCTTCTCCAATCTTATGATACTTTTCTCATGTTCCATGATCTTCCATATAGTATGGTTCCCTGTTCTGTAATCTCATCTGCCAGTTCTTTCAGGACCAAAGGATGTGTAGCTTAACTGGACCAGAGGAGTCAACTTTCAGGACCAAAGGAGGTGTAGCTTAACTGGACCAGAGGAGTCGAACTCATCAAGGGCTGTTAAGTGGTCTCAACTATCTCCTTACTTATCTGGAGTACCAACTCCCCGTTAGTCATTTTTGCTCTGCCACTCCAATGTAACCATCATTCTCCTTTGCAGAGAAAATAGAAATGAATAAAGCTGACTCCATTTAAAAGTGTGTCCTGCATTTTTTTTCTCTCAGAAAGCTGGTTGTTAAATATTTACCTGCACATCACTGCTTCAAACTCTCACCTATGTTCCTACAAACAAAACATTTCCTAGTTTTTGTAGTAACAAACAAGTCACATTTTCATTTCTAAAATTCCAGACTAGTTTTAACAGACCAAATGTTTGATGAGTAAGCCCAGTGAGTAAGTTTGGGGCATGACCTAATACAATTCCCTCACTTCACAGATAGCTGAGGTGAGTGAAGCAATTGGGATTTGAACCCAAATCTTCCAGTACTCTCCACACCACTCTAAATCTCTCAACCTTGATGGGCCCCTCATTTATAAAATGTGCAACTTGAAGGCGGTGATCCCCAGGTTCCACTACAGTAGGTCCAGTGTAACCTGCTGGGTCAGCAGGAGCAAACACAATAGACACAGAAGGTACCAATTACCAGCTGTATGACCCTGGGACAAGAGATTTTATTCAAATATTTCTTGAGAACTAACTTACCTGCAAGGTACTACTGGGAACCAGGAGATGTGATTACAGAGATGAGTAAAAAACCATCCCCGACACAGAATCATTAAAATCTAGTTGGGGCCACATACACAGAAAACTTTATGCTACAGGTAAAACTCCCAGAAGACAGGAAGCTTGCCCTTTTTTTCATCTCTG
Source organism: Notamacropus eugenii (assembly GCF_028372415.1). NCBI lineage: Eukaryota > Metazoa > Chordata > Mammalia > Diprotodontia > Macropodidae > Notamacropus > Notamacropus eugenii. Next base: position 391,230,973 of record NC_092873.1, read on the forward strand.
TGTCACTCTGACTCACCCTCACCACTTACTTAGCAGGAATTTAAGTACTGATAGTAAGACATATAAATACATGAGGTACAGAACCTCAGAGACAATTAGCCAATCAAATAACTCCAAGTAGAATTTGTACAAATAATACCAAGTAAAATTAAGTACTTGGGAGGTACTAGATATTCTGTGCCTCAGAGGTTCTCTTATTTATATTTGCTGTGATTTAAAAATCACATCAGAGTGATTTAAAAATAACTTTTATATTTGCTCAGATGTACAGTAGACAACCTTGGCCATGGAGCTGGGAAGATCACAGTTTCAATCCTACCTTATGTACTCATTAGCTATGTGACCCCAGGCAAGCCTAACCATTTCTTTGGGTCCCTGTTTCCTCATCTGTAAAAAGAGGGGGCAGAATTCAATGACCAATAAGGTTCCATTAGCTCTAAAATCTACTATGATGTGATGTTAGATTTTTGTTTTGCCAATAATACAATGAAATATTTTGTTTTAAGTTATCCTTTCAAAAAAGGAAATTTTTACTTTCCTCATTTCTTTGGGCATAAACCCAGATAAAGATAAGTAACAAATTCTTTTACAAAGTAGGATATCTTTTGGAGGCAGAATGAGTATTGTAGAAAAAAACTTGAACTTGAGTCTGGGGTCATGTGAGACTAGGATTTTTGAATTTGAATCCAAACTACTACTACTACTACTCCTCCTCCTCCTCCTCCTCCTCCTCCTCCTCCTCTTATGACCATAGGGAACAAGTCATTTCATATCTGTGGGCCTCAGTTCTTTATCTACAATCAAAGGATTGCACTACTATAAGGCACTACACACACAGAGGAATTATTTTACGTTTTTCACTTTAAAAAAAATCCAAAGGTACCAACATAGAGAATTACCCAGTACTCCACAGTCCTAAAACAGAAAGATGACAAGTTTTAAGTCATTAGGTTATAAAAGGAAGGTCAATGCAAATGTATGCCCATTAGTTAAAAAAAAACAAAACAGCCAATTCTCATCATTTTGGAAGGCCTAATAATTTGGTTCATTACATACAGCGAAAATTTCCTCCCTCTTAAGGAAGTCTGATACATCAACTAAAGAAATACTACATCTGTAGTGAGTGCATAAAAATGTAGTCCTGAAAATCTAAATATATCTAATTAAGCCTATGCTACACATTTACTCTGTACGCAGTTTGAAAATCTTCCAATTTTCTGGAGCAAAAAAAATGCAAAATATATCACCTGCAGCTGCTGCTTATGCTCCAGAATCAAATAAAAATCTAAAGAAAATGCTGCTCTCTCAAGAAGTTATCGTGAGCAGCTCTGTTCTTATCACTGGGAAAGTTCCCTTGACCTTCTGAAGAGCTCTTGACAGTAGGCACAAAACAAGAAAAATCAGCAGATTCCAGACCCTGGGCCACTCAGAGCATGGGGAAATTAATAACTCAAACACTGGACTATTATCAGATCCTTCTGTTGAAGGGAAGAGCCTACAATTTCTAAACCTCATTTTTCACCTAGTTCAACACGTATTTGTTAAACAAATGACTTTCTTCAGAATTATGTTCCAAGTGGGGTTGGGATCAGTGGGTGCTTCCTCTCACCTTCGAAGAGGACCTTAAACAATTCCCCAGTACAGTGGATTCATGTAAAAGAATTATTTGCCTAAACATTAGCCTCACTTCCCCCTCTTGGAAGTTCTACAACCCCTTCTGTTCTGTCTCATAATTAAAGCATTATTCTTGGCAACGCCTAAGGAAATAGTATTGATTTTATTTGACCAAAAAGAGAATGAGGCAAAGAAAGTACCACAAACTGTCACTGGATCCTGAGGTCACCTAATAAAAAAAAAAAGAAGAAACAGGGATGTTTTTCATCTTCCCCACTTAAAACTCTCTATCCAATGTGGTTTAAGTCTTTAAAAGTCTAGGTTTAATTGTTCGCTCAGGTTTCCAAAGCCTGACATTCTATCTTTTTTCAACAGAAAGGACAATAAAAAAAATCAGAACCTAAAGAAAAGCCTCAGGTTAAACGAAATCATCCTTATCCCTCCTTCTTTTGTGGGAAGTGAGCCCCTCTGTTTGCCAAAGCTACCCTGTGCACTGATCACCAGCCAGCTATGTAAGGTGGCTGCTCCTGAAGGAATGTTTATTTTTGGCAATCTCTAAATTACTTTGGGAACTATTGAGATTAGAACTATGCGTAAAGTGGGAAAAACTGCACAGTGGAAGTCAGAGATAAAACAGAATTCCAGTTCAAGTCAAGCTTAAAGTTTCTGGTTTGTTTGGGTTTTTTTTTCTTTACATTTCACTTAGCCTATAAACTTCAAGACAGGTAACAGAAAATTCCTCTTCTCAACAGCTTCCATTGGCCAAAAGCTCCTATGAGGCAACACTAATATCTATGTGTCTTTTGGAGGGGATAGTACAACCAGAACAATGTCACAGAGTGAGGCATTCTATGCAGTTCCACCCAATTTCTATTACACTCTCCCATTATTGACTCCCTTTAACTTATTTTTACTTGACCTGGTTTCAAAGCACATATTTAAATACTATTTTATTTTTCAAAAGTATATTTTAAAAAATTTTTCTAAGTATTTTGTCACCAATACTATAATGTATTATAAGTACAGTATCACCAACACTATAATACAATTATATCCCCATTGTTTAAAAGTAGAATTACTGGGCAAGAGGAAAGGAAAGCAAAATTTTACAAAATTTCCACCATGGAAAACTTGAAAAGGTAGGAATACTCATTAACTTCCTCCCACTAATGATTCTCCCCCCCCTCCAAAAAACTGTAATTACATTAAGTATTTCCAAACAAAATCACTCTCATTTTATTGGCACAAAGCTAGCACAATCCATATGTCCCAAGGCAGCTTATAGTAAATAGTAAATTTATAATGGAAGGACTACTGAGTATCAAATCAAAGGATTTCAAATCCTGTTTTAGAAACATTCAGTCTTTCTGGGCCTTGGTTTCTACACCTGCCAAATGAGGGGCTAGGATTCCACAGCCTCCTAAAGTCTCTCCAGTACTTGATCTCTGATTCTGGGAGGATCTCAGGAAGCTGTATGAGAGATAATGGAGGCTTTATCAGGAACCCTAACCAAGAAATGGCTGTTGAAATGCCACTAATTTGAGAATCATTAACTCAGGATGACACCAAATATGTGACGAGATCTTATCTTCATCCCTGAAAGCTAGAGAAGATGGGATGGATGGGAGCTGTAAAAGACATGAAACAAAACACATACGAACTGTGTAAAATAAATTCCCACCAAAGGAGTGCTAAGCAGCAGGTCACCATTTAAACGAAGTAGTGATGTAGGGAACAGGACTCATCTCTTTTTTAAAACATTTTGAACCAGCATCTGTTTCACTTTCTCCTACTCAGAGAAGATTTTTTCAAGGTATGATCAAACAATCTGCTCCAAGTCCCTTAGCTCAAAAGCAGTGTCATGTTAGCTCATTAAAAGATAGAGACAAATCACAGACCAGAGCTTCATTAGGAATCACCCCCAATGACCTCGGCACAGTGCTTCAGCACTGGGAGCTGGCCAGTGGACTCCACTAAGAGTTTTGTGTGTGTGTGTGAATAGTATACAGGCCTCGGGTATTCTTGCAATGGCTCCCAAGAAGCCCTTGTGCCCTGGACTAAATGATTGCTACCACTGCTATTCATCAAGTGTCTCTTAAGCCTTCTATTATGAGTCTGAATTTTAAGCAGGAGGCCAGTTCCTTTACAACAGGCTCTCGTCCAAGCCTTCACTAGCCTTTCTTTCAAGGCCAAAAAACTGTCTGTGCTTTCCCATTATTTTAAAACTTCACCAATCCCTCTCTCTCCGCCCTCATCGGATGTACTTCAGGATGAGGAAACAGAGGGATCTAGCACCATGCTAAGAGTTCTCATTTATTATCCCACTTTAAATGCATGGAAAATCATTTCATGGAAAGTCAGTGCTGGAGCAGCTCTGGATAAATAGGAATAAGTCATACATATGCTGCTGATGGAACCACTTTTTCTGGAAAAAACAAAACAAAACAAACAAACAACTTTGGACTTGAGTGAAAAGTCAGGGATCCCCAGCATGGGCTTTCTATAACCCAAGGAGGGTCATGAGAGGAGGGTCCCAATGCAGGCCAAAATATTCCTGGCAGTACTTTCTTATGGCAGTGAGACACAAAGTGGGTGTCAATCTCTGGAGCAACGGCTGAACAAACTGTGGGCTATGAATGTAATGGAATAATAAGAAAAGAGTGAGGAATGCAGAGAAATCAATTATGTGGACTGGTGCGGAGGGAAGTAAACTGAACCAGACATACGATGGCTACCACAACGAAAAGAAAGGAATACTAAAGGGAAGACCAGCTGTGAGTAACAATGATCAGTTGTGGTCCTGAAGGCCACATCATCCCAAGTACCTTCCTCCTTTGGGAAGGGGGGGAGGGCAAGGGTACATGTGTAGAAAGCCACATACACTGTCTGTTGGGGGTCTCTCTCTCTATGGGTTTTAGTTAACAGTTTTCCTTTATTACAATGGAGAGTTCAATTTCAGGGTGGGGTGGAGGGAAGAAGAAAAGAGAAGGAATGGCTAGAAAATGATTAACAAGTCAAAAGGCATCCATAACATTTTTTTTAATAACAGACACATCACTATTTTAAGTCTTATAAACAGGGAATTTTTTTAAACCAATCACCAAATCCAGGCTTCAAATTAATGCCAAAAAAACAATTAAAGACAATCAATAACCACTATTCAAGTGAGTCATGTTTGCTACAACCCCATTTTTCCCTAGACAAAATAAAAGAGAAGAAATGATGGGGCAGGATACACAAGCAAAGTCTATGTGGAAAGCTCAGGTGAGAGAACTGCAGATAGCAGCAGAGAAACTTCAAGGGTCTATCTGAAAGTACCTTGACCTTAGATCACTGACCCAGAGCTGGACGAGATCTGAGCAGCTTTCTAATCCCCTCATTTTACAAATGGAATCACAAAGGTTAAGTGATATGCTCACCACCACCCAGGAAGTCAGCATCAGAATGGTTTGGAGCCCACATCCCCAAATTCCAGAGCCACTTCTCTTTGCATAATGAGATACAATCAAGAGCTACTTGGAATCTGGATCTGAACTCCTGTCCCCAAATTTCAGTCAATTCTCTCTGCATCATGAGATACAGTCAAGAGCTGCTTGCCATGGATGCAAGGCCCAGGGCAATGTTTGTTTACCTCTTGGGCATTCTACTTCTGTATAGGAAGGGTCCACTTGTAAATCTGTGATCTTATCATCTCATACAGGCCTCCAAGATCATCTGAACCCTGTGGTGACCCTTTCTCATCTTGGACCATAGTTTAACCCTGAAATCTGGTAGGAGGGGGAGGCGGTTCGAAGGTGCAAGAATAGGCTTTTTCTATTCACAGATCTAAAATCTGTCGCACCTACTGTGCATAGAACACTGTATTTTAGCAGATTCTATCACCCTGCGGATTCTATGAAGGCCAGGGGAGCAACAGACGATCAAGGTACCCTGTAGCTGAAGGGATTTGGGGTTGAGAGGAACCTGTTTCTAAAGCAGAACTCAAACCTGCTATTTTCATTCAGCTTAATCCTTGTGAACTGTCCAGTACCCAAACCCTGACCACTAAAATAGGATTCTTGTCTCTCACTAATCCCTTCTGATACCCTGCCCCCACCTTGTGATTCTTCTCACTTAAGTCTACTTCCATCTGCTAACTGCCTTCTGTCTATGGTCCTCTCCTACTCCTTGGGCAGCTACGTGCCCAGTGGTTGGAGGGCCTGGAACCAGGAATACCCATATTCAAATCAGGCCTCAGACACTTACTAGTTGTATGATCCTGGGAAAGTCATTTAACTTCTGTCTACCTCAGTTTCTTCATCTATAAAATGAAGATAATAATAGTACCAATCTCCCAGGGTTGTTGAGAAAATCATATGAGATAATACTTGTAATGTGCTAACAAAGTACCTGGCAGATAGTAAATGCTATATAAATGTTAAGTATTATTATTATTAATAATAATTATTATTATTATTGACTTCCCTGTCTGGTTCCTAATAATGGCTTAGTATGTGGAATTCCTGACTTAGACCTGCATTTGGACTTTACTTACCCTTCCTCCCACGCCCCACCCCCAAAGGGGAAATGGGTGAGTGGGCTCATTCAGTGCTAGCTCAGACACTACCTTCACCAGACCCAATGGAGGGACTATATGGCCGTCTAAGAAGGGCACAAAAGAGTATGGCTGCTGTTACTGTCTCAAACCCTGAAAACTACTATTATTTCAGATAATCCTGAAATAATTGGTTTTATAATGAAATCAAACAAGGCAGGCTTATTATAAGCATATGAAAAAACCCTATAACCAATATACGTATATGACCTTGTATCTCAAATGTGAGCCTGAACATATTTCTTTTGATATTTCTCAGAATCTCAAATATGTACCTTAACATATTTCCTTTGAACAAACAACTCAACGTGATTTGGTCTTCTCACATTAAGGATGTCCACTTATTATGGTAATAACAATATTGGATTACTGGGCATATTTCCTATCTTGCATAAATATTCTCTTCCAGTTAGAAATATTTCATCTATGAAATTTATTAGATTTTTTTTTCAAGTGATCACATCTTTCACTCTCCCTTCCTGTCATGGAGAATTAACTTCATCTGGGTAGGTTTATGATATAGAACCCTTTGCAAATTACAATGGAGGGGGGGAATTAGTTTTACTGTATACCTTGCAAAAGAGACAACTTAATCACCACTCAGAAGATGGTGTCAATCAATTCTCCTTGAAGCTGCTTTGTTAATTCAGAAATCCTCTAGATAGGCACAGGGCCTCAACCAATTGAAGATGATAAATTTCAGAGTTTCTGGTAAGCATCGAAGGAAGCAGAAAATGTGGTATACGTGTGATTTGCTTTATGCAATAATTCTATATAACCAAAACTTTTATAAAAATTTAAATACATTAAGGTAGTCCGCTTTTTTAAAAGCAATACTGTCTGTGAATCCTTTCATAAAAATCTATTATAAAGTAATCAACTGCCTCCAGTTTGTTTTGTAACTTTGGGTTTTCCTATCATTTCTTCCTGAAGGATGGCAGAAAAGCTGGAACACAAACCTACCAGCTTCCCTAACTCATAGCACAGGAGACCGTAGTGTTACTTTGGGCTCCATCACTGACAACTTCATTTTCGACCAGAAAAAGAATTCAAATTGGCAACTTTCATATAAGCACCAAGTAATAACTGAGAATATATTTATTGATGGGTACAAAAAACCATTTTTACAGAATTAAGGAAAAAATGAGTGCTGAGGAAATGAAAACAAATTTGGTAATCCTGGTCCAGACCCTGCCCCCAACCCTCAATTCCAGACCCCATATAACACAGAACTAAGCTAGGAAGGCAAAAAGAAAGTGACTAAAAAAATCGCATCCACTGACCTGGGTTAAAATCCTAGCTGTGCCCCTTTACCTATATTAATTCAAACAAATTTCTTAGCCCTAAGCTTCCTCATTTGTAAGACGTGGAGACTGGACCAGACATCTCAGGTTCTCTCCAATGCTGTCTCAATAATCCTGTGCCATGAAAGGAGGAATATATGTAAAATCATGTTTTTTTCAGGAGTCAATGAGGGATAAGATTGAGGACACTAGAGTGGGAGTGAAAAGCAGGGAGACAAGACTAACACTTCAAGACCAGAAGGAATGAGGAAAAGCATCCATATGTTGAGATAAAAGGCAGAAGAAAATGAGAAGCTCCGTTCCCAGATGGTCTGGGTCTGTAGGAACTAACCTGATAGAGTGGAAACACAGAAACTAAAGGTTGCTGGTTGAACAGATGGGAATGACCGCCACCCCTTTTCAGCTTTCTTTTGTATATTGTGGTAAGATGGTAAGCTCTCCAGGGCAGATACTTTCTCTTTTCTTTCATTTGTACCCCAGGGCTTAGCACAGTCCCTGACACATAGTAAGTTCTTAACAAATGCTTATTGACCGTATGGCTGAAATAGAAAAAAATATTAACAATCCCTTCTGTCAAAGTTTACATTCTAACTGGGTAAGATGAAGTAAGAATGTAGAAGGAAAAGCCCAGAAATCCTGAGGGTTTGCTGTTGGAGAAGAGGGCAAGGTCCAGGAGTCGTAGGGTGAATCAGCAGATCAAGAGACAGTGTCTGGGAGTTGGGGGAGCGCAGCAGCAAGGCAGCAGGTAAGGTCTGAAAGATCTTAAGACAACATGGCAAGACAAACGGTGTGATGGTTCTCCATGTTACTGGAAGGAGTCTATTTGGAGAAACCAACATATCATCCACGAGGCATGGAGGCATGCATGGCCATGTCACTTTTCCCACCCCATCAGGTCTGTGAGGGAAAGGACAACAGAAAGACCCTGTCTTTCCCTTGGAAGAGACCTTTAGCTAAAAAATAGTTGGGAAGAGAATATAGAAACCCACTACAAAATCTCAATGTTAAAGTATACAAAAGTTCTTCATGGAGAACAGGAATCACACCTTAGACTTCTCTGTCACCACCACAAGGCCTAACATTCTTTATTTCATTCACTTAACAAATATTTGAGCGCCTACAGTATACAAAGCACCAAGTTCTGCCCCCTTTCCTCTCTACTTCATAGAGAACATTCTGCCAACTTTACAATCCTTCAGAAATAAACTTTGCAGGGGGGAGAGAAACACCAAGAATTATCATACTAAACTCAGATGATGTTTTTAGAAAGTTTCCCATAAGCAGATATATGGAAACAGCAGGCCCAGATCACCCAGATTTCATTGTACTAAAATTAGGAGTGAGAGCAAAGCAGTTGAAGTCAGTGATGACGTCAGTTCTCTTTTCGGCTGGCCGAGTGCCAGTTTCAAACAAATCGTCCTGCTTTCTTTAGCATCGAAACAATATTTTGGAAAAGAGCCAGCTAGGCAGTTCAATGAATGTTCAAATTCTAGCTTCACTATTAATGTTTTATAATTCAATGACAAGGTGAACAAAGTCTACGCAGGGCTATATCTGCAAGGGTGTTATTTCCTTTGTTGTAAGCAGCTATTCTTTGGGTGAGTAAAGTACTTGGAATGAATTATTTTAAATATTTAAATGCCTAGAATTTATTTAGGGATTCACATTCAACTCACTTAAACAAAGATTATGCAAATATAGGAAAGCATAAAGTGCTAAACAAAAATTGTTTTCCTCTTATAGTTTTTATTCTTGGCAGCATCTCAAAAGCTAAATAATTAGTCTCTGTTCAAGTAATGGGTAAGAATGTACTTTTCACTCAGTTATCGAGTACCTGATTAATCAGTAAATCTGCTAACTCATCACAAATTACAAAATTTCAGATAATTAGCAAGTCCTAGGATCCTGTGATGAGATGCAACCTTCCAAAAATCTACGTTCAGCCATAGTAGCTCATGCTATGTGTGCTGGGGCCACCTTGACTCTCCCGAGCCAATCATTAAATTTTCAGTGATAGCATTTATACCTCAGAAATTGGCAAATGCTATAAAATCAGGGTTTGATTTATTGTTGTGTTGACTGTCTAGACTTAAGAAAAGGATGGAGAAAATCTTAATTATGCAGATTAATCTTATAAGTATGTTAGGTATATATCATTTTTTCAGATAGCTGATTGTTAAATATTTACCAGTTAATTCCTTCCTGCAACCGTGAAGCTGAGAAAACTACAGCTGGTCTATCACTTGAGCTGAGAATTCTTGATTACTGTAAAGCTAAAGTCAAACAGGTGTTCACCGTAAGTCTAGCAACCAATATGGCAAGATACTGCGCAAAGGAGGGCAACCAAGTCACCGGAGGAGGTGCTAATCGGTCCTGTTTGAAAACAGGTTAAAGCTTCCGTGTGTGTGTGTGTGTGTGTGTGTGTGTGTGTGTGTGTGTGTGTGTGTTCGTCCTTCACTGTTGAAGAAGAAGACCATGCCATCAGAGAAATGATGACATGACTTGCACTTGACTTTGTTTTGAGTGAGGAAGGGCAGTGCAGGTCACCAGCTTCACTTCTCCTCCAGAGCCATCTGAATCCAGATGAATCAGGATGACTGGAGATGACTCAGGATGAGGCAGTTGGGGTTAAGTGACTTGCCCAAGGTCACATAGCTAGTGAGTGTCAAGTGTCTGGCATGAGATTTGAACTCAGGTCCTCCTGACTCCTGCACTGGTGCTCTAACTACTGCACCACCTAGCTGCTTCAGGATTGGGATAGAATCTGTAAGGTGGCCAATGCACGTATAGCCCAGGAAATCAAACAGAGACAGGGATATCCAGCCTCAAGAAAAGAGACAAACAGACAGACCTAGAGAGACAGAGACAGAAAGAGAAAAAAAGAGACAGAAAAACAGAGAGAAGAAAGAGAAAGAGAGAGAAGCAGACAGAGGGATTGATGAATGCGTGTGCTCTATATAAATGTTATACAGGTTATACACATGTATTATATATATCTTATATATATATACATATATATATGTGTGCTTTCTATCTATAGATACACAGATGTCAGAAGAGTTTAGATTATGACCATGGTCTAGAGATGCAGGGATTGGCACTGATATATGACATATATATGTTATGCATTATATATGTGTATTTCATATAAATTTACAGAGATAAAGACAGACGGATGAATAAATGGATAGACATAGATTAGATAGATAGATAGATAGATAGATAGATAGATAGATAGATAGATAGATAGACAGATAGATAGATGGATAGATGGATGGATGGACGGACAGAAAAGTTTATCAAGGGTGGGGAACCTGTGGTCTCAAGACCATGTGGTTCCCTACCCTTGGATTGTGGCAACACTCTGATCTAGCATTATTACCAAGATGGTCTGTTCTGCTCAGCAATTAACTAGGGAACTCAGTGCTGTAGTCTTTCTGTAAAACATATGCAAACATGGTCTATAAGTCTATTGTCTATAAGAAAAGATAGTCATTTCAAGGCAAAAATGACAATGAAGCCCAGTTCTCTCAACTACCCTCATGACCCTAAGCAATCCACAACTTCCCTGTGCCTCAGTTTTCTAATTCTTCAAATATGGATAATAATTCCTACTTGTTTCACAGGGCTCTTGTGAGGAAAACATGAAAAGATTTTCATCAGGATGCAAAGGCATTTTAAAATGCTCCCTTTAAAGACAGATACATTATACTAACCCAACTTGCAAATGCAACCATCATCTTGCTAATATCCCATATATATATGAAGAGCACCCCCTCAGCACCTCTGGGCTTTAGCATCCTCATCTCTAAAATGAGAAGGATTTAACCAGATAATCTCAGACTTCTCTTCTAAACCCAAATATTTTGCTAGTTCCTATTCTCTCCAGAAGCAACCAAAAAGTTCTAAGCATACCCTGCTCTCCCATCAAAAAATAAAAAATCTACTGTTCACCAATGGTAAAAGTAGAGAGGTGCCTGATATGTCTCCTCTCTACCACCTCTTTTCTTCCCTCTCAGAGTGATATGCACACACACACACACACACACACACACACACACACACACACACACCCCACACACAACCTGGTTCACCACTTGCCCTGTCTTTATTCACAAATAAGTTAGTTCCCAGACTTGCATTTACATGCACTCCCTCTCTCTCAAACAGGCATACAAACATTCTGTAATGAGGTCTAGTGGAAAGAGCACTGGTATGTCTGGAACTCTGTCAAACACACATTAAGGGAGTGGGGACAGTCTCAGAGTACTTACTCAGCTATGCAGCCCTACGGTTGAATCAGTCATCGAGGGCTGTCTGGGAGGTGAAAGCTCCTCCTTACATCCTCCCCTGAAGCTGGTACACAACATATCTAACACAGCCACAGTATAAATGACATGTGTATGTAGGGGGACACCTAGACATCCCACAATCACCCAAGACATGCACAGGTTAGTACTCTGATGGAAGATACACAGACACAAAGCTAAGGAAAGATGACTCTTCAGCCAACCCTATCCATCCTCCTCCCCCATGCCTGGATCCAGCTATCCCTACTAATGAGAATATTCCCCCAAACCACAGGGCTTCATGCCTAGCCTCAATTGTATCCCCAGAGCTAATCACAATGCCTGGCATACAGCAGGCACTTAATAAATGTTTGAACTGGACTGGAGGTCATGAGAACTAGACTGAGGTCTTGATTTTGACACATACTGGCCCTCAGTCCTTGAAGAAGTCACTTAAGGAAACTGAAACTTCAAAAGGTTATCTGTAAGATAAGGGGGCTTATTGATCTCTGCTATCACTTCCAGTTTTGACATTTTACGATTCCATGGTTCTTTTATTTTCCTCTTTTGCTTATATTTCATTACATTGGGAAAATTTCTCTGCATTCCATTTATGGATCTAATCTGTTATGGTCCTCCACAGTGGCTCAAAAGTACAAAAATAGTCCCACTGATAGAAGAACGCTGTAAGCTTTAAAAATAAATAAATAAAAGTTTAAAAAAAGTGCCATCCACTCTGTGTACATCCTTCGTTGCTGAAGAAGAAGACCATGCCATTAGAGAAATGATGACATGACCTGCACCTGACTTTGTTTTGAGTGAGGGAGGGCTGTGCAGGTCACCAGCCTCACTTCTCCTCCAGAGCCGTCTGGGTCCAGTGACCAGATATTCACCAGGATGACTGGATGATACTTTGACCTTAAAAGTGAAGTCCCCTCTAGAGTTAACACATAAGTAACGTGCATTTCCTCAAAATCCAACATTAAGAATAAATGTAAAAGATCATTCAACTTTACTAATGTTCCATTAATTACTAGTACTATAACATTATCATTACCACAACAGGCAAAAGTCATCCGTCACCATCTCTCTTTTCCTTAACCAGGTTCTAGAAGAGTCACTGAGATCATCTTACAAAAACAACAAAATCCGCTGTGTATGTGTCTGTGTATGTTTACACACATACGTACATACAGAATTATAACTTAGCACATAAATTTAAACATATAGCTGGAACAATCACAAATCCTGAAAGCTGGCATTAGACCTGAGTTCAAAACCAAGCTCAAGACACTTCCAAGCTGTAAGTTTAGACAAGTCACTTGAATATCTCTGTGCCTCAAGATATCTGTAAAATGGAGAGAAACAACATCTCCCTCCCAGTGTTGTTGTGAAGACAAAACAGAATATTTTATAAAGTACTTGCAAAGCTTAAAGTTATATATGTGGGTGTATGTATACGCCACCTATGTATTATTTTACTAGTAGTAGCATTAAACATCTAGTATGTGGCTGTAGTGTACAAATATAGAAGTGAAGCAGTCAATGACCTCAGGAAATAGTCCTGTGTGTGCTCCCTTACTACCACATAATTAGCACTGTATGGTTTTATAAATCAAATTTATATTTATAGGGCAAATATTAGGCCACTTCAAATATATAGAGGTAGATACAAAGAGCTGTATTCAATATGCTTTACAATCCTCAGTTAAAAAGTGATCAATATAATTTCTGCCAAAACATTATCAAGTGGCTTTTTTGTTTTGTTATTTTAATTATCTTAGGCAGAACTTAATTGTTCATAGGCTCTGGAAAAAGGCTCACATACACTTACTTTACCAGAATATTTATAATACCAGGTCAGGACTTGAAAGGAACTATCCACTTCTGCCTAGATTGTCCTTAACAAAGCCAAATCCAAAGACTGGGTCAGGCTCTGAAAGTTGAGACATGAACCAAAACCACACCCTCTTGGAAGATGCCTGGCTTGCCCCTTGGCTCACTAGCACAGCAGTGTTTCACATACTCCACACCCCTGTGAGTGCAGTCTTGAGTTCCTTAAGTGTTCTCCAAGAGAGAATTTCCCATGCTGGGCAAGTTCAAGGCTATGACTCTTAGAGGTCTATCTTAAGATGGAAGAGGTCTCTTATACCAAAGTCTAGTCCTAGAGCAAGGGTGGGGAACCTCTAGCCTCCAGGTCACATGTGGTCCTCTAGGTCCTCAAGTGCATCCCTTTAACTGACACAAAAGTTCACAGAAAAAAGGACTTAGAGGACCTAAAGGGCCACATGTGACCTCCAGGCTGCAAGTTCCTCACCTCTGTCCTAGAGGCTTCCTTCTCTCTCCAGGGCCTGCTTCAAAAACACACTTTGCTAGAGCTCCCACCACTCTTCTGATTTTAGTCCATCTCAGAGAAAATCAAAAGTTCTCAAGACTCAAATGTCAATGCTGGAGGGGCAAGCAGGAAGGAGTCAACAACGCCCTCCTCCCTACAACACATGAGTGACTTGAAGAATTGCCCAGTGAACAGTGACCAAGAATTTTTTTTCCAAGGTTGCCTGAGACCCTGAATGCATGTTTTCTATTCAAAACAAGCTGAATACTTAATTCTATCTTCCTCCCTCCCTCCCATTCAGTCTACTTACTATGGATGCAAAATTTCTAATATCATTGCTGTTTCGTGGTTGTTCAGACCCCATTTGGGATTTTCTTGAGAAACATACTGAAGTAGTTTTCCATTTCCTTCTCCAATTCATTTTACAGATGAGAAAATTGAGGCAAACTGGGTTAAGTGACTTGCCCAGGGTCACACAGTTAGTAAGTGTGTCCCAGATTTGAATTCAGAAAGGTAAGTCTTCCAGACTCCTGGCCTGGAGTTCTATCCACTGTGCCACCTAGTTGCCCCTCTTTCTAACATTCGTAGGATCCTGAATATAGAGCTGGAAGACATATCAGTGGTCATCAAGTACAATCTCCTTAATTAACATGTAAAGCAACTGAGGCCCAGGAAGTTAAGTGACTTGCATAAGGTCAAACAAATTGTGTCGCAGGTGAGATGTGACTAGGTCCCTATATGCTCACTATTCAGTAGTTTTGAGTACTCCCTCTACTTCTACAAATCATGACCTCTTCATCCCTTTTCATTCTATGAGATTCCTGTTCATCACTTCCTTTGACTCGTCTAATATTTGGGGGCTTGGGAGAGAGGTGGAGGAGGAAGGGAAGAAAATACACCAGTCGGTGCAGAACTTATGGTGCCCACTTGTATTTTCTCATTCTGGTGGCAGGACCATTCTCAATTCCAGTCATACATACCCTGGGTATCTTTTATACCATTCATCATCATTGGTAACATGTTACCACTTATTTAAATCTAATACTTCTCTTTCCATGTAAGTATAGCACCTAATTATACAACACCCTGGTTTCTGGTTTGGAAATATCTTTACCAGGGATCTCAACACAATTTTTAAGATCAGGTTAACAACTAACTTGAAAAATCTTCTCACAATACATTTGCAAGCCCCATACCAAAAGACTAAACAAGTATCTTTTCTAACTAAGGAAAGATATGGAATAATCAACTGTGGCGAAAAAAAAAAAGTGGTATGAATGGCTAATTCACAACAAAAATGCAAATGGTGAAAAAAAACTACAGTTATCCCTTCCACATCACCAAGGCTAGGAGTCCAGTGCCCCAGGGATCTGGAAAATCTGTGACAAGGTTTTTGGCTCTCCCCTCCTATTTGAGAAGAAGTTTCAATGGTTATGGTATTAAAAGATTAAAATATATTGATAATATGCAAGACTATACACATATTTTATGCATTTCAGAGTTTCTAAACTTTTTCTGTGTTGTCTGCTGACCTCTGCCTGTTGTCTGCAGCTTCCACAGATTTCCCCCCAAATTCCCATTTAATTTCTTCTACCACCCTTCAATATGCCAAAACCTGGATGTAGAAAGTCTAGATGTGGAAGGAAAAACTGAATAAAGAGGAAAAACAAAACAGTACCTAGTGAGTCTGTAGTTTCACAAGAAATAACCAGTTGTACTTTATACAAAAATATATTACTGATCCACACATCTGGAATGGTTTTTCTAATAATGGTGGTGGGTTTATAAGGATACAGCCCACATCTCCCATCTGATGCTGACAGCAGACCAATGGCATATAGATTAGTAAGACCATTCACCTAGGTCAGAGTCTCAAGCGTCATATGCTACCCAATACACCACCAGGCAATGCATTCAAGGGCAGTGGGGCAGCTCCTATGGAACACCTGCTGATTCATAAGCCTTTCTGGAAAGAAATGAAATAAAGCCAGTGGAAGGAAAGTGGGAGAGGGAAGCCAGGTGAAGTGTTTGCTTTAGGAGGACCAGAAGGAGGTAGCAGCCTTATGTCCACACAGAGATACTAGAAAAAGTTACTCTGCTTTAATTAACATTTAAAGCGTTCATATCAAGACAGTCCGGACTGCCGAGACTGCCTCCTCGTTTTTGTTGAATCCTTCCTTTTGACTGTAAAATCTCACAAATTTAGATTTTATTAGTGTTGCATTTGTTACCATGAGTGCAATTACTATGTTAAAATACTAAGGGCTGCACTGATTTCAGGAGGAGTGGAGAGGAAGAGGGCTCCAATCTAAAGGGGGACTGAAGAGTTTTCTAGTACATGGTAATAAAGAGAAAACTTGGGAGGAGGGGAAGGAAGGAAGATGAAATAATGAGAGTAGGAGCTCCTTGCTGAAAGTGTGTGTTGTGTGTTCGTCCTTCGTTGCTGAAGAAGACCATGCCACCAGAGAAATAATGACATGACTTGCACTTGACTTTGTTTTGAGTGAGGGAGGGCTGTGCAGGTCACCAGCCTCTCTTCTCCTCCAGAGCCATCTGAATCCAGTGACCAGATATTCATCAGAATAACTGGAGATGACTCAGGATGAGGCAACTGGAGTTGTGACTTGCCCAAAGTCACAGGGCTAGTGAGTGTCAGGTGTCTGAGATGAGATTTGAATTCAGGTCCTCCTGACTCCTGCACTGGTGCTCTATCCACTGCACCACCTAGCTGCCCCTCACTGAAAGTAAGTATGTCTGAAAGCAAAGCAACTAAATAAATCAGCCAAAAATTCTACAAGTTTCACCTCCAAGCTGTTTTCTAAAAGAAAGAGTAAATATAAATCTTTTCTTACAACCTCATAGTCCCACAATACATAATACATATTCTCAACAGCGAAGGGACACACTGAAAATAATGGAAGGGCAGATTCCATCCACCAGGATCTTTCTTTCTGAAAGTGGAGCAAAGTCTCACTCAAAGATTCTATTAACCAATTAGAATTTGAACTTGAAAAATCCACACTTCCTTAAACAATACCAAGTCAGAGCTGGAAAATTTTATAGGGTCTAAGGTGGTCGGGTAAATACTTTCTTCTTGTATCAATCCACAGGAGTTTGGAGGGGAGATTCTCCTGACAACTCCACAAGGCAGAATGGACATAGTTTTGCCCCTCAATACTCTTCACCTTAAGCTGCTCCTAATTCTTCCAAAGCAACTAAGTCCAATGAGAAGCAAAACAAATGCCCAGGGACTAACAGGAGGAGGAGGGTAGGAAAAAAGAAATCAGGCACAGGTATCGTTTCATGTTTCCTCAGAGACTGGGAGTTATTGCATGGGACAGTTTAAATTTTACGACATAAATACAGTCAAGGTCTTAATGATATTTCCTCTTAAAATATTTTAGAACAACAAACTTTCCCAGGTCCTGATCCCTGGGTCAACAAGAGGTGTGAACAAGGTACTAACAAGGCCTAAACCTATAGAAATCAAAGGCATTTTAATTAGGTGAGAGAGGAAGTTCTGTTTCAATGGGTTGAAGGACTTGGTCACACACTATTTATAATTGAGAATTTGAGTTTCTATCTGAGGAGAGGAAGCAGTGGAGACCTCAAGAGCTGAGCCAGAAAAAATCAAAGCAATACCAGGAAGGAAAAATATAGAGTTGACCTGTGGCAGAGAAAAAAGAAATCCAGAAGAGTCACTGGCCCCTACAGGCACCTCAAAGCCAAAGTTTTGGACTCAAACCCCCGATTACGCTTCCTCTTCAAGGACTGGAAAACATTCCTAAAAAATAGTCTGCTCTTTGCCCACCTTCCACAGTCTTTTAAGTCACTGCTACATACTCTGCTCAATTCTTTACCCCCAACATTTCTGGTAAACGAAATTTTTTTTCTCAATCACAGAGGCCAAGGAACTAGCTAGAAATAAGAAATAAATTTTACATTAAGGCTGAGCAACAAACCTCTACTTGAATGTTGGGAATTTTCCTAACTGGGGGCTATGAGCAATGGTGATGGTAGTCCTGATTTTTCATTTAATATAAACCCCCTCAATCATCAGAGGAAGAAGCATATTGCCCAAGGTTTAAAAATTGGCTAATTCTTTAACATGGTGTGGTATCTCCAGATTCCAAAGGGGGAGGGTGGGGAGGAAAGGTCCACAAGGTCACTTGTACACTCCTTAGGACCCCACCCCCCACCTCCCCACCCCATCCTTTACATACAGTGGTTCCAACCACAAAGTAGTTTTAAATACTAGGTAGTTTGAGAAAGACGGACATAGCAATTGTGGAAAGAACCAATTAACCAACTTTTATTAAATGCCTACTGTGTGCCAGGCCCATGCTAAGCTCTGGGGATACATACAAAAAGAAGCAAAAGACAGTCCCTGACTTCAGGGGGCTTATGATCTGATGGGGCAGATAACATGCAAAACAAGATAGCAAGAAAGAAGGTGGTATTGAGATGCCTCTTAAAGGAAGAGAGGCATTCCATAAAGCAGCAGTGGGGAGGGAGCCCATTCCAGCAGTTATGAGGGATAGAGATGGGAGGGGCAATCATCTGAAACAAAGAAAACCAGTTTGGCACCAGAGAGGAAGCATGTCCAAAAAGGCTGGAAAGATAGTCTGGGACAAGATCTTTAGAAGCTTTAAAACCTAATTTGGGGAGTTTATCTTTTCCTAGAGGTCCTACAGGAAATCACTTGGGTTGACTGAGTGGGGGAGAAGCATAGAGACCAAGTAGGAGGTTATTACAGTAACCAAAGATAAGAGAACTTGTATGGCACTGCCACTCAAGGGTCAGGAAAAAAAATAAAACCTAAACCTCAAATCTTTCTTCTTTCAATGCAATTTTGACTTTATAACATGAAGCAAAAGAGCAGACCTGTTTAAGCAATTCTGCATTGCATTCTTGCCAGGCACTGTACATATTAATTTCAGGACCCCATTTTAGAATGCCATAAATATTTAAACAAAGCCTATATTCAGCTACATTCAACTGACAGCCTCGGTCTGTCTTCTCTTCCACCACTCCGCTTCCATACGGAGGGCAGCCTATGGAAACAACTTATCTAGGGATTTAGTTGAGCTTAAATGTGAAATCTCCTATTCAGTGGATCCACCACTGAAGAATTCCAGAAGTGGGTCAAATTTGGCTCCCTCAGACTTCAGGCTTTTGTGTGTGTGTGTGATCACAAGTCTATAAATCAAGTTAGGAAAGGGATCAGATGAATTTCTCTCTGAACTTCTCTGGCACTTCATTTATATCATCTAGTTATCCCTCCTTAAATTGGGGTCCTGGCTGAATTTTATTTTAAACGAAAGCCACAGTGTCTGAGTAAGAAATAGCAGAAGAGGAAAAATACACTGGCTATAAGGCTCATGAATTACCAAACCAAATTATCAATCTAAATCAAAGTCTGAAAGCAAGAAAGAAAAAAAGTAACTTCATCAGTCAGCCCCAATGGTCTAGCCCTATGGTATCAAGTGTTAAACAGAACAGAAAGTCTGATGTTCAAAGCCCATCTCAGACAGCAGGTGGGTAACGCTGGGCAAATCACTTTCATTCTGTGATCCTCAATTTCCTCAACTGTAAAAAAAAAAGGGATATTTTAGCTAACATTTCTACAATGCTCAAGTCTTACAAAGCATTTCATGAATATGATCTCATTTTATCCTCACAGCAATTCTGGAGGTAGGTACGATTACTATCCCCATTTTGCAGTAGAGGAAACTGAGGCAGACAGAGAACTAGTTTGCATCTAGGCTAAATTTGAATTCAGACCTTCCTGAATCTAAGTCACATGTTCTACCCACTGTACCACCCAGCTGCCTCTTACAAGCAGGTGAACGTAAGAACCTCACAGGGTTGTTTTAACCATCAAAGAAAATGACTAGATGGCAAGTACTATCTAAAAGTTAGCGATTATTTTTTTCTTTCTCATGGCTTCAATAATTCACTTTGCTGCACTTCACAGACTCAAGCAGGCCTAGAAGGGACCCCTTAACGGCAATGCAGTTTAACTCCTCACCATAGTAGGGTGCAAAGACAGCTGGCTCTAGAACCAGAAGTTAGTTTCAAACTGTGCCTTCCAGGGGTGTGACCTTGGGTAAGTCAAGCAACCTCCTTGGGCCTCCTCTGTAAAATTATGGAGTTGAAGTAGGTGGCTCCCATGGTTTCTTCTAGCCTCAATCCATGAGCCTGTGCATCCTACTGAGGTACTAAAAGGCAATGACTTTCCCCAAAAGCACTAGGCTCAGACCTCAGACCTCCTCCTCATCATAGCTAACATTCATATGGCTTTTCCCAATCCCTCTTAATTCTGGCACCTTTCCTCAATGGGTTACTTCCTCCTTATCCTATACGTAGCTTGTCTGTACACAGTGATTTGTCTCTCCCATGAGACTATAAACTCCTTGAGTCTTTTGCCTTTCTTTGTATCCCCAGTGCTTAGCACAATATTTGTTAAGTGTCTACAGTAGGTATTTAACACCATTTACCTGAGGTTTGCAAAGTAGTTTACATGTATTATATATAACAGGATGGATGTCATAATATAATATTATAGACATGATAGATACAAATATATTTATATGTAAATAGATATAATTATAACATTATAGATATGGAGATAGAAATAACATTACATTAATTGGCTTCCCACTTTTCCACACAAGCAAGAATACTGTTAACTCGTATGAGGAGTTAGATTCTTTTTATAAAGTTGAGTGTTACAAGGCCATCAGTACTGCACTTCAGTTTTATCTGGATTCCTAATAAGTGACTAGAACACATCACAACAACATCTTCAATTCTCTTCTAATACAAATATTCAATGACAAAAAGAAAAGAAAAAATCGATCCAACAAAGTCCTGAAGCATCTCTTGGCATTCAAGGAAGTAAAGCTCCTGAACATAATGGGAAGCATTCAAGAATCATGAGGGAGTCTGTATACTTTACACTCACCATGTTTTCCCAAAACATGTAATAAAGACAACCCTCTTTAAACCAGTCTTGCTTATGGAACCAACCAGAGGCCTTTGAAGCCAGTTCTGATTACCAAACAGTACCAGTCCCCCTTCCAGTGAGACTCACTACCATCTCCTCCACTTTCATGAACAGGCAGATTTCCTAAGTGAGTCACTGGCTTCACTTCCCTTACCCTGAGGCTCAGGTGAGATGAGCTCAAGGAGGACAGGTGTTGACAAAACTCTGATTCTGTAAGAAGCAGCCCTCCCAAAAAGCTCCCATTTATCATTTCTAGTTTCTTAGAAATGGCCAAGAGAGCCACAGCATGGAGGCTGGGCTACCCTTGCTCGGGACACTAGGTGTGACCTCTGTTCCAAGTTGCCACTTTCTAGAAACTTCTAAGCCCTTATACTCCCCTACTTCAGTTCAGCTGAGACTTCCCAGGCCAAGACAGGCATCTCCATGCCTGTGACATCATCAATGGGAAACTAATCTCAAGAGCCCTTAGCTAGAACTGCTCTGCCTTCCCTCACTCACCCCCTTCAGAAAGCCCAGGTCTTGAGGCCCCAGGAAGCTGTTTCAGGTATGAAAAGACAAGCGGGTTTCTGAAGACACCCAGACCTACTTTTGGAAGATCCAGTGCACCCAGGGTCCACTACTCTGCATGTATCCTTCCCCAGGAGCCCCATATTCCCTCCCCTTTCCTCCATTCTCCTGCCACTGAGATATTTTACTTTAGACCCTCCACTTCACATCTTGCATGTAAGATGGATACTTAATAAATGGTTTTTGGACTAAGCGTCTTCTTGTTAAAGTGAAAACCCATTATAGCAAAAGCTTAAGTTACATAACTCCTTTCGATGCCTGAAATAATTACTGCAGTGACCACTATGAGCTGAGTTATGAACTGCACTCACCCCTGCTAAAATCTTAGCTTCTTCTGCAAGCCTTTCCCAATCCCTCTTAATCCTTGTGCCTTCCCTCTTTCTGTTGGTCATTTCCTCCTTATCCTGTGTATAGCTTGCCTCTACATAGAGGTTTGCATACTGTCTCTCCCATCAGATTGTAAAACTCCTTGAGAGCAGGGCCTGTCTTGTCTTTTTTTTTTCCATATCCTGAGTGATTAGTACAGTGCCCAGCACATAACAGGAACATACGAGATGCTTACTGACTGACTAAATTGATTATATCATCTATCAACTTAAAACTGCAAAATGAAAATTAGGTTCTTTCAAAAAGCTGACAAGGACATCAGGCATTTAGTCCAACCCACTCATTTTACAGATGAAGAAACTGAGGCAAACAGGGTCAAGTAATTTGCCCTGGGTCAGAGTTAGTAAGTGATCTGAGGCCAGATCTGAACTCCAGAATAGGAGTCTTTCAGATTCCAGGCCTAGCATCATCTATGTCAGGATGTAGGTTCCAATCCTACCTCTGATATCTGTATGATCTTAGTCATTCATTTCCTTGGGTCTCAGCTTTTTCATCTGAAAACCGAGAAGCCTGGACCAGACAGTCTTCCCAGCTCTAGTTCTCTGATGCCATGAAGTCTTATTCATGACATAAACTTCTAAGTCGCCGATTACCTTGTTTAATGCTTTCACTCATTTCTTATTCAAGTTAGGTGCATTTCCTCTTTAGGTGGTTTTGTGGGAACTGATAAAAATGGAGGCCTGCTTTGCTCCCTACTTCACAAAGATGCTACGCAGTTTTGTTTCAGTTACTGAAAGCATCTCTATACACGTAATCCCTCAGTAAAATCAAAAGACTATTTGTTAAACTGGACTTCAGTCTAACAAGTAAATATGTCTTTCTGTTACATCTATGCATTCCAATACCTGCTAAATCTACCTCTGAGGCACAACAAAGCTAAAGAAAATTCAGGAAAACAGCTTGGGTTTTGCTTTAGGCAACTAATATTTCAAAAGAGTAATAAAAGGACAGCCTATCCCTGGCTAAATGCCCATTTATAATTCACTGTATCATTCAAAAAGAGGGATCAATTTTCGAAATAAAAGTCAAAGTATCACGCTAAAAGCAAAATACTCCATCCCCAATATTTATCATACCAAAATCTCTTCCAGATCATAGACTCCCTGAGAACAGTATAAGCTATTTATATGCAAAACTCAAGGACTGCAGTTTCCCATGAACAAACAAAGCTACCCCAACAGAGTCCACCTTTCTAATCCATTCCAATAACCACATCAAGCAGTCTGCTCAAACTGATCTTTTTTTCTGTCAGAAAAAAGAATACTATTTATTACCACTGTCTCCCAAATAGAATCTCCCTAAATAGAAACACTAAAAATCCTAAACTATATTCAAACATTTTACTAAATATGGTGCCCAAGTTTCTTCTTAAGAACCATTTTAAAGGATGACAGGGATGCCTGAGATCACATTTTGACCTCTCAAAGACATCAGCCTAGACAATATAAATATGTCACATCCAGCAACAGTCTTCTCATGATTCCTTCCCAACAAATTAGAAAAATTGGGAAATGAACACTAGGCAGCAGTCACAGACAACTCTGAAATCACATTCGGCAAATGACTGATATAAGAAAGCCATCTAGTGTTAATGTTAAGAAATGAAAATTGCGAACAAAAGAGCAAAGAGGCAAAATCCGGACAAATGTCAAACTTTGTAAGTAAACCAGCACCAATGACTAATTTTTACCAGTTTTCCCTACCAATAACAAACACTGAATTAAAAGGTAATGTTCTAAGTTCAGTTTCACCAAAATGTGATTTTCCTGCTAAGTATTCCCTGGCTCATTTGGCTTTTAAAATATTCATGTCTGGGGTAGTCATCTAGGACGATATTAACAGAGACAGGTTGATACTGACAAATCTCAGCCAAAGAGGAATAATGGCAAATAATCTTCACCCAGGAAAGCCTCTCAATCATAGTTACAAGGAACTTCAGTTGATTCTCTTTGGATGGACAAGAATTCTGGAAACGAATGAAATGTACAAGGGCAGTATTCCCCAAGATACATGGATTAAGGTCCTACCTACCTTTTAAAATGTAATTAAGACATGAACAAGATCAAAGGCACCAGGAGGGAGTGGCATGGTAAGGGAAGGGTGAGAACACAGGAAAGGGGGAGGAAAGTGCGCACTGACTACATAGGAGCCTTATATTCTTGTGTTCGTGGGGCACCTAGTCTGTGAGAAGCAGAGAGGGGGCTGGGATCCCTATTAGATACAAAGTGTTCTCCCAGACATCTTTGAAAGGAAACAAATCATCAGTAAGTTAACCGAGTAACCTGCAACTGACAAGAAAGGTAAAGAAATTTGTCTATTTAAAAAAAAAAAAAGATGGCAAAGACATGTTCTGTGAAGGCAAACTGATCTACCCCGTAGATGTCACCCACAAAGGGACCCCCTTTCTCTCAGTAACTTTAGGGAAGATTAAAACTGCTGCTTCTCCTTTATTAGAGATTTGCAGGAAAGCATTAGGAAGGGCTAAGGTGCAGCCCCCCGCGGTAAAAGGGGAGGGGGGCAGTGGCAAACGCCACTCGTCTCGCCGCCCGCAGGGGGTCTGCGCGCAGACACAACACCAACTCGCAGCAAGCTTGGCATGGGCACTCTGGGTCCCCCGGCACAGTTGCGCCTCTGTTCCCCAGCTCCCCAGGACCGTCAGGCGCGGGGTTCTTTTCCACCCTCAGCAGCCCAACCCCCCATTTTCAACTCAAAAAGACCCACCCCACTTCTTCGTGCAACCCCCATTCACCACTTCTACAATGCAAAACCCCTTAAGGAAAGGGGGTAGATGTCCAGGATGCGCTCCCCGCCCCCAGAAACCCCGCGGACACTTCTACTGGATCCTAACGAGGAATTTTTCCTCTTCCCCAGATCTTCTCCACCACTGCACACATTCGCACTAGAAAAAAAGGATGCTTTGCTCCCCAAACGCCAGGATAGGGGTTGGCAGACGCGCTCCTTCCATACCTGCTACAGCCCCGGAGCGAAACAAGGCTCCCGCCGCTGCCGCCGCTGCTGCTGCTGCTGCTGCTCCGGTCGCCTTTCTCCCGGGGTCCCCATCTCCTCCGAGGCTCCGGCTCCCCCTCAGCACACACACTCCCCCTCCCCGCCAGCCCCTGCGGCGGGGGGAGGAGGTCCGCGGGCCACGACCGAGCCCAGGCAGAGCCGTGCGGAGCCCCGCTCTCCTCCCGCGCCGCTCAGAGTCGCAATCGCTCCGTCGCTCTGGCTGGGGCTGCGATCGCAGTCTGCGTCTAGGCTCTCCTCAGCTGTGGGACGCACGGGGAGGGGAAGGACAAGAGAGGGGAGGGTGCGCGCTCCCAGCTCCTCCCCCTCCCCCGCCCCTTACAGCGGCCGCCGCTCCTCCTCCTCCACCCCCTGCCGGCAGCGCAGAGTCCCCGGGCCCCTCCCTTCAACACCTCCCCCCGCCTCCCGCTGAAAGCCTTCCTCCCCATCCCGCGCTCCCTCTCCTATTGGCCCCGGCTTACTTCCTTGCCCAACCCTCGCTGCTTTGGCCCCCAACAGCGCCCTTCCACTCCGGATTGGGAGGTGTCCCCGTTACGCGCCACCACCACTCGCCTCCCGGCTCGGCTTCCCGACTCACAGTTGTGAGGAGCCGCGGTCTGGATGGAACGTTCCCGGGAGACCGAGACCCGCAGCTTCCACCCCCCACCCCGGCGGGATCCCTGGGGACCGAGGTGAGCAGGGTGGTGCTTAAGGACTTGGATCATTAAGAGCCGGAGGAGAGCCGCTGGGTCACAGCTTCCAGGTGTTCGTTACCTGCCTCTGTCCATCCCGACCCTGGACAAGCCAGTGTTTCACAAGTCAGAGACCCAGGCTGCAGATCATCGCCCCACCTCGCTCCCCCCTCTTCCTATGTTAACACCCCACGTCTCGCATTTGGGTTCCCAAGCACTGATTAGACTCAGGCAGCGGGGTACGGTAACTGCCCTTGGCCGCGCCTTCTTACACGCGGCTTCTGGTCCCAGGCTCCTCCCCAACGCCCCTTCCTTTGACTCTGGAACAACCCCCAAAACTCACAGCGAAACCTGCCGGGCGTCCTTGGGGACCGTTTGTCCATCTGTCTCTTTGTGCGCGAGCCCTGGCGGAAACCGCGCGTGAGCGACTTTATCCCAAAGCGACAACAAACAAAAAATAAAACCTTCCGCGCCGGCCAAAGCGCCCGCAAAGCGTTCGGCCCCGAGTGACCCGGGGCCCCCGGGGAGTCCGGGAAGAGCTTGCCCGATTCCCGATCAGTCTGGGGGCAAGCGAACGTCATCTGCCAGCACACGCAGCTTCATTTCCCAGGGGTTCCTTCACAGCCTCGGCTTCTGTCCTGGGCTGGATTTGAGTAGATAGAAACACGTTTTTCTTTCTTTCTGTCTGTCACTTTGTAGAGCGTGCCGGAATGCCGTGCGATGGCCACCATCATCTCCGCAGAGGATGGAACAGGAGAGGAGCTTCAGTTACATGTAGCAAATGTAGGTTAAGTGTGAAGAAACTGACGATAGGAAATGGTTAGTATCAGGGTTAGTTACTGAAAAGTTCGGCAGACGTCTGATCTCAGAATTGACTATGGGGTTGGGATCTCTTCTCTGTTGTGCCGCACGGAGCCCATCAGGAGAGCTGGTTGATAAATCATTTAACCTTTCTAGCCTCAGTTTCCTCATCTGAAAAAATGGTTGTGTTGATTTCTAGTATCCCTTTGAACACCGGGTATCACCTTGTGATCTGTAAGTAGCAGTCCTGCCTGGAAGCGTTGAGATGAAGGAAAGGGACCCTACCTGATCTGTTTGCTAACAAGTCGATGATGGTTCTTCCTTGTCTTCTGTGTCTCTCCACTTAAGACTGATTAAACCTTTCATGAAACATAACCCAAACTCTCTGCCTTCCACACTCTTATGGACCCCCATGAGCCCAGCACTAGGAAGAAAAGAGATAAGACTCTTCTCTGACTTACAGGATTTCCCCCCCCCCAAGCCTTAATTATATGCTCTCTTGCAGTAGATCCATGTACTCTAGAATGGTAATTACAGACCTTTTGTACCTTTTTTCTTCTTCTTTAGAATAGGGATTATAAAATTTGTCCTAGGTTCTCCCCAATTCATTATGTTTTAAACAAAAGTAAATATACCCTAAGCATAAAAGCCCCACCCCTAAACCTGGCATCATTAAAAATGCTTGCAATCAAAAGCTCAGAATAAATCTGAGTATGTTTTTAAAGTTATAACCCTGGAGATCTTAATCTAGAGCCAATCATACTGTGGTATAGTGAAAAGGGTGCTGTATTTGAAATTAGAAAATAGAGGTTGTAGTCCCTGACTGTCTAATTTACTTGTGTGACCTTAGGCAAGTGAATAAAACTGTCTCAGACCTCTCATGTATAAAATGGGGATAATGTAAGCTCCTTGAGGGCAGGAACTGGCTCACTTTTACATTTGTATCACTAACATAACACTAACATTTTGAGTCAGTCAGTAAGTCAATACTTATTAAGTTCCTCACACAGTTGGACTGACACTACCTACCTCCCTCCAAAAAAAAAAAGGCAAAAGACAATCCCTGGTCTCCAGGAGCTCATAGTTAACAAATATTATTATTAACAATAATAACAAAACTTGCCTACTTCTGGCTTGTGAGGATTCATTGAGATTATGTATGTAAAATGTTTTGCAAGGTACTATGTAAAGATCAGCCATAATTAATATTGTCCCCTCACCAGGCCCTACTTCTCCAAGATCTTACAAAGATAATCTTCTTAAGGGTTTTGAGCATCCTTTGCCCCAAAATAAACCCAAAGATGTTGTTATTATTCATTGTCTCAGCTTCCTTTGAAGTTTTTCTGTTTCCTAAAAACCATCTTGTTTCCTGCCATCTAGAGCAGGGTAAGGGTATACAAAGCTGTTAGATGAAAGGGCTGAGACCATGTAACCATGGAACTCACTCAGGGTTCAGGTGTCCTATCAGTTCATTATTTTGGCCTTGGGATATCACATTGAAAAACTTTCCTTTTTTTTATTACTGTGGCTGTAAATTTTTTTTGAGGTTTAAAAGAAGGCAGTCAACTATGAAGTGTAAAATGATATCTGCCTAAAAGCTGAAATTACCTGTCATGTCTTTTCTTTGTCCTCCCTCACTGACCTTCCCTCCAGCCAAAAGCCCCTTGATTCTTGCTCTCTGATTCTAACCTCCTGTCTCTCACCACAATGACCAGTCTTATTTCACTTATGAATTACAATCATGATCCTCCAGGACCAAACTCAAGGTATATCCATTCCCTTCCCATCATGTATCTCACTGTGCCAGTTGGATCTACCCAGTGAGATAATGTATATAAAGTGCTTTCCAACTACTGAGGAGTATATAAATGTGAGCTGTTTTGTTTGAGGATTCAAACATAAATGGAAATGTATAAAAAGTATGACTTAATGCAAGTTAATTCTTCATCACTTATATCTATTACTTTTCCAAAGGCATAGAGAGATACAAATAACCAATGCATACTTGGGTCCAAAATTTACATCTAGCTATTCACTGTATTTACCTAGGAATCAAAACATATTGCTAAGGCCTTTCCTTCTGCTTTAATAGATTCTGATTGAATAGACAAAAAACTGCACTGTCCTGGAAATCAAGAGACCTGGTTCTCACCCCATGTCTTCCACTGACTTGTGATTTGACCCTGAACAAAGTGTCAGCCAATAAGCATTTACTAAGTGCCTGCTCGGTGCTAGGCACTATGATAATAAGTGCTGGGTTACGAAGAAAGACAAAAGACAGTCCCCAATCTCAGGGGCTTTTGGAGCCTAACACCCCCATCAGACAACATGCAAACAACTACGTACAAACAAGTTACATGCAGTATAAATTAGAGATAATCAACGGAGAGGAGACACTAGAATTAAGTCTCCTCATCTCTCTAGGCTTCCATTTCCTCTTCTGCCAAATGAAGGGGTTGAATTAAACGATCTTTAAGGTCCCTTCAAGTTCAACATCCTATGATCTCTTCTAGCCCAAAATTCTGTGGTTGTGTTTTTTTCTTATAAGCACATAATAACTATGTACAATAATTGACCCCAAATTGCTGCCAAAACTAAGTTCATGCTTAGGTTCCTAAAAACTGTGCTCCATAGTTCCCCTCCCCACAACCACACCACCTCCCCCCCAAAAAATGTTCTTTTAAGCTAAATGAATATTGGCCATCAACAAACATACATAGACTAGGTACTGTGTGCAAAGCAATAGAAGATGAACTAGTGACACAAAGAAATATAAGACAAAGTCCCTTCCTGTTGTAGAGAAACCCATAGTGTAGTAGGGGAAAGGTGACAGAGGCATAAGATGAAAAGCAGTACGAGGAAGCATGAGCTAACTGCCCAGTAAGTGGGACAGGTCAATAAAAAGAACAATTGCAAAAGGCTGGGACATTTGGGAAAGGCTTTCCTGAAGGAGTCCGGCCTTTGAGGAAGGATAGGGCTTAAGCAAACAGAGACAGCTCTCTACGAAGGGGGAAAACCACATGAGCAAATGTCCCAAAGTAGGAATAAATAGAATAGATGAGCTGGGGTCAAGGGCTCTTCTCTTATACAGCAAAATAGATTGCTGTTCTGTATTTAAAGTACCAGAAATTGCAGGAGCTCAGGAATCAGGAGACCAGGATCCTCCGTCCAGCTCACCCGTGCTCATTGTGTGAAGTTCGCCTCTCACTTTGTCAAAAAGAGGACTGATTGGAGTAGATAACCCTGAAGGTATGTTCCATTTCTAAAAATTTATAATTCTGGCTTATTAGCATTGCTAGCACTATTCATCCAGGATGGAAAGCCTTAAAAATGATAGATGGCCATCCTTCAGAAACATCACTGGGCAATATATTGCTATACCCATTTTAAAGATGGAGAAACTGTGAGACAGAGAATTAGTTATTGGATCCAAGGAACAGAGTACATCACTAAGTCTGCTGTAACAAAAACCCAGGTTCCCAGCCAAGAAGGCGTATTAAGGAACAAATTAAGAGAGTATCGTAGTTATTAAAGTGTACTAAAGGCCAACAACTTGCCAGTGGGAACTGAAGAAGAAGCTCATCAAATGAAGAACTCAAGGAATAATTGCTCTCAGCTCAATTAAATCAGTATTTATTGAGCCTTAGAGTTACTCAGTCATAAAATGTTCACACTGGAAAGGATATAGTAGGTCATTAAAGATAGTTTTATTGTTGTCTTTATGCCATAGGTATTTTCCTTTATCCTTGTGCATGGAAGGCCTCCTTGAAGCAAATAAACATAACGAAACAGAGCAACATGTAAGAAAGCCAATCGACACAGCCATTGTGTCTGACAGCATTTAGCACATTCCATGTCTATGGTCCCTACCTCTGTACTGACAAAATGAAAGTGTGTTTCCTAATCATCTGTTCTCTAGGACTAAGAATAGCCATTACAAATCATCAGAGTTCAACTGCTTTTTGATATGGTTATTTTAGTTATTGCTATTTATTTTTAATTTATTATATTATTAATTTAAAACATTGTTTTTTCGTTATTGTAGTTATTATAATTTAGTGAGTTATTTTAGTTATTATAGTCATTATAGAAAGCGTTCTCTTGATTCTGTTTTCATCATTTTGCATCTTTTTATACAACTCCCCCCGTTTTTGTGAATTCCACATGCTAGTAATTTCTTTCAACACAATCATATTCTACTACATTCATACATCATAATTTGTTTAACCATATCCCAAGAAATGATCGATCAGTTCTTTTCTATTGGTTTTCTATCACAGACAGTACTGCTATAAATATTTGGCTATATATGGTCAGTCAAGAGTTAGCAAGCAAACATTTTTTAGGTACCTACTATATGCCAAGCATTATGCTAAGCACTGGGAATTAAAAGAAAGTCAAAGAACAGTTCCTGGTCTTGAGGAGCTCACACTTAAACATCTACAGGGCCTTTCTTTTTTGTCATTCTGTCTTCAGGGCATAGGGCCAGTATTTGGAGCATTGTGTTAATAATTGAATGACTTGACTATGTAATTCTAAATTACTTTTTCTGGATGGTTAAACCAAGTCAGCTCCACCTAGAGCAGGGGTGGGGAACCTTTGGTCTCCAGGCCACATGTGGCCCTCTAGGTCCTCAAGTACAGCCCTTTGACTGAATCCAAACTTCACACAAATCCCTTAAAAAAGATTTATTCTGTAAAACTTGGAATCAGTCAAAAGACCACTCCCAAGGACCTAGAAGGTCACATGTGGTCTCACGGCCACACATTCCCCACCCTTGACCTAGAGTATATTAATACTGTGTTCCCACAGTCCCTAGGAAAGGTCATTTAGTTCAATTTCTCCCCCTCCTTTTTTACAGTTGACAATTAAAATTTTAATAACAGAAGTAATTTTGGAAAATGACTTAGACTTATGCCAAAAAAAATTATTAAAATATACATACCCTTTAACACTAGTCACTGATCACTAGACTCTGTATGATTATAATATAATTATTATAATCGGTTACCTCTCCCTTCTGAAGGGCTAGAGGATAGAGACTATAAACTCCTCCCAAAGCCTTCCTTGGTAGAGGGCCCAGAACTTTCCCAGGAACTCTTCCTTTTCCCATCAGGGGTTCTGCTTGGCTTAGAATCCTGTCATGCCTTCCTCCACGTGGCACCCTCTCCCCTACCCCCAATGATTCCCCTGACTTTTTGATTTTGTTGTGTTTTGTAGTCCCCCATGAGATTGTCAGTTCCTTGAGATAGGAACTGGTTTTTTTATTTTTTTTGATTTGTATTCTTAGCCCTTAGTACAGTGATTGGTACATAGTAGGGACTTAGTGAATATTTTTTCAATTAAATAATAAAACTTGTACTCAAAGAAGATATGAGAAAATAAACCTCTATCCTTCTTTAAAGAGATGGGGACTATGATTAAGGAATATTACATATATACTGTTGGATTCATCTGATATGCAGATTAGTTTTCTTTTTTTCTTTTTTTTTTTTTTTAGTTTTCTTTAATGTATTTTTTTAATTTGTGTAAAAGAAGAAAGGTATGATTTTCCAAGATAAGGTTCTATGCAGGGAAAGGGTAAGGAATGCATATACAGAAATGAAGGTGTAAACCAAAAGAGATCAGTAACTATTTTTAAAAAGATTAAGTTAGTCCCATGGCTAGGACTAAAACATGCATCTCCAGACTCTCAAATTAGTGTTCTCCACACTACACTACATTGCCTGCTATGTATTAAACCTACTGGGAGATGGAGTTGGTAGAAGTGGAGGATTCACAGTTATTGGGGAAATTATAGGAGGGGTAGATAATGAGATGTTAATGTGTTAAATGAGGTACAAAAAGAGTCCCTACCCTCGATTGCTTCAGTCCTTGAATGACCCTAGGGGTGCTTGGCACATAGGAGGCCTTGAATAAATACTTGTTGGTTGATGATTGATTACTAATTTATAAAGTATGAAATTCTCTTTTATGGAATTGAAGAACAGTTAGCTATTGATTGACCAAAGACAAGCCAGGCCTCTGGCGGTCTTTTTTAAAAAAAGAAACACTTTCTGTGGAGAGCCAGACAAAGAGAGTGTGGGTCATTATGCAGTCTCAAGAAGTAGGATCTCTGGAAACAGAGAAGAATTTGACTTTGCACTCAAAACAGAACTAGTCATACCATTCAAGAGTCAAACTGTGGAGAAGAGTAGACCCCAGTCACCTGGCTGAGCAATTCTCCAAGCAGGGAGCCTGGGTCTACAGGGAGATATGAGAGAATACCAAAGACAAAGGATATCAGAGGCATGAGTAACCTTGACCATGTTTCCTAGGGATTTGCCTGACTACCGGCATATGTACCCATTGTCCCCTCTAATCTTGTGTGTATTTCTGAGAGAGTATGTCCCAGGTTGCTCCTACTATGGTCTTCATAAATTTTTGCTTTGAGCTAATTGTGTCTATAGGATTAAAAGTTCTTTGATAGGGGCTGTAGTTGGAGTTCAGAGGCATGGAGTACCTAGAAGCTGGGAGCAGTTTAATTGCCTGACAAACAGTAGGTGCATAATAAATGTTTATTGAATTGAATAATAAAACTTGACCTTTCTCATGCTCCCACCTGAAAACCTGGAAGAACTAAATTGGGGAGGAAGACAGGGGAAATGCTACAAAGATATTCAATATAGTTCCTACCTTCTAGAGGGGTCAGCTAAGTGGTGAAGTGGATAAAGTAGGACCTGAAGTCAGGAAGACTAATCTCTGTGAGTTCAACTCTGGCCTCAGACACTGACTAGCTGTGTGATCCTGGGCAAGTCATTTCCCTCTATTTGTTTTAGTTCCTCATCTATAAATTGAGCTGGAGAAGGATATGGCAAACCATGTGAGTATCTTTGCCAAGAAAATCCCAAATGGGGTCCCAAGGAGTTGGACAGGAAAAAAAATGACTGACTACCTTCAAGGAATCTTGTTGGAAAAATTGAATTTGCACACAGACCATGAGAGAGATTTTGAGTCAAAAGACTTGGATTCTGTGGCCTCAGCAAATCACTTGTCAGCCTCAGTTTCCTTAATTATAAAGATGTTGATTTCTATATTTTTAAGATCCCTTCCATAAATTCTATGAAACTGCGTTATAAAGACAATAGATAAAATGCTAATTTTATCTGTCTATCAAAAAGACTCAAATGCTATGAGAAAAGGTCAGGTAGGAGAAAGATCAATGTTAGTGAAATGATTAAAATAATATGGATATACAATAAGCATTCTTCATTAGAGATAAGGGGGTAGCACTAAAAATAGCTTATAATGAACAATAAGAGGATAACTGTTCTAAATAGTTTGGAGTTTTTTAACCTTATATTGCAAAATAAGAAATCCAATACATCACCTTTTCCTGTAATGTCTTCTCTGTACCTCTGAGTGTGCAGTTAGAAGTTGATTGTTTCTCTTCGGATGATTCAATCTTCTTTGCTGCAGCTGTTCACCTTCTTTCTGCTTATGCTTCTCAATTCTCTCTCAGTTTCTCTGGTAAAGCCCCTAAGGTAAAGGGGAGGCTCTAGGCACATCTTATATAACCTACCAAGATGCCTTTTGCCCCTCTCTCCCTGGAGGATAGAGGATTCAGAAGTAACTTGCACTTCTGCTCTTCTGCTCACCAACACTTAGAGGGTCTTTCAGGCATCCTGTCTAATGACAGTCATCCTACGTAGCTATTGTGCATTAGCAGTGAGTGACATCAAATGACAAAAACCAGTGACATCCTTCTCCCACCTTGTGCCAGACCCTGGATGTATATCTGTGTCACAGCTTTTCTAGAAAAATAAAAAGAGGTATGTCATGCAGTCCCCATTTCTGGTAGAGCAACAGAAAATGCCAGCGTGCTGCTCTGAGCATTGCAAGTGACACTTGACAAACAGCTCCTGTGTTTTCTCCTTTGAAAGAGAACAACACTTCCAAACTGCAGTGTTCATCCATCAAGCTGCAGTTTCAACTAAACACCACTAGGTGTCCTCTATCAGTTACTCAATGACTACCCCCAAAAAAGCAATGAATGATCCTAGGCAAATTGAAACAGTGAAAGTGACACATTACTAAATAAATTATATAATTAGACCACTTACATGATTTTTTTTCCAATTTTTTTCTATGTCTTAAATTTCATTTGGCTAAGCAGCTCTGCTTCAAGTCAATCTAATCAGTCCCTAATACAGAGAAGAAAAAGAAAGATGTAGCCATCCTGGTGGAAGTGTCTGGTCCCTCCACGATCCCCTGCCCTCCCCAACCAACCCCACTCCTAGGAAATGGTTGGGGAGAGACAGAAGGCAGAGGCAGGCATGGTGATGGAGGAATGCAAGAGGATATTGCCAAACCCAGCTATGGCTCTGTTCCTGTGACTTTCAATTGAGCATCATTTCCCTCAGAAGATCAATTTCTCCTCTTGCCCCCGTCTTTTCTATTGACAGTATCGTTATCCTCCCAGGCACTCTAGCTCGAAATGTTGAGTCTTGTCTCTTTGACTTGGAGGTAGCCTGGAAGCTCAATGGTCACTTGCCATAGACTGGCATAGAGAGGATTTCTTCTCTGGAAGGAGGTAGCTTAGCAGACTTCTCAGGTCCCTTCCAAAAATAGTAATTTACTTATGGACCTCTTTAAGGTTTTCAAAGCACTTTGCTCATGAAAAATCTTTGCAGTAAGTAGTGCATTACTACTATTATTATGATTATACCATGTTGTAAATGCAGAAACCACGGAATGGCGAGGTTAAATGACTTGTCTATGGTTAAGTAACTTTTAAGTGACTGGGGCAGAATTTGAACTCATTTCTATTTGTGAGACTTTTCTTCTCTGAGCCTCAGTTTTCTCTTCTGTGTTTGAGAAGATTGGACATGCAAGAATTGAAAAGCATTCACACAAATCGATGCTACCCTAACAAAGAGAAGATGCCCATCCATTCAAGTAATATGCCACATTACATCTCATTGGCCCTTGTTCTAGCATATTTTAATCCATTCTCAATTTATAGTGGCTTACCAGCAGGAAACCACTAGAGGGGACATATCCAGACAAGATTAGACAACATACAATTATCATCCTCACTATTCCCACTTGGAAAATTGACTAGTATTCGTGTGGAACAATGAAATCAAATTCAATATTCTAGTTTCAATCCAGGTGGTATAAAAAAAGGATATTGGGGAGAAAGGGAGAGCGCTGAAGGGTAAAGACAGAAAAGAGAGGAAAATACATTTCCTTTCTATACACATTAAGTATAATTGGACTCATTAATTCCAACCACAGTGTTTTCCCCTTGTTGGTAAAGTTACATGAGGAATACTTGTCTCTTATGTGGTATTTTCTATAGAGGAACCTCTCTATCTTATGTTATGGACACCTCATAGATGAAACTACTTTATAATGAAGACCTTTTGGTTCCTTATAACAAAACCTTTGTTGCTTGTAGGGACCATTACCATTACCTCTGAACCTTCATGACCTCAGGAACAAATTATAGGTACATTTTGTTTTTTTTTAAGATATTTATATTAATATCTTTTGTTTTCATGTAGTCTATACTTCCTCCTGCATTCTTCCATCTCCCCCAACACAATCAAAAACCATCCCTTTCAAAAGAAGAAAAAAGGGGGAAAAAAGGAAAGAAGAAAAAGGAAAAAATCAGCAAAATTGATCAACATGCTGAAAAAAATGGAAAATATATGCAGTGTTCCCCACCCACAAATCTCCCCATCCCCTTCTACGGTATCTTTTCCTCATATCTTTTCTTTGGCACTTGTTTTCTACAATTTGGCAGCATTCATTTTCAACTACTTTGTGATTGTTGTTCTATTTACAATGTAGTATTGTATATGTTAAGACAAGTGATGGCTTAATGGATAGAGTATTGGCCCTGGAGTCTGGAACATTTGAGTTCAAATCCATCCTTAGACACTTCCTAGCAGTGTGGCCCTGGGCAAGTCACTTAATATCTGATTGCCTGACAAAAGGATAGACTGAATTCATGAGGAAAAAAAAAGGCAAACTACTCTAGTATTTTTGCCAAGAAAACCCCATGGACAGTTATTCTGTCCATGCTTGTCTCTGAATGTGGAGGGACCAGACACTTCTACCAAGATGACTATATCTTTCTTTCTTTTTCTTCTTTGTATTAGGGACTTATTAGACTGGCTTGAAATAGTCATGAAGAGTCAGACATGACTGAATAACAGCAAATTGTATGTGTTGTTTTCGTTGTATCTGCTTACTTTATTTTGTGTCAGTTCATCTAATTCTTTCCATATGTCTTGGTATTCATGTTTCTCCTTTATTACAGTACAGTCGTCTTACTTTGCATTCATGCAATGGAATAGTTTGTTTAGGACCTTTGACACTGTTAGTTGTGAGGGCTTATGGAAAATTATGTCAAAATTTGGTTGCCTGCAGAAGTTCATCAATATTGTACATCAGTTTCATGATGACATGTTTGACTGGGGTTCTGGATAATGGACAAAGCTCTCATGCCTTCCCAGTCACCAGTGGAGTGAAACAGGGCTGTGTGCTTGCTCCCATGCTTTTTAGCATGATATTTTCAGCCATGTCCACAAATGCTTTCCATGAGGATGAACATGGCATCAAGGTCAACTACCATACTGATGGTAAGTTCTTCAATTTGAAAAGGTTACAAGCCAAGACCAAAGTGGAGGGAGTGTTGGTGCATGATTTTCTGTTTGCAGATGATTGTGCATTCAACGTAGCCTCTGAAGCTGAGATGCAACAAAGTATGGATCAATTCTCTGCTGTCTGTGCTAATTTTGGCCTAATAATTAACACCAAAAAAACACAGGTGCTCCATCAGCCACCACCACACCATCCATACATGGAACCATCGGTTACAACAAATGGAGAAGTTTTGAATGCTGTGGATAAGTTCACTTACCTTGGTAGTATACTTTCCAGGGATGTACACATTGATAATTAGGTTGATGCACACATTGCCAGACCTAGCTCAGTGTTTGGGAGGCTCTGAAGAAAGGTTTGGGGGAGAAGAGGTATTAGACTGACTACCAAACTGAAGGTCTACAGAGCCATTGTGCTGACCTCATTGCTATATGCTTGTGAAACATGAATAGTCTACCAGCACCATGCAAGGAAACTAAATTGCTTCCATTTGAACTGTCTTAGGAAGATTCTGAGGATCACCTGGCAGGATAAGGTACCAGACACCAAAGTCCTTGCTCAAGCTGAACGCCAAGTATTCAAACTATGCTTCAGAGAGTGCAACTCTGATGGACTGGCCATGTTGTTCGAATGCAAAATGTATGCTTGCCAAAAAGATTATTTTACGGAGAACTCGCATGGGGCAGGTGATCACATGGTGGCCAGAAGAAATGATACAGGAACACTCTCAAGGTCTCTCTCAAGAACTTTGGATTTGCCTGTGCAACATAGGAGACACTGGCACAGGACTGCTCAGCATGGCATGCTCACATCAGAAAAGGTGCTATGCTCTTAAAGTAGAGCAGAATTGGGACAGCACAAAGTAAACAGAGGATGCACAAATTTGGGATATCCATCCCAAATATTCATACAGACTATCTGTGCCCAACCTGTGGTAGAACATTCCAAGCTCATATTGTCCTGATCAACCACAGTCAGACACACTGAAATTTTACTTTACAATGGTGATGTCATTTTGGTCCTCTTCAAAGATGAAGGACAACAACCAATCAATTTTGTTTCTAGTTCTTTGATACCTCCAAATAAATATATTGGTTTATATGAAGTCTTTCTTTTTATCAGTGGCCTCCTTTGAGTATATGCCTAGCAATGGAATCTCTGAGTCAAAGGGTATAAACATCTTAGTCACTTTATTTGCATAATTGAAAATTGCTTTCCAGAATGGTTGTACTGATTCACAAATCCACCAACAATCCAC
Organism: Notamacropus eugenii; assembly: GCF_028372415.1. Lineage (NCBI taxonomy): Eukaryota > Metazoa > Chordata > Mammalia > Diprotodontia > Macropodidae > Notamacropus > Notamacropus eugenii. Next base: position 391,269,479 of record NC_092873.1, read on the forward strand.
GGTCTAGCCAAATTCTCTTCATCTTTTATCATATTTGCCAATTTGCAGAATGTGAAATAAAACTTGATTCTGTTATTTGCATTTCTGTTATTGTTAGTCGTCTGGAGAATTCTTTCATAGGGCTGATAATAGCAATTCTGAGAAATGTTTGCTCATATCCTTTGACCACTTATCTATTGGGAGATAGCTTTTCACAATAACATTACCTATCTTGCCTTATTGGCCCCCACCTAGTTAAAAAAATGGGAACTTCTGAATTCAGGCCTAGTTATTCCATTGCTTACCAAATTAAAAGATGTAGGCAATGAACATCGATACAATAAAATACTTAATTGATAAATGAATAAATACTAAAGCAACAAATTTGGTATCAGCATACACTTCCAAATGACTATAGTTTCATTTCTTTTCTTTTCAGAGTAATTTGGACCAGAAGCTACTCCACAGACTCCTATGTGTCTCTGGTAGGAAGCATACACCGAGTCTCTCAGCAGCTGGAGTATACTTTTGGACAGATCCCAAGTTTTGAATACTTCCATGAAGGTTAGTACCTAAAATCGCCTGCTTCCCCTGATCAGCTCCCCTGGGCCTAATCTTGTAGCCTCTCCTTTATAGTAGCAGCTTTGGCTTGCTGCAAACACTGTGCACTATCTCATTCATCAGACTTTCCATTGACAACATGTCTCTTTTTCCTTGCTCTTATCCACCTTACAGACTAGCATTGATGTAGGCCAATGGGGTTGGGGTGCAGAAGGGGACTATTCCCTCAGGTGCCTGGAGGATCTCTTCTTCATAGGGAAATAAGGGAAGAGGGAGGAAAGAACTATACACAGTCTGTCCTCACACATACAAGTTGAATGGTCCATTGGGGCAGGCTCACTTTGGGGCAAATCTTACTAAGATTCCAGTGTTTGTAATATTACAGAGTAATCTGAGGTCTGCCTTCCCAAAATGAAGCTGAAAAATTTGGAGATAATAATGCAGATTCCTTTGGGTTTAACCAATTCAGTCTAATTCAACAAGCATTTATTGAGCAGAGCAAAAGAACTGCACTGGTCTCCAGGAGATACAAAATTAGTTCAATTCCTATACAGCATTATTCCTATCAAGTTCATGGCTAAAGACAGCATATCTACCAGCCTCTGCGGAACTGGAGTTTTGTAGGTTACCGTAGATGATCACTCCTTGTTTGGTTAGTCACAACACTGAGCCTAGATTCTGAGGTCCTAATTGCTTTGACTTCTGCTCCCAACCTAGACTGGATACTCCATTCCCTGCAGCTAGAATCAGCAAGCAAAAGTCCAAGAGGTCTTATTTCTCAGGGGCCAAATGGCCGGGCACAAGGGGAAATCCCCATGACCCTTCTTAGAGCATGATTCTCTCCCCAGAAGCAGTCAGTCAAGGGGTTACCTTTCTCTCCAGATGTGAATGTAGCAAAGAGATGATGGGAGCTGACTTGGGCCCCCTTAGATACTCACAGTTGTGGCCATGTAGCCAATAGAAAAAGCCTCCTCTCAACCCTGTGTTAAGCCAGGCCAAAGCAGCTGCAGAATGTCTACATGCCCGCCTCCTTCACATGCCATCATGCTTCTCTGGGAAAAGGCTTTCTAGCTTATTCTATTAAGGCACTCTCTCTGGTCATGTGATAGACCCCTATTACACTAGACAATTTGGCAGAAGTTCTTAACCTGGAATCCATAAACGGGTTTAAAAGAAATGTTGATAACTGTATTTTAATATAATTGGTTTCCCTTATCACTCTATGTTTTTTATTTTATGCATTTAAAAACTTTTTTTTTCTAAAAAGGGATCCATAGGTCCATAGCCAGACTGCCAAAGTGGTCCATAATACAATAAAGGTTAAGAATCCCTGTCTTAGGGATACAAATATTAAAAAGGACAGTTTCTTCCCTTGTGGCTCTTAGTCTTGTAGCAAGAAGAGAAAAGTACACAAATGATGGTAATACAAATTAGAATATTATTAAGTTTACAAGAAAAGTCAGAGTATCCTGACAGATTTGAGGAGAAAGGAAAATCTAATTGAAGAGATCAGAGAGGCATTATGAAGGAGATGCTATTTAAGCTAAGCTTTGAAGAGAAATAATTTCTACAAGCAGAGATATATAAACTTGTCATTGTTCAGTTGTAACTGATTCTTCATGATCCCATTTGAAGCTTTCTTGGATATTTGCCTACTGGACACTGGAGTGATTTTTCATTTCTTTCTCCAGCTTATTTTACAGATGAAGAAACTGAGGCAAACAGGGGTAAGTGACTTTCCCAGGGTCCTATAGCTAGTAAGCACCTGAGACCAGATTTGAGTTCAGGTCTTTCTAACACTCTCTTCACCTACATGCCCTATACATAGGCTATATTAGCACTAATAGTGTTGATTTTTCTTTTTTCCTGGTCAGATAAACCTGTTATTTCTACTTAAACTCCAAAAAGGAGAGTGTATAGAATCCAAGACTGGGAGTCAAGCATTCTTTGTTATTCCTCAATTAACTCTGTGACCTTGAATAAATGGAGGTGACTGGCTCTCAGATTTTGTACTAGGAATAAGAAAGATGATTTTTTAATATCCTACCTACTCCCAAAAATTATTTGTCTCTTGTTTTTGCCATTTCCTATCTTCTTCCCTTCAGCTGACCTACCAAAACACAGTGTCTGGTTGGCTTAACTTTTCTGTGCTTGATCTCAGCTCAAAGGAGAATCATTTCCCTTGTGAACTTGAGCCAAATCTATTGAATCATTTTTCAGCTATATGAAGATGAAAAAACATTCATTTACCATTTAAGCTGAAATCATACAAAGTCAGCTGAACTTCTAACTGTTAAAACTTGTACCTGGCTATATATTTGCTGGAAATTGTTGCTTTGCTAAATTGGGTTGTCCCATTCCTTTCATGCATGCATTGCAAAGATGAGTATGTGTCAGGAAAAGTCAAGATTTTTAGACTAGTCAACAAAAATAGGGAAATGTGAAAAAAGCATAAGGCTTTGAAAACTGTTTCCATTTATGCACATCTTATATAGGTGACTTTCAGATCTTGATGAGAGGCTTAAATACTGCATTGTCCATAGAGTAATTAGAATCCAGATGGATAATGCTATTGAAAAAAAGAAAAACTAAACTACGCATTTCCCAATGTAGAGGTATTACCATTTCAATCTAGCATGTCTATGAACATATGCTCCATTTATTAATGGCCTCACTCTTTCCTAGAAGATAAAATATGAAGTTTTTAGCATTGGCATTCAAGACCCTCAAAATCAGGTTCCAGCTGCCATTCTGAGAAGTCCCTTTCAAAGACTCTGCTCTGGCCACACTGACTATTCCGTGATGTTGTCCTGCCTTCTCTTTCTTGCTCTTGCTATCCTCCATCTTGGAACAGATGCTTCAACTCCAAATTATTACCTATTAATAAAGAACACTGGTTTTAGAATCCAATGACCTAGATTTGAATGTTGACTCTCTTACCACACTTTTTTCTAACTTTCCTATTACAATCGAGGACCCCCCATTGTCCCAGTCATTGAGACTCACCACCTCCAAGTTCTCTTTGACCCCTCACTCTCACCCCTCTTATTCAAGCTGTTCCCACATCTTACCAATTTTACCCTATCTACATTTCTTGTATATACCTCCTTCTCTGTTATGACAATGCCATCTCTGGGGCAGGCCCTCATTATCTCACACATGGACTCTTGCAATGACCCCTTGATTGGTCTCTCTGCTTCATGTCTTCTACTCCAGTCCATCCTCCATTCAGCTATCCAAGCAATCTTCCTAAAGAGTAGGTCGGACCATGTCACTCCACTCACATTTGATAAACTCCTGTGATTCCCTATTATATCCAGGATCAAGTCTAAAAACTTGTTTAGGTTTTAAAGCCCTTTGTAACCTGTCCTCTCCCTACCTTTCCAGTTTCCTTACACCTATCTCCCCTCCACATACTGTAAGCCAATGACATTGAGCTCTTTGCTATCCTTCAAACAAAATTATCACTGACTGTACCCATGTCTGGAATTCTTTCCCTTTTCGTCCCTATATCCTGATTTCCTTGGATTCCTTGAGGTCCCAGCTAAAGTTCACATTTTGCAAAAAGTCTTTCCAGATGCCCTTTAATGCTGGTGCCTCCCCTCTGTCGATTATTTCAATTTATCCTGTGTTTGTGTTGTGTTTGTTCTTTCTTTTCAAAGAAGACCATGGCATCAGAGAAATGATGACATGACTTGCACTTGCCTTTGTTTTGAGTTAGGGAAGGCTGTGCAAGTCACCAGCCTCACTTCTCCTCCAGAGCCATCTGAATCCAGTGACTAGATATTCGTCAGGATGACTGGAGATGGCCCAGGATGCAATAGGAGACCTTGACCTTTTAGGCTAAGTTCTTTTTAGGTACTCACTTAAAGTGAGGTAATGCCCATTCAGTAAATAGGCCTCTTTAAAAGGTAGTCAGGGGTCGATGGCCTCTTTAATAGAAAGGAAAAATAAATAGATAAATCACTTGGGAAGGGCAGGACCCTCAGGGTTGTTGTTTTGAAGAGAAACTGTTACTACTGATGCTCACTCTAAGCCAGGAGAGTCCAAAACCAGCCATTGAGATCCTGTATTTGCTAGTGGATAGAATGCCGGGCCTGCAGTTAGGAAGACTCATCTTTCTGAGTTCAAATATAACTTTACTAGCTGTAAGGTTCTGGGCAAATCACTGAACCCTGTTTGCCTCAGTTTCCTCATCTATAAAATGACCTGGAAAGAGAAATGGCAAACCACTCCAGCATCTTTGCCAAGAAATTCCCAAATGGGGTCATGAAGAGCCAGATGCTGGCTGAAAAATTACTCAACAACAATAAATATTTTTGCATCACTTTTGTGCATAATTGTTTGCATTTTATCCCTCCTATTAAAAGGTAAGCTCTGGAGAGCACTTTGTATCCCCAGTGCTTAACATAATGCCTGGCACACAATTGGTGCTTCATAAATGCTTATTGAGACCTGAACGTGATTTGGGGTCAAATCACAACCTCTTTTGACTTTGTTGTTTGTTTGTTTTTTTCAAAAACAACAAAAAAACCACTGGTTCTTAAATCAGAAAACCTAACTTCATGCTTTCTTGTATGACCTCCGGCAAATCGTTGCACCTCACTAGGCCTCAGTATCCTCAACTACAAAATTAGATTGGACCAGATGACTTCTGAGGTCCCTTCTGGCTCTACATCTAGAATCCCATGATTATTTTATTTTGCATATTTTATAGATTGATGCAAGAGAATTGAAATTCTATTTCTACTGTTGTCTCAAAATTTAGAGACATCAAATAATTTGTATCTAACTTTGCCCTTTCCTTAGACCTCTAAATTTGGCCATTTTTAGCTTTAGCAGCTATTCTAAGAAACAGAAAGCCTATTACCTATTCTATCCTACTACTAAATCCTACTACTAACAGAATAAAATAAGCAGTGTGTGTATAGGAAAATAAAAAAGGTTAATTTAAAAAAGTTTTAAAGAGAACAGAAGTTTGGTAAAGCATTTGTCTGGGGATTATTTTGGACACCATAGAGACTGTAAATCAGGATTAATTTCTCTTGCAGCCTAGTGATCAAATTGGAATTATTTCATCCTTCCTATGATTATTTATATATTAGAGACAGGGTTGTGTACTTTATAATACTGATCTTGCAGATAAGACAAATCTCACTCCAAAGGGATTACAATTGAGAATTTCCCATCTTGATTCCTGGATTTTCATCCTTTGATGCTCTCTTAATAAAATGCAAATGAAGAAAAAGAAAGCAAAAGATGAAGTCATTAAACTGATCTTATAAATAGCCATATTTGCTATTTGATGCCATCTCCCAGGAATCACTTAACATATTTGTGGATGATTCCCAAATCTCTGTCTCCAGCTCCCCTTCCTCTTCCTGTAAGCCAAGCTCACATTTCCAATTGCCTTCTGGACTTCTCCACCTGGATATTTCACAAGACTCAGAATGTCCAAAAATAAATTCATCTTTCCCACAAAACCTGTTCCTCCTCCTTGTTTCCCTATTTATTTCAAGGACACACTACTGTTCTTCAACTGTTAAGGTTTGAAATTCCAAGCCATCTTTGATTCTGCCTTAAGAAATGGGTTGCCTTAAGAGGTGGTCCACAAAGTGGATTCCCCTTCACTTGATAGGTTGTAACGATCACTTGTTTGGGTTGTTGTCCACGGGATAATCCAATGTGGATTGAACTTGATGACTTCTAAGGTCCCTTCTAACTGTGAGGTTCTATGACTCTTCCTTTGGTAGTAGAGGTCTCACTGTTCTTGAGGTATAGGGGAAAAAGGCTTGTAGTGCGTTGGAAGGGCCAAACAAGACTTCTCTGAGCCATGAAATGTCTAGCAGGGATGAGGAGCCTGCAGCTTCAAGGCTACATGTGACCCTCAAGTGTGGCCCTTTGAGTCCAAATTTCACAGAACAAATCCCCTTAATAAAAGGATTTGTTCTGTAAAATTTACACTTATTTAAAAGACTTCATTCAAGGACCTAGAAGGCCATATGCAGCCTTGAGGCTGCAGGTTCCCTGTCCATGGTAGAAGAATCAATTCAAAATGATTAGTACAGAGAATATGGGTCAAGAAAGAACTATCTTGGGCAGATAAGTAGCATAAGGACAATCAATATCCCGCTATTCCTACCTGTTTGAGTACTTCTGCTCTGTCTACTCAGTGACTTTGGGAACATAACTGTGAATATAGTTTTCTGCTTACCACCAGGACTTTGAACTTAGTATTCAAATGAATTCTAGTTCAAAACATCATAGGTCATTTTGTGTTTGCATTGGTTACACACAATATATATTTTTTAAAATGTACTAAAAATATATGGTAGCTTTCTATATTGTTTGTTGTCTTTATCCTTATACATTGTCATGAGAATTTTAATCTCTGTGATTGCCAGTGAAGACCAAGGTTCAAATTCAAGCCCTAATACTTACTACCTACATAACCTTGGCAACCTCTCTGGATCCATGAGTTTCCTCATTTGTAAAATGAGGGGGTTGGAACAGTTGTACTCTGAGCTCCCTACCAATTTAAGTTTTGGACCTTATCATTTCTCCGGAAGAGTTCTTTCTTCAAGTCCTCTTAATTTCCCTTAATGACCTGTATGAATTGGCCTCATTCCTCATAGGAACCACAGAATTCCATCCTACCAATCCCAATGTCAACGAGTCTCCCTGGAGACCAGCATAGTGCAGTGGAAAAAAGCATAGGTTCTGAAATCAGAGGACTTGGGTCTCAATCTTGCCTGTGTAACTTGATATTTCTTTAACCATTTGGCCTCTCTGAGTTTCAGGCTCCTCATCTGGAAAATGAGTGACTTGGACTAAGATAATTGCTGATTTCCCTTCCAGCTGTACCAGAGAACGTGTAAGTTCTTTAAGTACAGGGAATATGCTTCTTCTGCCTTTCTATGTGTCCCTGGCCGTTAGCAGAGTGCCTGGAAAATAATAGGTGTTTAATTGACTCTCATCCCGTGGCTGGATCAGGGAAGAGGACATTTGTTTTCATGCAATTCTATTGCCCAAGAAACATACTTTTATAATAGTTGATAGCATGAACCATGCCCCCACCATTAGAATTCACTCAATTCCAGTCACCCACATTTTATCAAAAAAAATTCACCTCATTGATCACAAACATATCTAAAATGACTCTTTTGTTATTCCAATCTAATGCAACAATTATTTAGCACAGAATCTGGCACATAGCAGACACTTAATAAATGTTTATTGACTGGTTGATTGATATTAAACACCTACTAGGAATATTTTTTAAGCACAGGTACCAGGGATGCAAAAACAAAATGAAAAGAAGTTTATGCCCTGGGAGAGCTTGCATGATAATGTATGGACCCATCATTCAAGGGAGCATTAATCTTCAATTATAAAATTTTAGCTCCTAGAAGTAAAAGAGCTTCCAAAGGTCACTTTGTCTAGCCTACTCTATGGAACAGTTGTCTTTGTTTTCTTTTTTTTCCTTCTTTCTGTCTTTCTTTCTTCCTTCTTTTCTTTTTTCTTTCTTCTTTCTTTTCTATCTTTTTTTCTTTCTTTCTTTCTTCCTTGTTTCTTTGTCTCTTCCTTCTTTCCTTTGTTTCTTCCTTCCCCTTTTCTTTCCTTCCTTCTTTGCTTCCTTCCTTCTTTCTTTCTTTTCTCTTTCTTTCCTTCATTCATTCTTTCTCCCTTTTTGGATATTTTATCTGCTTTGAGTCTTTGTTTTTCTTAAAGGTCTTAATAACTTTACACCTACATGAAAATGTTGGGAAAAATACCTTAGTAGAATGTAGGCTGTCTTAAAGAGAAAGTAAATTCCTTGAAGGCAAGAATTGTTTTTTATCTGTGTACCCTCAGTTCCCCTAGTAGTATTTTGCAAACAGTAGGGACTAAATAAATGTATATTGAATTATAAACTTTAAATTGTTACTAAAATATAAGCTATTATTATAATTATAACATTAATAGAATGCAAGCTATTATTATAGGAAACTAAAAGATAGGGAAGCATGGTATAGTGCAGTGGTGTTAAGTTCAAATAGAAATTGATTCCTGTTAGTCACATATTGATTTAGAAAACCACAAATTAATATTATCTATGTTATATAGTGTTTTTATTTATTTTGTTAAATATTTCCTAACTACATTTTAATCTGGTTCAGCCCTGTAGAAGTTTTACATGCTGCATATGGCCCAGATGCAAGTTTAACCCATCCAGTGTAGTGAACAATGAGCTGGCCTCAAAGCCAAGAAGATATGGGTTCAAGTCTTGCCTCTTACACATAATGGCTCTGTGACTTTGAGCAATTCACTTAACCTCTTAGTATTCTAAGTGACTTTCTCTTTGCAGAGCAAGTGGTAAGTAGATGCATTAATGGAGTTTCCTCACTTGAAGTTTTCCTATGCTAGTGTAATCACAGGTTTAGTCTCTGTTCTTATCCTATTATTATATTTATCATTACTATGCATTATAATGTGTAATATATAGTATCTATCATTCAATTATATTAATATGTGTTATTGTTGTTGAATTATTCTGGTTGTATCCAACTCTTTGTGACGCCATTTGGGGTTTTCTTGGCAAAGATACTGGAATGGTTTGTCATTTCCTTCTCCAGCTCACTTTACATATGAGGAAACTGAGGCAAGCAAGGTGAAGTGACTTGCCTAGGGTGACACATCTAGGAAGCGTCTGTGGCTGGAATTGAACTCAGGAAATGTATCTTTCTGGATCCAGATGTAATGTGTTCTCCACTGCACCACCTGCCTGTCTATATTAATAGTTATTAATATATGGTACTATTATTATTCATCTTCTTACTGGCATTATATCTAAAAAAGAATCTTGTAGCCTTTGAGGTCTCATTGAGTTCTAAATATATGTCCTATGATCATATGATATTTTTGTTTTGAGATGTGACAAACATGGATTCCCTTTCTGCTTTGTCTATCACGAATGACTGTCACACGGAATTTATTTCTTTAGTAATGTTCCCTCTTCTCTAGAGGAGATGGCTGGCTCTCCTCCATACTCCTTGGCAGTAATGGGCTTCTTGCTATGGGGAGAGATTATCACTATGAATCAGGCCTGATCTATGCAGGTCAGACTGGAATGTATGTCTATTCCATGTCTCCTTTATAGCAAAGATAAGTCATACTAATTTCCTTGTTGGTGGTGTTGTTTTAGCAGTACACAGATGGGGGGAAATGAAAGTTTTGGCAACCTCAGGGGAAAAATAAGGATTAAAATCTCAGACAAATGGCTGCCAACTTTTACGCTAGACTCATTTTTTGCCCCAATTACAGTTCTTTCCTAATTAGATTAAAGGGATCTATCTCAGACCTTTCAGTGGTCTTATAACCAATGCATCTAACCAGAAGCAGAAAGGATGCATTCTGGGCCTTATCAACCAACAGAAAGTGTTATACCAAATTCATCAGTTGGTATGCTTTCAGCATAGTTGTATCACAGATATAGTCAAACAATCCAGTTCTTTGCTGGTCATTTTACTTTGTCCTTTGGAATAGAGGGGAATGAGAAGGCAATAATTGCCTCCAGGTAAGACGACTATAGGTCACCTCCACTCTTACTGTTACAGTGGATCATTTGATTGATGAATGAATTAATCAACACAAATCAACACATTGCCCATGTCTGACACAGGATGCCTCATTTAGCTTCTCTATTCTGCCACCTCTTTGATCAGAAGAAATATGTCTCACCCATCAGTCCTCTGAAGTAGACTGCTCATTTCATTGATCAGAATTCTGATATCTTGATGTTGTTTCCCTTTATATCATGGTGGTTATCCAGTAAATGTAAATTCCCCTTAACAAGATAAATTTTCAACTGGGAATTCAACCAAATGCATATTGTAGCTTTCCGAGTGTCTGATAATTGCCCTGAAGATAGAGTAGGCCATCTGTGAGTCTCTTGTAATTGACCTGATATGATAGTTTGGACAATAGTTTGGGCTGGATTTATTTCCCTTTTCTGTGATCTGAGTCACTAAGCATGTAATCCACCAGATGTGATCTGAAAAGCAACGAAGTACACCTTAATTGTGCAGGTAAAATACTAATTCTGCTCCCTGAATACAAGGATATCATTAAAAAAAATCTTACTAATATAAAGAAGGGCTAAGGGTGAAACCATAAAATCCTGGACAATTAACAAGTTAAAAGCAGCATAGAGAATGTTATTCGGAGTCCACAGAGTGCCATGGGGGTCCATGACACAGTATGAATTAACCCCTTCTCTAGCCTGTGACTGAAATTGTCTAAGGAGTTGTTGATAGGTATTGTTATCAATTGTAGCCATCAATGATCTGGCGCAGGAGGAGCGGGAGTGTATTATGCTCGATGCATAGACTCACCATATACAAAGATTAGTGAGCCCTGAGCAACAATTTTAGCAACCTTATACAGGTTGTAGGCAGGATGGGTACAAGGAAATTTTACAAAAAGCAGAAGGAGAAGGTAACAATTTATACATCAAAGGAAAAATGGCAGAAAGAGAAGATGTGTATCCGGTAAAATAGGATACTAGTGAGTAAACTGGGGGTTGGGAGTGGGGAGGAAGCTATAGATAGAATTTACAAACTAACCCTTGACAGTAAATTCTGCAGACTCCAGATAGTTGTGTGACCTATGCATCTTAAGTAAAGGAAGTTAGAAAGTTAAGACAGAAATTTTCCTATTACAAGTTTGATTCCCTCTTTTTACAGGTAAAGAAGATGAGACATATAGAGGCTAAGGGACTTGTTCAAGAGGACACAGAAAGTCAGTGGTTGAGTTAGGACTAGAGGCTAGTTTTCCTAACTCCCAGTTCTATTTTCTTTTTACTGCCTGGTGAGTTACCTACTGGTGACATACATACATACACACACGTGTGTATGCATATGTTGTTGGTGTTCAAACATTTTTCAGTCATATCTGACCCTTCATGACCTCATTTGAAATTTTCTTGGCAAAGATTCTGTTGGAGTGGTTTGACATTTCCTTTTCCAGCTCATTTTATAGATGAAGGAACTGAGGCAAACTGGGTTAAGTGACTTGCCTAAGGTCACATAGCTAATAAGTGTCTGAAGACAGAGCCTGGCACTTTATTCACTGTACCACCTAGCCACCCCTATATATGTATATGTGCATATATATTTAGGTATAATTATGCATGTATGCACATGTGTTTATGTTTATGCACCTATAACACCTATATTTTCCATATGTATATATAAACACATGTATGCACGTGCACAACTATACTTATATGTGCATGCATATACACATATGTGTATGTGCCCATACATATGTATAATGATCCTAAATGGAGCAATATTCAAAAGACCTGAAGAGTTAATTTTTTGAAGGAGGAAATACAAACTAACAACCACATAAAAAGGTGTTGACATGAGAGAAATGAAAATCAAGATATCCTATACCCATAGAATTCCCACAACACTTAAAAAAAGGGATAAAATTCAATGTTTATACAACTGTGAGGGAAACAGGCACACAAATGCATTGTTAGTAGAATTGCATACAGGTTAAACATTTTGGAGTATAATATGGCAATATGTAATAAGAAATACAAAAGTGATCAGATTTTTCAACCCAGTGGTTTCATTGTTGAAATTTTATAGGAAATTTACCAAAAAAACCCCCCTATTTATACATATTCATATGCATTACAAGCTTTAACCCACAATTATACTGACATTCTGGATCCCTAGAAGGTAGCTACTACACCTTCTCTCTGAGGCTAACTGAGGGGTTGCAATGGTTTTCTAATGTTATATCTTACAAGCCTTTACTGGTTTACTTGCTTCCGTGTTTGTTCATTGATGTTAATTAATCAATCATTCTCAGTTTTTAGAGAGGGATATTTACTAAGATGGTATAGTAAGAACAGTTATATAGTAAGAATGGTACAAAATATCATCCCCAAAGTCTGTGACATATTCTCTTACCAGTACATACAGGGTGCAGGGGAAAACATCCAAAAGCTTAAGAAAGCATGCTTGGTAAAGGTCTTTCAAGCTCATTGTTAGGGTGTTCAAGTTGTTCCCCTTATGAATGGTGTAACTTCTGATGGACTCCTTGTAGAATCTGAAACTGTTTTTCCTCAGTGTGACTACTTTTTTCATGGTGCCCAACACAGATATTGCATCATCTGGGAACATTGCAGGGACTAGAATGCATTGGAAAAGAGGTCAAATTCCTGAGTCCTTCTCCAGACTGGGGGAGGAGAGGGAAGGAGTCTCATTAAAACTGGATCAAAGGAAATAACATACATACTCAGTTGGATATAGAAATTTGGCTTACCCTATAAGGAAATAGAAAGGGGAAACAGATAAAAGGGAGGGCAGATTGGTGAAGGTGGTGATCAGAAGTAAAACCTTCTGAGGGTAGAAAGGGTGGGGGATAAGAGAAAGGGGAGGATAAACAAGGGAAAAATAGCATGGAGTTACATGCTAATACATAATTACTAATGTAGTTAGATGCTAATATATAATACTAATACATAGTTATCATAACTACAAATGTGAATGGGATGACCTCACCCATAAAATGGAAGTGGATAGCAGAATGGATTAAAAACCAGAATCCTACAATATGTTGTTTACAAGGAACCCACCTGAAGCAGAGAGATACACACAGGGTAAAGAAAAGGGTTAGCGTAAAATTGATTATGCTTCAGCTGAAGCAAAGAAAGCAGAGGTAGCAATCATGATCTCAGACAAAGCACAAGCAAAAATGGATCTAATTAAAAGGGATAAGAAGGGAAATTGTATCTTACTGAAAGGTACCATAGACAATGAAGTCATATCAATACCAGATGCGCCAAATGGTATAGAATCTAAACTTTTGAAGGAGAAGTTGAATGAGTTACAGAAGGAAATAGATAATAAAACTGTACTAGTGGGGGACCTCAGCTTTGCCCTCTCAGAACTAGATCTATCTAGCCAAAAAATAAACAAGAAAGAAGTTAAGGAAGTGAGTGAAATTCTGGAAAATTCTGGAAAATATGAGAGGTCTCTGGAGAAAATTTAATAGGAATAGAAAGAAAAATAACTTTTCTCAGAAGTACATGGCACCTACACAAAAATTAACCATGTGTTAGGACATAAAAACCTTATAACCAAATGTATAAAAGCAAAAGTAGTAAATGCATCCATTTCAGATCATAATGCAATAAAAATCACATTCAATAATGGACAGTGGGGAAAGACTAAAAATCAATAGGAAATTAAATAACCTAATCCTAAAGAAATAAGTGGGTCAAAGAACAAATCATGGAAACAATTGATAATTTCATTAAAGAAAATGACAACGAGACAACATACCAAAATTTATGGGATGCAGCCAAAGTGGTACTTAGGGGAAAATTTATATCTCTGCTTACATCAATAGAAAGAGAAAAAAAAAAACAGATCAATGAATTGGGCATGCAACCAAAAAAAAACAAAAACTGGAAAAAGAACAAATTAAACATCACCAATAATAAACAAATTAAAAATCTCCAATTAAACACCAAATTGGAAATCAAAGGAAGATTAATAAAATTGAAAGTTAGAAAACCATTGAACTAATAAACAAAACTAGGCATTGCTTTTATAAAAAAAAAAAAACAATTAAAATATATAGACCATTGGTTAATTTTATTTAAGAAAGGAAAGAAAACCAAATTGCTGCTACCAAAAATGAAGGGGGTGAATTCGCCACCCATGAAGAGGAAATTAAGACAATTATAAGGAGCTATTTTGCCTAATTATATGCCAAGAAATTTGACAATCTAAGTGAAATGAGTTAATATCTACAAAAATATAAATTACTCATTAACAGAAGAAATAAAATACTTAACCCAATCTTAGAAAAAGAAATTGAACAAGCTATCAATGAACTTCCTAAGAAAAAAGATCCCCAGGACCAGATGGATTCACAAGCAAAGTATACCAGATTAAATTAATTAAAGAACAATTAATTGTTCTTTTTTCAAAATTTCAAAATTGTCCAAAAGAACAATGAATTCCAATACAATATAAACTATTTGGAAAAAATAGGTAAAGAAGGAGTCCTGTCTATTCCTTTTATGACATAAATATGGTGCTGATACCTAAACCAGGAAGGATCAAAATAGAGAAAGAAAAATATAAGCCAATTTCTCTGGTGAATATTGATGTAAAAGTTTTAAATAAAATACTAGCAAAGAGATTATAGTAATAAATCATCAGGATCATACACTATGGCCATGTAGGATTTATACCAGGATATAGGGCTGGTTTAATATTGGGAAAACTAGCAGTATAAATGACCATATCAATAACAAAAGCAAGAGAAATCATATGATTATCTTAATACATGCAGAAAAAACCTTTGACAAAATACAACACTCGTTCCTAGTAAAAACACTAGAGAGCATAGGGATAAATAGAGCATTCTTTAAAATGATAAGCAATATCCATCTAAAACCATCAGCAAGCATTATCTGTAAGGGAGATAAGTTAGAAACCTTCTCAGTGCAATCAACAGTGAAGCAAGGAGGTCCATCATCACCTCTGTTATTTAATATTGTACTAGAAATATTAGCTATAGCAATAAAAGAAACATAAATTAAAGGAATTAGAATAGACAATGAGGAAACAAAACTATCACTCTGCAGATGATATGTGGTTATCCTTGGAAAATCCTAGAGAATCAACTAAAAATACTTGAAATTATTAACAAACTTTAACAAAGTTTGCAGGATAAAAAATAAACCAACATAAGTCACTAGCATTTCTATGTATTACCAAAAAAAATCCAACAGCAAGAGATAGAGAAATTGTATTTGAAATTATTATAGATAATATAAAATACTTGGGAGTCTATCTGTCAAAACAAACCCAGGAATATATGAACACAACTATAAAACACCCAAATAAAGTCAGACCTAAACAACTGAAAAAATATTAATTGCTTATGTGGTGTCTGTGCCTATATTAATGATATTAATTAATAATAACATATTAATTTATTATATAAAATTATAATTCTACCTAAATTAATTTACTTATCCAGTGCCATATCAAACTATGAAAAATTATTTTATAGAGCTAGAAAAAATAATAACAAAATTCATCTGAAAGGATAAAAGCTCAAGGATATCAATGGGATCAATGAAAAAAAGTGAAAGAAAATGGTCTAGCCATACCAGATCTCAAACTGCATTATAAAGTGGTAATTAACAAAATAATCAGATACTGGATAGGAAATAGATTGGTAGATCAGTGGAACAAATTAGGTACAAAATACATTATAGTAAACAATCAGAGTAATCTAGTATATGATAAAGCCAAAGATCTAAGCTTTTAGAACAAAAACTCATTATTTCACAAAAACTGAAGGAAAAAAAGTGTGGCAGAAACCAGATATGGACCAACATCTCACACCATATACCAAAATAAGGTCAAAATGGGTACATGATTTACACATAAAGGGTGATACTATGAGCAAATTAAGAAAGCATGGAATAGTCTATCTGCCAGATTTGTGGATAAGGGACGAATTTAGGACCCAAGAAAATATAAACAGCATTACAAAATGTAAAATAGGTAATTTTGATTATATAAAATTAACAAGTTTTTGTCTAAACAAAACTAGTGCAACCAAAATTATAAGGAAAGAAGAAAACTGGGACAAAAAATCTGTGCAACAAGTATATCTGATAAAGGCCCCATTTCTCAAATATATAAAGAACTTAGTTAAATTTATAAAAATATATATCATTCCTCAATTGATAAATGGTCAAAGGATATGAACAGGCAGTTTTCAGGTGAAGAAATCACACTTATCTATAGCCATATGAAAAAAATGCTCTAAATCACTATTAATTAGAGAAGTCAAATTAAAACAACTCTAAGGTACCACCTCACACCTATCAGATTGGCTAATATCACAAAAATGGAAAATGTCAGATGTTGGAATGGATGTGTAAAAACTGGGACACTAATGTATGGTTGGTGGAGTTGTAAACTGATTCAACCATTCTAGAGCACAATTTGGAACTATGCCCAAAAAGCTATAAAACTGTTCATACTTTTTAATCCAGCAATACCAGTGTTAGATCTACATCCCAAAGATATCCAAAAAAAAAAAAAAAAAAGTAAAACAAACCTATTTGTACAAAAAATATTTACAGTAACTCTTTTTGTGGTGGCTAAGAACTGGAAATCAAAGGAATGCTTATCAATTGGGGAATGGTTAAACAACTTGTGATATATGATTGTAATGGAATATTTTTGTGCTATAAGAAATGACATGCAGGATTATTTCAGGAAAACCTGGAAAGACTTACATGAACTGATGCAAAGTGAAGTAATATTGTTCAATAAAGAATTGTGAATGACTTAGCTATTCTCAGCAATACAATGATCCAAGATAATCCCAAAAGACTAATGATTAAGTATTGATATTATTTGTATACACACTGAAGCATGCTGTTTTTCACCTTTTTGTTTCATTTTTTCTTTTGAGTCTTCTTGTACAAAATGACTAATATGGAAATGTTTTGCATAATTCATATGTATAATCTATTTTTGATTGCTTGTCATCTCGGGGGGGGAGGGAGGGAAAAACAGAGAATTTGGAACTCAAAACTTTAACAAAAATGTTTAAAATTAAAAAATATATAATCCAATTATTAAAGGGTATTTCATTAAAAACAATTAGAAGAGAAACACATCAGCTACCTTTAACAGCTACTTCTGGGGAGAGAGTTCTTAACTAAATAAGGGATAGAAGTGGCCATAAAATACCAAAATAGATCATTTTGATTGCACAACATTAAAAAGCATTTGCACTAAGGGAATCAATTAAGATAGGATAAGAAGAAAAGCTGACAATTGGGAAAAAACAACAATTTTGCATGATAAGAATCTGTTAATATAGGGACAAGATCTATGACTTCATTAGTATAAGGAACTCCCTGGTGAGGAAACTCTCTACCAATGCAGATTGGCACCCTTACTACAACTTACTGCCTTAGAAAACAGGGACTAACAGGATTTACAAAAAAGTGCCACCTACTCCTCCATCACATTCTCTGTCCCTATTCACAGTGAGAGATACTGGACTAATTTAGACTGTCTCCACACCCAGCTCTCAGGGCCTGCTGGACAGATGCTTCATTTTCACCTCTAATTTGTGATGTCTGTTTAAGTCACACGTCAGGATCTCTAAGAGAGCCATGCCTTGGTCTGGGTTTTCTTAGCCCTTTCTCTAGTCTCCTGACGAGAGTCATCTTTTCCTCCAGAAAGTCATCAGAGGGACAATTCTTGCTGGTTAACCAGCACTAGGAACCAGGAGTACCTCACGTCTTTTTCTCATGAAGTTATTACAAAGGCTAATGACAATTATCTCACAATTACCCTCAAGTCACTTTAGCTTAGAGAAAGAAATATAAAATATAAAACAGAAGGATCAGTTCGGGTTTTAAGATCCAGGCCCACCTAGAAAAGCACATGCTTTAATCCCCCACTTCCATCTACCGCTGATGAGTTAGCATAGAGTCATCTTTAAATGAGCAGATATTTTTCCTTTAGCAAAGCTTGTCCAGAGCATAGAAACTAGAATGATCTTTCTAAGACAAATATCTACATAAGAAAGGGATGGTATCTTACATGTGTCTTCCTTTATTTCTGTAAAGGGTGCCCTGCCATTGTATTTATATCAGTCCCAAGACTGTGTCTTCATTGGTTAACTCCCATATATTTTATGGATTTTTGTATTTAACTTGAATGGAAATTCTCTTTCTAATCTCTACCTGCTTGGCTTTAGTAATAAACATAAAGACTGATGATTCTGTGGATTTGTTCTGCAACCTTTTCCTTTACTAAATTTATTAACTGTCAAATTGTTATACTTTTTGTCGATTTTTGTAGGGTTCTCTAAGTAAAGTAGCATATTATCCAAAAACAGAGATAATTTTGCCTTCCTTTTGCGATGATTATTCCTTCAATTTCTTTCCCTTGTCTTATTGTTGAAGACCTTTTCTGCATGTATTGATATATAATCATCTGATTGTATTGTTATTAATATTATTTGTTTTACTTATGATTTTCCAAATATTAAGCTATTCCTGCTATGCTGGTAGAAATCCAACCAAGTCATTCTGAATATTTTAAAATGTGTCATTTTTAAAAATGTGCCATTTTACTGTAATCCCCCTCCCAATATTTTGCATCAATATTCATTAATGATGGTCGTCTCTATTTTCTTTCTGCTTTAGACATGAGTTAAGCTCTCAGTGTCTCAATTTTCTCATCTGCAAAATGGTTTGGAGTTCAGCCTTCTACTTTTCACATAGAAGGAGTTTGACTGGGGTGCCTTTTTTCTGTCTATGAACAGTTTATGTAGGAAAGGATAGTTGTTCTTTAAATTTGATCCATTTGTAAAAATCATCTGGACCTGTTTTTCCCCCTTTGGTATTTCATAGATGATTTAGTCAATTTAACTTTCTTAGATTTTTTTTTTTCATTTACCATTACCTGTTTTATTCAACTGGATATTCTGTAAATATTAATCCATTTTGTTGCTTTCAGATTTGTTGTTATATAACTGGGTTCAAGAATTTGTCATTGTTTCCTATATTTATTTTCCATTTACTGTGAATTCCCACTTCCAATTTTTGAATAGCTAATATATATTTAAAGAAAAATCAAATTAACCAATTAAACATTTTAATTATTCTTTTTAAACAGCTCTTAGTTTTAGTATTTCATTGGTATTTCTGTTTTCAATTCTGATTTTCAGGATTTCTCTTTTTCTGATGTTTAGGAGGTTATTAATGTGTTGCTTTTTTAGTTGCGTGCACAATTCATTGATTTTTTTTTCTTTCTCTTCCATTGATGTATTTGGAGATATAAATTTCCCCCCAAAGGACATGTCACTTCTTACTCTTGTAGTTTGTCATTTGTTCATAAAAGAGAGGAAATATATTTTAACCTGTCATTTGAAACAAAAATTGACCATAGTTTTTTTTTTAACCTAAATTGTCTTCTTTTAGTATTTTCTTCATCTACATTATGGTAGTCATTTTAGATATCATTCTCTTGGCTCACTTTTCCTCATGCTGTGTCAGTTCATACACCTCTCTGAGTTCTTCACATTCATTGTTCCATATGGTATAATAATATTCTACTATACTCACATGCCACATCTTGTTCCGCCATTTTTCAATCATCAGGGATATAATTTATGTCTAGACTTTTGCTACTAAAATAGAACTGTTATTAATATTTTGACATATATGGGACCTTTCATTCTGTCAGCAACAGAATATAGTATAAACTCCATAGGGAAATCACTGGGACAAAAGAGTATGAGGAGTCTAGTGACTTTTTTGCATAATTCTAAATTATTTTCCTGAACGGTTAGATCATTTCATAACTCCACCATGAATATATTAGTTTTCCTATCTTCCCAGAACCCCCTCCAACTTTGTCTGTTTCCAACTTTTATATAATCTTTGTCAAATTTATGAATCAGATATATTATTTTAAGGTATATTTTTTAATAATAATGACTAATGTTTATATAGCAATTTAAGGTTTGCAAAGTGTTTTACAAATATCACCTCTTCCTCACGATGGCCCTGGGAGATAGGTACTATCATTCGAACTTTACCAATAAGGAAACTGAGGCAGAGAGAAATTAAATGACTTTCCTAGGGGCGTACAGTGTGATCTGAGTCAGGTTCTGAACTCAGGTCTTCCTAAGTAATTCACTCTTGGGGTACTGGATTTTCCTTTATTTCTACCTCCCACATTAGAATTCAGCATGACTGATGGGGAGGGAGGAAGAAGGAGAAGAAATAAGTTTCCTCTTTTCCCCCTGAAGAGGTTTCCTCCACAGGCAGCTTCCAGAGTATAACTTAAAATTCACAGGGCTTAGCTGTTGAAAGCTTCCAGGGCTGTAGATATTTTGTGCACCCAGTCAATCTCCATGTTCTGTCTTAACTCAGAGAAAGGAATTCATGCGTCTTAAAGAGATCAAGTCATAGATCTGTCATTACAATTGGTTTAATGTCTTGTGATTAATATTCTGGGCTAGGCAGCACCATGAATAGAGGGCAGAACTTGGAGTCAGGAAGGCATGAGTTAACCTCTCTGTGTTTCAGTTTTCTCATCTGTAAAATGGGGATTATAATAGCACCTACCTCCTAAGGTTGTAAGGATCAAATGAGTTAACAAATGAATTAATGTAGTAACTAGCAAACCTTGAAGCACCACATAAACGCTCACTATTACTATTCTGGGCTTGGAAGGTTGTTCAAAGGTCAACTTCCGAAGAAAAGCTTTCTTACTAATGATTAGAGCTGTGCAAAGTGGAATGTGCTGCTTCTGGAGGTAGCGGACTTGTCCTCACTAGCCGTCATCAGGCCAAATCCGTGATTTCATTTTTCAGGGATCTTATAAAGGTGATTCTTATTCATGGGTACATAGGGCAGAGTGGCTTTAGTAGCTGCCTTCTTACTCTGGGATTCTGAGTTTTTCTTTCTTTTATGTACTTGTCACATCTATTTTCTTTTCTTTTTGGACAACAGTGTCTGTGAGGGAGAGTAGGTATGAATGTACAGAATTATTGCAAGGAGGTATGTGAGTGGGGAGCATGCACCCAAGGAAATTAACCGCTCTGGACTTCCAAAATTGACGTCTTTTTTTTGTTTCTCAGGGGCAGTCTGAACAACAATTCACTTAGGGTTGGGGAAGCTTCACTTTTGAGTCTTTCTGCTTTCCTGCTGGACACTTCTCTGCTTGTTGCTGTGTTTGAACTGTTCCTCTTCTGTGCTGCCAAAGCAGAGGTAAACTCTTTCAGCTAAAAAACAAAATGAAACAAAATCAGTCAAACAAACAAACAAAAACCCAAGTCTGGAATCTGTAGTTTTCCAAGGTCTGCCCCCTTTCTGGGCTCTGAGGGATTTCTATCTGTAATAGTTGTC
This sequence comes from Notamacropus eugenii, assembly GCF_028372415.1. Lineage (NCBI taxonomy): Eukaryota > Metazoa > Chordata > Mammalia > Diprotodontia > Macropodidae > Notamacropus > Notamacropus eugenii. The sequence continues at coordinate 391,290,996 of NC_092873.1, forward strand.
AGTACCAGCTCTAAGGTCTGTTCCTACCCCAGAGGTCTCTTCTGACCAACTCAGCTTACCTCCCAACTCAGCACTTCTTGGACTCCTAAGTTTACCTCAGCTCCCAGTGGAAGGAGTCAAGCTTATTTTCTTACTCTTTTAGGTATCAGATGCCCGTATATACTTTGAGGTCCATTTTCAGATCCAACCTTAGGTCTCTTTTGGTCCAAACCCTTTATAATTCTTCTCAGACACATGCCAACATCCAGTCTCTACCTACCCTACAACTATAAAGTGAGTCTCTTGTGTAAAATGGCTTACCTCTATTTCCTGGTGAGAACCCCAAATCTAAATTTCTGCTGACCAAGCCACAACTTGGCAATATACATTTATGCTATAATCACCAAATAGTTTTACATATCAGGATTTCCCAGTTATAAACCTCAAAGTCCACATATAAATTACGTGAAAATAAAATATTAGAAAATAACACCCTTTGGCCATTTTTATTTTGAGGGTTTTTTTTCCATCAGCTACTTTCTCAGTGTTTGCTTCATAACTGTCCTTGTTTCTTCCCTAAATCAGAAAAAGTTACCGCCTCACACAACAATGGAAAGTCACTCAATCAATCCTATTACCCATTTATTTGGAAAATATTTCTGTATTGGGCAGCTAAGTGGGAATAGAAATTAACTCTTCTACAATTCAAATAACTAGAAAACACCAGTTATTAACTATAACATTAGCCAGGAAAGTAAAGACCCAAGGACATTTTGAAATACTATCACTGATATAAGCAATTAAACAATTATACTTTTCAAAAGTTAGCCCATGATGGAACAGACCATGGACATGAAAGGAAAATGAAATCTGTGCAGTTCTGGGCTGTGGTCCGGACCCTTCCATGGTGATGACTACAATGCTGATAAATCAGCCTGGTTTGGACAATCAGTAGAGGCAACAATGGTATGAGTCATCATACCTCCCTCTCCTTTCACATTTGTGTATCACAGTTACCCGTGCAGATAGTGGTATCCATCTTTGCTCAGTCCCCATCAGTGTTCACAGTGTGTCTCAGGTTAATTTGCATGGTCTAGCCTCAGTCATGCAAGAAAAGGATAGAAGAGACATGATAGTAAATGAATGGTGACATAGTGCTAAGAAGAGTGGTAGGAAGGAGTACAAGAGCTGCTGAGGGAATGGTGACAACAAAGGAAGAAGTGGAGTGATGTAATACTAAGCAGAAATACTGGAATGGCCGTGAGCTGGAATGTGAGAGCTCTGGAGTCATGGAGTCATGGCATCAACATGAAAATGAGTGAATGAGCATTGAAGAGGAAGGCAGATCATCATGGTAGGGAAGAAGGTCTAGAGGAGGAGCCCACTGAAGTGAGAGATAGCATGGGACAATCAAGAGTGCTAGATTTAGGGTCATGGAAACTGCACAAATTCTGGATTTGCCATGTGTGACCTAAAGCATATTATTTAACATCTCCTGATCTCTGTTACTTTACTTTTAAAACAAAGGGGTTTGGACAAAGTAGCCTCGGAAGTCCCTGATAGCTCTAAATCTCTCCTCTTATAATAATGCTCTACATCAATGATTTCCTACATATAGGATGTCCCCATCTGTCATTGAAGTAAGGACAGATAAACTAGATTAATGAAGTGAGTGACATAATGGCTAGTGTTTGGGAGTGGCATGCAGTGAAGTTCCCAACATTCCATTGGATGGTATCATGTGAGCAAGAGAGATTCGATAGAGGGGTCCCCAAAGTCACATAGGATCTTCTGATCCAAGACAAACCCTTTTGACACAACAGTTACAGGGACATCTCAGTTAGAGAAAGTCTAGAAGCAAGACATGGGGTTGTTTGAGGCAACCGGTTCTATTATCAGAACAACTTAAACAAAGGAAGCCAGAACGAGAGGCAGGGCACATGTCCAAGACACAAGTACAACTGAGGCAGTGAGGCAACCTTGGGATTCAAGGGGCAACCCAGGTAAATGTGGTCTCAAGTCAGGCAAGACTGGGTGTGCAAAAGAGGTCTGAGCTCCTACAAAAAGGGATATTTCTAACTTATACCATTTATACCTCTCAGTGCAATGATCCTGCTGGCATCCTTTTGAGTCCTTGTGTTTGTGGGTTTATTCCATCTCTTCTGTTCTTCCAAATAAGCTTCATCTGTGGACAGCTCCTTCCTGTCATTCCTCACATAGAAAACAGCTGTATTTGCACAGCAGAAGGAATAAGCCACCATGCAGGTATGTTGTACTGAAATCTGGTTGGGAGTTCCAAACTGATCCTCTGTTATATAAAAGTTGTATAAAATACAGAGGAATGGTCTTATCTCCCACATAATTTCATCTAAAGATTAATCATGAGTTAATAAATATTCAAATAACTAAAGTCCACAGAATAGTGGCGACCAAGACCAGCTGCTAAATAGAGCATGAAAATAGAAGAGCAGACCTTGATAGGTAGTGCAGATTTCAAATTCAGGGACATCAGGGCAACTCTTTGGGTACTACCTCCAGGAGACTTCCCCTGTCTAGTGTTCTAGGGAAGTATGTTTCCCAATGAGGTTATCAGGGTCACAAAAAATGAGAAGCTAGATGACCATTTGTCAAGTATGTTGTAGTGGGGAACAGGAATAGGACCAGTTTGTCATTTCATTGATAGAGGGAACCCCCAAAGGAAGAAACTCCTTTTTCTGCCAATTCAGGTTGACATTTTCTTTGCAACTTACAATTTTAGGACATTGCTGAGATCAGTTAAAGGTAGAGTGGTTTGCCCAGGGTAACACCACCAGCATATATCAGAGCACAGGAGGTTTAGGCCTGGAGTCAGGAAGACTTGAGTTCAAATGCTTCCTTAGACATTTATGAGCTCTGTGACCCTGGGCAAGACGCTTCTCTGCTTCAGTTTCCTCTATTATAAAATTGGATAATAATAGCACCTACCTCACAGGATTATTATGTGCATTAAATGAGATATATTTCTAGAGTCCTAAGAATGGTGCTTGGCCCTATTATGTACTTAATAAAACCTTGTTTCCTTCCTCCCCCTTTCCCTGAGGTCAGAAATTCTGTGACTGGGGCCATAGGTCTGGTTATAACACAAGTAGCAGGAGTAAAGGAGAGTTTAGCTAGTTAGAGTCTTAAGATAGGAAGCTGTTTCTAATTTAAAATATACTATGTATTAGGAAGGAAAGCTGTGAATGGAAAACAAACTCCTCAAATCTTACAGATTTGGAACTGGCCATCATACCATCTCCCCAGGAAATCTGATATGACTGCATTTCAAGATACGCTGATCTCACTGCCAAGAATCCAATCCTTACTTTTACTCAAATTTGGCTCCTTTTATGCTAAAATAGATTTCAGACCACTTTGAATTTCACATAAAATAATTATGGAGAAAAATGAAAACTTTGCCAGTGTCCTCGGATCAGTTCCAAAGGAACAAATAGAACTGGGTGACATTTGCACAACCACATGACATCCTGGGTAGCTGGTGCCAGACTCAGCATCTAGATGCTATGTGGTAGAAAAAGAGTTGGACTCCCGCATGTTTCAAGAGGAAGAGAAAAACTGAACAACAGCTGCCCTAATTGGGAAGGTGAAAAGGCCCTCAGGAGGGTACAAGAACCATGCCCTGCTGAGCGCAGAGAAGAAAACCCTGCCCTGGCCTCACTCTTGGATTCTCCACTTAACTGGGTTTAAGACTGATCCAAGAGAAGAATCCTTTCCCAAAAGCAGATCTTGAGTGAGATGGGGACTGAGAGGGAAAAGAAACCAGAATATTCCTCAGCTCATACCAATTTATCTTTCTTTTTCCTAACAAGAGGAAGAGGCTTATTTTTTCTGTTTTCCCGTGCATGAGGGCATTCTGGTGATCCCTCTTCTTCTAGGAACTGGAGCTATTCCAAAAAGATGTGCTATCATTCTCTTTAAAATTTTTATTGTTATGTTTTTTATACCACCTACATTTTCCAGCACATCCTTCTTGCCATCCCAGAAAGCCATCTTGTATGACAAAGAACAGGGATGGGGGAAATAGTTTATTAAAACTAACCAACCTAACAAAAAGTCTGACACCATATGCTTGTAACACCCCAATAGTTGCACACCTCAGCAAAGAAGCAGGGGGAGGGAGGTTTGCCTATCACACTTATGTAAAGCAGATATCACAGCTTTTCTTGGTAGCTTATTCCAGTGCTTGTATTAACTGAAGAATTCTCCAACTGGAAGAATTTGTCTTCTAAAGAACTCTGACCATCCAGCTAACTTCTTGCTCTCATGACCCATATGTTCGTTTGGACCTCAGTCACTCACTATGATGACCATTCCTTAGAGCTCATCATCACTCCAAAGTACACCACATCACTAATCTTAAACTGTGTTTAACTATGTGCCAGCACATAGTAGTTCCTGAATTAATTCTCATTAATTTATTCTGAAATTGTAATCTATGATCGTAATCTCTCATTTCTTTATGTCTCTGTTTTACTCCTCCTAAACCTTTTCTTTATCCTTATTACAATTTCTACTCCCTTCCTTCCTTTATTCTGATTTTCCATCTCTTTCAATAATTAGACCCACTGATATTTCTTTTCTCTATAACATCTTCAATTTCTCCCTATCTACCAACTCCTTCCAGTTGGCTACAAACATACTCAGGTTTACACCATTAAAAACAAAAACAAAAAGCTCTGTTTGATCTTGCCATCCCCCGTGATACTGTCATGTATTTTTTATTCTCATCCGTAGCTTTGACAGGCCTTTCTTTTTCCTGAATATGCTGTTTTTCCTTTTCCTTTTCTCTTTTCCTTAGTGGCCTTATATCCTCTCGCATATCTTATAGTGAAGTCAAACATCCTATCCCAAAGGGAACTCTTCATCTTCACTTCTAATCCCTAAACTTGCCCCTCCTCTAAAACTGTCTGTGTTTTGAGGGCATCACCATCCATCCTGTTGCCCAAGATGGTAAACTCTGATTCATCCATAAGCCTTTCCCTTTTCACATCCAATTCAGTTGCCAAGTCTTGCCAGAGTCTGCCTTTATATCATCTATTGAACCTACCACCTTGGATACATTCATGCCCTGTCAACCTAGTTCATACTCCATCACCTCTTTTCTGGCCTACTTTAATAATCTCTCAGTTAGTCTCCTTGCTTCTACTCTTTCCCTTTTCCATTCCTTTCTTCATATCATAGGGCAATCAAAAAATCTTCTTATGGCACACATCTGATCATGTCATTTCCCTGGTTGAAAAAAATTCAGTAGCTTTCCACTGCCTTTAGGAAAAATATAAAATGTTCAGCTGGCATTTAAGGCCTCCTATGAGCTGGTGCCTACCCATTTGTCCAGACTAAAAGTAGACTCCTCACCTTCATAAATTCCATATTTCAGATAAAATGGACTGTAAGACATTCCATTAATAGTCATAATAATAACAAGAGTAGAGGGGAAAGGAATAACCATTTATCAATACTTACTATGTGCCAGGCATTGTGCTAAGCACCTTACAAATATTATTCCATTTGATCCTCACAATAATCCAATTATCCCCATTTTGCAGAGGAAGAAACTGAGGCAGAATGAGGTTAAATGATTTGTTCAGTATTAAACAGCCAGTAAGTGTCTGAAGCCACATTTGAATTCAGGCCTTCTTGACTCCAGGTCCAACACTCTATCCACTGCACCATCAGAGCTGTCATCATCATCATCAATCATCATCATCAACAATTAATAATTGCTAGTATTTGTGTAGTATTTTAATTTCCAGAGCACAATACATTATGTTATCTCCTTCAATTCTCACAAAAATCTGCTGAAACAAATGCTATTATTACTCACTTTTTACAGATAGATGGTGAAACTGAGGTTGAGAAGTTAATTAACACAACTTATAAGGATCTGAGGCCACATTGAAATCCATTTGAAATGTCTTTCTGGCTCCAAGTCCAACACTCTATCCTGCATCATCCATTTGCCTAGGAAATTTGATATTTCAATTGCCACCCATGAGCGTAGCTGTTTAAACAGCTACTCTTGCCTGAAATACACTTCCTCCCCATTTCCACAGCTTAGGACCCCTCCCTTTTTTTAAGGTGCTTGGCACATCCTTCATGCTGTCTTGCATGAAGCCCATTTGTTAACATTTTCTAACTCTCCTCCTCATTTTATCTTCCATTACTCTTATTTGTGAATCCTCCTCCCCTCCTCAAATATATCTTCCTTGAGAACACTAATTGTTCTATTTATGTCTTTATATGCCCAGTGTTAACCACACACTAACTATATCATGTTTGTGGAATTTAAATTCCTCATACTACTTATGTCCATTTCCTTGAGCCAGGTTCTTGGTGAAGATTGAGCATATTTGTTCATAGTTCTAGATGATCTTTTTGTAAAAATATAGTTACTCATCAGCTTTCTTCTCTTTCCTCATTAAAATAATACTAATTATTTTAGCCTTTTCTGATAGATCTCTCTTCCTAACCTGGGACTACCAAGCCTGAAAGTTCTCCAGTCCCTCCTTACTGAGGGCCTTGTTTTGTGTTTGTCCATCATTCTTGAAGAGGACCATGACATCAAGATGATGACATGACTTGCAGTTGACTTTGATTTGAGTGAGGGAAGGCCATGCCAGGTCACCAACCTCACCTTCTTCTCCTGAGCCATCTGGGTCCAGGGGCCTGATATTCATGAGGATGATTGGAGATGGCCCAGGATGCAATGGGAGACCCTGGCCCTTTCAGGCTAAGGTCTTATCACATTCTCACTTTGAGTGAGACATATCCATTCAATGAATAGGCTTCTTTAATTTACACAAGGGAAGGCCCCTTTAATAAAAAAAAAAAAATCAAACTGGGAGGAGAAGATCCTCAGGGTTCCTAGGTAAAAGAGAAACAGTTACTATTTAGTTATTACATCCACTCTGCTAGATGGGAGGGGACTCCTTGTCCAGTCTATGAGCTCCAGTGAATTGGGTTTAAGGCTTAATTTTTGAGAAAGAAATGTAGCCAGTAAACCCAGAGGGAAAAAGGCAGCTTTTCCTTCCCCTGGGTAGAACACCAGAGGAGAAGAGAAGAGGGGAGGGGAGAGGAGGGGAGGGGAGAGGAGGGGAGCATTAAGAGCCTAACGCTGGACTGGAGGAGTGGGAGGTCTTTCAGGTTCAGTAGCCAGCAAGTCAGGAAGTGACACACATTATACAGATATAGAAATATCTCCACTATATTATTACATATATTATATCTATATGCAATATAGATATGTCAGTATAGCTACAAAGACACATCAGTGTTATACTAGATATAGTACAACAGTATGTAGAACATATATATATAACATGCATATGTTATATGTAATGTATATGTGTATACTGTTGTATACATAGTATATATGTATACTCGACATATGCTACATACACTACATATTGTTATACTATATATAGTACCATTATTGTACAAATATATATATAGTACAACATAACATAGTTCATCATTTTTATATATTATATATTGTACAACACTGAGCTAACCAAGGGGATATATTCATAAATGTATATGCACACATGTATGTATATATGTAGAATCATATTATTCCAATATTCCTTTACTCACAACTTCCCTATAATGTTTTCTCTCTGTATTACTGATGCATAACCAATTTGCCATTCCTGGTACGTGACAGTCTATCTCCCCTCTTTTGCTCGGCGTGCCTCATGTGCCCCATGCCTGAAATGCAATCCTTCCTCACCTGTGCCTCAAAGAATCCCCAGCTTTCCTTGAAGCTCATTGAAAGCGCTCCGGCACCTTCTCTACAAAGCTTGTCCTGGAAATTACTTTGTACTAAGTTTGTGCTTTTTCCTGTGCCCCTGTTCCCCATCCCCTCACCACTCAATAGGGTGTAAATTCCCAAAGGACTGCTTCAGTTTTGTCTTTGTGTGTTTGGCACATAGTAGAATAAATACCTGTTGAATGAATGGGTGAATTGCAGGCTTCTTATCATCTAGTCATTTTTAAATCCTCTTTTTGTTGTTTTGTAATTGTAAAGTTGGGATTTCCTTCCCCCGCTCCCAGGGCACTATCTTGCTTTGCTCTGGTCTTTGGTTCTATACATCAAAGTGTCCAAGTACTTTTTAAAATTTGAATTTTGCTTGGCTAAGTTCTGTCCTTAGCACCGTATCAGAGTCAACAAAAGGTAAGCACCACGCCACTATCCAGGGAAGAAATAAAAGTCTTATAAACAGAACCAGTTCCAAGGGCATTCCAATTACAATCTGTTCTGCCTGGACCCTCACTAGATTGACCTAACTCAATAATTATTCCTATATGAGAATGAGCTGCCGCTCACCTATACACCACAGAGTACTTGTGTGAAATGGCATCTATTTTCCCAGCTTATTGACCTGCATAGGGCAGAATCAAAAGCCAAGCTCTCTGTTGTTTTCCCAATGAGATCTGTCACTTCATCACAGATCAGATAGGTTTGCCAGAGTTTGTTCTTGACAAAATAGTGCAACTTTTTTTTTTTTTTTTTTTGCTTAATGGGCCATAATCTTCAAGGCACTGGCAAAATAAGCTCTTCTAGAAATACAAATTAGAGAGATGCAATCTTAACTCTAATTCATAATGGTTACATCCATTAGTTTCAACTGACTCCTGCAGTCTAGAATAATATGATAGGCAGGTGAATTCAGACAGGATTTCAGACCTTACACCAAAGATTTAATTAGTGTAAGGTGAATATGACATTGCTGTGGGGTGCTAAATCTTAAAGGGGTGAAAATTAAACAAAATGATAATAACTAGCATTTATAGAGTAATATATGACTACAATATATAAAATGTATAGTTTGTGCTTAAATATTATAAAAGTAAGTAAATTATTAAAGTAATCACAAACTGATTATATGAATAGTTATATAAAATAAATGCTAATTATAATAATAGCTGTTATTATAATTAGCATTTATATAGCACTTTAAGGTTTGTAAAGCACTTTGCTTTTATTATCTCATTTGATTCCCACACTAACCCTGTAAGGTAAGTGTTATTATCATTCTCATTTTACATATCAGGGTACTAAGACTGAGAAAGCTTAAATGACTTGTGAGCAGTGACATAGCTCTTATGTATGACACAGGATTCAATTACAGTCTTCCTGACCCCAGATCAGAGACTGACTATATACACTGTAGTACCCAGCTGCCTGAGCCAGTGTGAGTTAGCAAAAATGTGTGTGTGTTTGTCTTTCGTTGCCCAAGAAGACCATGCCATCAGAGAAATGATGACATGACTTGCACTTGACTTTGTTTTGAGTGAGGGAGGGCTGTGCAGGTCACCAGCCTCACTTCTCCTCCAGAGCCATCTGAATCCAGTGGCCAGATATTCATCAGGATGGGTGGAGATGACCCAGGATGAGGCAATTGGAGTTAAGGGACTTGCTCAAGGTCACATAGCTAGTGAGTATTAAGTGTCTGAGGTGAGATTTGAACTCAGGTCGTCCTGACTCCTGCACTGGCACTCTATCCACTGCACCACCCAGCTGCCCTAGCAAAAATGAGTTAAAATAGGAATCCATCAGTGGTCCTTTTCATCAGTCTTCATACCAGCCCTCTAAAGCCACAACCAAAATAAAGTCTTCCCTTGCATTGCCCTACCATACATCTCTTATTTCCCAATAGCCTCTAAAACTTTGTCCTCGCAACAAAGAAGGACCACTAGTGTCCTGGCTTTAAGGGTTGATTTGAGGGCCTGTTTCATATGGGTTACTCAAGATGTGGCTTGTTCTGAAACCAGTTAACATTCTGCCTGGTACATTTTTGGGGTAGGCACTAAGCAAAAAATATTTGAAATCGTTTTGTTTGGTGATGACAGCAATTATCTGATGCTTAAAAACAGGAGAAGTATACTTGACTCATTCCCCCAATTCTTAAAGCCTTGTTAATGGTTGAAATAAATTTTGATTTATTAATTTAGTTGAAGTATTGTGTTCTGTTTTAAAAAAGAAAAGAAAATGGCTATAAACAGTGCAAGGGAAACCTTTTGAATCTGCTGTCACCTTGCTGTTGGCTTTCTGCAAGAGTAGCAGATGCCTTTTGCAGACTTCCAAAGCAACCTGACAGTAATAATAGCAGGGGTAGCCATACTCTGGGTTCAGATGGAGCCATTAAATGACATGAGGTTTCCTACTCAGGTCTAAATTCTTGACCTCCTGCTTTGAGGCACAGAAGGAGAATTTGAGACTCTATACCAAAGCTCATGGAAAGCATCCAAGTTAGTCTCAGCCTGAACTGGGGCCTGGAAAGAAAGAACAAAAGCTCTCCCTCAGTGAACCCTGGCAGCTCTTCCCTAGTATGAAGTGTGCTGTCTCCCTCCAAGCAATTTCTACATCCCACACTGAAATCATCAACATATCAGGACAGATGCTTTCCCTGCTACTACAATTCATTTCCTTCAGGCCAATCCCTATGTCTCCTTTTACAAATAACCATAAAAACTAGGTTCCTCCCTTGGAAAAGATCCACTTGATGGGCATGTCCTTGCTATATCTACTATGAATACATGGCAGCTCTTGGTGCTAATGCTCCAGGAGATTAAAACAAAACAACACACTCTTCATTGATTAAACACTTCACAGCATAAACAATTTCTGTTAAAAACCAAAAACGTTAAAAATCAAACACTCAACTAACCTTGCTCATCAGCACTTCAATATGGCTCCAGGAGACACGATTCATGGGAGAATTATTCCCTTTTTAAGAAGGGATAAGAGAATCAGTTAGCTCACAAAGTATTTATTCATTTCTGAGGTAGATTCTGTGACATCCTACAATCTCAAGGAATTTAGACTAATACACAGAGCTAGAACACTAGTATGAGTGGGACTTTGTACCATCGAGAGGGGTATAATTTCTTTCCCCAGGGGTGATCACAGACAGTTTCACTCCTAGTTATCAGATATAAAAAACCAGAATACCAAAGGCATGGTCCTTCTATTTCCTGAACCACTTGGCTAATGTGAGTGTGACTTCCTCCTGTTTAATCCTCAATTCAATTTTCTGTTCTGAATTCTTTTATGGCTCTTTTCTCTCCTTTGATCTAGGAGCATATTCCAAAAAAAAAAAAAAATTTCCTCCATTTACACAGTAAAACTTTTTGGAGATAGAGTTTCAGCAAATTTAAGTGACAAGGGCAGTTCATATCTATTTTATAAGTAACTTCCCTTAATGATTCTGCTCCAAAATTTATAGTCTCATTTAATTTAGTAGTTAAGCTAGGCCTTTGTGAGTGAATTGACCCTTACAGCAGAGCTGGGTCAAGTATGAAGACTATTATCATTATAAAACATTCTTTTCCTTAGTTTCTGGTAAGTTCTATGAAAGACACAGACTTCTGCTTCACAAATCAATGCTTCCAATTACCCAACTACCCACATCCAAAGGAGTAGACGGGAAGATACTACCTACAAAAGCTTTAGTATCTGTGGTTTTTCCAAGACACCTTAACAAAGGGATTACCTTAGGAGCAATATTTACTAGGGCCTCTGTCATGTTGGCTAGGCTATTTTTATCCCCCTAAAACTAATTGTCTCTAAGACTTGACTGGTTCAGGGGGCTATGGTTTAAGATAGTGATATAGTTCCCCAGTCATCTGGAACATAAAAAGGGCTAGCCCATGAGGGGTTCTTCAAACTTGAGGGCTATATGGAAAAATGGATACCATGTTCCTTGTAGAGAAGAGGGAGTCTGAGCCAATGCTCTATCCTTGATGGATACTCTTTCTTTGCTATTGCTACATTTCATTCTATTGTGCTTGATGGTTTACAAGTATTTCATCTCATTACAAATGCAAGCCTGAACTGCTGCACTGGCGTGAATTATGGTTAGCAAAGGGGGCCAAGAATGGGGATCGAAGGAATTTGGGGTTAAGGGAGAGGGAGCTGAAGGGGTTGAAAACTATGAGCACAAACTTAGGTAAAGGTTTGCTAACATACCTGAAACACTTAGAGAAAGATATATTACATCATAAAGCTCTCAGATGTGTGATCCTGCCAGTAAGTGCCATGAGAAGGCAGAAAAGGAAGAGATCATTGATCAGGTTTCCCCATGGAACTGAGAATAGATTCCAGATAGAATCATAGAATCACAGATCTGGAAGGAAGTGTAGAGGCCATTTAGCTCAATCCTCTGCTCTGTGCATTAGTCTCATTTATATATCTTTAATGGGTTAATGGAAGCAACTAGGTGACACACTGGATAGAACAGTGAGCCTGGAGTCAAGATTCATCTTTGTGGGTTCAAATCTGGTCTCAGACACTTACTAGCTATGTGCCACTGGGAAAGTCATTTAGCCCTACTTGTCTTAGTTTCCTCATCTACAAAATGAGCTGGAGGAGGAAATGGCAAATCACTCCAGTATCTTTGTCAATACAACTTCAAATGGGGTCACAACTGAAAACAACTGAACAATGAAAATGGGATAACATTTAGCTTCTGCATGAACATCTCAAGTACAGGGTGCTCACTACCTCCAAAGGCAACCCATTCTCTAGGACTGTAGTATTAAAGGTTTAGAGCTGGAAAGGATTTGACAATTCTTAAGTGCAATATAAATAAGCAGCCATGAGCAGCTTGGGCAATGAACAAATCTTCCTCCTCCTGGTTCCTACTCCGGCCCATTAGTGTGGTATAATGGAAGGAATATTGGACTAAGAGTCAAGGGGCCCAAATTTTTGTGCCCTCTCTACCAACTGATTATGTAATTAAGTAATCAAGTCACAACTTCTCTCGGCCTCAGTTTCCCCATCTATAAAATTTGGGAGTTGGAATAGAGTGCCTGGGGGGTCCAGAAGCCTTGGTAGGGTAGCTGGCAAGTCAGGAAGGAAACAAGCATTTATTAACTATCTGTCAGTCACAGTGCTAAGCCTTTTCAAGTTTGACACTCACAATAACCTTATGAACTCTTATTATCCCCATTTTACAGCTGAGTAAACTAGAAAAGGGTTGAGGCAGATGGAAATTATGTCTCTTGCCGGGCCACACAGTAAGTGTCTGAGGCTGGATTTGAACTCTGGGCTTCCTGACTCCAGGCCTCTGATTCCTGCAGTCTAATCACTATACCACCTAGCTTCTGGAGATGAAGTTAGTGTTAGAGGTCCATGAATCTGATAGATTAAATTCCTCCATATACTCAATAAGCAAATACACCTTCAGCAGCTGAATACATATTTCTCACATACATACATTACTGGTTTCCAAATGTATGTAAATGTTATTGTGAGAAATTAAATGCAAGTTCACTTCAAAATATTATTGAATTCTTAGTAGCTTTTTGCATTTTCTCATTTAACAGATACTTAAAGTATAGCTTCTGTCATGTTGAGGGACCGGTACACTTTCTGATATTAAAAAGAGGCCCTGATGTCCAAAAAGGTTGAAGACTCTCTGGACCGTGACCCCAAATGGGATTGTGACCCACAATTTAAGAAATGCTGAAGGAGTTACAAATAGAAAAAGTTTAAGAAGTCCTGGACTAGATGACCTCAATTCTGTGATTTTCTATGCTTCATGATGTGACAGGAAAAAAATATATATTCACCCGACTCACCCAGCATCTGAGTATTCTGAGGGGCCTGGGTAAAAGAAGAGCCATTCAATTTTAGACTATACTAAGCACAAGCAATCAGACTCCTACCTGGCCATTAGCCATAACTCATTCCAATGGACAATACCTTTCATTTAGTGAATAACTTCAAGTCAGGGGTTTCTGCCTTCCCTATGGTGGACGTATGTCAAATCACATTATATGACTAACAACAGAAGGTGATTGTTTTTTCTGGTGTATAGGATGCCCAGGGGAGAGTACAGAGCTTTGAAATTTTCTGTGTAGCACTTATCACACCTCCTGGAAAATGATTATTGTGAATGCACAATGAGCAGTGTAATTGTATATTATGTTGAATAATAAGAATAATCCTCACTATTCATATTTCCTATTATCTACATGAATGTGGCATGGCACCATCATCTTGGCAAAGGATATGGGCCAATTTAGAAAAAAAAGATGCATTCCCTTTCCAGTTGGTGGATGCACACACAAAAACATACACGTACAGGTATTCAAAGAAGACAGCTGACTGAAGCTGGAAAAAAAAACAGTGAGATAATTGAATCAATCAAAGGCCAGAAAAAGTCCTTGTGTCTTGGAAATGTCAGATGGATGGATGGGAATAAAATATATTGCTTCATGTTCACTGGGAACACAAAGCTGATCTCTATAGCTAATGTGAGACACATGTAGTTTTTAAGTTGTATTGGGGGCAGGAAGAAAAAAAGTTCATTAAAGAACGAATAATTGAAACCAAGTGCCATGAGGATGTCACATTATCTCATTGAAAGGTGCTTTTAAAAAAAGTTCTTCTGGAAGCTACTATTGCTACCAAGTAACGTATAGGCCTAAGGAGAACCATAAAGTTCTGGAGAAGAGGAAGTAGGTGAATCAAGGCTATTAACAAATAAAAAGTCAGGCTTGTGTATCTCTCATTTATCCTTTATCCTTGAATGAATCTAATGATGTTCCTGGTTACAGGATAAAAGAGACATCATTCGTTAATGAAACAATTTCTAAAGACCTGCCTCCCTCCTATATTGGGGTCAGGTTTAACATGTGAAGACAGTAGCCAAAACAATTGCCCCCACTAGCCACTTGACTTGTATCTGAAACAATTTCCACTGCTCAGTCTTTTCTGCTGCTTTCCTTTCTTTGAGAAATGAATTAAAAACTGTTGTATGTGAGCAACACTCATTTGGCTGATAGGACCAGGAGAACTGATAGTAATTCCAATTGCTTCCCACACCCATGCTCAGTGATTTAATATTTTCACAGATTTGATATCCCCACCATTGGATTAGAAAGCTCTCTCCCCCATGTCCCTGTATCATTGCATATTACTTTCCTCCTTCAAAAGTGGGCTGAAAAGTACAATTCTCAGTAAGTCTTCCCTTTTAAGCTCTTCTAATCTCTGGTCACTCTTTTATCCTATATCTTTTCAACATACATGCTCAGTTCTTAACAGGTATTTATATAACCTCAGAGTTGGAAGAGATCTCAGAGGCAATACAGCTCAAACCATACCTGATCAAGAATGATCTCTACAACATACTTGATAAATGGTCACCCAGCTTGGACTGAAGATCTCCATAGTGTCAGTGTGGGGGAGTCATATAGTAAGTATTTAATAAATGTTTCCTTCCTTCTTTCCTTCCTTCCTTCCTTCCTTCCTTTTCACTGAAGTACCTCACTACATCATTTGCCATTCTTGATCTCTTTCTCCTTTGTGGATCTTCTACCATCTGCCGATCCATATCATTTTTTTTTTTTTTGAGGACAGCCAGTTGCTTCCTCATCAGAGAGTCTAATTCTCTTTGAGGAGATCCTCATACCTTTTACTTAGGTCTGAGTGATTTGTAGTTCTTCCCTTTCTCCTCTGTGTAACACTTTTCAGCCTGAAACAGGCCCTTTGCCTTTTTAGATTCCTTTTCCTCCTCCTCCATATTTTCCATTAAGCATACAAAACTTTTCATAATGTAGCCCCCTCCTACCTTCTCAGTCTCCTTACACCTTACTCCCTGCCATGTAGATACTCTTTAATCCAGTGACACTGGCCTCCTGGTTGTTTGACTAACAAGACTCTCCATTTCTTGGCTTTGGGTATTTTCTCTGGCTGTCTTGCATGCCTTAAACTTTCTCCCTCCACTACTCAGCCTACTGACCTCTCTGGCTTCCTTTTAATCTAACTAAAATCTCACCTTCTAAAGGAAGCCTTTCCCCTGTTGTTTATTTTCTATTTATCTTTGCTTTCTATATATTTGTTTGCATGTTACTCTCCCTGTTATATTGTAAGTTCCTTGTGGGCAGGGACTGTCTTTTGCCTCTTTTTATATCCTAGCACTTTGCACAGTACTTGTCACATATTAGGCTTTTAGTTGGTTGGTTGGTTGATTGGTTGGTTGTTGTCCTTCATTCTCAAAGAGAACCAAAATTACATCACCATGATAAAGTGAAATTTCAGTGTGTCCGACTGTGGCTGATTAGACCAATATGAGCTCGGAATGCTCTACCACAGGTTGGGTATAGATAGTCCATGTGAATATTTGGGGTGGATACCCTAAATTTATGCATCCTACATTTACTTTGTGCTGTCTCAATTCTGCTTTGCTCATAGAGC
Organism: Notamacropus eugenii; assembly: GCF_028372415.1. Taxonomy (NCBI): domain Eukaryota; kingdom Metazoa; phylum Chordata; class Mammalia; order Diprotodontia; family Macropodidae; genus Notamacropus; species Notamacropus eugenii. The sequence continues at coordinate 391,307,218 of NC_092873.1, forward strand.
ACAGTACCCTTTCTGATGTGGGTACACCATGCTGAGCGGTCCTGGGTCAGCGTCTGCCACGTTGCACAGGCAAATCCAAAGTTCTCGAGACCTTGAGAGTGTCCTTGTATCACTTCTTCTGACTACCATGTGGTCACTTGACCCATGTGAGTTCCCCATAAAATAGTCTTTTGAGTAAGCATACATTTTGCATTTGAACAATATGGCCAGCCCATTGGAGTTGCGCTCTCTGAAGCATAGTTTGAATACTTGGCAGTTCAGCTTGAGCAAGGACTTCAGTGTCTGGTACCTTATCCTGCCAGGTGATCCTCAGAATCTTCCTAAGACAGTTCAAATGGAAGTGATTCAGTTTCCTGGCATGGTGCTGGTAGACTGTCCATGTTTCACAGGCATACAACAATGAGGTCAGCACAACAGCTCTGTAGACGACAAATTAGAGCTCTTCTCTGAGCATGAACAGGCTTTTAGTAAATATTGATTGATCAGTTCCATAGACATCAGACATGAGAGGTCTCTACTTGAGGAATAAGTACAGAAGAGATTTCTCTTTTGGTGATGTCATCATACTGCTCTCAATGGGACTATCCTCACTGGTCTCAGAATGCCTGTTAAGTCATTCCACCATTAGTAGTAGTAGTAGCAGCAGCAGTAGTAGTCATTTCCTGGTACATTGTTTTACTGGACATGGTCCCCAGATGGTCGTTGTGGCTGGTATGTAGTTTTATTCCCTGGGTTTATCTTTTCAGGTCCAATGGAGACAGTACATCCTGAGTCTATGATATTGAAATAGAACCTCTCTCAGATAAGAGCAGATTTAGCTCTTTAGTCATAATCACTCCACCTCCCTTACAAAAAAAAAAAAAAAATCAGATAGAATGCCCTGAAGCTAAGATTAGACCTTTCTTTTTTCAACCTCTGGTATCTGCACAGAAATCAAAACTTTCTATCACAGATTAACTATGTAATCTTGGATTAGAAGCTTTTGCATACTCTTAGATTCTGGCTCCCCCCCCCCCCCCCCATGACTTGTGTTTGTCCTTTGTCCTTCATTGCTGAAGAAGACCATGCCATCAGAGAAGTAATGACATGACTTGCACTTGACTTGGTTTTGAGTGAGGGAGGGCTGTGCAGGTCACCAGCCTCACTTCATTCATTCACTTCAGTTTACTGGGGGAGTTGTAATACTCCTTGCTTCCCATTGCCACTTCCAGGTTCTCCCCCTACCTCCATTACTCAGCAACTTCTCTCCCTTGGAGAGTTAAATTATTCATATCTACCACCCTATCAAAATCCTGGTAGCTATTGTCTACAGACTCCCAGGTCATTTATCTTCCTTCCTCAATGAGTTTGACACATAGCTCACAATTCTTTTGTCCTTCCCAATTCCTGCCCTCAAAGTGGAGGACTATAATATACATACTGAAATAACCTAACCATTCATTTCTTCAGCCTACTCATTCACTCTCCATGAGCTACTCCTGCACTAACCACTATCTCTTCTTCTCCCTGTCTTGACCTCTCTCCTCTTGGATACTCTCCTCTCTAGGTATTTGGGTCACCACTCTCTCCTGGTTTTACTCCTACTTATCAGAAAACTTCTCTTTCTCCTTTGTCAGGTCCTCATCCAGATCATGCCCTCTAACCATAGATATCCCTTAGGGTTCTGTCTTGGGTCCTCTTCACTTGTTCCTCTATACTACTTCACTTGGTGATCAGCTCCCATGGATTTAATTACCATCTCTAAACTGATGATTCTCCAATCTACCAATGCTACCCTAATCCCTCTGCTGACCTCCAATAACAGATCTCCAACTACCTTTCAGACATCATGAACTGGATGCCCAGTAGACATCTTAAACTGATCTGCTTGCCCCAAGTCTCTCCCCACTCTAATCCACCCTCATTCAGTCACTGAAGTGATTTTCCTGAAACATAGGTCTGATCGTATCTCCTCCCTACTCAAGAAATTTCAGTGACTTCCTGTTGCCTCCAGGATCAAAAACAAAAAGCCCTTCATGACCTAGCCTCCTTCAACTTTTCCAGTTTTCTTCGACCTTACTCCTGGCCTGCAACATTGGTACTCTTTGACCCAGTGACACTGCCTCTTGGCTTTTCCATGAGCAAGACACATCATCTCTCAGCTCTTAGCATTTTTGCTGGCTATCCTGCATGCCTTGAGCACTCTCTCTCCACTCCTCTGCCTACTGATCTCCTTTACTTTCTTTTTTAAAAATTAATTTATTTGTTTTCAGTTTTCTACAACTACTTCTATAAGTCTTAAATTTTCTCCCCCTCCCTCCCCACTCCCTCCCCAAGACAGCATGCAATCTTATATGGGTTCTATATAGACATTCTTATTAACCACATTTTCACATTAGTCATGTTGCACAGAAGAATTAAAATGAATGGGAGAAAGCTCAGAAAAACCAAACCAAAACAAAACATAACATAAGAAAAAATAATCTGCTTCATTCTGTGTTCTGATTCCATAGTTCTTTCTCTGGATGTGGATGGCATTTTGGCTCAAGAGTCCTTTGGAAATGTTTTAGGTCCTTGCATTGTTGTGAAGGGCTAAATCTATCAAAAACAATCCTCATACACTGTGGCTGTTACTGTGTACAATGTTCTTCTGGTTCTGCTCATTTCACTTAGCATCAGTTTATATAAGTCCTTCCAGGTTTCTCTGAAGTCCTCCTGTTCATCATTTCTTATAGCATAATAGTATTCCATTACATTCATTTACCACAACTTGTTCAGCCATTCCCCAATTGATGGGCATGCCCTTGATTTCCAGTTCTTGGCCACCATAAAGAGAGCTGCTATAAATATTTATGACCAAACAAGAGATAAAGAACATTATGAAGTATAAAATGGATAATTTTCATTACATTGAATTGAAAAGTTTTTGCACAGACAAGCCCTATGCAGCCAAGATTAGGAGAGAAGCAGAAAACTGGGAAAGAATTTTTGTAAGTAGTGTCTGTGATAAAGGCCTCATTTCTAAAATATATGGAGAACTGAGTCATATTTACAAGAATACAAGCCATTCTCCGATTGATAAATGGTCAAAGGACATGAACAGGCAGTTTTCAGAGGAAGAAACTAAAGCTATCTATAGTCATATGAAAAAATGCTGTAAATCACTATTGATTTACACTATTGATTAGGGAGATGCAAATCAAAACCACTCTGAGGTACCACATCACAGCTATCAGACCAGTTAACATGACAAAACAGAAAGATGATAAATATTAGAGAAGATGTGGGTGAGTTGGAACACTAACTCATTGTTGGTGGAGCTGTGAACTGATCCAACCACTCTGGAGAGCAATTTGGAACTATGCCCAAAGGGCTACAAAAATGTTGATACCCATTGAGCCAGCAATACCACTTCTAGGACTTTATCCCTAACTTTCTTTAAGTTCCAAAACTAAAATACCATCTTTTACTGAAAGTTTTCCCCAACCTTTTTAATTCCAGTACCTTCCCTCTGCTATTTCCTATTCATCTCCTTTATCTTTGCTCTTTATACGTCCATTAGCATGTTGTACCTCCCCCCTGCCCCATTAGATTTTAAATTCCTTCAAGACTGCCTTTTGCCTCTTTTTGTGTCTGCAGTGCTTAGTAGAGTTTCTGGCCATAGAAGTAGCTTAATAAATGTTGATTGATTGATGGCCACATTTGAACTCAGGAAGGTAAGTCTTTTCGGCTCCAGGTCTGGCACTCTATCCACTGTGCTCCCTAATTGCTTAGCTCCATGCGTAGACATAGCCCTAATCAAGCAAGGTAAACTTCTTGACCAGAAAGAAAATGCATAGTGCCTTAGAATAGCTCTATCCTGGACTGTCCGTCCAAACTACAGATCCTGCCATACCCCTTAACATGCAAAGAGGAAAGTTAGTCGAGGGGCAATCAAACACAGTGAGCTTCTGAGTAGAATTCAGATAGCAGTTTGTTATAGAATGGGCTGCCCAGAGGGGTATAGGGGGAAGAAAACCTATATGTTACACCTAGAACTCAGTATGTTAGCACATTCTAGGGGAAACCTTTTCTGATCTCCTCTAATACTAATGCCTTCCCCCTGTTGATTATTTCCAATATATCCTGCACATAGCTCATTTGTCCATAATTGTTTATATGTTGTCTCTCTCGTTAGACTGTGAGCTTCTGGAAAGCAGATGCTGTTTTTTTTCTTTCCATTTCTTTGTGTCCCTATCACATTTATTAAGCACATGGTCAGTTAAATTAGCTTCTGGGTAGATAGAATGCTGGCCTTGGAGTCAGGATGGCTTCAGTTCATAATCCTAATTTAAACATTTATTAGCTATGTGGAACCAGGCAAATTACGTAGCCTCTCAGTCTATTTCCTCTTCTGTAAAATGGGACAATAACAGCGCCTATTTCACAGAGTTCTTGTGAGGCTCAGATGGAATAATACATATAAAGCATAAGAGATCCACAAGCCTTAAAGTGGTATATAAAGTGACCTATTATTATTAAAAGGAATCAAGAAATCATCTAGTCCAGTCTCCATAATTTTATACTGTCAACTTGCTCCTACTGCTAGTTCAAAGAATTAGACAACTGAGAAAGGGAGTGGGGTGAAGGCAAGGTTTGGGATTAGACCTGTATCTGAGAGGGAAGTGAACTGGTATTTGGTTAATGCAAAGATATTGCAGAATTGCTCATATTCCAAACATAATTTTCAGTTACTTATTTTTGGAAGGGTGTGATTTATAGGGTTTCTCCTATTTCAGAAAGGATACCAATCTTCAAAACGAGCTAAATATTTTGTCAGACTGGAAATATACTTCTTATGCATACCATAGTCACTGATTACCAAGAACAAAAAACAACAGCCTTATTGCCATGACCTTTTCTTTTAGGTGTAAAATGTCGCTCTCTTACCACTTTTCTTTTACTATTTAAAACTACTTCACCAGACTATTCTCTATCTTGTCAGGATGGCTTTGAACCTGAGGGTTTGGGGGATAGGTGGGAAGAAGTGGGTAAGTAGGAATCATGAGGCTAAGACCCAGAAAAGAAGTGTAGGTGTATGTAAAGATGAGGGATAGAAAGAAACAAGGGAAAATTAGGTTTGAATGTTAATGGAACCACAAACTCCTGGAGTGTAGGGGCCATGAAGTTGCTGTGTGATCTTGGGGAAGTCACTTAACTTCTGTTGGCTGCAACAAATTTTTTCACCTGTAAAAAGAGAAGTTTGGCTAGATGATTTCTACTGTTTTCATGTTCTACTATCCTATAACTTCACAGCAATATATTTTGCATATTTATATGCCCCATAGTTTCAAGTCTAGTACTTTGCACAGAGTAGATGCTTAATAAAGGTACAAAATAAGTAAAGGGAAAGGTGGATATGAGTCAACAGTCTGATGTGGTAGCCAAAAAAGTAAATGCTGTTGTTAGCTTCATTAAGACAGGTGTGGTGCCCAAGAATGAGATGATAATCCCACCCCTGTATTTTGCTTTCTTTTGAAGATACAGCATCCTATTCAGTTTTTAACACCACATTTTTGAAAAGTAAATTAAGAAGTGGGAAAGTGTACAGAGAAAGGTACCCAGGATGATGGAGGGCCTCAAGATTACGTCAAATGAGGGTCAGTTAAAGGAAGTGAGACTATTTAGCTTGGAGAAACACCAGCAGAGACTGGTGCTTAACAAAATGCCTGGTACATAGTAAATGCTTAATAAATGTTTGCTGACCGCTTGATTGATGGAGATGGAGACAGAAAGACAGACAGACGTTGTAGGATAGGGAAACTAAGAGGCTAACAGACCAAGTAAGTTGCATTTTTGGTCATTTTCAAGTGTATTCCAGAATATGCCTACCATACCTCCTTTGAACCTAGAGAGAAAGTAAGCAAGGAGATAACCCTTGGCTGCCTTATGGTTCTATAATATGGTATCTTGTTTAGTATCAGCTGAGTCTACCATGTGCACATTCATTAGAACAATTTTTTTCTCTAGTGGGGTGGGCAGCAGAAGAAGGGGAGGTCTCTGAGACCTATGGGTTAAAGGCATGTCTAATACCTCTTGTGCCCATCATTTCTGGAACTTTCCACATCTCTTACTTACTTTCTCTATATGATTGCCCCAGTCAATCCCCAACGTCTTCCAATTTTGACTGAATGATGGGGTCAAAAGCCAGATTGTGAAGGTTTGGCAGTCATGTGTCAAAGATCCATGAAAGAACTGGTAAGTGTTGGGTAATTGCAACTTAGAGATAGGGATAAGACCATTAGGGATAGACCATTGGTCACAGAGTTAGTAAATAGCACAGTCAGATATGAACCCAGGTCTTCTTGATTCCACATGCATCATTCTTATCATCAAAGGCTGCATACCATAGCTGATAACATTTCTTTCTTAGAAGGAGACTGAATGATAGAGAATGTTATTGTTTTAGCAGCAGCAGCCTGCCTATATATTGCCTGGTATATTGGCTTCTATTGCTTACCTCATTCAAATTGACTCTCAACAAAACTCTCAGTTTTGGAATTTTGACTGTAATTTAGGTAAGATTATATCTATTGCCTCTGACCTTGGCTCCATCTGACCCCTACAAGATGATGATTTCTACTCTCTTCCTTCCATTCCTAGCTCCCCCCACCTCCAGCTTTGTCTGGCTTTAGTTTCTGCTCTTACCTGCTTGATCCTAGATTGATGCTGGACAGTAACCCTGTCCAGATTCTCTCTTATCAGCAATAGCCTCAGTCTGTGGCAAAACCAAAGGTGAAAAACTAGCTATATCCTCTTGGGTGAGAATGTCTGGACCGATATTTTATGAAATATGGTATGAAAATAATCCCTCCATCAACTTTCTTTCACCCAGCACCCTTTCTGTTGCAATACAATTAAAGGTCTAAAAATCGAGTCTTTAAAGAAGAAAGAGGTGACTGAAGCCCTTCTACTTCTGGGGTTTCAATGTCTGTCATGGAACTAATGTAATTGCATGATACATGATGTGAGTCATGAGAAAGATCAGTCCCTGAAAAAAAAATCTTGGGATAAGGGACCAACCAGAGCACAGACTTCATAGGCAAATGCAGAAATAGATTGGATGGATGGATGGAAAGCAGACTACCAAGCAAACCTTGACCACAAATCCCTGTGAATACCATGTCCTTGGAGTCAGATAGAAACTGACAAAGGGAAATCCAAATCTCTCTGGAAGAAAACAATAGTCCAGGAGTGAGTTGCCATATATTTGACTTCATTTCAAATGTCATTGGATAAATTCTTCATATCATTCTGATATAGTATTGTAGGAAAATAAGCCAGGACGAAATCACTAAGATCATTTTAAATACCATGTGAGGTGTGCATTCTTTTAAGTTTATACTCAATTAAAAAAAATCTGACAATTTCCTGAAAGGTTTAATAAAATTATAACATTTTAGATCTAAAGGGGATCCCAGAACTTTTTTAGTATCATGCCCTCATTTTACAGATAACACAGACCTATACAGGTGATTTACTTAAGGTTACATGGGTTGTTCGTGTAGTAGAGTTGGGACTTGGACCTAGGTGTCCTGGCTCCAAGTCCAGCTTGGTCATCCTGTTCAATCCTCTCATTTTACAAAGAAAATAAAGCCACAGAGATGAAGGGACTTGCCCAAAGTCATTTAGCAAATTAGTGGTAGAACTCAGACTATAATTCAAGTCTCCTATAGTTCAATTCTGTTTTTACTATACCCCACATGGCCACTGGACCATAAGACTTACTTCTTTTTAACTATTTTTTTATTTTTAAGAGTCATGTGTGAATCCATCAATGACAGGTGGTCCAAACTATCTGAAGTAAAATAGGAAAGAGGAAGATAAAGATAAAAGCTCTTACCTTTTTGCCAGATGAAAAGCACAAACATTTAGCTATGGGACAGGGAAAAGAAGCCTCAGTAGATATGTAGTTAATACCAGCTCTAGTCAGTCGATCTTTCCTTCTTATCAAGGCTTTCTGTATCATATAAAGGTTAATTATACACGTACTGTTATGGGTAGCTAGGTAGTGAAGTAGATAGAATGTGGGACCTGGAGTCAGGAAAATGAATTTTCTTGAGTTCAAACCTGGCCTCAGACACTTACTAGATGTGTGACTCTGGGCAAGTCACTTAACCTTGTTTACCTCAGTTTCCTCGTTCATAAAATGAATTGGAGAAGGGAATGGCAAACCACTCCAGTGTCTCTGCCAAGAAAATCCGAAATCAGGTCATGAAGAATCAGACATGACCAAAATGACTGAACAACAAGAAATGGTGGCTACCTGTTGGGGCATTTGCTTCTGTTGTATTTGGGCAGATAATTGTTGAAAAGAAAACTTGTGTGTAATACAGGAAAATGTGAGCCAGGGGTGGTCTTATCCACAGTGTTGCGACACTGCTTACCTCCATACAGTTAGATAAATTGGTGTGTTTCCTTAGTAACCTGGTCCTTTAGACCATGCTTATTCATCTTCATCTATTGTGGGTACTAAGAAAGGTCCAGGAATGTGGTGAGGTTATGGGGGTAGCTGTCAGAGAGAAGGCCTAGCTCCAAGATTAATTCCTGGTAGCTTTTGTCTGAAAGAGGAATTCTAAGGCTCCTTTCTTTTTTTTTACACAGGATACCTGAGGAAGAATTAAAGGCTCACTATCTTTGTGTAGAAGTCTATCTATTTATTAAAGAGTAATAGATAATCTTTTATGGAATCTATAGCCCCTGATGAACCTGCCCTAAGAGAAAAAAAAAATAAAGATCCTTGTTAGACAAATGGTGGCATTCCTTGAGCTGGAGTCGGAGGCACATCAGTATAAGAGACTGGGGGCCAGAGACAAGGGTTAAAAACATATAGATAGCAACCGATACCCCTCCAGAGGGGAGAGAGAAACTTGCTACCCGTTTGGCCAATAGTCAGCAAATAACAGCTAAGAAAGGCTTTTAAGCTAAATACAATTCCAGGTGCTTAATCACCAGTCAGAAACAGGAAAAGCAGCAGAACAGCTTCAAGGAGCAGGGTTTACAGAGCTCCACAGCTTCCTACACCACACTTTCTTCAGCTTCTACTTGCCTGACTGACCTGTTGGACCAGCTAGCTCCAACACATACACTTAGCTCGATGAACAGCAGCTGCTAATGTCCGGAAGAGAAGACAGGCAGACTCTGACTCAGTTTAAGAACTTTCTAACAATTGGAGTTTTCCCTACATTCATGGTGGCTGATTTGGAAGGGAGTAAGTCCCCTCATCAATCATCATTAGAGGCATGCAGATGGATGCTGGTGGCTATGAATAGGATTCTTGCACTGTGTTGGAAGGTTGGAGGAGACAACCTCCTAAACACCCTTAAATTCTAACACTGAGTGAATGAAATCCAAACGCCCAAATCGGGGGTGGGGAACCTGCTGCCTCAAGACCACTTGTGGCCCTCTAGGTCCTCAGGTGTGGCCTTTTGAATAAGTTCTTTTATTAAGGGGATTTGTTCTGTGACGTTTGCATTCGAAGGGCCCCACTTGAGGACCTAGAGGGCCCATGCAGTCTTGAGGTTGTAGGTTCTCCACCTGTGGCCTAGATAGAAAGAGGCACCTTGCATAGCTTACCAGCAAATATTATTAATCTCTGCTTAAGCTACGTGAATCAATTTAATCTAGCAATGCCTAACCAATATTAGCTGAATCTAATACTTTCAGATTCTCCCAGCACCAAGTTATCAATGTAGATTGGACTTTTTTTTTCCTTAATGCCAGAATCTTCCTAACCTAGGCTTGCTCCTGCAGTGGTCCTTTGAAACAAAGGCACAAATCAACATTAAAAGGCCCTTGCAGGTGAGTTTTTCTTTAGTAGTCTGTCCTTATCAGTACAGAGGTCTTAGTTTGGTTCTTTTAGAGCAAAATGGAAGGTCTCAGTCTTTTCACCAAAGTCATGGATGAAAAGCACCTCCATATTTGTCCCCATTTTAGTATAAATGACAACTGCCATATCTGTGATATATTTTGAAGTTCAGAGTAGAGTATAAGTTTCTTGAGGACTGAGACTATTTTTCCTTCTTTCTTTTTATTTGTATACCCAGCACAATGTATTGCACACAGTAGATACAAATAAGTGGATAAATGTTTAATAGATACCAACAGACTTCTTAAATTTAAAAAATTCAGACTTTTAGCAATCATATGAAATATTCCTCTAAATCAATAATCATAAGAATATTGCAAATTAAAACAGTTCTGAAGTTTCCCCTCATTCCCAAGAAATTGGCAAAGGTGACAAAACATAGGGATAGTCGATGTTGGAGGGGTTGTGAAAACAATGCTAATATATTATTGGTGGAACTATGAATTGGTTCAGCCAATCTAGGAAGTAAATTGGAATTATGCAGAAAGTTTTTAAAATTTCTTTACTCTTTGATCTAGAGATCCCACTCATAGCTATATATTTGAAGGAATTCAGTGATTAAAAAGAGTTCCCCTCACCAGAATTTTTATAGAAGCATGTTTTATAGTAGCAAAAAATCAGAAACCAAGTAAATTTCCATGCTAGAGTAGGGGAATGACTCAATAAGTTGTGGTATATGAATGTATTGGAATATTACTGTGTGATTAGAAATTATTAATATGTAAAATACAAAAAAGCATACTGCCAGGCCTAGAGGCCTGTGGGCTACCCGAGTCTTCTTACCTCACCTCCGAGGTCTTCGGTTGGCCAAAACTGGATGCTCATATGAGAGAAAGGATGTTCCAGAGTCGAACAAGGGTTGAGCTTTATTTCAGGGTCTTGGTTACAAGTGCAGGGGGGTCTTCCTTAGGAGGAAGAGGGGGAGATTTCCTAAGGAGGCTAGGATCTTAAGGGATTGGAAGTAGAAGTACAAGCGGGGAGAGAGGGGGAGGGGAGAGAGGAAAGAAGAAAAGCGGAGCCTACTGTCCTCTTGGCTCCTCACGTGCTAAGAGAGCTTTCAGGCTTCCTCAATCCTACTTAACCTTCAGCCGCATAGTTTGCATCTGAATACCGTGCTGTTAGGTAACTAGGTGTGCCCAGATCCGGGACAATCTCGAGGGCGGGGAGATCTCTCTCCCATCACGTTTCTCACGGGAAGAGGCGGAATTACTCGAGATAGCTCGGTTCACCTCTATTCCCTGCCGTTTCCTGGGGGGGTCTCGTGAGAGCTCTAAGATTTAGAAGCTCCCACCTTTACCCGCCCGAGACTGTCCACACGGAATTGAGCTTCCAATCCCAACAGCATGTGAAGATTTAGAACTAATGCAGAGTAAAATAAGAAACAGGAAAACACCATACACAATGACTATATCAATATAAATGAGAAAAAAAAGCAAAAATAATCTGGAAACAATGCTGTGAAATTACAATGATCAAGCTTGGCTTCAATCAGTTAATCAAGCATTATTTATTAAGGACTTCCTATAAGCTAGGTAATGTGTTAGGTCCTGGGATACAGATACAAAGAATGAAACAATCTCTACTTTCATAGAACTTACATTCTAATGGAAGAAGATAACATATTTAAGTATATATATCTAACATAAGCATAGTACTCACATTGGCAGTATAGCCTGTAAGCATGGCACTCAATGTGTTATTATCATCCCTGCTTCTTTTTCTGGGTTGTCTTACCGACCTCCAACCTTCACTCATGCTGGCAGGACTGGGGGTGGGTTTCCCTGAGGGAAGTGGTTATAGCTATTACATGACTGCAATTACATCTCAGGGTCCTACAGGTAAACTTGTTGTGAAGGAGAAATACTATTGTAGCACATGAGCCCCCATAGTTGTGATTTCTCACTTATACATAACAGTCACAATTATATCACTGACTCTTAATCATGAAACATTTACTAAATGAGAAGGCAAATGAAAAAAACAATATAAAATTTTACTTACTGGAAAGCAAAAACAAGAATAATCAAACCAACCATTCACTCATATACCTGGGTCACAGTCTCCTGACAACTCATGGTGGAGTCCATTGGGGGAGAATGTGAGTGGAGAAGGTACATACTTAGAAAAACTTAGCATTGAAGCACATAAATAGGAAAATCTATGTGCTCAGGGCAATTCACATCTCAGCACTGTATGCCTGATATTGGAACAATCTGCACCACATCACCTGCTCTTCTTTCAAGATTCTCTCTGCTCTAGCGGTGGACAAAACTGTTTCTCTGATATTCAGGCCATTAGAGCAAGGACAAGCTAAACTCTTTTAGAAAAGCAGTAGGATTACGTTCTTTCAGTGAAACAACATTCCTAAGTCTGGGGTCTGCAGTTTTCAGATTGGCTCTCTTGGCTGGGCACTGGAGCAGTGTTAAAATATTCCAGACAAACAGTTCTGTGAAGCCAGAGAACTTCAAAAATCCTCCAATCAGCTCTCTGAGCTCTAAGGAATTTCTTCTTCTCAAGTCACAGAGGGCAGGAGAAGACAATGCAGTCAAAGCCCTTGAAGGGTTTCCCTTCCCTCAGGCTGTAGATGGTTTGTCCAAAAGGGCAGTCAGCTCTTCATAGGGTATCTGAATTCTGCTTTCCTCCAATTAGCCTTCAAGGGCATCCACAGGAATTTTCTGCCCTGTGTAAACTGCCAAGTGGTGTATGACATGAAAGAGCAACAAGCCCAGCTAGCTTTTCCTACTTCAGGAAGGTCCTGCTTTTTATAAAGAGCTCTCAGACATAAAGGACCTACTAGAATACTCCCAATTCTCCTAACTTCCTCTATAGCAAGGGTGAGGACCCTGCAGCCTCCAGGTCACATGAGACCCTCTAGGTCCTCAAGTGCAGCCCTTTGACTGAATCCAAACTTCACAAAACAAATCCCCTTAATAAAGGGATTTGTTCTGTAAAACTTGAACTCAGTCAAAAATGAAGTACCTCTTCTAAAGTAATTGCTGTTCTGATTCTCCTCCACCCTTCTTTCAAGTAGTAATAGAGAACAAACAGCCTCTGCCATCAGCTTCTCCCTTTGGGGACTGCTATCTTCAAATTCTTCTGATTTCTGGATTATTGTCTTCTCAATTTCTGCGTTTCCTCTGCATATAATGCATATAATATAATATAATACATTAGGATCTCTTTATGTGTAGTGACCATCTCATTGATAAACTCAGAATCCATACTTCTATGATAGAGAACAGTGATGACAAACTCAAATTGAAACACAGGCTACTACACCATAGTCCTGAGGGCTATATATCGACTTAGAAAACCACATGTTAGAATCATTCATATCTTATTGTATTTTTGTTTATTTTGTTAATTATTTCCCAATTACCTTTTAATCTCGTTCTGGATGTTCTCAGGAGTGACCTGGACCTTGTGCAGCTCTTGGGCCTCATGTTTGATGCCTTTGATATGGAACATATACAAAGATACAATCTTCCCATGGTCACAAAGCACTTTGGGGATGTTTTAGTGTCTCAGCTGTATTCCTCAAAACTCGGAAAACAATCACATATAAATGAGGTCACAGATGCTTGCAAATAGCTTTACCTATCAATAGGTTTGCTTCTAAACTGCTTTTGAATAGGTCCTGTCAGTATGTTTATTTGGTCCTTAGGTCATCACGTCCTTAGAGCTCTGTGAAGTTATTTTTCTTACACAAACATCCTTTCAAGTGCCCCTTTTTCAGCGAATGAAATGTCTACATGTAAAAGAGGCAGTAATGCACACATAGAATAAGTAAAAATTAAAAAAAATCCCCAGAAATAAATGCAAAATAGTAACAGTAGTGAATAGTGTGATGAATGAAAAACCCAAGAGACAGTTTCTGGGTGCTTAATAATCAGTTTATTAAAGAGGATAGCTAATAATCAATGATCAATTGATGAGCAGTTGTTTCTCTCCTAATGGAGACATTGAATGCCTTAAATATTTTTTGGAAGGGAATGCCCCTGACAGGAGAAATCACCCCTGATTAGTAGACATTAAAAGAGGAAGGTGGCTAAAAGTCTTCAGCTTCTCCTGTAGACAACATGGCTGGATCATGAGACTCAGCTGCTTCCATCAATCCTGACCAGGGAATCCATCTCCACCCAGACTCTTCTGGCGGATTTTCTTCTTCATGAGCTGACTCACCCTAAACTCCAAAGGAGGGGTACTGTGGTATCAGCTTATTTCCTAAGTGCAAGAATTCACCTAGATAGAATTCTGTTCATACTCCAAAGAGAAGTAAGGTCTCCTATTTGGGTGGGGTACTGCCCAAGTTTAAGGAGCATGTACTCTAAAGGATAAGGGGAGTCTCCTCTATCACTGATGTCCTTCAGAGACTGGCAGACTGACCTATGGAGGCTGGACCTTGAGTAAGGAAATAGAAGAAATAAAAACTTAATCCTAATTTAATAATTGGTTGTTAACATAATAGTAAAATAATAATTTCTCTCTATAGCTAGCATTATTTCATGCTTTAAGCTTTACAAAATGTTTTGCATGTATCTCATTAATAAAGTAGTTAAACACAAGATAATTAAAAAATGAGAATACTAACAACTTGAGTGGGGGAGGGATAAAGAAAGGCTTCTTGGAGAAGGTGATGCTTGAGTTGAATGTTGAAGGAAGGGAGAAAATCTATGAAGTAAGGATGAAGAAGGACAGCAATCCCAGTATTGGGGGAAGGGGATAGTGCAAGGGCACACAGATGGAAAATGCCCCCTTGTGTTGTGAGGAACACATAAAAGGATGCTTATTTGGATAGATCTCGAAGGTATGGGGTGGGAAATAATATATAATGAGAAACTTGAGAGTCACATAATCAACCATGTAGCAGACTATACATTTTCTCCATTCCTCGTGAATTCTCAAAAGTCTCCAACATAAGAATTATGTTCATCAGTCAAGTAATTGTAGGATAGATCTTTTGAAGAAGGAATCACGTGAGGTGAGTCTTGAAAGGAGAAAGAGGATCCAAAAGGTGGAGGTGGAGAGAGATCACTTCTGGTATGGGAGACAGCCTGTGTCCAGATAGGGAGAAGGGCAATGGAATATTCTGAGTGGGTAATAGCCAGCTGGCTAGTTGGACTAGATTGTTGGTTGGTTGGTTGTTGTCCTTCATCTTCAAAGAGGACCACCATGATAAAGTGAAATTTCAGTGTGTCTGACTGTGGCTGATCAGACCAATATGAGCTCAGAATGCTCTGCCACAGGTTGGGCACAGATAGTCTGTATGAATATTTGGGGTTTACATTGTGTTGTCTCAATTCTGCTTTGCTCAAAAAGCACAGCACCCTTTCTGATGTGGGAACACCATGCTGAGCAGTTCTGTGCCAGTGTCTTCCATGTTGCACAGTCAAATCCAAAGTTCTTTTTTTTTTAAATTAATTAATTAATTTAACATTCATTTTAACAAAATTTTGGGTTCCAAATTTTCTTCCCTTTTATCCCCTCCCCCCCAAACACCAAGCATTCTAATTGCCCCTATGACCAATCTGATCTCTCTAGAAGATCCCTCTCTGCCCTTGTCTCCATCTTCTCTTTTGTCCTGTAGGGCCAGGTAACTTTCTATACCCCTTTACCTGTATTTCTTATTTCCTAGTGTCAAGAACATTACTCGACAGTTGTTCCTAACACTTTGAGTTCCAACTTCTTTACCTCCCTCCCTCCCCACCCCTTTTTTGGAAGGCAAGCAATTCAATATAGGCCAAATCTGTGTAGTTTTGCAAATGACTTCCATAATAGTTGTGTTGTATAAGACTAGCTATATTTCCCTCCATCCTATCCTGTCCCCCATTACTTCTATTCTCTTTTGATCCTGTCCCTCCCCATGAGTGTCGACCTCAAATTGCTCCCTCCTCCCCATGCCCTCCCTTCCATCATCCCCCCCACCCTGCTTATCCCCTTATCCCCCACTTTCCTGTATTGTAAGATAGGTTTTCATACCAAAATGAGTGTGCATTTTATTCCTTCCTTTAGTGGAATGTGATGAGAGTAGACTTCATGTTTTTCTCTCACCTCCCCTCTTTATCCCTCCACTAATGAGTCTTTTGCTTGCCTCTTTTATGAGAGATAATTTGCCCTATTCCATTTCTCCCTTTCTCCTCCCAATATATTTCTCTCTCACTGCTTGATTTCATTTTTTTAAGATATGATCCCATCCTCTTCAATTCACTCTGTGCACTCTGTCTCTATGGGTGTGTGTGTGTGTGTGTGTGTAATCCCACCCAGTACCCAGATACTGAAAAGTTTCAAGAGTTACAAATATTGTCCTTCCATGTAGGAATGTAAACAGTTCAACTTTAGTAAGTCCCTTATGACTTCTCTTTGCTGTTTACCTTTTCATGCTTCTCTTCATTCTTGTGTTTGAAAGTCAAATTTTCTTTTCAGCTCTGGTCTTTTCATCAAGAATGCTTGAAAGTCCTCTATTTCATTGAAAGACCAATTTTTCCCCTGAAGTATTATACTCAGTTTTGCTGGGTAGGTGATTCTTGGTTTTAGTCCTAGTTCCTTTGACTTCTGGAATATCCTGTTCCATGCCCTTCGATCCCTTAATGTAGAAGCTGCTAGATCTTGTGTTATCCTGATTGTATTTCCACAATACTTGAATTGTTTCTTTCTAGCTGCTTGAAATATTTTCTCCTTGACCAGGGAATTCTGGAATTTGGCCACCATGTTCCTAGGAGTGTTTCTTTTTGGATCTCTTTCAGGAGGTGATCGGTGGATTCTTTCAATATTTATTTTGCTCCCTGGTTCTAGAATCTCAGGGCAGTTTTCCTTGATAATTTCATGGAAAATGATGTCTAGGCTCTTTTTTTGATCATGGCTTTCAGGTAGTCCCATAATTTTTAAATTGTCTCTCCTGGATCTATTTCCCAGGTCTGTTGTTTTTCCAATGAGATATTTCCCATTATCTTCCATTTTTTTCATTCTTTTGGTTTTGTTTTGTGATTTCTTGGTTTCTCATAAAGTCATTAGCCTCCATCTGTTCCATTCCAATTTTGAAAGAACTATTTTCTTCAGTGAGCTTTTGAATCTCCTTTTCCATTTGGCTAATTCTGCTTTTGAAAGCATTCTTCTCCTCATTGGCTTTTTGAACCTCTTTTGACAATTGAGTTAGCCTGTTTTCCAAGGTGTTATTTTCTTCAGCATTTTTTTGGGTCTCCTTTAGCAGGGTGCTGACCTGCTGTTCATGCTTTGAATGCATGTCTCTCATTTCTCTTCTCAGCTTTTCCTCCACCTCTCTAACTTGATTTTCAAAATTCTTTTTGAGCTCTTCCATGGCCTGAGCCCATTGGGTGGGCTGGGATACAGAAGCCTTGACTTCTGTGTCTTTGCCTGATGATAAGCATTGTTCTTCCTCATCAGAAAGGAAGGGAGGAAATGCCTGTTCACCAAGAAAGTAATGTTCTATAGTCTTATTTCTTTTCCCTTTTCTGGGCATTTTCCCAGCCAGTGACTTGACTTCTGAGTGTCCTCTCCACCCCCACCTCACCTCCAGATCCTCCCAGCCAGCGCTTGGGGTCTGAGATTCAAATGCTGCTTCCCAGCCTCAGGGCTTTGGGAGGGGGCAGAGCTGCTATTCAGTGTGAGATTAAGTTCAGGTGCTCAGGTGGGGGCAGGGCCACCTCTCAAGCTCAGTTCCCTCAGGGGGTTTATGCAGAGACCTTCAACAATGGATCCAGGCTCCTGCCTGCTTGGGGAGCCCTGGTCTGCCGCTGCCTCAGCTGCTGCCTCCTGAGGGGGCCTGAGTTATGGGGGCACCCCACTCCCCTCTAGACCCGCCAAAGAAATCCTCTCACCGACCCTTGTCACCTGTGGGTGGAGGGACCTGTGCAGCTGCTGGAAATCCCGTCCCTGAAGCCCGCTCGGATCTGCTCCTCTTGGTGCTGTGGGCACGGCAGGGCTGTGCTCGGCTCCCAGTCTGCGGCGCCCAGTCTGTGGCGTGAAGGACCTTTTGCGAGAGGTTTGCAGGTCCCTCTGGAACAGGAATCTCCTTCGCTCCACTGTTCTGTGGCCTCTGCTGCTCCAGAATTCTCATTGAGTTCCTTTTTACAGATGTTCTGTGGGTTGTGGGTTCAGAGCTATGTGTATTTGTGTCTTTCTACTCCGCCATCTTGGCTCCGCCCCCCAAATCCAAAGTTCTTGAGAGAAGTCTTGAGAGTGTCCTTGTATTGCTTCTTCTCACTACCATGTGATCACCTGCCCCATGTGAGTTCTTCATAAAATAGTCTTTTTGGCAAGCATACATTTTACATTCAAATAACATGTCCATCCCATCAGAATTGTGCTTTCTGAAGCACAGTTTGAATACTTGGTAATTCAGCTAGAGCAAGGACTTCATTGTCTGGTACCTTATCCTGCCAGGTGATCCTCAGAATCTTCCTAAGACAGTTCAAATGGAAATGATTCAGTTTCCTAGCATGGCGCTGGTAGGCTATCCATGTTTCACAAACATATAACAGAGGTCAGCACAACGACTCTGTAGACCTTCAGTTTAGTAGTCAGTCTAATACCTCTTCTCTCCTAAACTTTTATTTAGAGCCTCTCAAACACTGAGCTAAGCTTTGGCAATTGTACTGACTTTGGACTGGATTGTAGAACGTGTGCAGAGGAGTAATATATAATCAGCCTGGAAAGATAGGCCAGAGCCAGACTGTAAAAGGACTATTTAGTACATCTTGTTTCATACTAAGTCTAGTTTTCCTCCTAACTATACTCTCTTTTGTCAGGAAAATGTCATTCTACTCTTGGCAATTATGTGACTTCATGGGTTACTCCCATGCCCATGCCTCTTTCTTTTATATCAGAGCTTGGGTAATGATGACTTTCTTCTTGACTCACTCCTGCATTTACTGATGATTTTATGATTTGTCTTTCTGCTTCCACAAAAGATTTTTCAGAATCAGCTAGGCCTTTTATTCTGATATTACCAGAAAGAGAAGCATTTTCAAACAAAATTCCATACTTTCCTCCTATGTTGGCAATGTTCATTAATCTTTTCTGTGACTCATTCTACCCTGAGAATGTAAAACCAGGATGTCATAATAAATAAACACCCATCTCTGCAGGATCCTGCCTATGATATTGCACAGAATCAGTTGCAACAGCACCTGAATGCCTTGTACTTCAATTAAAAAAACAACAAAAACAAACCCAGATCTAAAAATACAAATCACCCACATGCATGCATTGATAAAATTATATGCAAACCATGTCTTGCTATGTTGGCAATTAACTAATTAATTGAGAGCCAGAATAAACAGATGAGTCATACAGCTAATGCATTAATTACTGTTTATAAAAAACTATGAGAGCGTACAGTGAAAGGTGTTATGTAAGTAGAGAGAGCATTATTATTATTGCTATCAGTACAAAAGAAGGCTGCATTCCACAGAGAAGTACTCATTAGACAGAATTGGGAGACCTGGACTTTTGGCTTTGTTACTCACTCCATACCATTTAAAAATATATATTTTGCTGTTTTTTATATTAACTAAATTTCCCTTTACACTGTTTCTCCTTCCACCTTCCAACATGGCATCTCATATGACAAAGAATTTTTATAAAACAAAAAGTCGAAGGGAAAAGAACTAGTAAAACCGATCAATACAATGAAAAAAAATGACAGTATAGAATATAATATAGACCTCCCCCCCACACACACACACTTACATATATACAAAAGAAAAGGGGTAGTGATTTTCTCATACCCTCTCTTTGGGACCAAACTTACTCTCTATAATTTTGCAACATTCAATTTTGATTGTTTTTGTCCTTTTGGTTTCCATTGTTATGGTCATTTTGTACATCATTTTCTGTCCTATGTTTATTTTACTTTGAATCAGTTAATGTAAATCTTTTCACATTTTTCTGTGTTTGTTGTTTTTGCCATGTTTTACAACACAGGAATGAACCTTTCATTCATGTATTGCAATTCGTTTAGCCATTCTCCAGTCAATGAACATCTACTGTTGCCAGTTCTTTGCCAGAATAAAAAGTATTGCTGAAAATACTCTGGTATACAGGGGGCTTTTCTTTTTATCAGTGACCTTGGGATAGATGTTTGGAGGAATTTCTGAGTATAAGGATATGGACATTTTAGCCTCTTTGGATAATTCTGAATTGCTTTTCAAAATGGTTGTACCGATTCACACCTCTACCAAGAATGTATTAGTGTGTTAGTCTTTTCACAACCCTTCCAATATTGATGTCTCATCTTTTGCCAGCTTTACCTGTGGGCTAAGTGTGAGGTGAAATCTTAGGGTTATTTTGAGTTGTATTAATCTTATTTTACTCTTCTATTATTATTAATGTTTGAAGCATTCTTTCACAGGATTGTTAATAGTTTGCAATTCTTCTTTAGAAAACTGTTCATGGTCTTTTCACTCCTTATGGGAGAGGAGTTTTCAATAATATATATCTATATTTACCTGTCTATTTATGATAACATATTTATATATGTTAGTCATCTATGTATCTTAGATACCAAGTTCTTATCTAAAAAACATGATCCAAAGATTTGTTTCCATCTTCTTATCTTAGATGCATTAATTTTGTTTGTTCAAATGCTTTTTAATTTCTTGTAATCCAAACTATCTATTTAATCTTTTGTTATTAATTCTATCATTTATAGGCATTTATCTCCTACTCATAGCTACGAAAGATATATGATCTGCTTCTCTTCTAAATTTTTTAGGGCATGATCTTTATATTCAAGTTGCAAATTCATTTAAAATTTATTGTAGAATATGGCATAAGATGTTGGCCTAAGAGAAATTTCAACCAGACTGCTTTACACTTTTCCCAGAAATTCTTACCAAATATGGAATTCTCTTCTAAGCAATCTATATTTGGGGTTCATTGAATAATGGATTCTTGAATTCTAGGATTTCTGATTCTCCCTTGTGCAATCTATCTCATTGATATACTTTTCTATTTTTGAACTAATTTCAAATGGTTTGGGTATTTACTGCCTTATAACATATTTTAAGGTATGGAAATGTTTTTCCCTTTTCATTCTGATCTCCCCCTACTCCCATTATTTCTCTTGCTATTCTAAATTAATTTCTCTAAATGAATATTGTTATTTTATCAAGTTTTATAAAATATTCTTTTTATTGTTTGATTGGGATAACATTAAAACTACAAATTAACTTTTGTAGTATTATTACTTTTATGATATGATATTGACATATCTCAGGCCTGAGCACTGAACATTCTTCCAACTGTGTAAGTTATTCTTTATTTTTTAAAGAATTATTTTGTAAATGAATCTATGTAAGTATTGAATCTATATTTGTAATTGTATCTATATAAGTCCATTTTAGTAAGTTGATTCCCAAATATTTTATGCATTTTGCAATTATATGAAATGGATTTCCCTATTGTTGCCTTTTGGATTGCATTATTATATGGAAATCCTATTGACTTTGTGGGTCTATTTTGTAGTTTGCAGCTTTGCTAAAACTATTAATAGTACCAATAGATATCTTTGCTGATTTCCTAAGATTTTCCAAGTGAGCCAACATGTTACTAGCAAGTAGGGATAATTTTATCTTCTCTTTGCTTATATTTATGCTTTTAATTTCTTTCTCTTGTCTTACAGTGTTTGCTGGCATTTCTTAGAAGTGTGTCAAATAATAGCATGGAGAAGGGTATTTATTCCTATATTACTAAGAAAGTTTTTAATATATTCCCATTATAGGTAATACTTGCTTGTAATACTTGTATGGTTGTTCAAGGATTAACACCTCTGGTGTGAGGGCTTCTGAGCCCTTTTTAGGGCTACTTATCCACTTTTGTTGTCCATCTCTCACCCAACTCTCACCCATTGCTCTAAGAAGCTACAGCATATTGGTCCATACTCAGGTAAAACATCAGCAGACAGTCTAAACCAAGTTGAAAGTAACTGATAAGCCTCAAACCAGTTGGTGAGTTAGGGAGGATGACTACTTCAAGCATGTGAAGACTTCTCCCAGGGAAATGAGCAAATGAAAACAACTTATTCCAACGGCCATTAAGGTGGCTGAAGCAGACATTGCGGAGTGCTTAGAGCTTGGCCAGATATCAATGATGTCAAAGTCAACCATGCTGGGCCATCACCAGACTTTTGTCTTGCCACTGGACTTTGATGACTCTGGAACGGAGAGTGGGCCTGATAACTTTGAGCAATGATGCCTCACTTAAATCTAATTCATGTTCAAGTCAAGACATCATCCCATGATATCATTGGTCCCCTTTGAAACAAAGGATAAACAACACTTGCTTTTGGTTTTAGATAGATACTTTTTAAAAATGTTAAAAATATCCATCTGTGTCTATACTTAATAGAGTATTTAGCATAAATGAGTATTGTACTCCTGACCTCTATTAAAATAATTGTGTGGTTTTAAATATTTTCATTTTGAAGAGTGTTTTTATTTTATTTTTCTCAATTACATGTAAAAACAGTTTTTTAACATTTCTTTGTAATTTTCGGGTTCCAAATTCACTCCTTTTTTCCCTTTCCTCCTCCTCCTTGAGAAGGCAAGCATTTTATTATAGATTTTACATGTGCAGTCATGTAAAACATATTTCCATATTACCTCTGTTGCAACTGCTCCCCCCATCCAAGAAAAATAAAGTTTAAAAAGTATGCTTTGATCTTCATTGAGACTCCAACAGTTCTTTCTTTGAAGGTAGAAAGTATTTTTCATTATAAGTCCTTCAGAAATTGCCTTGGATCATTATATTGTTGAAAATAGGTAAGTTGATCACCATTGATTATCATGCAATATTGCTGTTATTTTGTACAGTGCTCTCCGGTGCTACTCACTTCACTTTGCATGAGTTCCTATGTGCCTTCCCACATTTTTCTGAAAGCAACATTCATTATTTTTTATAGCATAATAGTATTCTATCCCAATCATATATCACAACTTGTTCAGTCATTTCCTGATTCACAGATATCCCTTCAGCTTCCAATTCTTCGCCACCACAAAAAGAGCTGCTATAAATATATTTGTAAAAATAGGACCTTTTACTATTTCCTTAATCTCTTTGGGATACAGAATTAGTGGTGGTGTTTCTGGGCCAATGGATATGCACAGTTTTATAGCCCTTTGGGCATAATTCCAAATTCCTCTCCAAACTGGTTGGATCAGAATATTTTCATTTTTAATGTGACTAATTGTACAGACTGTTTTCCTAATGTTGAACTTTCCTTCTTCATTGGTAAAAATCCAACTTGGTAATAATGAATAAATTCTTGAATAAACTTCTGCGGTTTCTTTGGCAAGATTTTATTTAAGATTTTTGAATCTATATCAATTAGTTATATTGGTCTACAGTCCTTCTGTGTTTCATTCTCCTCTGTTTTAGGGCTTAGGACTATATTTATCTCACAAAATGATTGTGATAGTGTTTTCCTTCTTAATTTTTGAGAATAAATCATACATTATTAGTATTAGTTGTTTTTTCAAGCTTTATTAGAATTCTCCAGGTCCAGAAGATTTTGATTGGTAAGTTTTTTTTTTTCCTACAAGTACTTCTTTTTCTGAGTGTCAGGTGAACTTTTTATGTATTTGAAGGTATGCTTGCATTTCTTTTATGTTCTCAAATTTGCTGGCATTTAACTATACAAAGTAGGTTCTAGTAATTCTTTTTTTATTTCTTTTGGTTTTGTGGTGATTTTGCCTGATTAAAAGAAGAGGGCAGAAAATCCAATCAACAAAACAGCAAATGAACAAAGTGACATCTCCATATTTTGACAAAAATCCCTGTATTTCACTGTGATCCTAATTAATTGCACACACAAAAAATCATTAAAGCACTTAGGATCCCTTCAAAAAGACCCAAAATAACCAGAAGGTAGCAGAGAGGTCATCATACTATGTGTGAGTATAAAACATTGTGACAAGGTTTTGCATAGATATTCCAGAACTTAGAGTTACAAATGAGTGTTGGTCGACCTTCAAAATAGTCATCCCAGGAATGTAGACACTGAGTCCACTGATGCTGACAGTGGTTCAACATTCCAGTAACTCTTCTTTTGAAGTAGTTTTCAGGACAAATTCACAAACCCATGCAAGAAATTAAGTCATAGAATCATAGATTTAGAATTCATCTAATCCAACCCTCTCGTTTTCCAAAGGCCAAATTTCATTAAGTAACTTTGTCAAGATCACACTGGTAATAAGACAAGAGCAGAGATTAAAATCTAGGAGTTCTGGCTCCAAAGTCAGTGTTCATTCTACTGTAATACTGTAGTAGAAAGTCTCATTACTTGTTATTTTAAAATAATACCTCGGGTTTTTTTTTTTTTTAACAAATCTATCCTCATGATAATTTTTCACTAGGTTTGGATCTGAATGAGTTTTGGACACTTCCAAAAATAGAGCGATAGAAATCTCAGAGGCTAAACATCCTTGTGGGTACAGTAAATGGGTAGAAGACTGCTTGGAAATATGAAGTACTGTATGGGGGATGTGGCAGTGTGGAAAGAACACTAGACTGGGCATCAGGAGACCTGAATTCTAGATCCATTACTAACTAGATTTATAAACTTAGGCAAGTGCTTAAAATTTTTGGATTTCAATTTCTTCATCTCTAAAATAAAGAGGTTGAACCTCAATGACCCTCTCCAGTCCCTTTCAGCTCTAAAATTTTATAACTGTGTAATATGCAACCTTCAAGAGCTAGAGCCTTACCACCACTGAGGATGTCCAGTGTTCTAAACTGTTTTGTGTATCTTTAAAAACATGTAGGCAATGAAAATAATTTCCAACGAGACATTCAAAAAAATTTTTGAATGATGGAAAAATCATTGAAATAAATCTATAGCCAGCCCCACAACTCCTTCCCATCATTGACTAGTTTGAAGGGAAGCTCATAGGACCATTAGGAATCAGCCTGTAGAATCAGCTATGGAGAACTTTAAATTTGCATTATAAATTCTGGCATATGTTTATTTAAAACTTGGTTTCATTATATTTATATCTGGTACTCAGGAACAGTCTCACGCAAAACCCTGAAGTAGTATCTCTGTATGATATACATGCATAGACAGATAAATGGACAGGTAGATAGATAAATAGATAGGTAGCAGATAGATGGATGGGGAAAGAGACAGAGAAGGGAGAGAGAAAAAAGAGAGAGAGAGACACAGAGAGAGAGACAGAGAGACAAAGAGAGAGACAGAGACAGAGACAGAGACAGAGACAGAGAAACAGAGACAGAGAGAGACAGAGACAGAGACAGAGACAGAGAGAGAGAGAAACTCTGAAACACTGTGGGCTGCCCATGCAGCTACATATCATAATCTCAACAATAGGTGTTCGCTATTCACTTGTTTTTCCTGTATAGAGAGTTGGACCTAACTCTTTGGAGTGATTGTTCATCTCATTTAGAATCCTTTGTGATGTTCTGGGGCTTGGTACAATCAAAGTAATGTCACCTGCAAACAAGAACATCTGGAGAACCTCACTGCCTCCAAGGAGTCCCTCTCCTATTTGAACGCTGTGCTGGCCATCCTCCAATATAGTGGCAAACACCTTTGGTGAACATAAGTCTTTTTGTTTTATCCCTCGCTTGATATTTTTGTAGGTTGGCTTGTTGCCTTCCAAATACATCAGAAATGCAGGCAGGTAGGACAAACACAATGACCCTCTGAACTTAGTTTTCTGCTTGTTCAGATTTATTTGCACAGCAAATCCAAAATATCTGGAGCCACTAAAACTTCTCTAGGTTGTCACATGCACAACTGAAGGATTTATTTGACAGAGGCAAATAAACAAAGGTTAGGTAATATAATGGATAGAGTGCTGGGTCTAGAGTTGGGAAGACCTGAGTTCAAATCTGTCCTCAGGCAGTTACTAACTCTGGGCAAGTCACTTGACCTCCTTGCTTGAGTTTTCTTAACCTAAAATGGAGATAATAATAGTACAGACCACCCAAGGTTGTTGTGAGGATCAAATGAGAAAACATTCATAAAATGCTTAGCACATGGCCAGACGTAGTAGGAGCTTAATAGTTATTCCATTTCCTGCCCCGCCCCCCATTCTCTCACTTCCCACCGAGCCCTTCTGAAATGAGGGCATAAGATTTCCATAAATAAATTAAGCAGGAAGTTATAAGAACTCTTTGACTCTAAGTCAGGCAGAGGCTTAGGAGAGAAACTTTGTTCCTGGTCAGTAGGAAGCTATGGGTAAAAATCCTTAAAACCTGGGGGCATCTTTTAGCTAAGGGCTGTTTTGTGTTTCAAAGAGAATGGAAGCCCCTTTAAGAGAAGAAAGGCCTGTTACAGCCAAAGTTCTGAAAGCTGACAAACCTTATATTCTTCCTCTAGTCTGGTGATGGGAAAGGACTCTGCCTTTTTAAAAGACCAGTAGTTCAGGCTTCTAGGCTTTAAACTAAAACAGAGATGACAACATGTTCCTCTTGTAGGCCTTCCCTGTCCCCCAACACCCCACCCCCAAAACTTCAACTAATGCTAGAAAGTGGAAGTAGAGTTCTAGAACCTTGTTCTCCATCAGAGCCAGGCCTGACAGCAACCAGAAGGAACCATGAGATTATTGTAGTAGCGACCACAGGAGACAGTACCTAGCAGAGGCCACATTCCAAGGCCAAATACCCAGCAGAGACAATATGTCCTATGGAGACTGCATGCCATTCATAATGAGTAGGAAGCTGACCTAGCACCAACACCAGAGTGACATTATCTGAAGGTGTTGGCAGCTTGGCTGTAGAAGTATACACATAGAGACACACAAACATGTATATTAGTTACAGAATGTGCTATTTCATTAAATGTCTTTGATTTGAATTAATTGCATTCTCTGGCTGACTAATAAAAGTACAGACATTGTTGGGGGTTGGGTACTGGGGTTTTGAGCAGATATATATGTACTTATAGTTTGCCTTGAATTTGGCATGACTTTCCATACAAAGACAAAAGGGTTGCGCTAGCCCCGCCACGATCTCCCCGTGCTACATTAATAATCAGGAAGTCTTTGAAGAAAATGTACATTGTTCAATCTTTCAGTGAAATTTATGATTTAAAAAATTGCTGGTATTTTTTTAAATTTCCTTAAAAAACAATTATTATGCCATTTTCCTCATATTCCTTAACAAAACTATAAATACTTATTTTTTCCTTTGGGTCTTTGTAGAAGTATGCAGCCATGGAAGAGTCATGTATAATAATGTTGATAATAAAAGTGGTGGTCACTTAAAATCTTTTGGCTTACTCCTGCATGAGACAAAGAGTATATGACAATACCATGATGATTTTTGTTTATATTATGGCATGCCATGATGTTGATTAAGTACAATGGTTATCATTAAATCACAGTAGAACATCCTTAACCTAAAACAAATTAGAATCAATTTAATGCTTTTTAGTGTCCATACAAATAGTTCCCTTCTTTAAAAATAAGAACAGAAATAGGCAAGGCTTGTTTTGGGTTTTTTTTCTTTATTATAATCTTTGACAGTAAAGCATTTTCACTTTGAGTCACAAAGCATTTTTCTTACGGAGTATTCTTATAAACACGTTACTTTTTCTTTGCATCTTGAGAGGTGATTATTTTTTCTATTATACTGATAAATAATTATTAAATTAGGAGTGAGGTTTTTCTTTTTTATTCATTCCTTGAGGGATCAGTCCCTGTAGATCAGTGAGTTTTTGAAGGACATTGATAACAGATGAGATTACCCAGATCCTCTGGATAGATGCTCTGTGATCTCGGGCAGAACCCCACCCAACTAAAAGACGACAAACAGAATCTAATCAAAGTGAATTCTTGCCCTTAGAAAGTAAGTTTAAGCCCCATTATGCTCTCAAGGGTACCCAACTTATGATGCAGAAAACCAAGCAGAGTGGTCTGGGTAGATATAGATACCTTTATTCAGATTACTGGAGGTGGCTAAGTCCCATGATGAAGTCACAATCTCAGCAGGAGAAGCTGAAGACTTATAGCCCACCTCCTCACTACTATGTTCACCCTCTCATTAATTGTTCACCCATTAGGGTTGATTTTCACCTATTAGGTGCACCTCCTTTTTCCAATGGTGTTTAAATATTCATTGATCTCCATGGTTTTGTCTTTGGTTATTGGGAGAAACCACTGACCATTAATTTATTGATTATCAGCTAGCCTAATTAATAAACTAATTAATTACCCAGAAAAATGTCTCTCAGCCTTTATATTTGTCTCAGTCTAACAGTGGAGTGCTTCCCAAGTTGATCTCTATTTCTGATGTACCTGGAGAAGGATGTCGTATCATGATTAAAATACACTTGAGGATTGGAGTAGTCTTTAAAACCCTGAAGGTGAGAACATTGCCTAACATTGGTCCATTAGGCTTGAATTGTAGGACATACAGTTGCTGATTTCATGTAGATACAGGAGTCAATAATTAATTAACATTTATTAAGCACCTGGTATGTACCAGGCTTTGTGTACCAAGCTTTTAATACAAGATTAAAGACAGTCCCTGTCCTCAAGGAGCTTACAAGCTAATGGAGCTCACAAGCTTACAACAGCTAAAAAGAAGTGGAAAAGCAAAAGGAAAGGAGGAGGAATTTGATAAGTGGTATAATGGGGAGTCAGAGAAGTCTCAAAGTATTCAGGCCAGATGAGAAATGAGGAGGTGCCTGAGCTGAACGCCCTCTTGAAAAGGAGGTGTTGAAGATTTACCTTCAATCAGATGGGTAAAGGGTAGTAGTGAGATAAATGACTGAGGCTGATTGGATTTTGTCATCTGGCAAGTTTTTCTAATAATGATCCAGGTGGGGCATGGTGGGGAAGGCAGAGAATCCCAAAGTGGTGCAGCCAAGTGAGAGGTAAAGTGTCTGAGCTGAGCTTCTTCCTGAAGCAGAGATTTTGGAAGTTGTTCCAGTTACCGTAGGATTGCTTGGGGGTCCCCTTTATAAAGGCCAGTGTCCTTCACTCTTAGGTTTGCTCTTGGGACTCTATGCCTGAGTCATAAATGTAGCCATCTGGCTTCCTGCCATATTACTCCATGCCTATAATCCCAGGTCAGCTGGAGGATACTGCTTCACCACTGTAATATTCATTAGATCCCGCCATTCCCCACTAGTTATTGTCCCATATAGCTCTCCCCTCATCAACATAATTCCTTGAAAATATTGTTTATACTCACTTCCATTTCCTTCTTAATTTTCTAAATCTCTTTCAATTTTTCATCAGACATTAGAGCTCAACTGAAACTGCTCTCTCCAAAGTTACCAGTGTTCTTGTAATAATGAAATTTAATGCATTTTTCTCAATTCCTATCTTTCTGGATCTTGCTGCAGCCTTTGACGCTGTTGACCAGAAAGTCCTACCAAAAATAAAGTGAGCTGATAAAAATGTGCCATCTGGGAGGACAGATAATTTTCTTTTGCTTAGAAACAGCTTTCTCCAGGTGTGAAAAGAAAACCCAAGAAGGAAGAGGAAAGTGAGTTGCTTGGAAATGGAAAATCACACCTCACCTAGGGAAGCTTCACCCATGTGAAGGGAAGAGGCAGCAAGCATATTCAGAGATTTCCTCTGGTTCAGGCGATGAGCAATTGCTTAGCACACCCTGCTTGCTATCATTATTTGATGGGTATGATAGACTAGACATTATCTCTTTTCATGCATTTCACATTCTAGCCAAATTGGCCTTTCTGCTATTTCTTGCCCCAAATCCTTCATCTTCCATTTCCATGACTTTCCTCCAGTGCTGGAATGGATATCTTCTTTGCTTATGCTTCTTGGAATCCCTGGTTTCATTCAAGATTCCTCTCAAGCACAACCTTGTGCATGAGGCCTTTCCTGCTTCCTCTTCCTTCTTCATCTCCTATTGCTGTTGCTTGCCCACCTTCCCCCCAATACCAATCTAACATCCTTAGAGGTGACTATTTCAATTCATATTCCCATTGCTGAGCTGAGTTCCAAGACTCATAGCTATCTCATTCCCCCAGAGCTCTGGGGGTATAATGAAGGGCTGGGGGATTATCTTCCTATACAATTCGCAAGCTCCAACTGGTGTGTTTCCTGTCATGATCACTTAGCTAGATAGACTCAATTAA
Source organism: Notamacropus eugenii (assembly GCF_028372415.1). Taxonomy (NCBI): domain Eukaryota; kingdom Metazoa; phylum Chordata; class Mammalia; order Diprotodontia; family Macropodidae; genus Notamacropus; species Notamacropus eugenii. Next base: position 391,337,196 of record NC_092873.1, read on the forward strand.
TTTTTGAGAGGGGTACTTACTAAGGTGATATGTTAAGAGTAGTTAGAACAGACTCTCCCCAAAATCTGTGATGCAATTTTCCACCAGTATATGCAAACTCTAGGAGAAAGTGGTGTCAAACTTAGAGAACAAATATGGCAAACATGAGGGTCACTCACAGAACCAGATTTCTGTCTGTCCTTTTCTCCTCTTTGTGGAATGCTCAGGAAATTCCCTATAGATAATTAATATAGCATTTTTGCAGGGGTGTTCATGGTACCATGAATCTAAATTCAGCCTGTCTCTGGCTCCTGATACAAACAGCTCCATCTTTTGATCGAGGAATGCTGCTACATCTGTGGGGAGATGAAAAGTCTAAAATCTTCCAGACCTTTTGAAACTTGCAAGGTCTTCCTCTGGCCAAAAGGGGGTGGGGAGTGGGTGGGGAGCATAGAGCTAGTCTAGCTGCTAGGCCATGGCCAAGGTCAAAGCCAAAGCCAAGGCTTCTCCTCTCCCAAGAGATTGTTCTTCAGGGATTTTACTAAAGCACTGTACTTACACTGGAGAAACTTCGGTTCTGAACAAGCTTGATATTTCGTAGATGCCCCTAAAGATGTAAACACATTTGCTCAACCAGTCTGAACATGAGTTTTGTACTACTTCATTCCAGTTTCCAAGGACTTTCCACACTTATTCTAAAGCCTATGTTTGGTTGATTGATTGAAACTAAATCTAATAATTGAGATTGATTGTTTTCACCTGATTAAGGTCCTAGGCTCTTTGTATAACTTAAGAACTCCACCCTTATATCTATATATGTTCAGATTGTTTCTTGAATTAGGATGAGAAGTTCTTTGATCACAGCGACACTTGCCTCTGTCTTTATTTTTCCAGGACCTAACACAGAGCCTGATATATAGTTGGCATATAATAAGCACTTGTTGATTGAAGTATGGAAATAAAGTTGATGAAATCTAGACCCAGAAATCTCCTTCTTGACAGCCAGAGGTTCTTTGTGCCTTTTGAAGGTCTTACTTGATTTTGACATATGCAAGAGATGTCTAATTAGAGAATAGTCTTTGGGGCAGCCTTTTACTCTAATAAAATTGGTTTTTTAACAAAAAATAAGAAGGGTAAATACCTAGTATGGTCTGAATCTTTAAGGCAATTGTTCAAAGATGCAGTCTAACAGAATATTATTTGCAAAAGTCTACCTCTTCCATGGGCAGCTAGGTGGCTCAGTGGAGGGGAGTGCTGGCGCTGGATTCAGGAAGACTCCTTTTCCTGGACTCAGACACTTAGTAGCTGTGTGACCCTGGGCAAGTCACTTAATCCTATTTGCCCCAATTTCCTCATCTGTAATATGGAGGAGGAAATGTCAAACTACTTCGGTTATCCTTGCCAAGAAAATCCCAATGGGGTAACGAAGAGTCAGATATGACCGAAAAACAACTAAACACCTCTCCCATACTTATACCTTCATCAAAGATGCCCTCAACACACACACACACACACACACACACACACACACACACACATTATTCTCATTAAAATTTTGTAGAGATGGGAAAATAGGGTCAGTAGTTGATATTTTCTTGGCTGACTATTCTTCAATATGAATAATATATTTCCCCCAATTGTTTAGCCGTCCTCTCAGATATTTTTGAGAATTTATATTTTAGTTACTTATTTCCTAATTATCCTATATATGGCTTATTTGTATATATTTGTTTGCATGTTGTCTCCTCCACTAGATTGTAAGTCTTTTGAGGTCAGGGTTTTTTTGCCTCTTCTTGTATGTCCAGCACTGAGCACAACATCTGGTATATAGCAGGTGCTTAATAAATGTTTATTTATTGATTGATACTTTAATGCCATCAAAATTGCATCATCTCAGTGCAGCCCTCTTCTATGTGTATCTGCTGTCATTATTCTGCTTTTACTGTCTTTGATTTATTCAGCCTCCATTTCTACTACTTTGTACAACTCATTAGTAACCATGATGTTAGAGTTAAAAGGAGGTGGCGCCATTATCAGTGACAGAAAATTATTTCTTTTTTAAAAAAAGTTATTATTGGAGCATTTTACTTGTAAATCACACTTATTACCAAATATTCTCCTCCTTCTTTCCTACACAGAAAGTATTCCTTAATTAGAAAAAAAGTGTTGAGCAAAATCAACCAACACTTTGTGTCAATATCATATTCAACATTCCTATCTCTTTGATGAAAGGAGGGAGGAACACTTTTTCATTTCTTGCCATAGACCCATGCTTAGTCATTACAATTATGCAATGTTTAGCTTCATTTTATTAATTCTTTCTGTTTACATTTCTGTAATCAAAGGTACACATTGTTTTCCTGGTTTTACTTATTTCATTTTGCCTTAGTTCATCAATATTCCCACATTCCTTTGAATTCTTCATATTAATAATTTCTTATTGTACAAACATATTCTTTTATATTTATGCACTATGATTTGTTTAGCCATTCCCCATTTGATGAGCACAGATTTTGTTTCTAGATATTGGCTACTACAAAAGTGCTGCTAGGAGTATTGTATGTATGTGGCCTTTTCTGTCACTGTTCTCCATGGGATAAATGCTCTACATAAGGATCTCTGGGCCATAGAATGTGAACGTTCCAGCATTACAAATTGTTTTCCAAAATCATCTGATCAATTCACATCTTCATTTAATAGTATATCAAAAATAACTTGTTTTTGTAATCTTAATAGAGCTTTTCTACTTTTTATGTTTGTTTTCCTCCTACTACTTTTATACTTAAATATTTCCTTGATGATCTGGCTAATTGGGTCTTTCATCAAGCTTTCAGTAATTTTGGGGGGGGGCAATTGGAGTTAAATGACTTGCCCAGGGCCACACAGCTAATAAGTGCCTGAGGCTGCATTTGAACTCAGGTCCTCCTGACTCCAGAGTCAGTGCTCTTTCTATAGTGCCACCTTGCTTCCCAAGTAATCTTGCTTTTCCTTTCATTTCTTCTTGCTACTTTTGAGACAATACAACTGATAACTACCCACCATTCTCCTCTGTAAGACTTTACAAATGAACTTATATCATAGAGCAATGTTTCCCACGGTTGCCATATCTTTTACCTTAACTTGGAGATTAAATATTGTCTGGTGGAATTGATATCTAGGCTCATGCAGCCACTCTTGTGAATGACTTGTTTATATTAGTTGAACTTTCTTAGAAATGGTGATAGTCTGTATAAATTGCTGGTTTTAAAAAATGTATTTGTTAATTTTGGGCATCAAAAGCTGAATTGTCATCAGAGGTTAGCCAGAGATACACAAACAAAAAAGACTGAAATTAAGATGGACTGCCGAACCTTTTTCTGAACGTTAGGACTTCTTCTAACTGGGAACTCTGAGCTATTGTGATTATATCATTAAATTTTCATAGGATGTAAGCTCCATAAAAAAGCACAGGGGAGGACTGCAAGGATCCGATGGCCATGGAAGGAAAAAATGGAAGAGTAAAATAATTTATAAGTAACTAAAAATAGTTTTTTATATTTACAATTTCTTTCCTTTTCTATTTACATATACAGGATTTAAAAAGTTTTGACCCCGAAAGTAAGAGAAGAACAAGGCAGTTACTATAGTCCTAATTCACTACTGATGTATCCCCTAGAATGGAGCTGTATTGTAAAAATGATAATCTTATGCTACTATCCCAGGGAAGGTAGGAGTAAGAAAGAAGACAAGGGAAGAGCAGACAGGTGGATGGGCTCAGAGGAGTAAATACTCTTTATTAACCCTTTTATGCCTTCAACCAGAGATTCACAGCTTAGTGGTCATCAAACGTAACTTCTTATTTTATTGGGTTTTTTTTTTTTTTTTTTTTTTGCTTTATTGCTGTTATTCAGTTGTTTCTAACTCTCCATGATGCTCTGGACCGTACCACACCAGTACTGTCTATAGGGTTTTCTTGGCAAAGATCCTGGAATGGTTTGCCATTTCCTTCTCCAGTGGATTCAGGCAAACAGAGGTTAAGTGACTTGCCCAGGGTCACACAGCTAGTGTGTGTCTAAGGCTGAATTTGGACTCGGATCTTCCTGATTCCAGGTCCAATCCTCTATCCGCTGAGCTGACTAGATTTCTCCTTGCCCATTCTACCAACGACCAAATGCATTTTGCTTAAAGAAACCTGGCAGGAACAGAATATTGTTTAAAGGAAGAAGAAAGTGTATTGGATAAATGATGGAAATGAACATGTATAAAGAAAGCATTTTATTGATTTTTTCCAAGTGGGGGAATAATAATAACTGCTAATATTTATATAGAACTTTGTGGCTTGCAAAGAACCATATAAATATAATATATATGTATATGTGCACATATATACATAGACACACACACACACACACATATATATATATACACATACATACATACAGGCATACATGTATATATATTTGCTGTTCACAACCATCTTTTGAGATGGGTACAATTTCCATTTACAGATGAGGAACTTGAAGTACAAGCAGTTAAGTGAGTTGTACCTGGTCTCTCACACACAGCTAAAATGTGTCAGAGAGAGGACTTGCACCTAGGTTTTCCTCATTTCAAAGCTGCCTTTTCATCCATTGAACCACATAGCCTCTCTCTCTATCTCTTTCTTTGTCTCTTTATCTGTCTCTGTCTATCTCTTTTCTGTCTCTCTGTCTTTGTCTTCCTTTCTCAGATTCCTTTTCCTTAGTAGCACATAACTTGTACATGTTCATGTTCTTTTGTCTGTAGAGATACATACATGTATATACACTCATACATATATAATTATATGTTATGAATTTATATTAGGATTAATTTGATTTGGAGGAGTGGCATCATTGGAGGCAATCTAGATGCATTATGATTAAAGCTTGGGTAATACTAATTAAAGAAGACTGCCCTGAGGATGCAGTTCCTCACTTAGAACTTGACAGACGGCATAGAGGGAAGTGACTCTAGTTGTGGATGCCAAACTGGTAAAATAGTTTGAGAGGCAGCACTGCACAACACATGGAAAGAGTGTTAGCTTTGGAATCAGAGGACCTGGGCCAAATCCTGCCTCTGTAACTTACTAGCTATGTATCTTTGGGCAATTAACTTCTCTGTTGTCTTGGTTTTCCCTTTTATAAAATGAGGGAAGGCAAATGACAACTAGACAAAGACAATGGCCACCAAAGTCCCTTCTGGCTTTAAATCTCTGACCCTCCCAGAATGAATAAATCCTTGAGTATACAACTAGCTAAATGCTGTCTTTCTGGTTTTCTTTTGTTAGGATACAAATCAGAAATGAAATCTGTGTCCAGTAGAATTAAAAGAAGGTCACAGTGAATTTGAATTGTGTATTTGGCAGAAAAGCATTCCTAAAATGGGACTGAGACCTTTTAAAGGGCTCTCTGTTGGTGATGACAGATGCTTTTTTAGCTTTGTGGTCCAGGTTTTCGGGTACCTGAGCTGATGCTCCCTTTTAATCCTTCCTTCCTTAGGAAACCTGATGAAGGATGCTGATAACCTTTCCTGATATAGGTGTGTGTAAACAGAGACAGCACAATCTTCTTTGCTGATAATGTTCCATTAAGCCCTAAAGAAGGGCAGTAAAAGTCAGTGACAATAATCCCAAACAAAGAGGAATCTGTGCAGATTTGACGTCAAGAGATTCCCTAGGGGCAACTGTCCCAGGCAAGTGCTGATTGAGAGCCCTGCAGTTGTGATAGGCTCCTGCATGAAGCTACCATCAGAAACAACTTCACCTCAGCAGGGGTGACTCATCCCCAGAGCAGCTGTACAGGGACAGTATTAATTTTTCACTGAGCTCTGATTATGGTGCTCTGCAGTTAGGTAGAAGGCAACACAGAGCACAGATACCCACAGTATAAAACTTGATGTGTAGATAGTTGAGGAAATAATACTTACAGTCATAAAATTAGACACTCATAGTAACCGAAAGGAATTGTGATTCCCTAGTCCACCCAGAAGTGATTTGTCCAAAATCCCATAGCTAACTAGTGACCTATGTAAGATTAGAACTCATCTCCTGATTCACACATAGTTCATTCTGCTTTCCACTACAAGGGATGTTGTGGTCCATGGTTAATATTTCTGACTTCATATCAGAAGATGAAGGTTTCATGCCCTTTCATGATTGAATGTTTTCAGATTCCTAACTGATCTCCCTCTGTCTCCTCCTGATGCCAATGCCTTCCCTCTGAGATAAACTCTTTCTACTCTGTTTATATGTGCCAGTTGTTCACATTTTCTCCCTCATTAAAATGTGAGTTTTAACCTTTCTTTGTATTTGTATTCCCAGAACTTAGTACAGTGTCTAGAATATAGTAGGGACTTAATAAATGATTATTGACTGTTGACATTTCTTCCAGATTAATTGTCTTTATGCATAGACCTAGTCATGTCTCAAAACCCTCCAATGACTCACTGTTTTCTATTAAACTATGCCTATTTATTGAAGGGTTTCTGTGATTCAGTGCTGTCACGCATTTGCAACTCCATTCCCCTCTACATACTCTATATTTCAGTCAAATAGGACTATTTGTCTCACAATATTGGTTGGTTGTTGTCCTTCATGCTTAAAGAGGACGAAAATGATGTCACTATATTGGGTCAAGGTACAGTGTGTCCAACTGTAGCTGGATCAGACCAAAAGGAGCTTGGAAGGCTCTACCACAGATCAGAAACAAATAGTCCAAATGAACATTTGGAGTGAAGATGTCTTTAAATTTGTGCATCTCATTTTTCTTTTGAACTACTACAATTCTGCTTTATTCATAAATCAAGCACCTTCTCTGATGTGGCAATGCCATGTTGCACAGTCCTATGCCAGTTTCTCCTATATCTCATAATCAAGTCTGAAACTCTTAAGAGAGATCTTGAGAATGTCTTTGTATCTCTTCTTCTGACCATGTGAGCACTTGCTTTGTGTGTGTTCTCCATAAAATAATCTTTTTGGCAAGCATACATTTGATATTCAAACAATGTGGCCAGCCCATTGGAGTTGTATGCTCTGTAGCAGAATTTGAACTCTCATTCAGTTCAAGAAGGGACCTCAGTTTCCAGTATCTTATCTTGCCAGATCATCTCTGAAATTAATCAATCAATCAACAAGCATGAGCACATGAAGATGATCAATTCCTGGTCATCTACATACCATGCTACCTGTGCTCCATCCTCGCTCTCCCTCTCCATATGGAACTCAAGGTCTTACCCTGTGACCATAAAATGAATTAATGCTCTGACTTGGGAGAATTCATTTACCTTATCTGCAGTCTCAGACCTACTATGCCATCCCCACCATTATGTCATGAACTATGCATGTATTCTTCTCTCCCCTATCCTCATGTTTCCCAACTCTAGTCCTGAGGACCATAATTATATCCACACTACCACCCCTCCATTCTTGGCAAGGACATATCCATCAATATAGGTCTATGTCTGTAATCGCCATTCACTCTGACTGTCTTGTCCAAAACCTTCTTCCCTAAATACCACACCCCTATGTGTTGTTTCCCTCATTAGAATGTAAACTTTTTAAGTGTGTCTTGCTTGTTAGCAATGTTGCTGGACACATAGTAAACACTTAATACATGCCCTTTCATTCATTATTCATTAATCACTTACTTTGTGCTTTATGTGCTGTAGCAGGGAGCACCCTGACATATCCAGGATGGCCTGGAGCACAGGTTTTTAGATCTGCTTTTCTAAAAGGAAAGCAACTTTTGAGGGGTCAAAAATCTTCTTTAATCATATATACCAGCAGAGAAAATACAAGCAGAGAAATAAAGATCAATAGACAGGGCTTCTAACTGTCTGACCATAAGCAAGACATACATCACAAATCAACAAACAGATCCAACCGTCTGACCATTACATACATACATGGTTACCAGAGAAAGAAGCAGTAACACCTGGGTTTTCATAACAAGGGGGCTCCTTAATGGCTACCCGGAGTTTCATCTGGCACATGAACCTTAAGCCTCAAAAGCAAAACCTCACTTCAGAGTAAATGTAAACTTTTCAGAGTCAGAGGGCACCACAACCCTCATGACCCAGTGCCTCATTAGAAATGAACAAAAGGTGTTGGTCTTCCTACAAAACAAGGCTCCCTTAATCAAGCTTCCCTTAATGGGCTCTACCAGAGGCCTGTTAATGTGTGGGGAAGATCTTTAACTCTCATTAACAGGTATTAGGAGGTGAGAATAAAATGACAAAAATGAAAGTGTTTTCCCTCAAAGAACAAAGAACTTACATTCTGTCGGAGACAACATGTAGAACACATTTGTGTGTGTATTATGCATATACATCTATATGTATGCGTGTATGTGCATGTATACATATGGTTTTACAAAACTTTTAGTGCAGCATGTGTGAATAGTATCATAGAATTATGTGTGAAACTAACTTTGACCAGTGAGTATCTATGAGATAAACAATGAAGAAGACAGAGAAAAGTGAGGAGAAACTTCTTTCTTGTTAGAACTATCTTTATTATTATTTTTAAACAAATATTATAAAGATAATTATTTGAAATATGGATCTATATAGAGACTATTAAGAACAAGGACTTGGGAGATGCTAAGGAGAATAATCCTGTTATGATAGAAAACAAACTAAAGATGACAGAAAAACTAGAGAAAAAAGATGGAGAGATATCCTTTTTTCTCTGTGAAACTATTGCAATCTGGCTTGTTGAGAAGATAATCAAAATTTTTGGAAAGGCACTGTGACACATTGAAATGGTATGGAATTATGTTCTTTGAAGTCAAACCATCTTTAGTCATTGTAAGAATTTCAGGTAACTCTGGGTATGATTTTCCTCATGACCAAAAGATTTTAAATAATTATACCTGTATTTGCTTTATTATTGATTTCATTGTTAATTATTAGCTTTTATACATTACTTTGAAGTTTGCAAAGGGTTTTCAATAATTATGGAGGTAAGTGCTATTATCCCCATTTCACAGATGAGGAAATGGGGCTAACAGAGACTCTGTGATTTGCTTAGGATCATATACCTAGTAAGTGTCAAGTCAGGATTCAAACTCAGGTATTCCTCATTCTACATCTAGCACTGCTTCACTATACCATAAATTATACATTCAGTAATTTTAACATTCAATCTTAGGAAATTAAGGGATTTACCAAATTGATAGATAAACTTAGCTAATTACTATATAACCTCTTCATTTCCCAACCTTCTGTGCTCCTAGATTTCATTGTCTTCAGTGGTTCATCTTTCTGCAATATGACATCAATTCTGAAACTCATATATCCTTAGTACCCCGTGCCTCTGGGGCCACTCTCTCCTCTTAAAGAGGGTAGAGAATGGATATTGGAAAACACTGTCTAATAGAGGAATGCAAAATATAAGGGAGAACTGGAAAGGAATCTATAGGAGAAAGGGATGGAGGGAATCCTTACAAGGTAACTGGCACAGAAGTAGAGCAGACTAGAGGGTTAGCCAGGAGAAACGTGAGCAACATAGGTGGGGGGACTCTTAACATTGAGTTGGCCTTAGGGTTGAGTCATTCCCACCCAGTCAAGGCAAGGCAGCCAGTGTGAAGGTAAAGCAGCGGGTAAGTCAAATAGGAAAAGATATAATTTTGTGGGTCACTTCTTGTGATGCTTGTGAAAGGCATAAGCCAAAGGAGAACCATGAAGTTAATTGCAGTTTATCCAGCAATATCTGCTGTAGAGGATGGAGAGATAAAAATGATACGATGAAATTGACAATATTCAAGAAATCTAGGCAATGTATACTTTTACACTCAGTAACTTTAATATGAATGTGAATATGGAGAGAAGTTATTCAAAATATATTGAGCCACATGGTTCAGTTTTCAGAAATGAAAGAGGCTAAAGTCTCATCAATTTCAAAGAGTTTTCATGACTATTTATCATGAATACTTCCTTCAAGGTAACTGGAAATTCCCAAGTACAGTGATTATTGAACAATATTATACACAAAAAGGTGAAAATTACTGTAATTTAAGAGATGGGAAATGATCAGTTAGTCATCTGATAATCATATTAGAATCAGCTGTATATGTGCAGTTAGACTATGGACTAGTTAGAATACCTATCAATGTTATCATCATCATCATCATCATCATCATCATCATCATCATCATCATCATCATCATCATTATCATCACCATCATCATGTCAAGATAGAATAAGGAAAGGAATAGTGAATGTGAAAGCACTGTGTACAACTGGAACACCTTTATTTTGACCTGTCTCCCTTCTCCCCTCATTCCCATACCCCACCACCCACTACCCAAACCTACTCCCCAAAAGCTCATCACTAGGAAATTCATCATCACAGAGATTTCACCAGCTTTGGTACTCATACCACATCAAGACCATTAGTTGCCTCTGCTCCTTTGTTTGAAGGCATGGAGAGTGGACCAAAAATTCCTCCCAAAGTTCACATTCAATGAAAATTCAGACAAGTCAATGAATTAACAAATTCTTCAGTTTATAAGACTAGTCAATTCTTCATTTCCCACCTGCAGCACTGTTTGGTTTTGACTCCACCATCATCATGTCCTTGTACTCTTCTCCTATCTTCTCCCCACTTTTCAACTTCCTTTGGTATGTCTTCCCCAGTAGACTATAAGTTCTGTGAGAGCAAGGATTGTCTTTCCTTTTCTTATTTGTATCCCTTGTAGGCACTTGATAAATGTTTGTTGACCTTATTTATCACCATTTCCTACAAAAACTTAACTGACATAAAGTCCAAGAGGTAGAGGTGAAAAGGGAGTGCCACACAGGCAAAGGGTACAATATTAACCCAGTGCCCAACATAACATAATGGGGCTGCATTTTCTATCAGAAAGAAAAAAACAACAACAACACTGGCTTGGGAATTGGACGATTCGGATTCTAGTCCCAGTCAGACCATTTATTCCATCACCTCAGTTCAAGTGCCTTAATTTCTGTGTTGTCTCTACCTACCAAATGGAATAATTACTTTCCTGGAATCAGTCAACTAATAAACATTTATTAAGTGTCTGTTACATGTCAGGCACCGTGCTAAGCACTGGTAATACAAAAAAAGAGGCAAAAAATAGTCCTACCTTTGAAGAGCTTACAATCTAATGGGGGAGGAAACATGAAAGCCAATATACAAAGCAAACTATATACAGGATAAATAGAATAATTAAAAGGAGGAAATCACTGGAATTAAGAGAGGTTGCGGAAGGCTTCTTATAGAAGGTAGAATTGTAGTTGAAAAGCTGAAAAGATTAGTTAGAGGGGAGGAAGGAGAACATTCCAGGCATGGGGTGGGGAGAGGGACTGACAGAAAATGCTCAGAGCCAAGAGACGTAGTATCTTGTTCCTGGAACCATCTGGAGGCCAATGTCTTTAGATTAAAAAATATGACTCATTTTGGGGAATATGGTATAAGAAAACTCAGAAGGTAGGAGGGGGTTAGGTTATGTAGTGGTTTTTGATGCTAAGCAGAGCATTTTATATTTGCTCCTGAAGGCAATAGGAAGCCCCTGGAGTTTATCAAATGGGAGGTGGGAGGAAAAGGAGACATGGTCAGACCTGTGCTTTAGGAAAATCACTTTAGTGACTGAATGGAGGATGGATTGGAGCGAGGAAAACTTTGAGGCAGACTGGCTGGCTTGTGCAATATGATAGGATGAGCATCATTTAAGAAGTATGAAATCCTGGATCCTAGTATAAGTTCAGCTCCTACCTAGGCACATACCCTTGATCTAATTAATTACTTTATTTCTCTGGCCAGGTGAGATGATCTCTAAGTTCCTTGCTTGTCAACATTTCTATAATCTATTTTCACCACCAATAATAGTAGAACTGCATCATTTGGATCCAAACACCCTAGTCCTCAGTGTGATAAATGAAAAAGGAAAAATATCTTTTAGGAAAATGAAGTCAGGATGACTGTTAGAGTTGAAATGAATACAGTTTTAGCCATATTTGAAGCAATTTGAAAGTCCCTTGGGCTCTTTGACTCATTTCCCAGCATGAGGAGCAATGGAATGAGCAGGTCTTCAAGGGCTAAAGATCAGATTCATCTGTGGTGGGAAGGCTGAGCCAAGGCTATTAGTGGTGGGACTTAGCACTTAACGGTAGAGAAGGGCATGGTCAACATTCAGGTCAGAATCAGAAAAAGTGAACAGAGAACAGACCTGTGTTTGCTGAGGAAGTTAGGACTGGATTTTAGTAGTTATAACAGAGTGAAAAGGCAAGCAGGAAGTGAATAAACTGGCTTAGAATCAGATAAGTAGGGAAAATGCCAAAGCTAACAGGAAGAAGACAAGGTCCATCATCCAGGTCAGTGTCAGGTAAAATTTCTAAAGTGCTGAGACAGCACCAACTCATTAATGAAAGCTGCAGCCAAGCTCAGCAGAGCCCTGCTGCAGCATCTCCATAGAAGATCTGGATATATATTAAAGTAGCTGAAGGCAAATCAACTGACCACACTGTGGCCTGAAAGGACTTTGCTTATGAGGTCTTAGGCTCTGTTCCTGCATTCCCAGATTTTTACGAGGCAGGTAGATGGTCTTTAATGTTTTTTTAGATTTAAAAAAAAATATGAACTTAAACATCAATAAATATGAACATTTCATATAGAAAGAACAAGGAAGAACATTGTGTATGAAACTATGAAGTTGTTTTTTATGCGTAAATTTCGCATGATCATGACAAAACATCCCTGCTTATATGTGTCCCCTTTGGAACATATCTGCCCTCGTCTGTGTACTTTTTAAAAAGGTGCATCTTCCTTCCTTCCTTCCTTCCTTCCTTCCTTCCTTCCTTCCTTCCTTCCTTCCTTCCTTCCTTCCTTCCTTCCTTCCTTCCTTCCTCCTTTCTTCTCCCCTATCACTACCTGCCCTATCCCCCAGTTCCTGCCAACACCTCCTTGCTTAGAAGCCCTCCATTTCAAAGAAATAAATGTAGTCAAGTAAAATAAGTCAACCTATTATATATGTCTAAAATTTTCAGTCTTATTTTGTACCTCCTATCCATCACTTCTCTGCCAAGAGGTGGGTGGCATATCTCATCAGTCTGACTACAGATTTATAAAGTTTTTTCAAGTCTTGATTGATCTGAGCTCTGAAAGCTTCCAAAGTTGTTTTCCTTTATATTATTATTGCGATAGTCCTTGTGTAAATTGTTCTCTTGATTCAATTCATTTCTCTCTGTATCATTTAATAGAAGTCTTCCCTAGGTCCTTTGAATACAATCCTATTGATTATTTCTTATGGTACAATAATTTTCCATTACATTTGTACATATAATTTGTTCAGCTCTTCCCCAATTGATGGTCACTTTATTTCCGATTCTCTGCTGCAACAAGAAGCATTTCTATAAATATTTTGGTACATATAGACAATTTTCCTCTCTCTGATTGCATCTTTAAAAACTCATAGATACCCTCTTAGTTTAGGACTTCACTGACTTTGGCTTCTGAAATGACTTATGTCCTTTAAGTCTTACTTTACTTCAATCCGTCCTAATTTTCCATATTACTTTGAAAGATTTCATTAATGATCTCATTAATGTGGATACTTCCTTCAAGGATGCAGACTGCAGCCTACATTTGCTTTCTCCTCTTTTAAGTCCTATGGTCTCTTATATTAGGCAGATCCTATCAGAGCACACAAGCTGCCTATTGGCTCTCCATTACTCTCACTGCCCACTTCCTTTTCCAGTCCCACATCTCTCTGATAATATTTTTATCTTGTTGCTTCTATGGTCTATCAAAGCCCATGTCTCTTTCTATTCCCCTTTGGAATGACCTGCAACTTTAGTACTTTAAGGCTGTCTCAGACTCAAAACAGCATCTAAAGAATATCGATGCATAAAAGAGACTTTTGTTTCAGACAGAAGTATCAACCTTATCCAACACAACTGAACATATTTCCTAAAACAACCCTTTCTCCTTCAATTCTAGGACCAGTTCTTTGTTTATCTTCAGTGACTGACCAAGATATTGCTCTGTGTACTATCCATCTAATTCCATATCATAGCCTAAACAATATGTATTCTTCATTCACTGTGGGGATAGTTAGGCTAAGTTCTTGAGTGATGATATATCTCATTTGGGAAGTTCTATAATGTTCTGGGGCTTGATGAAAAACATAACAATATCATCCAATCAGTCAATCAAGAAACTTTTGTTAAGCATCTACTAGATGTCAAGAACTGTGCTCAGCTCTGGGGATAAAAAAAAAAAAAGACAAAAGACAGATTCTGTTCTTAAGGAGCTTACACTCTAATTAGGAAAACAACATGAAAAAAACCATATAAAAACAAGACATATAGATAGATGTATATGTGTATATATGTAGATATATGATAGACAGATAATGATATATATAGATGATAGACAGAAAGATAGATGATACATATAGATATATAGATAGATAGATGATAGGTGGATAGATAGAAAGATGATAGATTGATGGATGATACATAGATAGATAGATAGATAGATAGATAGATAGATAGATAGACAGATAGACAGATAGATGGATGGATAGTTTGGAGATAACCAACAGAGGGAAGGCAATAGAATTAGAGAGAGATCAGAAAAAAACTTCTTGAAGAAGGTGTGTTTTTAGCTGGGACTTGAAGGGAAGCAAGGAGACCAAGATGAGGAGGAGAATGCCAGAAACGGTGGACAACCAGTGAACAATGATCAGAGAATCTCCAAAATAGAATCATTTTTGCTGGTCTCACCATCTATAGGGAATCCTTATTCCATATGAACTTGGTGCTAGACATATTCCATGATAATAACAAATGTCTTTAGTGAGTATGTCTTCCTATTTCCATACTGGCTGACTTTAGGGAATGGGATTTAGTTTTTGGGAGTTGAGGGTTCAGTATCACTGAGATGGGGAAAATAAGAGGGGGTTGGAGTATGGTAACCATATGTTGTGGACTGTAATACTTGTGGGTAATGAGTTGATCACCTTCTTTCTTTGTGTTGGGAACAGAGAAAAGATGATCAAAAAAATTCTAAGCACAATGCAGTTCTACATTCACTGAAAATTTTCATTAGTTGTGTAATTACAAAGATGTGGTCTGCTATAGAACATCATTTGCAAAATGATGTTCTGTGCCTTAGGTGAGGAGGCTTTGGAGTCAAAAACTTGGAGTCAAATCCTATCTATGTCACCCATTAACTATGTTAAGTTGGGAAGTCATTTGCTCTATTTGGATCTTAATTTTTCATTTGCAAAATGAAGGAATTGGACTATATATTCTCTATTGTCCCTTCCAGCTGTAAATCGATGGTGCTGTAGCCTTAATACATATATAAATTAAAGAGTTCAAGAATGCAGAGATGAAAGAGAGAAAGAGAGATAGAGATGAAATTGCTGAGCAGTGTGCCTCTTAGGAAAGGAAAAGGGATGGGGGAGGGCAGAGCCAAGGTGGTAGAGTAAAGGCAGGGACTTCCATGAGTTCTCCTCCAAAACCCTCCAAATACCTTTAAAAGTGACTCTAAACAAATTCTACAGCAGTAGAATCCATAAAAAACAGAGTGAAAAAAATTCGAGCCCAAGAAAACTTACAAGGTCAGCTGGAAAGGTCTGTTGTACCAGACTGAGAGAGCCCAGTCCAGCATAGGCCTTGACAGCATAGAACAGGCCCCAGTAAGGTTGGAGCAGTTCTTGGGAGTGACTGAATCACCAGCAGTAGCAGCAGCAGAGGCTGCTTCCTGGGCTCCTAACCCACAGATGGTAAGGGGGTTGGATAACTGATTAGAAAGAGATTATAGGGATCACTTTGCTAGCATTGTTGCTTTGCCCACACTCTGATCCAGGTCCAAGTCCGAGGTGGCAGTCCCAGGGTGAAGAGGAGCACCAGCATGACAGAGCTTGTGGCAACAGTGGAGAGGGAGCAGACTCCTCCTCATAGATCTAGGGCAGAAAAGAGTGTTTGTGGTCATTCACAGACCAGAGCACAGGACAGGAGAGTAGAAAACCCCTCTCCTTAGTCACACCACCTTGGAAAAACTGAAAATTTACAGATCCCTAGAAGTACCTCTTAAAACAGCTGCACAAAACCCTTGAAGCTTGGGACAGTGCACCCTCCACCCTGGAATTGAGTCCCACTTTTTTTAACAAAGAGTGTAAAAGCGAACACCCTGACATACACAGGAGGGCCTGTTTTCACATGTTCTTATATCTGCTTTTCTAAAAGGAAAGCAACTTTTGAAGGGTCAACAATCACTTTAATCAAGCACATGTATCATTCACTTAGTTCAGGGGGAAACATCAGCACCCCGAACTTCAGAGAAAATACAGAAATCAAAATCAACAGACCAGGCTTCCAGCTGCCTGACATAAGCAATATATACATCATAGACCAACAGACAGATTCAACTGTTTGACCATACATACATAGTTACCAGAGAGAAAAGCACTGACACCTGGGTTTTCAAAGCCAGGGAGCGGCTTACTTGCTTCCCAGAGTCTTGTCTGACCAAACATACACTTCTGATCAGTAATCCCCAAAATAAAACCTCACCTCAGAGTATTTATACATTTTTTTTAGAGCCAGAGGGCATCACAACCCTTGAGAACCAGTGCCTCATTAACAAAAGGTATGGGCCTCCCTACAAATCTTCCCTAATCAAACTCCCATTAATGGCTGGGGAAGATCTCCCCCTTAAGAAGCAAAATTATATTAACAAGAAACAAAAATGCATTATCAGTACAAGAGTTAAAAGCCAAGTAATAGGCTGGGAAAATAAGCCAACAACAGAAAAAATCTCTGACTATAGAAAGTTATCATGGTGACAAGGAAGATCAAAACACATACTTAGAAGATAATGAAATCAAAGCTCCTCCATCCAAAGGCTCCAAGAAAAATATGAATTGATCTCAGGCCATGGAAGAACTCAAAAAGGATTTGGAAAATCAAGTAAGAGAGATATACAGAAAATGGGGAAAAGAAATGAGAGTGATGCAAGAAAATCATGAAAAACAAATCAGCTTGATGAAGGAGACACACACACACATACACACACACAAATACTGAAGAAAATAACATCTTAAAAGTAGACTAGACCAAATGGCAAAAGTGGTCCAAAAAGTCAATAAGGAAAAAAAATGTTTTAAAAAGCAGAATTAGCCAAATGGAAAAGGAGGTCCAAAAGCTCACTGAAGAAAATAATTGCTTAAAAATTAGAATGGAGCAAATGAAAGCTAATGACTTTATGAGAAACCAAGAAACAATAAAACAAACCCAAAAGAATGAAAAAATGGAAGAGAATGTGCAATATCTCACTGGAAAACAACTAATCTGGAAAATAGATCCGGGAGAGATAATTTAAAATTTATTAGACTACCTGAAAACCATGAATTAAAAAAAGAACTTAGCCAACATCTTTCAAGAAATTATCAGGAAAAACTGCCCTGATATTCTAGAACCAGATGGTAAGAGAGATATGGAAAGAACTCACTGATCACCTCCTGAAAGAGATCCCCAAAAGAAAACTCCCAAGGATATTATAGCTAAATTCCAGAGTTCCCAGGTCAAGGAGAAAATATTATAAGCAGCCAGAAAGAATTATGGAGCCACAGTCAGGATAACACAAAATTTAGAAGCTTCTACATTAAAGGATCAGAGGACTACTTAGAATATGATATTTGGAGGTCAAAGGAGCTAGGATTACGATAAAAAAATCACCTATCCAGCCAAACTGAACTTAATTCTTCAAGAGAAAAAATGAACATTTAATGAGATAGAGAACTTTCAAACATTCTTGATGAGAAGACCTGAGCTGAATAGAAAATTTGACTTTCAAATACAAGCCTCAGGAGAAGCATAAAAAGGTAAATAGGAAAGGGGCTTAATAAAGTTAAACTGTTTACATTCCTATGTGGGAAGATGATATTTGTAAGTTATAAGACCTTTATCATTATTAGAATAGTTAAAAGGAGTATATATAGACAGAATGAACAGATGTGAGTGGAATATGAAGGAATGATATCTAAAAAATAAAACTAAGGTATGAGAGAGAGAGGAATGCACTGGGAGAAACAGAAAAGGAGAGGTAGAATGGGGTAAGTTATCTCACACAAAAGAGGCAAGAAAAGACTTTTACAATGACTGGAAAGAGGGGGGAGGTGAAGGGAGGTGAGTGAACCTTACTTTCATCAGAATTGGTTCAAAGAGGGAATAAGATTCACAGGCAATGGGGTATAGAAATCGATCTTACCCTAGAGAAAATTAGAAAGGAAAGGGGATAAGAGAAAGGACTGATAAAAGAGAGGGGAGATTGGGGGAAGGGGTAGTCAGAAGAAAAATACTTTTGAGGAGGAACAGGGTGAAAAGAGAGAGAATAGAACCAGTGGGGTTAGAAGGAATAGGGCGGAGAGAAATACAGTTAGCAATAGTAACTGTGAAAAAAAATTGAAGCAGTTTCTCTGATAAAGGTCTTATTTCTCTAACATTTAGAGAACTGTGTCCAATTTATAAAAATAAGAGCCATTCCCCAATTGATAAATGGTCAAAAAACATAATCAGTTTTCAGATAAAGTAATTGAAGCTATCTATAGCCATATAAAAATATTTTAAATCACTACTATTTGGAGAAATGCAAATGAAGACAATTCCGAGGTACCACCTCATACCCATTAGATTGGCTAATAGGAGAGAAAAGGTAAATTTCAAATGTTGGAGGGGATGTGGGAAAAATGAGACATTAATGTACTGTTGGTGGAGTTGTGAACAGATCAAACTGTTCTACAGAGCAACTTGGAACTATTCCCAAAGGGCTGGAAAACCATGCATACCTTTTGACCTAACAATACCACTACTAGGTCTGTATCCCAAAAGAGATTTAAAAAAAGGAAAAGGATCTATATGCACAAAAATATTTATAGTAGCTCTTTTCTAGGGATAAAGAATTAAAAATTGAGGGGATGACAATCAATTAGGGAATGGCTGAACAAGTTGTGGTATGTGGTTATGACACAATACTATTGTACTGTAAGAAATGATGAGCAGGATGCTCTCAGAAAAAACTGGAAAGACTTATATGGGTTGATGCAAAGTGAAATGTACTGGGTACAAAGTAACACAATATTATAAAATGATCAGCTATGAATGACTTATCTATTCTCAACAATACAGTGATCCATGACAACTGAAGGACTTAGGATGAAAAATGCTATCTATTCCTAGAGAAAGAACTGATGGTGTCAGAATACAGACTGAAACATATTTTTTTTTTACTTTATTTTTCTTGAGTTTTTTTCCTTTACTATTTTCTTTTACAACATGACTATTATGGATATGTTTTCCATGACTACACATATGTAACCTATGTGGAATTGCTTGGCTTCTCAATGAGGGGGTAGGGGCGGGGAGAAGGGAAGAGAGAGAATTCAAAACTCACAGTTTTAGAAACAAATGTGAAAAATTATTTTTACATATAACTGGGGAAAAATTAAATACTAAAAAAATACAAAAAACGGAAAGGATTTCCCATGTGATATTATGGCTCCAGCAAAAGCAAACTAAAGCTATGATATGGGGGAACAAGAGGTTGGGACCTTGCCACTATTGCGGTTACAGGGAACTCTTTAGACAATGCAAGGAGCTTACTTGTCTAGCAGCCTCAACATGTGTTTGCCTTAGGCGTGGCTCCAAATCACAGTCTGACTGTGTCTCTGATTAGCTGCATGACATAGGGTGAGTTATCTAACCTCTCTATGTCTCATTTCCTCATCCCTAAAATAGGGATTAGATTAATTGATCCGTAAGGTGCTTTCTAGCATTAAATCCAGAACCCTATAGGAGAGAGGACTCT
Source organism: Notamacropus eugenii (assembly GCF_028372415.1). Taxonomy (NCBI): domain Eukaryota; kingdom Metazoa; phylum Chordata; class Mammalia; order Diprotodontia; family Macropodidae; genus Notamacropus; species Notamacropus eugenii. The sequence goes on from NC_092873.1 coordinate 391,357,009, forward strand.
CACTGTGGAGTACGAGGGTATTACCTCACTGGTAACCCCCAAGTTCAGTTTTCTTCTGAGGGTTGCTCATGCGATTCTGTATTTTATGTTTTCTGTAACTTTTCTGTACCTGTTTATGGGCTCCTATGAGTCCTTTGCACTTTCTGCATTTCCTATGGTATTAAAAAAAAGTTGATCTAATATATATTTATTATGTTGAATGTTCGTATGGAGCCTGGAGATCTTGTTACCCATATTTGCAGAAATTCATACATGACCCTATTCAGAGATCTGCCAGGGTAAACTCTGGGTGGGGCATATCATTTAAAGATATGATATGACATGTTTTAGGAGCAGCTCCCCAATCCCCGCTTTCTGTTCCTGGTTCAGAGTCCATCCAAGTGAGCCTAGAGTTCTGGGATTCATAGGTGATGCTGATATTCCCATTAGAATAGGTGAATGACAAAATTTTTTCTCTTATAATTTCTTGTTCTATTAATTAGGCCAATCATTTTGCATGCCACCTTGACATTAATGGTGTTCACTCTTAATGAAGACATAGTCAATGCCTAGATTCAGGCAACTGTCATCAGTAGGTTAGTGGTTTTAGTTAATAAATTCATGCAGGCTTACTAAAATCTGCTGAACTTTTTTTTCCAGTGGCTTTTAATCCATTACTTGTTACTTTGGCATTCCATAATGAGTACTGACAAGTTAGCCTCACATGGGTAGGCAAATCTCTTGGTTCATACTGAATTGGGGCTGTTCTTTGTTAAACTTCAAAAGGCACAAGTCATGAGCATCAGCATTTACTCAATCTGCTTCCAATTTGTTCATTTCAAGCAAAATCTGGGCTTCAGGTAAAGGGATGATCAAAAATTTCACAGAAGTCTGCCTTCTGAGAAATTTTCTGGCTCAAGCTAAATCAGAAATATACGGAGAACAACTTTTTTTTTAATATCTTGAATTTTTCATCAGTCTTCACACGTAAACGATGAAAAGTGACTCCTGAGTTGACACGGATTCAAGCTGGATTGGCTCCATCTTTTCACTATTGAGAATAGTACATATTCTTTGAATTGAAGAACATTTTATTAAGAGACTTGAGTTTTTATTCTAACTTTGTCCTTGACTAGCTGTTTGACATAAGGTAAGTTATTTATGCTCTACAGTCCTCAGTTTCCTCATCCCTAAAATGAAATGATTGGATTAATTTATCCTTAATGTCTTTTCCAGCTTTAAATGCTCCTATTCTGCTAGGCAAGCACCCACCATAGCATCTTGTCCAAAGCAGGGACTTAAAAAATGTTTGTTGATATTGGGCAAGTGATTAATAGCTCTCTGTCACTGAATGCCAGTTGTGACCAAAATGACACTTGTCAAATGGGAGAAAACTGTCTTAAGAACATCTTTAGAGCTAGAGAAGCCATAAAAAAGTCAAGGGGACATGACTTACAGGAGATTGAGTAGAGGGAATAGGAGAAGTTGCTTTGTGGGGACTTAGACTAAAAGCCTGAATTACACAAAGCTTGTCTTTAATATCTTATGTCCTTTCCTTGTATTTTTCTCTCTTTGATGACACTGCTCTGGTAAAAACCTCTGTATTCAGTATTCTCATGTACTCTTTTCTTCCCCAATAAAAATCTTAGAAAATAAGATGGATCACTGAGGCTTATTCCACAAAAAGTTCTGACATATAGTCAGAAATGGGACTTCATGGCTTCGAGGGATGATCTCTATTCATTATGTTATGTCACTGCAATAAGATTAATGACCATGAAGTGGTGGCACCAGATTGTCCCTTCATGAAGCAGTCCCTCAGTGATCCATCCTTAAGTGAATTGCAGCCTCCTCTTTCCTCACATGGAACTTACTATGGAGACCACTTATCAACACTTGTCATTAATTAAGTTGAGTCATTTTAGAAAGCTCAGAGAAAATATAAATATGGCACTATAAAGGGGAAATTAATGCAAAAAAGGATAGAATATTCTTAGAAACAAAATTCTATAGAAATAATATAATAATTATAATGAGAAAGGAGAGGTGTGTCTAAATAGAAGAGTGGGGGATCACTAGTAGATTCATCAATTATCTTACCACGTTCAAAGTGATGATCAAATCAATCAAAAGCATTCCAATTAGATGAAAAGACCCTGATCAATTTAGATGTCTTTGATGATCCATAAAGTTGGCTGAGGGACTTGGTCACAATCCTTGGAGCTTACGTATAACCAGTAAGACTGGAATTGGAGAGCAGGTCACCTCAGGCTTCCATGTGATTTAAGCAGGCCACATGGGCCTATTAATGGATGGGAAAGATTTCCAAATTGAGCAAAAATACATTAGCAATACACAAACGCATCAAAATATAGTCCACATGCCTTTTCTAAACATTAATGAATTTTCCAAAATTGATATTTTTTTTCCTCTTTTACATCTTTATCATTTCCAGTGAGAAGGAAGTGTCTTGGAATGGGAAGAGAATCTCAGCTTTGATCTCAGTCCCAGCATTCTCCCATCCTTCCTGGAGGAGAAGCTTTGAAGGATACTAATGTTTTTATATTTCCCATATTCCCAGCATCTTTCTTATAGCATCCCTTATAGCAGAAAAGGCAATAGCTGATGTCTGCATAAGTAGGCAATAACAGATGGTATGGGATGGGGGAAGATTCATGACTCAACAAAAAGACTGATCACATAGGAATAACATATCTACATGGAACTTCATGGGTACCCCACAAAGTGGAGAAAAGAACTTTTAGCATCAAGGAGCTGTATTATCCCTTCTTGCCACATGTGGTCTCTAAGCTTGAGGCCACTTTTCCCTGGGCACAGTATATGATGGTGTCATACGTGTGAAAGACTTTTGTGGGGAACGTTTTGTATAAACTATTCCTACTAAAACACGTTAGTAAATACTTTAAAAAAAATACCAGTTACCTGGTCGACTAATGGATATCAATGAACGGTCATGGTGGGAAGAAAACTAGAGGAGGCTTGTCCACTATATAGCATTATAACGATAGGCCCTCAGGATTAACCCTAGAACCCTGATGAGTAGATGTAGTCACACTCTGGGGACCCAACTTGTTAAGCAGGAGTTAGAATGGTAGCTAGAGTCGTTATGTATTTGATAAAGAAATCAATGTCACTGAACAGAGACATCTCCAAGGAGCTCAGATTTTTTAAAAAGGGTGTGTGCATATACATACATATGTTATATATATGTATACATATGCATGTGTATGTGTGTGTACACACACTCACATATACATATGTGAGTGTATGTACACACACACACTTAATGAAAGCAAGGATTTACAAAGGGATGAACACAAAGGAGGGGCTGGGAAAGTGGTTTCAGGACAACTGTCCCCAGAGAAGGAGCTGAGGTTGGCAATGGATATTAAAGATGGTGACAATAGTTCCTTTTTTGTAATTCTTAATCTATCTGGGGACAAACTCTGATCTATGGATCATAGATCTAGAGTTGGGAGGATCCTAAGAGACCATCTAGTCTCCCTCCCTTTAAAGATGAGAATATTGAAGCTGAGAGGTTTTAAGGTCACAAAGATAATTAAGTTACAGAGGCAAGATTCAAACTTTAGTCTTCTGACTCCAAAGTAAGCATTCCTGTTTTTGTTGTTCAGTTGTTTCCAGTTCTTTGTGATCCCATTTGGTGTTTTCTTGGCAAAGACACTGGAGGGATTTACCATTTCCTTTTCCAGCTCATTTGGCAGATGAGGAAACTGAGGCAAACAAGGTTAAGTGACTTATCCAGGGTCACACAGCTTGTGTCTAAGGTTGGATTTGAACTTAGGAATTTGAACTCTATCAACTCTGCCACCTAGTGGCCCAAGCACTCTTACCACTGTACCAAATTGCCTCTCAAAAAGGCAAATATTCCTGTTTTTCAAAATGGGAAAAATGTTAATTTCTCAAAACTGTAAGCTTCATATCACTTCCTAAAACAGTTATAAAAAACAGATTATTGAACATAATTTGTAAGCAAGGAAGGAAAACAGCATTCATTAAGAGTCTACCATTTGCCAGGCACTGTGCTAAGCATTTAATAACTATTATCTGATTCGATCCTCACAACAACCCTTGGAGGTAAGTGCATTATTCTTCTTATCTCACAGTACATTTGAGAAAACTGGGCCATGCAAAGCCTATGTGATTTGCCTAGGGTCATACAGCTAATAAACATCTGAAGATAGATTTGAACTCAAATTTTCCTGATTGTAGGTCCAGGACTCTATTCACTGCACCCCCTAACTGTAAGCACTTAGAAAGGGCATTGAAGGCGACGATGAACTAACATGGTTTCATTAAGACTGCATCATGCCAGATTAACCTCCTGAAAAGGTTACTGAACTAGGTGGATTTTGGAAAAGTTATAGACAGAGTTTATCTAGATTTCAAAAGGGCATTTAAATTAAGATCCAAAAACATTTCAAAAGACTAGAATGGATTGAATACTGTAAGATCAATCAATCAATAAAAATTCATTAAGTACCTACTATGTGCCTATGCTAAGTGCTGGAAGGTGAAATTTAATAAAGAAAAATGGGAACTTCTACTTATATTTCTTTTTTTAAAAATCACATTATTGGGGGTGGAGTCAAGATGGCAGAGTATAAAGACACATATACACTAGCTCTTACCTCACAGCCCATAAAATACCTGTAAAAAAGAACTCTCAACAAATTCTAGAGCAGCAGAAGCCACAGAACAATGGAATGGAGGAGATTTCTAGCCCAGAGTGACCTGAAAGACCAACAGGAAAGGTCTGTCCCATGGCCCCAGAGCAGAGCCCAACCTAGCGTTGGCCATGCAGCACTGAAAGGAGCAGATCTGAGCAAGCTTCAGGGATAGAATCTCAGCAGCAACAGTGCAGATCCCTCAACCCATAGGTACCAAACATCAGTGAGAGAGTCTTTTCAGCTGGCCGAGAAGGGAGAAGGGTGTCCCCATAACTCGGGCCTCCTCATTTGGCAGCAGTAGAGGCAGCAGCAGACAGGGGCACCCAAAGTAGGCAGCAGCCCGAATCCATTGTTGAAGGTCTCATAGTAAACCCTCTGAGGGAACTGAGCCCTGTGTGGTGGCCCTGCCCCTTCCTGAGCAGCTGATCTTAATCTTACACTGAATAGAGGCCCTGTCCCTGCCTAAAGCCCCTGAGGGTTTGGCGCAGCTCATCTGAATCTCAGCCCCAGTACTGGCTTGTCGGAACTGGAGGTCAAGTGGTTGTGGAGAGGAAACTCAGAAGTCAAGTAACTGGCTGGGAAAATGCAAAAAAAAGGGAAAAAAATAAGACCATAGAAGGTTACTTTCTTGGGGAACAGGTGTCTCCCCCTATCCTTTCGGATGAGGAAGAACAAGGCATACTGTCAGAGGAAGCCAAGGCCTCTGCCTCCAGGGCATCCAAAGGGAACTTAAATTGGGCTCAGGCAATAGAAGATCTTGAAAAGCAAGTTAGCAGCCTGCTAAAGGACATCCAAAAAAATGCTGAGGAAAATAGCATGTTTAAAAAGAAGCTAACTCAACTGGAAAAAGAGGTCCAAAAAGCCAATGAGGAGAAAGAGGTTTTAAAAAGCAGAATTAGCCAAATGGAGGAGAAGTTTCAAAAAGCTCACTGAACAAAATAATTTGTTGAAAGAGAGAATTGAGTTCAAGGAAATGAATGACTATGAGTTAAACTAAGCAGTTAGTAAACAAAACCAAAAATTTGAAAAAATAGAAGATAATGTGACACATCTCATTGGAAAAACAACTGACCTGGAAAATAGATCCAGGAGAAACAATTTAAAAATTATGGGAGTACCTGAAAGCCATGATCAAAAAAAAGAGCCTAGACATTATCTTCCATGAAATTATCAAGGAAAACTGCCCTGATGTTCTAGAATCAGAGGGCAAAATAATTATTGAAAGAATCCACTGATCACCTCCTGAAAGAGACTCGAAGAGAGAAACTCCTAGGAATATTGTGGCCAAATTTCAGAGTTCTCAGATCAAGGAGAAAATACTTCAAGCAGCTAGAAAAAAACAATTTGAGTATTGTGGAAATACAATCAGGATAATACAGGACCTGGCAGCTTCAACGTGAAGGGATCAAAGGGCTTGGAATGGGATATTTCAGAGGTCAAAGGAACTGGGATTGAAACCAAGAATCACCTACCCAGCAAATATGAGTATAATACTTCAAGGGAATAAATGGCCATTCAATGATATAGAGGACTTTGAAGCATTCACATTGAGGAAAAGACCAGATCTGTATAGAAAATTTGACTTCCCAAGACAAGAATCAAGAGAAGCATGAAAAGGTAAACAGGAAAGAAAAATCATAAAAGACTCTCTAAAACTGAATGGTTTACATTACTACATGGAAAGAAAATATTTATAACTCCTGAATTTTTTCTCAGGATTTGGGCAGATGGAGAGATTGTTCATACACACACACATACACATATATAGATAGAGAGTACAGACTGTGTTGAATCAGAAGAGATGATATCCACACACACACACACAAAATAAAATAAAAATTAAGGGTTGAAGGAGGAAAATACTGGGAAGAGAAAGGGAGAAATGGAATAGGGCAGGCTATAACTCATAAAAGAGATAAGAAAAATCTTGTTCAATGGAGGAGAAAAGGGAGAAGGGTTGAGGGGAAAAATGAAGCTACTCTCTCCACATGAGGCTGAAGGAGGGAATAACATGCTCACTAAATTTGATATGAAAACTTATATCACACCATAGGAAAGTAGGGGAGGAGGTGACAAGTAGGGTGAGGGGAATGATAGAAGGGAGGGAGAAGGGAGTTACTAGAAATAAACACTTTTGGGAAGGGACAAGGTCAATTGTGTGTGTGGGGGAAATAAGGGGGATAGAGTAGGACAGAGGGCAATTTAATTAGTATTACACAACATATTATGGAAGTGTTTTGCAAAATGACACATATTTAGTCTGTATTGAATTGCTTGCCTTTTCAGTGGGGTTGGAGAAGGAGTGGGGGAGGGAGAGAAGTTGGAATTCAAAGTATTAGCAATGAATGTTGAGAATTTTTATTGCATATAATCGAGAAATAAGAAATACAGGGAATGAGGTATAGAAATTTATCTCACCCTACAAGAAAAGAGAGAAGATGGGGATAAGGGAAGGGTGGAGTGTGATAGAAGGGAGGGTACATTGAGGGAAAGGGCAATCAGAATGCAAGGTATTAAGAGATGGGGGGAGGGGAGAGATAGGGAGAAAAATTGGACATGTTATAAAGTGATATAAAAGCAATTAGTATTAAAGCAATTGGCTGAATAAATTACTGAGACTTAATCAGAGACATCTTTAGTTTGGGGAAAAGAATTTTAGTCTAAGTTTCTTAGAGGCAGATAACCTCAGGTAAAATTTGGTATTGATGGAAAAGTTAAGGTTTTAATGGTAAATTTGATTTTATGATTGCTATTTAATCAAGAACTAGAAGATGTATAGAAAGGCATCCTCAAAAGATGTTCCTTAGCCAAAGTGAATTTATAATCATATTTGAAACCTGGTTATTGGAACTTGCCATTTTTAGATGCTATGGAACTATTAAGTGACTGTTCTGAGTCTAACTCCAGGTATGGATAGCAAGAAAAGCAGTCTGAGCCTCCAATCCATGATGCCAGTAAGCCTGTGAGATGCTGGTATGAACTGCAAAAGGTGATCTCATGGGAAGGGTGGAAGGGCAGCTGTTCAGCCTGAGGCAGGATTCTCCTGACTCAATTTCCCCACTGACATCTGGCAGACTTTAAGCCTGACTGAACGCAAGTGAACAATCTAATCCTGCCTGGAATTGACATGAAGTTTGGGAGATACTGTATCCCTGCAACGTCCCTACTCTTGGTGGCAATTTCCTATAGTCAAAAGGTTTGTAAGCTTAATACCAGATCTATTAAATTATAGATTATTGGTAGGGGAACATCCGAGGTTAAGTCTAAAATTAAGGTATTAGCCATAGTACGTTAGACCAACAACAATTAAGTTAGGGTCTTTTAATTCTTAGTAATACTGTTGAGACAATTAGGTCAAGAGCTTGTGAAGTTAGCAACATAAATATTATTTGTGTCTCAGCTGGTTAATGTTTAAAAAAAAATTCTTCTGTGGTCCATATTGTAAATGCTTTAGAAAGAAGTATCACCTGACCAAAAGTTGGAATTATTTTATCTGTTATAAACTGTGTTTAAAATGAAAAATAAAATTTAAAAAAATAAACAAAAAAAATCACATTATTATGAGATGAAAGGGATAAGGGCTACTCAGAAGTTCACATGAAAAAGACCTAAATTTTTTTAATGGCTAAGATAAAAATGCCAACAGAATGTCCAAGAAACTGATAATAAAATCTTAGACCTCATTAAAATAGAAGTAATGTTCTGGAGCAGAAAGACCTAAGGAAATAGATGTCTAAGCCTGTCTCTGGTTTAAACGTTTCTGGTCTATTGTGCCTAGATATTAATGCTTTCCTTAAGGTTTCTTTCTGCCCTAGACAGATGGAGAAAAATGTGATCTCCTCTGGTATTGTCTGTTGGGAGTCCATCATGAAGAGGAGGGACTGACAGTGCAAGTGTTTTGATACTGAAAACTGACAAAACGTGTTTTGAAACGCACAGATCCTCCATCCCCCTTAAAGAAAAACAGAGTGAGGACAAAATATGTAGAAAGGTACAACGTAAATTTTAAAACTGCCAACAAAACATGAATAAATAAATAAAAATTAAATAATAAAATACCTGAATGCTATGAAATTATTGTGACCAAGCTATCATTCTGACCCAGAGGAGTACAGTGCCTCACTCCCTTCTTTGCTGAGACGGATGATTATGGGTATGGAACACTATGGACAACTTTATATTTTGTGTGTGTGTGCCAGCTCATTTTGTTGAACTTCTAGGTTCTTTTTGATCTTTTTGATTCTTTATTATAAAGGGTGGCCCTTTGAGAAGGAAAAAGAGATGGGAAATACAGAAAATATAAGAACAAAAAATTTAAACAACATTATTTTTAAAACTTAAAAAGCAGTTTTCCATAGTTACTTCACAGAAGCCTTTTCTTCTCATCTAGCCTTTATGGGGGAAAGTTTCCATAGAAAATAATGGGAAAATGATTTGAATCTGGAGATTACTATCTTTCAAGATTTCTTTCCCTAAAAACTTCAAATCCAGCCCTCGACATTTACTAGCTGTGTGACTCTGGGCAAGTCACTTAACTTCCATTTGCCTCAGTTTCCTCATCAATAAAATGGGGATAATAACACCCATCTCCCAGGGTTAATGTGAGGATCAAAGGTAGTAAGCACTGTATAAATGTTAGTTTAATAATAATATTAATGATGATGATGATGGTAACTGTTGGCATTACTGGTTATCATAACTATCATTACCTCAGTAGCCCATGTCCCATGGACAGGGGGAAAAAGGTGGGAAATATCTGGATATGCTTTAAAGAATGAAAGGACTGGTACCATCCTCTCCCATTGAACCTCTGTTCTTCCCTTAGTGACTTATTCTGCTATAAGACTAGCTTCTGGATAGGACTCTTAGCAGGGTAAAAGATACCAGAATCCTACCTTTCTCTCCTTGACTCTTGTAGATTCTCTGATCTGGAGTTGTGTTCACAGTCACTTAACTTTTGACTCTTTTATCCAAGTTGATGTTCAACATGAAGGCAGTTCATTTTTGTGTTTTGATTGGTTACGGTCAAACTGTAGGAAATGTAGGCCTTCACATTTCTTCTCTACAGGATCAGAGAAATGTCACTGATGCTTTACAGAACTGGATAAAAAAAAATTCCAGCTGCTTCCTTCCTGGACCCCCTCTGCCCCACATGCTTTGGGTTCCATCCAACACCACCTAGCTGGATCACAAGCTTCAGTCTTCATCTGCCAAGAGCAAGAATAAGATAAGTGGCAGTCTAAATTGGAAACTTGACTTAGGAAGCTTGAGGCTCGTTATAAAAGCTCTGAGATTCCTGTACATATGCTAAATTACTTGCAGTTAGTCTCTGGCTTTCTGAACTGGCACATGAACAGACAGGATCCCACTGTCCCTTAGGGCACAAGGGAATTTTATGGAGTGGAAAACAAAGCACATAAATTATGAGCCTTCCTGAATCTGGCAGTTAGAGGGTGGGCAATCCATACCAGCCATTCCAGGGAGAAAGAGAAGTCAGGGAATGATTTCTGCCTTCCTTCTTCTTGGCGGACCAGTCACCAAGAAGGAAGATATGCTGGCTAAATTAGTCTGCGTGCGTGTGTGTGTGTGTGTGTGTGTGTGTGTGTGTGTGTGTGTGTGTTATTGTGAAAGAGACAAAGAGAAATAGAGACAGAGACAGACAAGAGACAGAGAGAGAGACAGAAAGAGAGTGCATGCATGTACGGACTCTATTTTCTCTCTAATGTTGTATGACACTCCAATCCATGGGATGCTCTCTCACATAGTACAGTGGCTGAGAAAGTCATAAGACTTGAAGCTTGAATGGATTTTTCTCTGGCAGTCTATATTTTAATCAGCTGAGCAGCAAATGCTTCTAGTCAGCGTTAGACTTGTCTTTCTCATCCCTTCTCCCTGAGCAGTTGCCAACTGTTGCCCAGCATTGCTGACTAATTAGGACAGTAAAAAGAGGAAAAAAAACCCAAAAACATGTTTTTAGCCAAGTGTCTGTAGTAGGGTGGAAAGATATTCTCCTCAGTCATTTGTTTTTACTTAGAAAGGTTTCTAACCTAGAGACATTTCCAAAAGGAAAAAACAAAACAAAACAAAACTTTAAGAATGTTTGCAGATCCTTTGAAATGTGTTAGGCCTACCTCTAAAAGATATACAACCCAGCTATCTTGTTCTCATGAAATCACCATTGCCTTCTGAACAATGTCTAGTCCCTTAAATTATTTTCTTTTGAAAAATTTTAATCAGTGTCTTTTGGCTTGACATTAACTTTATTTCTGAATAGATCCCTCAGATTCCCTTATCCAACATTCATCCCTTTAATCTACCAATCCATGAGAATCCATGTGGTTCTCATTATGTTGCAGGTACTGTACTAGGTTCTGGAAATGCAAAGACAAACGATTTCTTTACCTAAAAGCTTACATTCCATTGGGGGAGATGCGTAAACATACAAGTACATACAGAAAAATAAAAATAGAAATTAAAACACAGTAGCTCAAGAGAGGGGGCACTAGCAGGTGTATGCAGGGGGATCAAGAAAAACTTCATATAAAACAAGGGTTCTTAACCTGGGGTCCGTAAACTTGTGGGTTTTTTAAAATCTTAATAATTTCCATTTGGTTAGCTTCCTTTGTAATTCTGTGTATTTCATTTTGTTTACTTAAAGACATTCTTTGGAGAAGATGTTTGGAGGATTCACCAGACTGCCAAAAGGGTCCATGACCTCCTCTCTCCTCCCCGCCTCCACTAAAAAGATTAAGAATTACTCATTTAGAAGGGGGTGCTTGAGATCAATCTTGTAAGTTGGAATTCTGTGAAATAGCTGGAAGGAGGAAGTACATTTCAGGTACGGGGATAGATGGTGAAAAGATATGAGATATTTTTTCAGTTTTCTTGGAGAATGCAAAGCTATTAGAAAGATATTTTTTAGTTTTCTTTTATAAGAAAACTGTTCATAAGTGAGTTTGATAAGTTTTTGCAAGCTTTCTGGTTACAACTTAGCTATGTGTCATATTTAGTATTTTTTAAAGAGTTTTATTTTTACAGATTCTTTTTTTTTTTTTTTAACAGATAGTTGCTGACTTTTGCAATACACTGTGTTCTTTTGGTGTCACTGATGGGTTTCCTGTTAGTGCACAGGCAATTAGGTAGCACAGTAGATAGAGCACTGGGCTTGGTGTCAGGAAAACCTAAGTCATCCAGCCTTGGAAATTGACTGCATGTTCCTGGACAAATTATTTAACCTCTATCTGCCTCAAATTCCTAATCTGTAAAATGAGGATAATACTAACACCTACCTTGCAAGGTTGTTGTGAGGATCACATAAGATATCTGTAAAGCACTTAGCATAGTGCTTAGAACACAGTAAGTGCTTAATAAATGCTTATTTCTTTCCTTCCCAGTACCCATTGATATGTTTTATTGCTCCAATCAATAGTTATTAAGCACTCATTATGTGGCAAGTATTATGCCAAGCGATGGAGGATGTAAAAACAGATGAAAGATGGTCTCTGACCTCAAGGAGCTCACAATCTATTGGTTAGTGGATCTCTCCCTTTTTTTTTTAATGCATCCTCTATACCTATTGGGTAACATATTCCCTGCTTTTCCTAGGATCATAGTTCATAAGAACATAGAGTTAGAGCTAGGAGGGACCTTTTAGTATTTTTAGTCATATCTGACTGTCCATGACACCTTTTTGGGGTTTTTTTGGCAAAGACACTGGAGGGGCTTACCATTTCCTTCTCCAGTTCATTTTACAGATGAGGAAACTGAGGCAAGCAAGGTTAAGTGACTTGCCCAGGATCACACAACTACTAAGTGCCTGAGGTCAGATTTGAACTCAAGTCTTCCTGACTCCAGGCCTGGCACTCTATCTCCTCTGCCACTTAACTTCCTCAGGAAGGGACCCTGGTGGACATTCACTTCATCCTCCTTTTATAGACAAAGAACCAAGGCCTAGAAAAGTTATATGGCGTGGTCAAGTTCAAACAGATAATAAATGGCAGAGCCCAGTTCTAAACCCACATCCTCTGATTCCAAAGCCAGCACTCTTTCCACTGTACTATACACTGCTCATGGGTCACAGTCTTCAGTGTGTCAGTTCAACCAACTTCTTGAAATCTTTATTTTAATCTTTCCTTTGTGAATTATTGCCCCAACCTTTCTTGAACTCATTCTTCCCTCTAATAAGCTTGAGTACAGAGAGGCAATTTTTCAAATCATTTCAGTTCCTCAATCAGGGAAATCTATTTGCACCTAACACATACATAGCTGATAAATTCTGCTGGGGGTAATTGTGGTTAAAAATGGAACCTTGATTTAAAACAAACATATACACACTCAAAACAAAACCAAATAAACACACACACATATAAGATGAAAAGTGCACAAGAGGTCTGCAATGCAAAAATTGCTCAGTGGTCCAGGAAAGAATGAAATCTGTGTCCCTTAACCATTATCTCTGGTAAAATAATCTCAATCAGAATGACCAAGAGACACACCATTCTCCAAACTCTCTGTTCTAGCCACATCTATGTTGGTTGATTGGTTATTATCCTTTGTTCTCAAAGAGCCCCAAAATGATATCACCATGATAAAGTCAAGTTTCAGGGTGTCCAACTGGCTGATCAGACCAATACAAGCTTGGAATGCTCTACCACAGGTTGGGCACAGACAGCCCGTTGGAACATTTGGGGTAGATACTCTATATTTGTGCATCCTGCGTTTCCTTTCAGCGATTTCAATTCTGCTTTGCTCATAGAGCACAGCACCTTTTCTGATGTGGGCACACGATGCTGAGCGGTCCTGTGCTAGTATCTCCCAGGTCACACAATCAATTCCAAAGTTCTAGAGAGAGACCTTGACAGTGTCTTTGTATTGCCTCTTCTAACCACCATGTGATCTCCTGTTCTATACGAGTTCTCCATAAAATAGTCTTTTTGGCAAGCACATGTTTTGCATTTGAACAACGTGGCCAGCCCATCATAAGCATAGTTTGAATACTAGGCAGCTTAGTTTGAGCAAGGACCTCAGTGTCTGGTACCTTATCCTGCCAGGTGATCCTCAGAATCTTCCTAAGACAGTTCAAATGGAAGCGATTCAGTTTCCTGGCATGGTGCTGGTAGACGGTCCATGTTTCACAGACATACAACAATGAGGTCAACACAATAGCTCTGTAGACCTTCAGTTTGGTAGTATGTCTAATACCTTTTCTCTCCCAAACTTTTCTTTGGAGCCTCCCAAACACTGAGCTGGCTCTGGCAATGCATTCATGAACCTCATTATCAATGTGTACATCCCTGAAAAGTACACTACAAAAGTAAGTGAACTTATCCACAGCATTCAAAACTTCTCCATTTGTTGTAACCGATAGTTCCACGTCTGAATGGTATGGTGGTGGCTGATGGAGCATCTGTATTTTCTTGGTATTGTTAGGCCAAAATTAGCACAGGCAGCAGAGAATTGATCTGTACTTTGTTACATCTCAGCTTTAGAGGCTGCACCATCATCTGCAAACAGAAAATCATGCACCAACACTCCCTCCACTTTGGTCTTGGCTTGTAGCCTTTTCAAATGAAAGAATTTACCATCAGTACAGTAGCTGACCTTGATGCCGTGTTCATCCTCATCGAAAGCATTTGTCAACATGGCTGAAAACATCATGCTAAAAAGTATGGGAGCAAACACACAGCCCTGTTTCACTCCATTGGTGACTGGGAAGGCATGGGAGCATTGCCCACTATCCAGAACCCTGGGCAAATATGTCATCATGAAATTGACATACAATACTGATGAACTTCGGGCAACCAAATTTTGACATAATTTTCCATAAGCCTTCATGACTAACAGTGTCAAAGGCCTTGGTCAGATCTATAAACATTGTGCACAGACCTTTGTTCTTCTCCTGGCATTTCTCCTGGGGTTGTTGGGCAGCAAACACTATATTGACTGTTCCTCAGCCCTTTCTGAAACCACACTGACTCTCAGGTAGATGACTATTTTCCAGGTGAAGGATCAACCTGTTAAGAAGGACTCTGGCACGAATCTTGCCAGCAACGACTAAGAGAGAGACCCCTTTGTGATTGTCACAAGACAATCTATTTCCTCTACCTTTATAGAGACGGACAATGGAGGCATCCTTGAACTCCTAGGGGATAACATCCTCTTGCCATATTACCTGGAAAATTTCAGTCAGCTTTTGTGGACACCCTGCCTCCTCAGTGGATACCAAGACCAGACCAGAAATGTATCAGCAGCAAAACCAAATTGATTCCAAGGTGTTCAGCAACTCACATAGGGCTTCTTATATCCTCCCTGTTGAGGGCTAAGATTAATTCTAGCATTTAGAGTTATCTAAAGAGTTATTTGCCTCAGTTGCCAGAACTAGATATATGGAGAGAAAAGGAAATAGGTTATCATAGGCAGTTAGGTAGCACAGTGGTGACAGCAAGAGACTAGTAATCAAGAATGCTTAAATTCAAATCTAGCCTCTGGACAAATCATTTAACAATTCTTAGTCCCCATTTCCTCATCTGTAAAATGAAGACAATAATAGGAGCTACTTTTCAGCATAGCCATGAGGACTGAATGAGGTAATATTTGTAATATTTGCTTTGCAAACCATAAAGTGCTATATAAGTGCTAGTGACTATTATTATTTTAATTTTTAGCTTTCTTTCCTAGATCTTTGGTATTTGAATTTTTCTATAAGTATATATTAATCCCCTTGCTTTGACCTGCTAACTCTACGAGCCTGAGGTATCTGCCAAACCCTCTAGATGAATTTAACTCTTATCTTGGACAACCCCAGTCTACTCAGTATTACTGCCATTTGGTCATTACTGTGACCTGGGGAAACTCCAACATCTAGAAAAACAGTTATGTTAGGAAGTAGTTATCAGTTTAAGAGTTCCAATGAAAGAACAAAGCAATGTTTCATGGGTTTCTCTCACTTCCTGTGCATGACTTCATGAAATCAGGGGAGAGGAGAAATGCTGGCAGAGAGGAAGACAGCTCTACTAAAGTCTTGTTTGACTTGGCCAAGATGTTCCACAGTTCCTCACAGGGAAGCACTGATGTTGTTGGGTCTAAGCTACCAAAACAGTCAGCAGACAGAAGTTCTCATTCATATTTAAGTAACAGTCCCACGCCTGTCAAGTTAGGCAGCCGTCCCTAATTTACAAATCCTCTTCTGTAAGGATTGTGAAATGTGGCTTATTTTCTGACAGCCATAAAGGCTGCTAATGAATCAGATGCTGAGTGACTCAGCATAACTTCAAGTGGGAGAGAGCTAATCCTCCCCCTGCACTCCTGTCCTCCATGCCCAGCATTAGAGGGATGAGAGGATATCTTCATTTGCAAATTCCTTCCCTTTCAGTCTCTCTTGCCAAGAACAAATGACCTAATACATCTTTGTACAGCTTTCCATTCGCAAAAAGCCCAAAGTACATCACCATCTATTATGGAATCAAGCACAAATCACAAGTTTTTGGTGGGATGTTTTCCCTGCTTCAGAGGGAACATTAGGCTATGAGAGGTGAGATTTTACTTTATTTTTACTGGGAACTTAGCCTGCCACCCAGCAACTAGTCATGTCCAAACCATGTTGCCTCTAGCTGTCCTCTTCATCTGCTACTTACTAAAAGCTATACTCTTCCCCAGGACCTTGGGCTCTGAGAGACGGGCCTCTGCCTTATCTTTTGCTTGTCTAGGTCATTTCCACGCCAGGTCTCCTCTCTTACAACTCCTCCCACCCCCAACCCCTTCCAAATCTATGTGTAGTTTTCCCCATTAGAATAGTTCCATGGAGGCAGGAGCTATCTTGTTTGCTTGCATCCCCAGCGATTAGCATTTGGCATGGCCAACAGTAAGAACTACATACATACATATGTAAATATACACACAGTGATTGGCACGTAGTTGACATTTAACAAATGCTGACTGACTGGTTACTTGATTGAAATATTTTGCACTGCTGGGTGGAGTCAAAGACTTCTGGGTAGTACCATAAAGCTGAAGTACTACAATCCTGCATGTTTTTCTGGAGTGAAGAGACTTACCAAAACATTGGGGAACAGTCTCTCCAGCATTCTCAGTTTCATTTTCCTTTCAGGAGGAATAAAAACTCTTCCAACAGTTCTATAGGAAAGGACTATACAAATTCTGGAGTAAAAATAGGACTCACCAGAGAGGGAAAAGAAATGTAATGATTTTTTGTGGGCTACTGTGAATTTTAAAAATTGGTTTACATTTTCTGTGGGGCAAAATAAATTCTATTTTATACTTGATATGCATTGTTACCATGCATGCTTGCATAGGACCCAGGGCCCTCTTAACTACATCTGTGAAAATCTAGATATGATTTTTTTTCTGATATTCTCAGAAGAAACTTAGAATGGAAGCAAATACACTAAAGATGCATGATTTTGGGAGGAAATCCCCAAAGCTGGACTCATTCTGTATAAACCTAGAGCTTGAAATTCTAGGAGATAGGTCACATATTTATTGTCTATATGACTTTTTAGTGCTCAACCTACAATGCTTTGTATTTTATCTAGCCTTTTTTACATATATATCCAATCCTACTAGATTGTATAGCTTCTTGAGGGAAAAGGATTTGTGCCTTATACCTCTTTGTATTCACAATGTCTTAGCTATATATAGTAGTCACTCAAAAAATGTCAGTAGCTGCTGCTGTTGCTAATGATAAATGATACAATATTGGTAGTAACTTTATAATTAAAGTTCTTCAGCAAGACCATATGCTTCTTGAGGGCAGGGTCATACACTTCTATATACTCCATAGCACTATTATGGGGCTATTGAATTGAAATAAGAATAATAGTGAGTATTAAACATTGAGAATACTTTCACATCATACAATTGATCAACTAAAATGTATTCATTACTGTGATAAACTTCCCTTGAGGAGCTTACAGCTTAGTAGAATGGGAAAACTAGCAAGAAAACAATTCAGATCTGCCTGTAGTTAAGAATGAATGAATCAATCAATTAATGAAAAAACACTTATTAAGTGCTTACTATATGCCAAGCATGGTATGTGCTAAGCAATAGGGATTCAAATACAGAAAAGAGTGACTGTACTTGCCCTGAAGGAATTTCTATTGGAATAGAGGAAGATACACATCACAAATAGGAAAGTGGTGGCTAGGAAAGGAAACTTTGGTCTAGGGTATTACAGACATTGTCATTTGAAACATTGGGCAGTTAATAAAACAATGGTAGTTTGATTCAGTCACTTTGCTTGAAGTCAGAGATGGAAAAGGAGAAGATCATACCCACAAAGCAGCAGAAAGATAGCAAAATGGCCTAAGTGGATAGTTATTATAGGACTTGAAGGTTAAGCATAATTTGTGGCCTGGGTCAGCTAGATAGAGTGGACTAAGTGGGTTGGTTTGCAAGTAGTCAGCCGCCAATCAAAATGGCTGGACTCCTGTTCAAATGGAATTCAGATATGAGTAGCTTAACTTCCCCAGAGACTACAACCATGTATTCTTGTATTGAGATTCATGTATTGAGATTCATAGCATAGCGGTCCAGTGTCATTGTGGAGGACACCAGTCTAAGTGAGGAAAAGTGGAGCAGGGATGGGAGATGGAGGGCAATATGACATAGATATATGGCTGGACAGAATGTGAAGGCACAGTTCATCTTAATTTTGTAGGAGTTCAGAGGAGTCATCGTTGAAAATTAAAGAACCTTTATATAAGATTTAGAGTTGAGAAGGGCCTTAGAGATCTAGTAACCCAACTTTTATCTTATAAATGGGGAAACTGATACTCAAGAAAGTTAAGTGACTTGACAGAAACTACATACATAGCAGAAATTAAAATTTTAGGCCTTTTGACTCAAAGTTCATTAGTCTTTACATTGTGTCATGCCAGGACTTATAGAAAAAGTAGTATTTGAGCTGGAATTTGAAAGGTGGTCAAGATTTTGATAAGTGGAGGAAACGAAGCATTCTATCTTCCTCCACTTAACAGTATTTTATTTTTTCCATTATATGTTAAGATAGTTTCTAACATTCACTTTTAAGATTTTGAGTTTCAAGTTTTTTTCTTCCTCTCTCCCTGAGATAGCATGCAATCTAATGTAGGCTATACAAGTAAAATCATATTAAATATATTTCCACATTAATCATGTTGTGAAAGAAGAATCAGAACAAAAGGGAAAAGCTATGAGAAAGAAAAAAAACAACAAAAAGAGACAACAGTATGTTTCAATCTGCATTCAGACTCCAGAGTTCTTTCTCTGAAATGTAGTTATCATTTTCCATCATGAGTCTTCTGGAATTCTCTTAGATATTTGTATTACTGAGAAGAGCTCATTCTATCAAAGTTGGTCATCATACACTGTTGCCATTACTATGTACAGCGTTCTCCTGGTTCTGCTCACTTCACTCAGCATCAGTTCATGTAAGTCCTTCCAGGTTTTTCTGAAATCTGCGTGTTCATCATTTCTTTTGGAACAGTAGTACTCCATTACATGTATATACCACAACTTGTTAAGCCATTCCCCAATTGATGGGTACCTTCTCAATTTTCAATTCTTGGTCACCACAAAAAGAATTGCTATAAATATGGTTGTACATGTGGTTCCTTTTCCCTTTTTTATTATCTCTTTGGGATACAGATCCAGTAGTAGTATTGCTGAGTCAAAGGATATGCACAGTTCTTTAGTCCTTTTACCATAGTTCCAAATTGCTCTCCAGAGTGGTTGGATCAGTTCACAACTCCACAAACAATGCATCAGTGAAATGATGTATTCTTAATAAGGAAAATGACAGAGCAAGGGGCAAACAAAGCACATTAATGTGATAATAGGGAAACTCTGTCTAATTAGAATGGCAATTGAGTGTTGGGAGAAGTAAGATAGGTAGGGTTGCATAGGTAGGCTTGAATTAGGTTTTAAAAGACCTCAAAAATCAGGCAGAAGAATTTAGATTTGATCTAGCAGGAAATAGGAAACAATGGGAAATTTTGGAGCAAAGGAGTTAGATGATAATTGTACTTAAGGAAGATGAGTTGGGCATCAGGATGTAGGTCGAATTGGGTAGGGTCAGACAGTCTCGTTAGGGAAGTCAGAAGGCTACTACAATAATTGGGATATGAGATCATGAGTAGGAGGATCAAAGTGGGATCAGAGAAAAAAGGTGCTGAGACAAGAAATAGTCCTAAGTAAAGACATATGGGACTTAATGACTAGTTGAAGAACTTTAAAGAAGACTTCAAGATTCCCATTTACTTTAAAAAGAAACATATGGGAGGAAGCATAGTGTAATAGAAAAAAATGATAGACTTCATGCCAAGAGAGACTTGGGTTTGAATCTTGCCTCTCAAACTAGATGTGTGACTATGGGCAAGTCATTTAATCACTCTGAGCCTCAGTTCCTTCATATGTAGCATGGAGATAAGTACCTGTAGTACTTACCTCATAATGCATATTATTTACTATGTAAAAGCCAGTTAGTGATATTCCACAGCTAGTTCTCCATTAACAGGAATAATGAATCAACTGAAGTGATAGTATTATTCAAATTCACAATATATGTTTTCATTGGACTGGAACCAATTATCATGTTTTATATAACTATAACTTTGCATAGTATAAATTCAAATATGTGTGATCACTTCAGGGGAATCATTATTCACATTATTCAAGACCTACCTGTATTCTCAATAATAATTTCCACAGAAACTTACATGGTAGTATATGTTTAGTAAACATAATATAAAAGGCAAATTAAAACTATTGAATACCTATGAGAATTTGTTCTCATTTAAATTTTGGTCTTTTGGAAGTATATTTTTTTAAGCCTTTGCAATTCATTTTGAAGGATTTAGGAAAGTGTGTGGTTCTCTCCGGTGGGATAAAAAAGAGATCCAGAAAGTGAGTCATCATTTGACCTCTATGTTCTGCTTCAACTGATTGCTGAAATAAATGTTCCACTGCGGATTTCTTCACTTCCTGGCAGGGTTCATGGCTGGAGAAGTAGAACAGAAATTAGGGACCCCTTCCAAGAACACTAATAAGTAAGGAAGACCAGGTGCATCCCATGAAAAGAACTGCTTTGTACAGGACTAGGATACCACACCATGGTTCATTTCTGTGGGATGGAGAGAAAGGGAGTCAGTGACAAAAGGAGGTGGATTTTAGCCTACTAAATTAGAAACAGGTTGAAAACAGAAAATCTCCTCTTAGTTTGTAAGATATTGATTTACTTTATCATCTTCTTGATGTTCTTCATAGTTTGTTATGGTTGTTATATTTTTTGTTTTATCAATGTGATGGTGTTGTTTTTTAAATTAAGATCTGCATCTAATGTATGGGACTCCACACCTCAAAATAAACTCTATTGTTCACAGTATACAAATAAATCCTGTATTTGTATGGCTCTTTTTCTAGAAAAACTCAAGGCACTGAGGAGTTACCCCCATAATCCTCATGGGATTTTGATGTAGTTATAAAATGGTACTCCAGACCAAATTAAAAGTGATCCTGAAAATAGTTCTTTTTCAAGTCTTTCTTAGTACCACATCAGATTTCTCTTTCCTCAAGTAACCACACATATTCAGTTGTACTCCAGAACTTCACTTGGGCATGGAGTTGACCCTAGGTTTACAGCACAAATTCTGGTAAGCAGCTACCAAAGCAGAACAACTCTGAGTGCAGGCCTAAGGTAGAACGTGTCTGCCATCGGGAGATTAACCTGTCTATCAGAGAGGCTCATCATTAGGTTGGTTTCAGGGTGACATTTTGTTTTCTTGTCATACAAGTTCAGGAAAACAGTCTCTAAGGTATAAAAGAGTCATGAGCTGTGCTAACAGAGGAAGAAAATCCATGGACTAAATCATGAATCTCTGAAATTTAAGTATATACAGACTGTAGTTTCTAAAAGAAACCAAATTATAGCCCCCAATCACAACAAAAATAAGTACAAAGAGACAGTTTTGTACAGTAGTAAGTGTACAGGAGATCTAGAGTCAACAACATTGGGCTTGGATCTCAGTTCTGACATGAGCCATGTGACATGGAATAGTTAGACTTTCTGAACCTCAGTTTATTCATCAGCAAAATGGAAATAATATAATACTTTCCCTGCCTTTCTTATAGGCTCATGGTGAGGAAAGTACTTTGTAAACTTTAAAGTGCTATAAAAAGATGAGCAACTGTTAAATAATTCTAAAATAATTCCATTTGCCATCCCTTTCTCATCAGTCTTTGCTGAGATGCTCACTTAAATAGCCTATTTCTGATTGGCCTTCTCTCAGTGTATGGCTAAATTTCTTTAGTATTTTAATATTTATATACTACATAAAATCAGACTAGTAGGAATAGGAACCACTCACACATGAAATTATGAAGACACAAAGAAAGGAATAATCTTGAGAAGGAAGAAAAGAAGATGTCTAAAGAGACTGGCATGGCCGCACAAGGAACTTACCAAGGAGCTTCAGTTTTAACAAGAGTCGCGAATACTTGAGTTCAAGTCCCCCCAGTACTGGCTATGTGACTGTGGGTGAGTCACTTAATTTTTTAATGACAGTTTTCTAAGACTATAAGACACAGAACTGGAGATCTGCTTTGATTGAACGCTTCCTCTCTGAGAGTTCACTGTGAAAATGAAGTCAGAACACTAATTCGTGAATAAAAGTAGGCTAAGAGATAAGATCACTATTGGGACAGATAGGGCTAATCGCTGAAAACGCAGGGAAGACGTTGCTGCTCAATCCTTACGGTGCCAAGGATAAAGATCTTTGAGTTATATAGGCAAAAAAAAAATGGATTCTTTATTTGTGAAATGAATTCCTCCAATATGCATTTAAAAGTTATTTTAGAACAATTGAAACAGGAATCAGAGGGGCAGCTAGGTGGTATAGTGGAGAGAACATCAGGCTTGTAGTCAGGAGGACCTGAGTTCAAATCCAGCCTCAGACACTTGACATTTACTAGCTGTATACTCCTGGACAAGTTACTTAAACCCAATTGCCTCACCAAAAAAAAAAAAAAAAAAAAAAAAATGAACCAAATATTGCTAAAAGTACTTAAAGAGATGGTAAAAGTAATCAGGAATCCTTGGTGAGCTCAAGTCACTTGGTCCAGATGAAATATGCCCTACAGTACTAAGAGAATAGGTAGATGTGAGCTACCATCAGGGATTTTTTAAAAATGAGTTTTATTGGTGACTGCTTTTGTTTTTCACAGTATTTATTTTTTCTAATTACATGGAAAAACAATTTTAACATTCATTTTTATAAAATTTTGAGTTCCTAATTTTGTCTCTCCCTTCCTCCTCTTGTCTCTCCCTAAGACAGTAAGCAATTTTATGCAGATTATATATGTACAATCACGTAAAATCTATCTCCATATTAGTTATGTTGTAAAAGAAAACACAGTTTGCAAAACAATTACAGATTGCAAAAAGAAAAAAAACATGAAAAAAGTGAAAATAATATGTTTTGATCTGTATTCAGACTCCATCAGTTCTTTCTTTGGACATGGGTAGTATTTTCTATCATGAATCTTTTGGAATTGTATTGGATCATTGTATTACTGAGAAAAGCTAAGTCAATCATACTTGATCATTGCAAAATGTGCTATTACTCTGTAAAGTATTCTCTGGATTCTCTTCACATTATTTTGCATCAGTTCATGTAAGTCTTTCTTGGTTTCTCTGAAAAATGCCTGCACATTATTTCTTATAGTACAATAGTATTCCATTATATTCACATACCAGAACTTGTTTAACTATTCCCCAGTTGGCAGGCATCCCCTCAATTTCCAATTCTTGGCCACTACAAAAAGAGTTGCTATAAATATTTTTGTAGATGTAGGTCCTTTTCCTCTTTTTTAAGATCCCTTTGAGATACAGACCTGTAAGGAGTATTACTGGATGAAAGGGTATACATTTTGATTGCCCTTTGGGCATAGTTCCAAATTGCTTTTCAGAACGGTTGGATCAGAATGGTGGAGTTCACAACTCCACCAACAGTACGTTAAAGCCCAAATTTTCCCATATCCTCTCCAACTTTTATCATTTTCCGTTTCTGTCATATTAACCAATTTGGTAGATATGATGTAGTACCTCAGTGTTGCTCTAATTTGCATTTCTCTAATCAAAAGTGATTTAGAGCATTTTTTTCATATGACTATAGATAGCTTTGATTTCTTCATATCAGGGATTTTTGACAGATTATAGAAAATGAAAGAGATGCCACAGTTTTGAGAGGGGCAAGTATCAATCTAATATTCAAAAGAGGGAAGAGAATAGAGTATGCAAAATATAAACCAGTAAACATTTATTTTATTTTTTGGCAAAATTCCAGAATTCATGTTTAAAGGTTTGTGAGTACCTAGAAAATGAAATACTGAGTACTAAAGGGTAGCATGGCTTAAGCCAAAATAAGTTATGCCAGTCTAACTTAATTTACTTATTTAATAGATTCTAGAGCTGGAGATTAGGGAACATTATAGATATTATTTGCCTGTATTTTTGCATGTATTTTTCATATATCCTGTTATGCTCCTACCATAGAAAAGGTAGATGACTGTGGTCTAGATGAGGCTATAATTCTGTGGATTTGGAATAGGTTGAATACCTGCAATGAAAAAGTAGTTGTTAGTGGTTTTATGCCAATTTGAAGGACCTATACTTGGTCTTGTGCAGGTCAGTAATTTTACCAATGACTTGGATGAAGACATCGATGACATACCAACCAAATTTGTAGATGACACAAATCTGAGAGGGATAGCTAGATGAAAAAGTGGATAGAGTGTCAGACCATAGCCATGGAGATTTGAGATTAAATCCTGCCTCTGACATTAACTGTGTGGCCCTGGACAAATCACTTCACCTTTTTCAACCTTGGTTTCCTTGTCTATAAAATAGGGAGAATCATAGTACCTACTGCCCAAGGTTGTTATTAAGACCAGATAAGATAACATATGTAAAGTATTTTGCAGACCTTAGAGTGCCAAATAAATTTTAGCTATGAACTGAATGATATTTGGAGTTCAAAAATACCTTGATAAGTTAGAATATTTGGTTGAACTAAATAAGCTGAAGTTCAACAAGAATTATTTTTAAGACTTATACCTGGGTTCAAAAAATCTATTTCACAAGTTTAAGATGGAGATGGGGCATGGAGTTTGTCTGGTAAAGATCTAGGTGTTTTAGTCAATTGCAAGCTCAATATTCATCAATAATGTGATCTAGGGAGCAAGAACACAAATTTTATCTAAACTGTATTGAGAGGCTTAATGTCTAAGAATAAGGTGGCAATGATCCCATTATTCTCTGCCCTGATCGGATCACATGTGTAGTATTGCACTCACTTTGGGGCACCAGATTTTTGGAAGAATGAGGTCTACTAGGATTGTGAAAGGACTAGAATCTTTGCTGTAGGAGGATCACAGAAGGAACCTGGGTTTTTTTAACCTGGAGTAGAGAAGGCTCAGGAGGCACATGATGACTGTCTTCATGTATCTGAAGGGTTGTCATGTGGAAAAAGGATTAGCCTGCTTAGTCTCACAAGGCAGGGCCCAGAGCTATGGGTGCAAGTTGCAAAGAGACTAATTTAGACTTGATGTTAAGAAATTATAACTGTTCAAAAATTACAAAGGGCTACGTTGGGAGGCAGCAGGTCTCTCCTCAATGGCAGTTTTCAAGCAGAAGCTGGATGACCAACTTGTTGGGAATACTGTAGAAGGGACTGACTCCTTTTCAGGTACTATTTGTGTGAGATGACTACTAAGGTACCTTCCAACCCTGATGCCCTATAATTATGTGAAATGTCTCCATCATTTTAATTGTGTCTCAGAAGTTGCAGTGCACTGGCACTTACCACTTTCAAATCATTCCATTCCTTTCCTAAATCCCATAATTCAACTGCCCATTCCTTTTAGATATTCCCGTAATCTAGCTCATATGGCTGAAATAATCTCATATAGAAATGTTAGCTATTTTTTGCCATTATTATTATTTAAAGTTAATCTGGCATTCTTATGTTCTTCCTCTAATATTTGAGTTAACTTTTATAAATTCATTTAGTCAACCTATTAAAGAAAGTTTTCAAAATTTCCACGGACTCCAAAATTTAGAAATGCCTTTAGTAGATACTTCTTCTTGGAAACTATTAGCATTATAGTGGAAAAGATACTAGTCTTGGACTCATAAGAAATGACCTTGAGTCTCAACTATGCCACCTACTAGCCGTGTGAATGTAGGCAAATTTTCTTGACATTTACAATCCCAATTTTCTCATCATAAAATGGGGATAATAATGTCTGCAATGCTGACATCACTGGCATGCTGTGAGGAAAATGCTTTGCAGCTATAAAGCACAACCTGAGAGCAATTATTCCTGAGTAAGTAAGACCTTCACTAGTGTTTTTTTTTCATATTTATGCCTCATTTTTATGATTCTTTCCATCTTCATTTCTGAAACACTGTGTCCCAGTCCTTTGTAGCTGCTTTTAGGAAACTCAAAGATTTCCATGTATAACATCCCCTCTGAGCTCTCTCAATACACTCTGCTAGCACATCCAGAGTCCAGAGGAAAGTGGGATCAAGTTTAGAGAGCACATGGGACAAAATGGTAACTCATAGCTCCAAGCTGGATGGAAGGCCGTTCTTGTAGACCTCATGAAGTTATTCTGAGGTATGTGTAGGTCTCTTGGTCCCCAAAGACTGAGGTTCTGGTAGAGGTCTGAAGATATAATTCTCTTTGTCCCCAAGAAGTCACGTTCCCTGAAGATACTTTTCCTCAGAGTATCTACTTTGTTCTTTCTCAGTTCCTAGCTAAATATGTTGCTTGTTACTGGTCCAGCCTGTCTGATAACATGATCATAGTCGATGAAAGGAAAGAGAGGAAGTGAAATGCGTAATTTAGGTTCCAGTCCTTAGCTCCCTTCCGGTTATAGCTATGTATGCCCAAGGGTCTTGAACTTATAGACAATCAAAGCCATCCCAAAGGTTAACTCATTTAACACTTGGTAGAAGGGGTCTACTGGAATCTCCTTTTCTGATATGCATAAGTCCAGAGATATGTCTCATTCCTTCAACCAGTCCCAATACATTTTGTTATCTAATATCCTCCAATGGCTCAAAGCACATAACCCTGCACACCTAATTTATACTTTTGATTCTACAGAAAAATCTAGAAAATTTTCAAACCTAGTTTAGAAACATGATTGGTGATTCTGTAACTTAACCAAAGATAAAAGCATCAATCCATACAGCTTTTCGTTAGTGGCATTCATTGCGGGTATTTCGTGAAACACACAGAAGAAACAAACTGACCAATAACTAGTAAAAGCAATATGTCCTTTCATTTGGTGGGTTCTACCTAATGAAAAAGAAATTTAATTTGCCACACCCAGGTGGCTGGAGAAAAGAGGGATAAAAGATACTTTTATTTTTTAAAATATTTTATTTTTCCTAATTGTGTGTAGGAACCATTTTTAACATTCTTTTTTTAAAATTTGAGTTTCAAATTCTGTCTGTCCATCCTCTGACCCCTCATTGAGAAGAAAAGCAATTTGATATAAATTATATATGTGCAGTCATGGAAGTATTTAAGTTTTCGAAAAGCAGCTACAGTGGATTGGGATATAGGGTTTCAGAAATGAAAAAGGAAAGAATCATAAAAAATGAAGCATAAATGTGAAAAAATAACATGTGAAGTTATATTTAGAGTTATGTAAATATAAAAATATTTAAAGGGTAATTTTAAATTACAGTCACTAAGTAATGGGGAGGCAACTGGATCTCTAGAGGGATGGAGTATATATATATACATGGAGAATTCAAGCCTTGAGTGTGGAAATGCCTGTCAGTTCCACACAACAAGATTGCTTAGCAAATGCAAGAGAGGGCCAGTTATTTTATACACAAGAATAAGTGTATCTTCCCTCAGGTGTATATAATTTGTTTCCGCCTTCTGATGTCACCATCAGGTAAGTACTCATAACCTAAGCATCTACAATTTTCCAGATCTTTTAGCAAGGAAGATTCTAGATGTGGTGGCTCCCAGAGAGGAAAGAAGGCAGGGTTACCAGTCAAGACAAGGAGTTTTACCTAAAGCAAAGACATTCCGTCTCAAGAATGACTTGAAACAAAGATCATTTAGCCACTGCTTTAACTGAAGTGATAGTGAGAAGTTTTTCTCCTCTTGGCTTTGCAGAAAGCATCTTCAACCTCTCCTGTTCTATTTTGTTATATAATAACACTGCATTTGGGCTGCCGGATCTTGCCCTATCTTGAAGTTTGAAAATCCATGTCTGTGTATCTTAACATTCCTCCTTTAAAAAATTGGCAGTATTATATAGAGGTCAAATTTAGTTCTTATAAAGATTCATCTGTCTGGCATTTAAATCTGCAAATAATCATGTACTGTTTTGTGACAGTTCTTCAAGCTATTTGACTCTAATACTGTTATGTAACTATACTCAAGTCTTACTCTGATACCTAATCATGTCAGGGAAAGTAATCCAGGATTCAAGAAAATTGTGCTAGTGAAGCACATACTTTTAGAGATCTTACCAAAATGGAAAGGCTCTTGGTATGGACAAGGTCTTGTGCATCTATCTGCCATTTAGCTATATTTGGAAATGTTCATTGCCAAAGATTTGGCCACCAGGTGCTGATTTTTCCATGCTGGAGGGCACATAATTTCACAAGAACTGTTGATTATATATAAAAAGTCTTCACTGACAGGAGGAATAATCATAGAGATAAGTGAAGGTGAAGCAATAAGCATTCTTTAGGTTATTTACTTTATACCAGACACTGTGTTAAGTGCTGAGGACACAATTACAAGGAAAAAGAAAGACAGTCTCCTGCTATCAAAAAGCTTATAGTCTATTGGGGGAAAGAACACACAGAAGAGAACTGAAAAGTGTGTATGTGGGGGGAAGAATTAAGATTGGCCCACCTGAATTCCTCTCCAAAACTGGGGCCCTGCAAGGAACTCACCAATGGGAAAAAGGAGGTTAGTAGGGTGGAAAGATGAATCAGAGAGAGACTTCAGCTGAGGGATGGTGGCAAAGTGTGGAATTTCAGAAGCAGAGATGGTAGGGGACTATTGATAATATCATAGATCTTTGAAATTGAAATATAAGTATTATTATACAATGTTTCCTATATTTATATAAATCTTGTATCTAAACAAAATACCTATGTCTGTTCTTTTTTAAAGGTGGTGTAGGGGGGGAGAGGGACACCACTCATTTCTTTGGCTCATTATCTGCCTTCTGTGATAGACTTCAGTATTTGATACATATACCCTCTCTCCTCCAATCCCTCCCCACATCCCTTAGAAACTCATAGGATCACTATGTTTAAGACAAGAACAATCTTATTTAGAACTTAAAGAAGGTAGTACTCATGTCAGAGTCCATAGAAAAAAAGAATGATCTCCAATGATCTCCAGTAACCTTCTTGTCATAGTCTTAATCAATTACAATTTTTCCCTTGGTAGGTTCCTTAGGGAGAGCCTGCTTGTGCATAAAATTGTTCCCCATTTTATCTCCTCTGGATAACTAGGAAGCATTTATCCTCCTGCAGGTCACACCTCTAACAGGTTTCATGGATATCACCAGCCTATACTCCCTGTCATCTTTTTTTGCCATATTCTTTGCCCTCTGCTATTCTCAGCTTCTAGAAAATGGTGTCAATTATTATACCCTTTTATAGTCCTTTTGCATTTGCATTGATTTGGCTTCAGTCTACATTTCTTAATGTTCTCGTGTTTGCAGAAGATGGAAGTCATTCCCTTTGCTGGGGGACCAGCTCTCTGATTCCAGACAACCTAACCTCTTTATGTCACAGATCAAATTTCAAAGTCCAAGCACCTCTATTTCTAGACTCTTCTCCTTGTACTGTAATTGTCACAGCCTCATGCTTCAGGCCGAAGTGTTCTCCCAGGAGTCTAGAGAAACAATTTCTCTTTACAAAGCAGGTCTCTCCAATTCCATTGGAACATAGCAACATTAGCTCAATGTCCTCTGTCCTCCAGAAATTAGGCAGTGCATTTCCTGCCCATATTAATACTTCCAAATTGCAGAGAGTGTTGGAAAAGTATCATGATTACCTCTTAATTCCCCATGACTCTCCTCCAGGGACACTAGGTGAATTTATTCAAATTTCCCAGGGCTTCTTCCAGAAATACTTTGGGGAAAGATAGTAAGTGGCCACACCCTTCCCTAGCATTACCATGCATGGGGTAGGAAAAGTCATTCAAATGTGTGGAGTCTCCAGAAGAGCCAGCTAGCTTAGTCAATATCCATAACTACTTATCTCCACTTCTTAAAATCCCTAACTTCCTTCAAAAAATATGATCATCTCCATCAGTTTCCGGTGTGTCCACATCTATCATTTCAGAGACAGTTAGGTGGAGTAATGGCTACAGTACTGGACTTAGAATCAAGAAAACCTGTCATATTCAGCCTTGGTTTGAGAAAGTGAATCACAGTGATACACACACACACACACACACACACACACACACACACACACACACAAGCCAGCTTAATCTTCTCTCAGGGCTCTAGGGGTCCTTCAAGAAACTCAGGTTCTATTCTCTATTGCCATTTACATGAGGCCCTACTGGTTGTCTTTTAGCCTTCAATAACTAATAGCACCCTGATTCCATCTAACCAATCAACAAATTGACATTTAGAAAGGGATATTTTCTGTGTGTGCTTGTGTGTGTATAGATATATACAAATACATACATTTTATATACACACAAACATGTATACATATATGTATGTATGTGTATGTGTTTTGTATGCAAGGAGGCAGTTAGGTGGCTCAGTGGACAGAGTGCTGGGTCTGGAGTAAGGAAAACATGAGTTTAAATTCAGCCTCGTGTGAGACCCTGGGCAAGTCACTTAATGTCTGCTTGCCTTAATCCACTGGAGAAGGAAATGGTAAATCACTCCAGTATCTTTGCAAAGGAAACCTCATATGATGACCATGAAGAGTCAGACATGACTGAATGACTCCACAACTACAATATATGCAAACACACATGGATTCAGAAGTTCTGGGATGCATTGCTGGTGTCTTCAAACTTGTTTCATACAAAATATTTTTTTCAGCTCTTCTTCCTATGTTGTACTTGGCAGATATTAGGCTCTGATATTAGGCTTTGTAGATTACATGTGAGCAGGTTTCTCCCTGTCTTTTAAACTAAAACTTCTTTGATTCAAATCAAAGGAGTCCAGGCAATTTCTTTTTAAATCAACTCTTGCTATTTAACATTTCATACCTGTCCAAGATCCCATTGTTCACCCCTTTATTTTAAACTATGATCAAGAAGTTGGAATTCTCAGATATCATCTCCTTAAACCAGATTCATTAATTTGAGAATTCCTCAAATTCATCTTTATCTTCTGAAACCTCAAACTGTAGTTAATAGTAGTGGTGATGAAAAGCATTATCTATTGTCCTAAGTTCTTCATTATTCTTACCTTGGATTTAAAAATCCTACATTCTTCTTTAGATTTCTTCATGTCACCAATGAATAAGATTGGGTGGTAGTCATCAAGTCTGACAAATCCCTGAAGGCTTTCAGTGAGGGACCATATGTACCTCTAGAAAGACAAAACACTTTGGAAATCTATTAGCAGAGAAATTCTAGTAATTGCTATTTCCCTCTTTCTCCTCTGATAATTATTAGATGAAGTTTCCCTTGAGGATGCTAAAGACTCTACATCATCTTCCCTTGCTGCATATGAAACTATTTCCTTCTGAGATGGCCCATTTTCCTATTCTAGGGGAAGAGCCTCATCTTTGATTCTTCTCTGTGTCTCCTTCTTCTTCCATTCAGTCTCCTGGATCCAATGAGCATTCTGTCTCTTCACATAACTCATCTTCTTTATTTCTTCCCTTGAAACACTTCTTCCATTCCTTTAAGGAAAATTTCACACTCCTTGCCAACCTGGAGAGTAGAGACACACTCCTGCAGCCTTTTTTTTTAAAAAACAAAACAAAACAAAACAACCTTTTGATAGAGACCAGTTTGTACCTTATACATACATAGATGCTACTTGGCATTGGCAGAAATACAAGCATGGCACATTCTCTGCATGTCTTTGAAAATTTTTCTTTGCATGTCTTTGAAAATTTTTCTTTGCCTTCCATTCTTACTTGAAGCAAGCCTCCCATCTTTTTTCTTCTTTGTGGCAGCTCTCTTGGCTAACTTTTATGGTTATCTCTATGTAATACTGCACATCAATTGGCTGTTTCTTGTGCTGGGTGTGCTGACAACACTTACTCCTGAGTAAGGCTTGCATTTATTTAATGGTGAGTCTCCACACTTTCTTGGTGGGAAGATTATTCTATTTTCTCAACTGCTTTATATTGGTAGTTAGGACATTCCTGCCCCTCTATAAGTCAAGCAGACACAAACAAAAGCTGCTCTAGCAACATTAATTCAATTATCAAGTCAGATCTAATCACCTACATTATTTTTCCTTTCCTGCTGAGTTAGATGCCTATTTGTGATTTTCTCCATGTTACTTATAGTCATTTCTTATATAGCATACCTTTCACTACCTTGGTAGTCCTCCATGTTAGTTAATTCTTGAAAGCAGTATGGAGAACAGAATAGAATGCACTGTGGACTAATACAGGGTGCATGCAGCATTGCTCCTTTAATCTAGATGTTGCATCTTTATTAATGCAATCTAAGATTGCATTGGCTTTTAAAATATCATTGTTCATGCAAATCAAAACAACCCTGAGGCTTCCCATTTAGTATTTTCCAAATCATTTCTGGGAGCCTTTAATTGATCCCTACCCCAGATGGTCCTCAATAATGGGGACATGAATGCAGGGGTTAGTTCAATGAAAAAATAAAGATGAAAACTATGGTATATGTTTAAAAAGTCGTGTGTTGGGTGGATCAGTGAATAATTGCTATTATACTATGTTACTATAAACAATTGTAATAGCATAATTAGATAGAAAGGTAGTTGGGTGATCCCATTGTCTTAATAGTAGGATGTATAGTACCTGAGACACTGCTCAAAGATCTAGTAGTTCATGCAGTATATCTGTTCATTAAATTGACAATGACATGCCGTAGAAAAGTGATGTTTTATACCTGGGGAATCATGGATTGTGAAGTCTAGAAATGACATATCAACTGTACATCCTGATTGGATAGGAGAGGGGAGACTTTATAGAGTCCAAAAATTTCTTTCTGGATCTGGTGAGCAACTCTGGTAGCAGAGTGGTCCAGCACAGGTAGAATGGAAGTCATGTAGGTATGGGTAGGTATACAGTCTATGATATGGGTAGGTCCATAACTAAGTCCAATGTTGCTGTTACCTAGAGATTGAGAGGAATCGGCAGAGGTTCTAAGAAACCTTTTCAAATAGAGTCTTGGCTTGGACATTTACTCCAAAAAACTATACATAACAGCAAATGGCATACTGTATCTGGGTTTACTCTTTTCAAGGATAAAGAATCATTCTGTCTTAGAGAGTGAACAATTGCGTCTAGGCATGATTCACATTTCTGAAGGAATTGGTTTTCAATTGGCTGTTGTATCTTGACTTGTCTGTACATCTCTGGGCTGTTGGTAAGTCAGTCGTAAACTCAGGTAAAGGTGAGTGACTGACTTTGGGGGCATGATGAAACTATTTATTCTGTTTTACAGTGGAATATATTGGCCTTCCCAGGAAGACTTTTAGTGATAACTTCTTAATGTTTACTGGTTTTGCTGATAATGAGAATGTTAGTATGGATGTGGTTCATGTCCTGTGGTCATAGGATTATGAAGGCACATTTAACGACAATAGTGAAATTAATGTTTGTAGATAGTATAAGAATTGTGACTCATATGATATACTTTCCCCATTGCTTCCACTCTAACGTGGTCACGAAAGTGCATAGTCATGGCAGTACAACACTAAGGACTCTTTGGTATTTCTATCTCTTTTAGGGTCAAATTCAAAAAGCATTTATCAAGTGCCTTGGAATTTTGTTCCCACACAAATTAACATCCTTCAGATGTCAGGAGAAAGTGACATAAGCCTCCAGCACAATG
Source organism: Notamacropus eugenii (assembly GCF_028372415.1). Lineage (NCBI taxonomy): Eukaryota > Metazoa > Chordata > Mammalia > Diprotodontia > Macropodidae > Notamacropus > Notamacropus eugenii. The sequence goes on from NC_092873.1 coordinate 391,390,772, forward strand.
AGTGGACCCCTTATGGGTGGCATTTATTGCAGAAAATGGAAAAATGTTATACAGGGTGAGTTAGAATGGATGGGTTGTGATCACTGAAGCAAATTTTCACATTGATGAGATCCTAGAAACATTTAATTATCTAACCACACATTTTTATACTTTTTCCACAAGATTATTTATTTCTCAAAATTTTGTTTGTTTCATTGCTGCCTCTGTTTCTACACCACTCATTTCCTATTAATTGTCACCTCGCCACTTCCCACAGAATCTTGTCCTACTATGTGCTAGTATTATGCTAAGGATTGGGTTGTGAAGCTGTAATATTCCACCATGGTTCATCACCTTTGCTTGAGCCAGCAAATCCAGGGATTGGCACTTTCAGATCAAAGTAAGGGAATCAAAGCCTCTTTGAGCTACTGAAGGAACCCATCCATATTATTCAGTAAGAGACTCTTTCTAGTGAGACCTAGAAATCAGCCTGTCTTGCCACATGGGATATGACAAAGGCTATCTTAGTGAGGCTGGTGACAAATTCTTGAGAGTGAAGGTGCATAAACAGGTTAAATTATGCTAGAATCCTCAGGAGATCCTCCATTAGTGACCTGGTGAAGGATCTGGGATGAAGAGATGGTCACCATTCCTAGGGAACTAGCATAGCTAGACTTACTTGTTTCTATAGCCAATTCTGTGCCTCCTTAAAAGAGCTATCCAATATGTAACCAGCTCTGCAGCCTAGGAAAACTATTGCTGGAGTAAGCTCCCCAGTGGGCTCTGCCATGATATGAGCCAAACTTTTAGCATTTGTTTGGGTGTTTAGGATTGAGAGGCGAATGCCATGTTCCTGCCCACCACAGCCATAGACTGATGAATGCTGGTGATTAACAGGCTTGGAAAGAGAAAACTCATCCTGAGGTAAAAGGTTATAAGTCAAGTTCTGATCCCAAAGGGTAACTAGGATATTGTGATGGAATCAAGTTAAAGAGTTCTGGGGAATCAACCAATCAAGAGAACTAGATAGCAGTCTTGAAAGGGACTCAAAATAACAGTCAAAGTCAGGCTTGGAGTAAGCTCTATCAGGAAACACTTAGGAGGATGAGAATAATACATTTACAAATGACAGTTTGTCTTGCAAAAATTGTCTTCATAAGATAATATTTCATGGATTTAGAGACTTATAGGATTAATGCTGGGACTTTAGAGATTATTGAAGCCAACCCTCTCATTTCACATATTAAAAAAAACTGAGTCCAAGAGAGGTTAAGTGACTTGCTCAGCTAGGATCAGAGATGGAATTTGAACTAGTTTTCCTAAGTCCAACATAGTTATTCTATCTCATAGGCAAAAAATGGATAAAGTGCTAGACTTGAAATTAGGAAGACTTAAGTTCATATCCTGCCTCAGAAACTTAGCTGTGTGATTCTGGGCAAGTCACTTAACCACTCTGGGATTTCCTCATCTATAAAATAGAGATAACAGCATCTATCTCAGAGGATTATTGTGAGGATTAAATGAGCTGATCCAAGCACTTGAAAATATTAAAGAACTGTATAAATGCCAACTTTTATAATTATTATTAATATTATTAGAATACCAACATTTTTCTCACGAATAATGGAACATTATAGCTTTTAAAGAATCCAAATGAACATTAGTCACAGGGCATTAGACAAGTGCAAAGTAGATGTGAACAGATAACCACATATAATAAATAAAGAATCTTAAGGAACTTCTACATGAACAAGAGTAAATGTTATCAAAGAAATGCTTGGTTGAAAATAAAGATGGGTTGGTCACCTAGAAAAAGCAAGATATAAAACTGGTAGACAGTCCAAATATTCCACTAACTGGTGGGAGAAAAATATAAGGTACTACTCCATGCAGGTTAAAACGTTTTGAAACTGGTTTCAAGATTTAATTAACTCAGGGGACTAAGGTCCAGGCTGTTTACATGACTTGCTAAATACAAAAAGTCATGAGGAGCTCTAACTGGACCATGATATTTAATTGGCACACCACCATAGACAACTCAGAGGCAGGGGAGTTGTATACAGTTGAACTAAAACTGTGTCAACATTGAATAACCTTGTATATCATTTTTCATGTTATGGCTAAGGAAATCTCTTTTTGTTAATTATTAGACCAACTAGAAGTGGTCAACATTTGTCTTTTTCTGTTTGGGAAAAAAAATTCCATCCCCCAAATTCAATACTTCTTTGTTGTTCAGAAGTTAAAGTGGGTTATAAGGAAATCCCTTAGTAGAGCTTGGAAGACATTTTAATGATCAGACTGGAAACTTCAGGACCAACAGACCTGGAGGGCCTAGAGATTACTATCATCCCCAAATTTAAAAAAAAATACAAATTTGATGGATGATAGTTTACTGCAGTTATTTTCAGGGCATAGTTAGTAAGGATGGAGCATATTCCCATTGGTCTCTAGCTACCAAATGCTCACAGTTTACTCACTGATCCCCTAGAGGTGATAAGGGAAACTTTACGGAAAAGGGCTACTTTAGCCAAAAGTAGTTCCAGAAGTACAGAGACCACCAGGGAGTCACCTTATGCATCATCCATGTCCCATTTAAAGAAAGTCATCCCAATTCTGTCCTGCACAACTATTGCCAAAAGTTAAAAGGAAGGACTAATTCACGTTTGTCCACTGGCAATTTAAATTCAACACTGGAATGAAATGAGATACTTATGGTACATCTGATAGTTAACAAGAGGAGATTTGTGCAACCATAGTAGAGGAAGAATGTCCAACAAGGATATTCATGAGGATACCATATTAGAGCACCATGGCTCCCCCTGAATCTGAGGTGCCCATGGTGGTCTGCCATCAGGGCCCAGGTCAAATTCCTCTTGTTTTTTTGTACTCAGACAACTGAGAAGCCACATCAACAACCTGACTCTCAGTCAATTTAATATCAAGAACAATTTCAGTACATTTTAACATTCAATCTGGAAGAAGGGATATGGGATATGGCTCCCACACACATTGATATCCTCTAGATGTCAAGAGAAGGTGAGGATGACCTCCAACACGATGGGGTGGACCCTTCACTTATGGGAGGAAGTGGGAAAGCGTTAAACAGGAGTGGATGGATTGTGATCTACATATCATTGGAGAGAATATACATGTTGATAAGATCATAGAAACCTTTGTTTATTTGAGTATATATTTTTATGTTTTTTTGTTTTTTTATCAAATAATTTATTTCTCAAAATTTTGTTTATTCTATTGTTACCTTTGTTTTTATACCAGTCATTCCCCTTAACTGTCACCTCCCAATCCTTCCTTATGACAAATAAAAGAGTTTATTCAAAGCCAATTGGCACCACTCTGATAGGATAGCATCTATCACATTCCACATCTAGAACCAGCCCTCTCTTCTTACGGGAAGCTTAGAGAAATATCTCAGGGAGGTATATTTATAATTGCTGCCAAAAACTAATACAAGGCACAAAAATGCTACTATAAAGGCCTGAAAGAGTTAACATATATTCCTCCATGTCTCCTAGGATATGCCTTGGAAAGTGTGGAGAAGAAAGCCCAGTAATTAACAGGCGTGAACTCTGCACTTGGAAGAGTTCAATGAAATAGCCTACTTTCTGCCTATGGGAATAGAACTCTCTACATCCAGCAAATTAAAATCCTAGGTAACACAGGAACATAAGAGCGATGTTTGGAGAGTTTGCAGTGCACAAGTTTCATATGCAGTTCTAAAAGAACCGTGACAAAAACTCTTTTTTTGCATGGCTAGGCTTTTTTTTTAAGCTAAATTCTAGAATGCGAGGCTCTGGTTGGGGATTGATACTAGTGTGTCAGAGTAAAATAAAACCTCTGTCAACATTAGATTCTGAGTTCTTTGACAGTCAGTACTGTTTTTTTCCACTTTCTCCCCACTTTGTATCACACTTAATACATATTTGCTGACTGATTGACATTTTAATAGGTTGTAAGCTCTCTGAAGGCAGCAAGAATTGTCGAATCAATAAACTAAATCAATGTACTTATTAAGCACTTCCTCTATGCCAGATACTGTGCTGTGTGAGAGAATACAAAGAAAGGGGGAAAACAATGCTGCTCTCAAGGACCTCAGAGTCTAAGAGACCTCAGAGTCTACCTACACTCAAACAAGATATACCCAAGAGAAACTGATGGTAGTCTCTAAGATAAGGCATTAAATTAAAAAGATTTCCTGTAGAGAGTGGGTTTCTACTTGAGACTTGAGGAAAGCTAGGAGATGGAGATGAGAGGGAAAGAATTCCAGTAATGGGAGATAGCCAGTCTGGAGTTGTGATATGAAATATCTTATGGGAGAAATAGCAAGAGACCAATGTTACTGGACTGCAGAGTAGATAAGAGTGAGATATAAGAAAACTAAAAAGGTCAGAAAGGGGTGGGATGATGAAGAGCTTTAAAAGCCAGTCAAAGGATTTTATATTTGATAATGAAGGAAATAGGGAGTTATTGGAGTTTGTTGATGGGAAGGGTGACATGGTCAGAACTGAGCCTTAGGAAGATTAATTTGATAGCTGGGTGAAGGCTGAATTATAGTGGGGAAAAACTGAGGCAGAATGACCAACTAGAAGGTTATTGCAATAGTCCAGACTTGAAGTGATGCACCAGGATGCTGGCAGTGTCAGAGGATAGAAGGGCTATCTGTGAGATATTCTAGAGGTAGGATGTGGAAACTGATTGAATTTTGGGAGCGGAGTGAGGGTGAGGAAATGAGAATGACACCCAGTTTGTATCCTTGATAATAAAATAGAAGCTAGGAAACAGGGGTGGGTTTAGGAGAAAGATAATGAGTTTTTAGACAGGGTGAATTTAAGATATCTATGAAACATCCAGTCTCATCCAGATAAGATATATGACTGTCTCATTTTACGTGGAAAGGTGGGCATCAATTGAGTAATCAATTGACCTGATCCCCTTTAAAGCAAATTTCCAGATGTTAAGTTGTGACATTATAACCAGTTAACAACATTTCTCTACTGAACGAATGAATCGTTGGCTTTAGACTAAGGGCAAAACAATCCTCAATCAACTAGAGTAGTGTTGTGCAGGAAATATATTCAGATTGTCTGAGGAAATTTGATGCCATATTGTGCATCTATAAAATATCAAGCTATTTTAGGTCAGAGGGATTCGCCAGCATAGAGGAAAATTTTGAATTTCCTATCATCATTTCATTGTCATCCTCCCAACATCAGCATCCCCAGAAAAACTGGTGTCAGTGTCTGTGTTGGGAGCCAAAAATAGATTCCATGAGAAGAAGAGAACAGTTTCAAGGCTCTACAAAGGACCCAATAGAGATGCTATAAGCATACCTAAAGAGAACATCTTGGGGACTCCAGTTAAAGGACTTCCAGGAACTGAGGGATTCCTTTGCCACATGTACCCTTTAGGCATGAATCCACTTTCCCTAGGTCTCTGCATATACAGTTGGCAAATTGTGTATTAGACTCCTGAGGGGATAGTTTGTATGAACAACATACAAAATTAGTAAATTTTAGTAAAAATTAGTAAAAAAAATAAAAAAATCCATATTAGTAAATATCCCTTTCCTAAAAGTTAATTAAGTCTAATTGACTAATTAGTATCAACTGATAATTATGGTCAGAACCACACTGATGGGTGCTTGTGAGATAGAATATTAGAGAAAAACACTACCCTTCCCCCTAGTCCTTCAGAGTTACCCTAGACTATGGGATGGTGGGGGTGGGAAATAGCAGCCCTAACTCTGGGGCCCTACCTGCTAGTGGGGTTTGGAAAGTGCTTCTAGAGCCTATACATGCTTCATGCGTTTCTATCACCACTAATGCTTTGCATAGTGCCCTGTTCCTCCCTCCCTGCCTTTTTTTTTCTTTCTTCCTTCCTTCCTTCTTCCCTCCCTTTCATCGCTCCCTTCCTTCCTCTCTTTTCTTTCCCTGTGATTTCATTAGTAAGCTCTCAGTAAGAAACTCAATCTACCAACAGAGACTAATATCTTTTCTGCAGCTTACTGGCTTACAGAGTTGCCTAGAACAATAAGGGGATAAAGTAATTTGCTAAATCACACAATCCATATGTGTCAGAGATGGAACTCAAAGCTGATTTTTCATTGAGGCCAACTCTCTTATTATGCCAGTATGACTTAATTAATTTTTTTTGGTTGTTGTTGAACTGAGAGCTACTCTGTGGTGGTGGTGAATGAGGTAGTTCTGGTTTGGAGATGAACTGCCTAGATATCAGTGACTTTTGGGTCCATGTCCAGGATCAAGCCTATGAATGAATATCAGTTCTGTTTCACCTAAGTCAAAGATACATAAGAAATAAAGAGAAAGAAAAGTATTTCTATAACTAGGAGAACCTAAGGGCAGAAGGAACCCCAACAGGAATCTAGAACTCAAGCTCACCTTGTTGATGTTTATGTCTTTGCAGCATAGGTTTGATAAAAATGATTAAAAAAACACGGAGAAGTTAGAATAGATAATGAGCCAATAAAGGCTTATTAAGCACCTGCTAGCACAGTGCATGGTGCTGGGGATACAAAAAAAGATAAAAGACAGTCTTCACTGTCAAGGAACCCACCATCTACTGGGGAAAACAACTATGGATAAACAAGATATAAACTGGATAAGTTGGGGGGTAATCTCAGAGAGAAGGCATTTTCATTAAGAGATATTGGGAAAGACTAGTAGAAGGCCAGATTTTAGCTGGGTCTTGAAGGAAGAACAGAGAAAAGAGGGAGAAAATGTCCCGAGTGAGTCAGGAGATGGAGTTCCTTGTTCAAGGAACATCAAGGAGGCCAGTGTCACTGTATTGTAGTGTCATGGATACAAGGGATATTTTAGGTTATCTAATGTAGAAACTGAGGCCCAGAAAGGTGATGTGACTCAGTTATGAAGTGGCAGAGTTCGTATTTAAACCCCAAGTATGATTACTCCAAAGCTAATCCATTTTCCTCTGCATCCTCCATATACTGTCTTCCTCAATACCACCCCTACTACATCATCTTATATCAAACCAGAAGCATTTTGAACTTAAATGTTCCCCTAGCAGGTTTTTCTCAAGGTGACAGACAAGACTGCACATATATGGCAACCATCCTGGTGATGAATGGTCACTATAAGCTGTCTAGGAGTATGCCAGCCTCAGATGCTACCTTCCAATTGGAGATGAGAAATGGATTATTGTATTACACTACTTACAGCCTTAAGAGACACACCCTACAATCTTCTAGAAGGTTTGGTTGATCACATGTTAATTCATGGAGATGTGCCATATCCTTATCATCTGAGGTGAAATCTCATGTCTCAGGGCTCCAATTTAGAGATTAGAACTTGTGGGTTATACTTGTCAAATTATCACATATCATATTTTCTGGAATGTAGAATGAATAGCTTAAAACTGAAAATATTCAAGATTTTTATTGATTCTTTTTCTCTGTCACTCAGTGGTTCGCGGGCATCTTCTGCATACCAGACAATTTTAAACACATTTCCCTTCACATTTATTTAAATAAGATTTTTTTCATCATTTCACATCAAAGTGTGAAGTAGTAGACCTCAGGGGAGGGTTATGTTCAGATGCTAGCACACTGGCCCCAATTGTTGCAATGATTTCTTATCCCTCTCATTTCAAGTGCTCCTAAATCAATTATGTGTGGTCTTTCCTCTCAGCACTCTTGAATTCACAATAGTTTAGCTACCAGATTACTAGATTATTACCATGGAACTAAAAGCAGAACATTTTTTTTACTTAAAGCAATTATTCATAGCATTTCAGCTAAGAAGGAAGCAAAAGTGAAAGCATTCCACGGAGCATAAATATTTCTTTGTGACAATTTCATTTTTACACAGTGACAGAACTTGGAAGCTCAGGCATTGTGTTGCCTATGTTCTTTTGTACCGACAGTACAAATGTAATTGATGGAAATTAAACTGAATTTGGCTTGGGCGGGTGTTGACCACAAATTTCAAAAGATATCATCGGCTTCTGGTTTTTTATGTTTTCAGGGGTGATAGAAATAATGTAATGATGGAAACTGATATTTACTCAATACTTTACATTTTTCAAAATTCTTTATCTCCTTTGAGTTTCTAAACAAGTTAATGTAGTAGGTACTATAAGTAAGGGTATCTCAAAAAGTCTTAACGAAATTTAAGCTACTTATGTTTAATACTTACATAGTTTTAAGATAATTAGCCTCAAATTGAACTAAAGATATTTTGGGGGAGACATCTATTGTTCACATAAGGAAACTCAAGAAAACTAGTAAGTATTGGAGGAAGGATTTTGAATTCTTGTCTTACTGACTCCAAGTCTAGCACTATTTTCACCATGATGGCAGAATTTATCTAGTGGTGTCCAACGTCCCCAGTCAAGTATCCCTTAACCTTTACACACACACGGAAACACACACACACACACACACACTATACACAAGGGTATATTCTTTCATAGGCGACCTACATCATTGGTGGGAGAGAAGGTACATAAGGAGAGCATGCATGGCTTGGATATTTCATGTTCCTAGGGCTATATCCCACTGAATGAATCTACCTCTGATGCTGACGTTGCTTCCTTGTAGAGATACTGATTGCGTCTACTGGTCTCATGTTGTCTTTGGGCTGTGGGTTACTTTCTTTGCAGCTGTTAACTGTAGTCTCCTGGTCAACTTTCTCTGCTACCATCTCCTGGTGTCTCTTCTGGGTCTTTGATGATGTCATCTGTTGGTGAGTATTGAGTTTCTCTCTCTGTGGTGTCTCCACTGGGGAAATTAGAGGTTCTGTGCTGAATTTCAGCTGCTGTGTGGTCTTTTAGGTCACTGTTCCAGTGGCTATCTCAGTCTTTTGAGATTCAGGCCCAAAGCCACCTAAATGGAGAAGCCTGTAGGTCTTCAATCTCTTGTTGATTTTCTTTTCCTGCCTCAATGACCACTCATTGAAGTCAATTTACTTTTTGAGCAGAAGTAAAAAAAAATCTTTTCAAATCCTGTCATCTCTTTGGTCCCTGCAAGTCACCCTGGGAGTTAGAAAAATGAAAAGAGTCTGGGTGGAGCTGATGAACTTTATCCTGCTTTTTGGCCAGAAGTGAAATTGTCTCTCTCCCTACATAATTTTTAAAATCAATAACTACTCTCAGGAAATACCACTGGGTATTTTAAGCAAATGCCAAGGAAGCAGATACAGCTAAGGATATGGAGGTAATAAGGCACAGTGAAACATTTACAACTCTGAAATGCAATGGAAATGGACCATGAAGACATACTGTACACACACTTGCACAAATTTAAGCAAATAAAGGCTCCTCTATAAGTTCCTAAGGAGTACTTTGTAACTTTCTGAGTTAACTCATAAGGTATTAGAGTGGGATTTTACATACTTTGAGAAAAAGTATCTATAGTCATTGTTCATAGAGGGTAGATCAGGTAGGAGACATAGAGTATAATTAATAATTATTATAATAACTAGCATTTACATGGCCTCATAGTTTTACAAAACATATTACTCACATTATTACATATGATCTTCCCAATAATTCTATGAAGCACATGTTAGTCATCTCCAGAGAAAGAGGTGATAGATTCAGAGTACAGGCTGAGGCATACTTTAAGGGGGACGTGGCTCATTCAGGAATCTATTTTGTTTGGCTATGTATACTTTAATAGTGCTGGTTTTTTCTTGTTTTCTCAATGGCAAAAGGGGAAATTATGAGGGAGAAAATTTGGAACTAAAAAAATTGAATTAGAAGACCAATACTATGAGATAAGTGGTATTATATTCCTTTTATAGATGAAGAGACTGAAGCTACAAAAGGTTGTCACTTGCTTAAGACCACAGAGCTAATAAGTGTGTCTGAGACAGGATTTGAATTCAGGTTTTCCTGACTCCAAGTTTGGCAATCTTGTGTCACATGGCTATTAAAAGTGCAATTATCCTTCAAAAGTCAGTAGCCATATTTAGTCCTCCTCTATCTCTGGCTATCCTTGCCTATGACTAACACTCACTTATTCTACATTCTTTCCAATGTTTCAAAGAGAAAACAAGCATGAACCATTGGAAGGAATGCTGAACTTAAGAGTCATAAAATCTGGGCTATAGTCCAGACTCTGCAATTTTATATCAGAATGATTTTAGAGAAGTCATTCCTCATAAAATAAATGTCTAACAATTGGAGAATGTCTAAACAACTTGCATATAAATATGACACAGAACCATTACTCTGCAAGAAATGAGTAGGAGGAATTCAGTACAACAGAGGAAGACATATGAGATGCCACAGAGTAGAGAAAATGGAACCAAGAGAAGAACAAATACAGTGACTTCAGTGATGTAAAAGAAAACAATACTAAAATGCTACTAGAATCAGAGTAATTGCAAAGGAAAGGAGGAGAAACCATGGAAAGAGGACTAGTCTGGAGAATATCAGTACAAAATGCTGGATGACAGTCATAGTATTTTGGATAGGTTTTGTTTACATTTCTCTCTGTTACTAGGGACACATTGGGAAATGATTCTGATGTAAAAAGAAGCATAGACAAAAGCTATTAATTGAAGAAAAAAATAATTATTTCTCTTTGGACCTCAGTCTTCTCATCTGTAAAATGAGGGGAATGGATAAGTTAATCTCAAGAGTGCTTTCCAAATCTGATATCTATGGTGGTAACAGAAATCATATTCACGTTTTTGTTAATGCCTTATTAATAGCACTAGAGCAGGAGAACATTTCTTTGAATGATACAGATCAACCCATAACTGAGAACTAAGTCTTGTTCACAGACTTGGAGATCTAAGGATCAAATAGAAATAGAAAGTTAGAAGACAAATTGTAAACTTTTGGGGATTAGGGATCTTGATTCTTTTCTTTGTATGTCCCAGAATGAGGGCCAGCATATAGAATGTTCTTGTCAGATTGAATGGAAGGTTGTTGGTTTTTCCAAGTCTAAGAGGTAAAGATGGCACCCACTCCTTTGTTGCATCTGCCTCCACTTGAGGTCTATCAATCACCTCTTTTCAATTCCATATCTTATATCATGTGACAACACTAAGATTACTGGAAGGGCAAACATATTGGCTAAATAAAGAAAAAGATACTTTTTTTATAGGAAAGGAGGAGGAAGATGGTTAAAATTAGTAATATCAGAATAAGATGTGGAAAACTCTTGAGGAAAAATACATACTAATTACAAAACAAATATCTGTTGAATTAACCTGAGTTGAAATCAACTTGGCTACATCTTTCTTTACATCTTTTGACTATTTATACCTATAATTGACTAACTACTCTATTAAATAAAGCTAAGGGAGGGACAGAGAAGTCAAATGAATAGAGCCTGCTGGGATAGCAAAGGAAAATTCAGAAAAGCATCTGGATAAAGAAAGTCCAGACAGGAAGTTTGGTAGCAGGGGGCTGAACAGAGGGCCATCTAGTAAGGAGATGAGAAAGGCAGGCTAGATAATGAACAAAGCAATTCACTGACAGGTATCTATTTAGTTGTCTACTATGTGCCAGGCACTGGGGATACAAAAACTGTTATAGGCTTACTTAGAAAAAGTAACTCTGGTGGAGCCATGATGGCAGAGTAGAAAGAACCACATATGCTAGCTCCTCCCCCACAGCCCATAATATATCTGTAAAGAAAGACTCTCAACAAATTATAGAGCAGCCGAAGCCACAGAACAACAGAGTGGAGGAGATTTCCAGCCCAGGGTAGCTTGAAAGGCTTACAGGATACGTCTGTCACACCAGACACGGAGCAGAGCCCAGCCCAGCTCAGCCTTGGCTGCTCTGCTCTGGGAGGAAGATGAGAGCAGGCCTCAGGGGTGAAATCCCCAGTAGCAGCAGCAGCAGTTTGCAGATACCTGAACCCACAGGTGCCAAAGATCAGTAAGAGCATGTTTTTCAGCTGGCTGAGAAGGGAGAATGGCCTTCCCATAGCTCTGGCCTCAGGCAGCAGCAGCAGAAATCACATCAGGCAGGCAGCAGCAGCTGCTTCCACAGCAGCCTGCATCCATTGTTGGATCTTAAAACCCCTGGGGGCACTGAGCAGCTGATTCTTACCTCAGCCCTGTGTAGAAGCCCTGCCCCCACATAATACACCTGAAGGATTTGAGCAGCTGATCTTTATCTCACACTGAATGGCAGCTCTGCCCATCCAGCTTATCTGAATCTCAACCCCCAGTGCTGAGGAAATTCTATTACTCAGATTCTGGGCACAAAAATTTCTGCTTGCTCCCAGACCAGTGTACACACTTGATTGTACCACCTTGGAGGAACAGAGATCTTACAGACCCCCAGAGTATACTCTACTCTTGACAAAGGACCCAAAAGTCAAGTAACTGGTTGGGAAAATGTCCAGAAAAGGGGGAAAAAATAAGACTATAAAAGTTTCTTTCTTTATGAACAGATATCTTCATCACTCCTTTCTGATGAGGAAGAACAATGCTTACCATCAGGGAAAGACACAAAAGTCAAGGCTTCTGTATCGCAAACATCCAAAATAAATATTCAGTGGTCTCAGGTCATGGAAGAGCTCAAAAAGAATTTTGAAAATCAAGTAGGAGGGTTGGAGGAAAAATTGGTAAGAGAAATGACAGAGATGCAAGAAAAGCAGGTCAACACCTTGCTAAAGGAGACCCAAAAAATGCTGAAGAAAATAACACCTTGAAAAATAGGCTAACTCAATTGGCAAAAGAGGTTAAAAAAGTCAATGAGGAAAAGAATGCTTTAAAAGGCAGAATTAGCCAAATGGAAAAGGAGGTTCAAAAGGTCACTGAAGAAAATAGTTCTTTCAAAATTAGAATGGAATGGATGGAGGCTAATGACTTTATGAGAAACCAAGAAATCACAAAACAAAACCAAAAGAATGAAAAAATGGAAGATAATGTGAAATATCTCATTGACCTCAAAAATAGATCCAGGAGAGATAATTTAAAAATTATGGGACTACCTGAAAGCTATGATCAAAAAAAGAGCCTAGACATCATCTTTCATAAAACTATCAAGGAAAACTACCCTGATATTCTAGAACCAGGGGGCAAAATAAATATTGAAAGAATCCACTGATCACCTCCTGAAAGAGATCCAAAAAAAGAAACTCCTAGGAACATTGTAGCCAAATTCCAGAGTTCCCAACTCAAGGAGAAAATATTGCAAGCAGCTAGAAAGAAACAATTTGAGTATTGTGGAAATACAATCAGGATAACACAAGATCTAGCAGCTTCTACATTAAGGGATCAAAGGGCATGGAATATGATATTCCAGAAGTCAAAGGAACTAGAACTAAAACCAAGAATCACCTACCCAGCAAAACTGAGTATAATACTTCAGGGGAAAAAATGGTATTTCAATGAAATAGAGGACTTTCAAGCATTCTTGATGAAAAGACCAGAGCTGAAATGAAAATTTGACTTTCAAACACAAGAATGAAGAGAAGCATGAAAAGGTAAACAGCGAAGAGAAGTCATAAGGGACTTACTAAAGTTGAACTGTTTACATTCCTACAGGGAAAATCAATATTTGTAACTCTTGAAACTTTTTCCAATATCTGGGTAGTTGGTGAGATTACACGTGCACACACACACACACACACACGCACACACACACACATGCATAGAGAGAGAGAGAGACAGAGAGCACAGGATGAGTTGAACAGCATGGGATCATATCTTAAAAAAATGAAATTAAGGGGTGAGAGAGGAGTATATTGGGAGGAGAAGGGGAGAAATGGAATGGGGCAAATTATCTCTCATAAAAGAGGCAAGTAAAAGACTTTTCAGGGGAGGGAAAAAGGAAGGAGATGAGAGAAAAAACATGAAACTTACTCTCATCACATTCAACTAAAGGAAGGAATAAAATGCACACACAATTTGGTATGAAAACCTATCTTACAGTACAGCATAGTGGGGGAGAAAGGGATAAGCAGGGTGGGGGGGATGGTGGAAAGGAGGGCAAATGGGAGGAGGGAGTAATTAGAAGTCAGTACTCTTGCGAAGAGACAAGGTCAAAAGAGAGAATAGAAGAAATGGGGGGCAGGATAGGATGGAGGGAAATATAGTTAATCTTATACAACATGACTATTATGGAAGTCATTTGCTAAACTACACAGATATGGCCTATATTGAATTGCTTGCCTTTCCAATGGGGATGGGTGGGGAGGAAGGAAGGAAGAAAAGTTGGAACTTAAAGTTTTAGGAACAACTGTTGAGGATTGTTCTTGCACACAACTAGGAAATAAGAAATACAGGTAATGGGGTACCTTTATTGCCCTACAGGATGAAAGAGAAGATGGGGATAAGGGAAGGAAGGGCAGATTGGTGATAGGGGTAATTAGAATGCTTGGCGTTTTCGGGTGAGGGGAGGGGAGAAATGGGGAGAAAATTTGGAACTCAAAATTTTGTGGAAATGAATGTTGAAAACTGAAATAAATAAATTTTAAAAAAGAAGCAACTCCATATTGTACAAGATTTTAATTTTCTGTTTTCTTCTTAGCAAATAGTTTAAGAAAGATCCATCTTAGAAGAAACTTCAGTAAAACATTTATAAAAATAAACAAAAACAACACTACAAATCCTGAAGAGCGGTTGCCAATTTAAATACTTCATGTTAATGAAATATGTATAAATCAACAAAGAATCTATAGATCGAAATGTAGCATCAAGTCCCTGCCTTTCTCTCATCATGGTCTATAGATATAATGATGCTTACATTGCAATTCCCTGTATACCTCAGATATCCACACAGAAGGCTCCTGCTGGGGAGGCCACAGATTTCAGGGACTGATTTTTAAGGTAGCTAAAAGAGAATAGGTTTAAGAAAGATTTTGAACTTTATGAATTCAATTTTGTATATGTTGACTTTGAGATAAGTACGGGACATTAAGTTGGATACATGGGCTTATTATACTTGTTCATTAAGAGAAGAGGAAGTTTGGAGTTAGGAAGACATAAGTTTGAATTCTCTGACACTTTCTAGCTATATGACCCTGGTCAAGTCACTTAACTTCTTTGTAAAATGAGCAGTGTTGGAATCTAAGTTCCTTTCCCATACTAAATCTATGAGAACTGAGATCACTGAGGAGAATATACAGAAAGATTCAGCATAAAGATAAACTGCCTAACAATTAGAGTGGTCTGAACATGTAATAGACTATTTTGGAAGATGGTGAGTTCCCTGTCATTGAAGATGTTCAAAGAAGAGTTGATTCATACTTCAGCATGGGAATTTACCTAGCTAATCTCTACGGTCCTATACATTTTGGAAGTTCCATTGACTCTATGAATATTTGTACACCAATCAGTGAATCAATAAGCATTTATTAGTCACCTATTATGCAACAGGGACTGTGCTAAGTGCTGGGGATAGAAATACAATGAATGAAACAATTCTTATTCTCAAGCATCTTACGTGGATATCTATGTAAATATTCATCTTTAATACATACCTATGAATATATGTCTACAAAGATAAGCATCTCTCCTGTCTCTGTATGTGTACAAAAAGTAGATTAGTCCTGGACTCTTACTTGAAAGAATATCTTTAAAAGTGTGCTGGAGCAAATACTAAGTACAGTGGGGAGCTAAGTTCTGAGGGTGGGGGATCAGGGATGAAGTCACATTGTAGACACAGAAATGCTTGAGCCCAGTCCTGAGCTGGGAGCACAGAGAGGAAGAAGCCACTTTAGAGCTGATGTCACTGCATCTCTTGTAATGTGTCACTAGGGGAAACAATCCTATTCCACCCTCATCATTTGCAGGTGCATGCTTTACTCTTGCTCCATGGCCAGTTTTAAATGATATAGCATCACTGTTGGCAGTATCCTCCAGTTCTCACCTCCTCCTCAAAGTGCTGGGCGGACAGATTTCACAGCAAAACAGAGAGGAACCAGTTCAGGATTCACGGATCTGGCTCATTTTCTCAAGAGAGAGAATTAATAACGTGCACATTGTCCCTTTAGAGTAGTCAAATGAAATGAGGCTTGGCATCCTTAATGACACAGGAAACCTGTTTCCATCAGCTCCAGTAGTCCCAGGTGTTGCTTTCTGCTGTTGTCGACCCCTCTTGTCTTCTCTCCTTTTACCTTCCTGACTTCTAAAGTCCATGGATGAAATCCTGATCTAATATTACTGCAACCATACTTCCTGGAGCAAAGATGAGGAAAGCTAGCAATATTTCTGCTTCAAAAGTACACACACACACATCCCCCAGAGGCTTTGGTAGAGAAATAACTCAGCAAATTCGTTCAGTTCATGTGGAAAACAGAGCTATGAAGAGGTTTGCTACATCAATTTCACTTGCTGAGGTCAGACTACACTGATCTATAGGCACCTTTGCTTAGACATTCTAGAAAGGGTTTCTCATATTTCCTGAAGAACTCTTGTGTTTGAGTGTCCATTTCTCTAGACCACAAAGGGAATCATAGACTAGATTTTGCTTTTTGAAGTACTGTGAAAATAGATCTTATGCTGTATTGCATTTAAGATTGTTTCTCCCGTGACAAACTAAAACACAGTCTTTGTGAAACTGGAGAACATGGTGCTTTTACTCAGCACAGACTTTATGAACTGATTGAAAAACAACAAAGAACATGCCAAAGTGTTCATACAAAATCTTTTGTGAATCTCTAGAAGGTCCATACATGCCATAATTTTTCATCAAAGAATATACTGACTTTTTTTGTTGTTAATAATTAATGTATTTGTTTTCAGTTTTCAACAATCACTTTTATAAGTCTTAAATTTTCTCCCTCTCTTTCATCCTCTTTCTAGGAGACATATGGGTTCTACACATAAATTCTTATTAAACACATTTTCACATTAGTCATGTTGCATAGAAGAATTAAAAAGAATGTGAGAAACCATGAGAAAAATCAAAACAAAACATTAACAGAATGGAAAATAGTCTGCTTCATTCTGAATAGTTCCATATACTCTGTAGTTCTTTCTCTGGATGTGGATGCATTTTGCATCAAGAGTCCTTTCGAAATGTTTAGGTCCTTGCTTGCACTGATGTGAAGGGCTAAGTCTATTAGAAACAGTCCTCACACACTGTGGCTGTTACTGTGTATAATGTTCTCCTGGTTCTACTAATTTCATTCAGCATCAGTTCATATAAGTCTTTCCAGGTTTTTCTGATGTCTATCCATTCAGCATTTCTTACAGCACAATAGTATTCCATTACATTCATATACCACAATTTATTCAGCCATTCCCCAATTGATGGGCATTGCCTCGATTTCCAGTTCTTGGCCACCACAAAAAGAGCTGCTATAATATTTTTGTACATGTGGGTCCTTTTCCCATTTTTGTCATCTCTTTGAGATACAGCCCAAGAAGTGATATTGCTGGGTCAAAAGGTATGCACATTTTTGTAGCCCTTTGGGCATGGTTCCAAATTGCTCTCCAGAATGATTGGATCCGCTCATAGCTCCACCAACAATGAATTAGTGTTATTATTCTCCCACATCTCCAACATTTGTCATTTTCCTGTTTTGTCATGTTAGCCAATCTGATAAGTGTGATGTGGCACCTCAGAGTTGTTCTGATTTGCATCTTTCTAATCAACATGATTTAGAGCATTTTTTCATATGACTGTATATAGCTTTAATTTTTTCCTCTGAAAACTGCCTGTTCATATCCTTTGACCATTTATCAACTGGGGAATGACTTGTATTCTTGTAAATTTGATTCAGTTTTCTACATATTTTAGAAATGAGGCATTTATCACAGACACTAATTGTAGAAATTCTTTCCCAGTTTGCATTGGCTTTGTTTGTGCATTGGCTTTGTTTGTGCAAAAACTTTTCAGTTTAATGTAATCAAAATTATCCATTTTGCATTTCATAATGTTCTCTATCTCTTGTTTGGTCATAAATTTCTCCACTCTCCACAAATTTGACAAATAAACTATCCCTTGCTCCCCTAATTTGTTTATAGCATCAGCTTTTATACCTAAATCGTGTACCCATTTGGACTTTATTCTCATATACTGTGTCAGGCATTGTTCAATGCCTAATATATTGTTTTTTTATTATCTTGTTTTTACATTACCTGTTTCCCCATATATGCATTCTTTCCCCTCCCAGAAAGCCATCTTAAATAACAAAGACTATTTTTAAAGGGAAAAAAGAGGAAAAAGTAAAAAAAGCCATCTTAAATAACTAAGACTACTTTTAAAGGGAAAAAAGAGGAAAAAGAATAAAAGCAATCAGCAAAAATTACCAACATGTTGAAAAAAATTGATAATATATGTAATGTTCCACATTCATTGACCTGTCACCAAACAAGCCTTCTTCTTATATGTCTTATATGGGGTCATGCTTGTTCTTTGTAATTTTGCAATGCTCACTTTCATTAGATGTTATTCTTTCCATTTCCACTGTAATTATTGTGTATATTGTTTTCTTGCCTGTTGACTTCACTCTGCATTCAGGTAAGTTTCCTCATGCTTCTGTATATTCATCTCCTTCGTCATTTCTTATAGTATAGTAATCTACTACATTCATATACCACAATTTATTTACTTGTTTCCCCAACTGATGGGCATCTACTTCATTTCTAGCTCTTTGTTACCATAAAAAGTATTGTTCTAAATACTTTGATGTATATGGAGACTTTGCTTTTATCAATGACTTCCTTGAGCTCTATACCTGAAGGATATTAATATAAACAGTCATCTTTCTTGGAAAATGTGATGGATAGAGCAAGCGTTCCTGAAATGATAGTCTGTATACTGAACATTATTGAATAAGTCTAAAGAGTCTATAGGTACTTTATCTCCTACACCCTGCATA
Organism: Notamacropus eugenii; assembly: GCF_028372415.1. Lineage (NCBI taxonomy): Eukaryota > Metazoa > Chordata > Mammalia > Diprotodontia > Macropodidae > Notamacropus > Notamacropus eugenii. Next base: position 391,409,547 of record NC_092873.1, read on the forward strand.
GTAGACTCTGAATAATTTATTGATTTTATTTAGTAACACAAATCAATCAAACATACAGTTTGATGTTTCTTTTAAAGGTAAAGTGTTATTTTTCATTGAGTAAAAGAGTAAAATTTTGGTTGTTTGGCTAAACATGCTTTAATATTACAAGGATCTGTGATTTCATTGCGTTAGTGTCATAGATATAGAGATGGAAGGGACCTTAGAGGTCATCTAGTCTAAACCCCTCATTTTACAAATGAAGAAACTGAGACCCAAAGAAGGGAAGTGAAGTCATCCAGAATAGTGACAGAGGCAGGATGTAAATGTTAGTCACTACTAATTCCAAAGTCAGTGCTCTTTCCATTCCATTGTCCCTTATTCCCTCTGTTAATGCAAGCAGTGACCCAATGACTTTTCTGTGGACAATACATTCCTCACCCTGTGTCCAACCTGTTGACCATTTTCTTCTAACTTAACTAGGCTGGTCAATAAACAGGCATCCAAATAGTCACTGGTGTTACACTCTTTAGCATGGCAGAACTTGCCCTACTTTTTGTTCCAGTGGCATACCTTTCGAGAATGGAATCACTCTTTTACCACAGTTAGGCATCAGAGTAGAACTGTGGTAGATGTTGGCTAAGCATAACAGAGCCAATGTAAGGAAGTAATATTAAAGCATCTTACCTAAAAATGCTGTCAATTTAATTAATCATTGCTGTCTCAACACACCTATGGCTTGCCAAAATCCACCCAAGCATAGTTTCCAAGCTAACCAATTAAAAAGGCCAAAAAGTTGATTTACAACATAAGCTGGTCTTAGTCAGTGATACATGATATGGCCAAAAATGTGCCCATACAGTGTTAATTTCTGTTTAATTTATAAAGATAAGAATCATGATCTTAATAGTGTCTTGATTCTTAAAAAACAAACTGTTTTTATTTTCATTTTATTTTTGTTTTCAAATCAGACTTTAAAATAATCCTTTGCACTCACAGAGTATCCAGCATTCATCCAAGCAGCTTTAAAGGTTTTCCAAATGTTAAGGTGGTAATCCTAACAATACCTGGGGAGTAAGTGAATAGAAATTATGGTTGTATTTATATATCAAAAGAGAAAAATAAAAAAGTGAAGGTATTTGTCAGAATTATTTAGTAAACAAATTATGGGGCCTGAGATCAAGCAAAGTCTAATTGTATTCAACTCATTTAGTAACATAGCCAATGCCTTAGTCAACAACCTGGAATGACAACTTAAGACAGGACTGCTATGAGGTAATACCAATGATTAAAAGGTATGATTTGTTCAACACATTTGAAGAAAGAATATCTTTTTGAACATTCCTAGAAATAGAATGATAAATTTCAAGAGTTAGGAGATCATCTACCTCGTTCCCTTATCTGAGACAGAAATGCCCTCTATAATATCTTTCACAAGTAATCATTTAGCTTTCTTTCCACCTGGAGATCTTCAGTGCCTGAGAATTAAGTAACTACTCAGTATTACCAGCAGGTTTGGGGCCAGAGACCCAACATTGAAACTCTGTACTGGAGATGGGCTTAAATTTCATTTAGGAAACTAGCAAATAGCAGGTATTTAAATTAATTTCACACTGCCTCTGGTACTGGAATACCATGATTAGAATGGTCCATCCATTGAGAGGTTCTTTGTGTAATCTATGAGAGTGAAGCATCAGAGCAGGAAACCTGAAATGGGGCTCAGTTGTGAGTCAGTCCACCAGCACTTATGAAGTGCTTACTATGTCCCAGGCACTGTACTAGGCAAATAAAACATTTGTGATAGTCTAGTTTTTCACTTCAGTTTTTTACATGGGCTCAACTATTATACTCGAGAGAGTTAGGCAGGGGTTTAGGCAAAATAACTGATGTATAATCATACAGTACATGTGTAAAGGTTGCTGAGAAGAGCAGATTTTTTCCTAAGAACCATGGATCCTTGACTAAACTAAACCCTCCAGCAGTGCAGGCACCTGTCTAATGGTAGGCATTATCATGACACCAAGGCAGCCCATGTATTTTTAAAAAATTAATTTATTTCTTTTCAGTTTTCAACAATCACTTCCATAAGTCTTAAATTTTCTCCCCCTCTCTCCTCCCTCCCTCCCCAAGACATCATGCAATCTTATATGGGTTCTACACACACATTCTTGTTAAACACATTTTCACATTAGTCATGTTGCATGGGAGAATTACAATGAATGAGAGAAACCATGAAAAAAACCAAACCAAAACAAAACATAACACAAGAGAAAATAGTCTGCTTCATTCTGTGTTTTGATTCCATAGTTTTTTCTCTGAATGTGGATAAGCTCTAATTGCTATTCTTAAATTGAGGAAAAACTTGACTTCTTTTATCATTAATCTTAATTTTGCTCATGAAATCAATCTCTTTTCTGGATTATGGGCTTTCTATACTCCAAAGAGGTGAAACTGAAGTCCTCCTCCCAATCAAGCCATCTTTGCTTTAAAAGTATTAAAATACAGGCTTTTTAAACTACAAAATTATACATCACAGAACAAAAAATTTAGGGTTTGAAAGTACCTTAGAGGGCACCTGACCCAATCCTCTCATTTTCCAGATAAGGAAGTTGAGGCCCAGGGGGATTTAGATATTAATCAAATGTCAAACAGATCTTAGTGGCAAAGTTGGGACTCAAACTTTGCCTATAAATCCAGCACATTTTTTATTGTACTTATAACCCTACCCAAAGAAGATGAAGGAGAAAACCCTTAACAGGAATTGTAAGAACTACAATATTTTTTTTTAATGTGGCATGTTATCTTAAGGATATAGAAATAAGAAAGAGTCTTCCTGACTGAACAAAAAAGAATAGCAGTGGTTATGAAAAAGAAAAGGTAATTGGATTATAGACATTCATTATCAGAAGATGGGCAGAAAGGGTTAATATGGGACATAGTTATTGGGGGGAAAGGATAATTACCATGATATCATTATAGTCAATGCCAACTTCAGAAGGTAAGCTTTTAGGGGAATAATTCATTAATTGCACAACTTGCTGGGAAAACTAGAAAGCAGTTTAGCAGAAACTAGATATAAACCAGTATCTTGCACTATAAACCATCAAAATAGATACATGATTTAAACATAAAGGGCAATATCATAAACAAATAAGGGAGCATGGAAAAACTGAATTATCAGAACTATGGATAAGGGAAGAGTTTATGAGTAAACAAGACATAGAGCAGAAATCATGGGAAGTATAATGGATAATTCCGATTATAAGAAATTATTACTTTTTGCAAAAAGCCAATGAAGCAAAAATTAAAAGGAAAGCACAAAACTGGGAAATTATTTTTACTGTAAGTTTCTCTAGTATATAGGGAACAAAGTCAAATTGATAAAAAATAAGAAACAATCTCCAATTGATAAATAGTGAAACGATATGAACAGGCAGTTTTTCTGGAGAAGAAATCAAAGTTATCTATAGTCATATAAAAATACTCTAAATCACTATTGATTAGAAAACGCAAATTCAAACAACTTTGAGGTACTAACTCACACCCATCAGAAATGACAAATGCTGGAGATGTGGAAAAATATGGCCACCAATGCATTGTTAGTGGAGATGAAGAAATTAAGGCTATCTATAGTCATAATTTTTAAAGCGCTCTAAATCGCTATTGATTAGAGAAATGCAAATCAAAACAATTGTGAGGTATCACACCTATCAGAATGGCTAAAATGACAAAATACGAAAACGATAAATATTGGAGATGTGGGAAAATTGGAACACTAATGCATTGTTGATGGAGTTGTGAACTGATCCAACCATTCTGGAGAGCAATTTGGGACCACACCCAAAGGGATATAAAATTGTGCATATCTTTTGATCTAGCAATACCACTACCAGGTCTGTATCCCAAAGAGATCATAAAACTGAGAAAAGGACCCACATGTACAGAAATATTTATAGCAGTTCTTTTTGTGGTGGCAAAGAATTGTTCTACTTACTTGGTGAATTCATCAACCAGTAGGAAGCTGCTAGTTACAACTCAGGACTGACAGTCCAAAGTTACAAAAGGAACGACTATAGGTGAAATATAATTTCAAGTCAGAAATATCTGCTAGCAAAAATTAAAACTTCTATTTGCATCAGTTTACTGCATTAGGAAACAACACAATGAGAATTAAGTATTGTGGAATGATCAGTTGTGGGTAAGCATTTATAGTTTGGCCAGTGACAAGGAAATCAGGAATTATCCAGTGATGTTTAGGTGACGGTATGAATAAGTTGTAAAATATATTTCTGTAGAAAAAAGAATGTTATCTCTCTTGGGATTAGAGTCTTCATCTGGAGGAGATGTGAAATGAAAAAACAGAATGAAACTTAAGACTGGGTAAGGTACAGAAAGGCATCAGAACAATTCTGAGATCTAATTAGATTAAAGTATATGGGTGGGAGTATGAAAGTCATAAAATGGAGATAATATGTCAAAAGAAATTCTCATAGGCTACTGAACATAGGTCCTTTGGATGGCAACTATATTATCTACAAAGATATTACACATGTCATCTCTCTCTTTAGGTCATTGATAAATATATTCAATTGAACAGAAAGAAAAAATCCTGGGAACACTTAACTAGAGATTTACCCAGGTTGGAATTGATACAATAATCAAATCTCATTGGGTCCATATTAATTAGTCTTTAATCCACACAACTGCTCTGTCATCCATCTATCATCTATCATTTATCTTTGGACAAGTCATGACACACTTTGTCAGCTGTCTTGTAGAAATCAAGATACACCACATTTATGACATTTTTCTCATCCACCAGCCTAATTTGATGTGATTTGCTCTTAATGAATTTATTCTTGTTCTCTAATTTTCATTTTTAAATGCCCTCAGAGGATTTTGTTTGGTTTGTCTCTCATTAGATTTTCTTTAAATTGGTTTTATCCACCAAAACTTCTCTTATGTTTTATGAGGTGGTAACCATAGTACCCATAAGTTTCCATCAATATTTTGTGTAAGATTTTCCAAAGTTTATATTACAAATCTCTCCTTTTGGATAGTAGGTCAAGTATTTGCTTACTAAGGCATTTTTTGGGATCTTTTGGTCTCTTTGTTATGCTATTTGATTTACATTGGTTTAACTGTCTATGGAATTGCTATAATTAGTACTGATGATCTTTTCTCCATCCATATCCCATTTTTCATCATTAAAAACTTATTTAAGTAGGTCAGGATAGACCCACTTTAATTGCATGTTGTATTTTTCTGTGATTTTTATTCTTTCTTCTGGTTTTGTATTAATTTTGGTATTTGTTGTAAAAATTGACGGTCTGACTGACAGATAACTGATGCAGCATAAGATTCTTGTAGTCAAAAGGACTTCAGACATTTAATAATCTTGTGATCCTCTGTGCCTCGGGTTCCTCATCTGCAAAATTGGGGGGGATTGGACTAGAAAGCTTCCAAGGTCTGTTCTAATTTTAAATCTACAGTCCTGTGACTCCCCTATCAGCAAATAATAGTTTCATGTCTGTTAAAATATAATTAATTAAATTTTGTGATATCATTTGGTACTTGATGAGTCCAGTACCTTCCATTATTTTTTCTAAAAGAAAGTATTGATCATATATAAGAAGCATGTAGGTTCTGTGCAGTCTACTAGTGTCTAGCCTTCTTTTACATACTTCATCTATTATAACTTGTTTTGTACTTATACTGAAATTACAGATTTTATGAACCCTGAGTAACCTAGGGCCTTACTCCTTTACTTTTTCAGTAAAGGTTCCATGAACCCTGGGTAACCCATAATCCAGAGCACTCTGGGACATCAAAATAGGACTTTTGTGGTATATCTCTGTCATTATTATTCTTATTTAGGATAGAGACTGTGGTTTTCGTGGTGATAGATGATATAATAAATACAGTGTTGGACTTAAAGGCAGGGAAACCTGAGTTCAAATCCTACTTCAGACATTTACTAGCTGTGTAACTTTGGGTAAGTCACTTAAACCTTTGTATATCTCACTTTCCTCATCTGTAAAAATGGGGATAAAAAAAAACAACTTTCCAGTTTATCAGTGAGGCTTAAATGAGTTAACGTATGTAAAGTATTTTCCAAACCTTAAAGCACTACGTAAGTGCGATCATTATTATTTATTATTATCTGCCCTTCATGTGATCCATGTAAGTCCTCTCTGCCTTTGACCAGAAGTTTCCAGAAAACAAAGCCCTTGCCCGTAAATTTTCAAGGTGGGATGCCTTAGGAATTATCAAATACAGATCCACATTTAATGCTTGTGTTGCAATAAGGAAAGATAGGACTCTGGAAACAGAGTGCCTAGGCAGCTCCACAGTTGGTATAGAATATTGGAAAGGTCTTGGGTCCTGATGTTTTGCTGGCAGTGAGGTGTGTGCAAAGTGTCACAGCTTCAGCATGATGGATTACCATGACTAAAATACTCCAGTAGTCAGTTTTCCAGTTCTGAGCCTCTCGGAACTTAACAAGGCTGCTCCTTGTGAAGGACGTACACAGAAATGATAAGCAAGCAGACTCCGTAAAGATAACCCAGTCTAACCTCTTTATTTTATAAAGGAGGAAACTGAGAGGTAAGTAACTTGTCCAAGGTCACACAGATACTGAGAAATAGAGCTTATATTCTGCGGCAGCTGGGACAGGAAAACTCATCTTCCCGGCCTCAGACTTACTATCTGTATGACTCTGGGCAAGTCAGCTAACCAATTTGCCTCATTTTCCTGATCTGTAAAATGAGCTGGAGAAGGAAATGGCAAACCACTCTAGTATCTTTGCCAAGAAAACTACAAAAGAGGTCACGAAGAGTCAGACATGACTGAAATGGCTGAACCACAAAAACAAAAGAGCCTACCCTCTAACCATGCTTTGGACTTTTTAGTCCTTTAGACCTTTAGATGCAGCTTTGTGGGAATGACAATACATGAACCCTAGAATCTATATAACATGATAGGGCATCAGAATAGTAGGCATTCCAATGGTATTGCTCTATCATTTTATTTTTATTAGAGCTATATCTCTATATCTCTATAGCTATATCTATATATCTATATGTATAGCCTATATATCTAGGCTATGATTTTCTCATTACTGGGAACTTCCAGGTAAGGAAATTCCCTCTACCAATACAAGCTGGCATTTTTCCTGCAATCTTTCATACTTGCCTAAATCACTGAAAGGTTAAGCAACTTGTCCTGAGTTATACAGTCAGTATGTGTAATAATAACAACATTTAGCATTTACATAGCATTTTAAGGTTTGCAAAGTATGTTAACTATGTGAACTCATTTGATCCTCAACAACAATCCTGTGAGACAGGCGATATTATTATCTTCAATTTATAGATGAGGAGACTAAGGCAAGCAGGTTAAGTGACTTGCCTAGGTGATATATACACAGTATGTGCCTAAAGCAAGATTTGAACTCAGATCTTTCTGACTGGCTGAGTCTAGCACTGTAACACCTATTTTCCTGTGTTAGAGGCTTGCTCCCTATTTTTGTTATTATGCTTATTATCATATAGTCATTATTTCTATAAAAGCATCTAGTTTAGACAAGTTTGCCTGCAACTAATCAAAGCCAGGTAACTGAATTAGATACGGGCCATAGATTGAGAGCTGGAAGAGAATTCAGAGACCATTTAGTCCAACTCCTTCATCTTATAGATGAGGAAACTAAGACCAAGCAAGGTGAGGTACCTTGCCTAGGATCACAGAGCTAGTCAGTCTTCCTGATCCCATGTTTAAGCTCTATTTACTATGTAATACTATTGGGGCCTATAAGCTCTTTGACACCTGGGATTTATTTTCATTTTCTCTTTTTATACTCTGACCCTCACTTTGGAATGGGAACCATTCAACTTCTCAACTTCTTGGCAACAGGAAACGTTAGTACCATACACAAGGAGAGATGGTGGTGATGACTGGATGACTTCATTGATGTTTAGTAGCCTCATTCAGTAACGTTGGTAATCATACTCTCTCCCTAGAGAATGATATATCATTTGGAGAATTCCAGTCACACTGGCAGATGCAGCATGACTCAGTAAGCTAATAAAAGTCCTTGAAATTCTGGGGTTGAGAAGGCTAATTCTGGCTCTGTCATTAATCTGTTAACTGACTTTTAGTGAGCTACTTAACCTTTCTGTGGGCTTATCATCAACAAAATTGGTCTATATGATATGCAGCACCTAAGGATGCTTTGAGAAAAGGTCCCTAGAGTACTCAAAAGAGATCTTCCATAGAAAATAAAAAAATGTGTAAATATGTATTATATATGTATACACACACAGATATATATATAGATGTAACTGGAGTTCAGAGATGCTGCTTCTCTTGATGTAGGCTGATGCGGCTGAAAATCAATATATATCCAAGAGTCTCTTCCAATCTTTTTACAGGTACAAAGATTATCCTTTAGTTTGCAGCTAAAGCTATTTACAACTAAGATCATGTATGTTTCTATTTGTCAGTCACATGATTTAAGGAGACACTCCATTCCTGAGTAATGGTGGAGGGCGGGTCTGTTTGCTACCCATTTGTTGGTAGTTCATAGCTTAGTCCTATTGCCTCTGTTAGAGTTAGATCTCTGGTCTTGAGATATTGGAGAGGGTGGGTAGTGGTGTGGCAGCCAACACACCTCTTGGACATAAATAAGATTCCTTCAAAAAAAGCAGTTAGAACCAGTCAAGGCATATCTGTCAAAACAATATTTAATAATGCTGTCCCTAGGAGAAAATATAACACCCATTGTGACTTCTGTTAGCCCTTCATAATTTGATACCATTCTACCTAATAACAATAATAGTAATTAATAATAACATAACAACTAGCATTTATATAGCACTTTAAAGTTTGCAAAGTACTTTACAAATAGCCTATTTTACACACCAACCCTAGGAGGTGAGTCCTATTATTATTTTCATGTTACTGATGAGGAAAGTGAGACAAACAGTGGCTGTGACTTGTTCAAGGGTTACAAAGCTGGCAAAGCTTTGGGGTAGGATTTAAATTCGAATCTTCCTGACTGTAGGTCCAAGGCTCAGTTCACTGTGCCACCTCGAGGCTGATACTTTTCACATCTATTTCACATTTTTCTGTTTCAACCACATTGGTTTGTTCCTTTTCCCCCAAAAAAATCTATCTCCATGTTCTTGTGCAGGAAATATTCCTCATGCAGGAATGCACCCACCCCTCCTTCACCTCAGTCTCTTGTTCTGTTGTTTTTCACTCATGTCTCATGATCTTATTTGGGGTTGTCTTGGCAAAGATACTGGAGAACTTTGTCGTTGCCTGCTCAAACTCATTTTACACATGAGGCAACTGAGGCAAACAGGTTTAAGTGACTTGCCCAAGGTCACACAGCTAGTAAGTGTCTGAGGCCAGGTTTGAACTCAGGAGGCTGAGTCTTCCCAGGCCTGCTACTCTACTCACTGCACCTCCTAGCTTCTAGATAAAGCCTTTATGGAGCCCTACTCCAGTTATTAGAAGTCTTTTTTCCCTCACATTATGTTGTGCTTATTTGTGTTTAAATATGTTATCTTCTGAGTAGATTATAAAGTCCTAAATGGTGAAATTTTTATTTTTGTTTTTCTCCAGTGCTCAATCCAGTACCTTGCACAATATATCGGCTTAATAAATTGTTATTGAAGTTGAAGTATTATTCTGCTAGAATAATCTTTAGACTCTGACTCATCATTCCTTAGCCTCTTGAGAAAACTTGAACCAAGCCTGGACCATGGTGTTCTTCTGTGTTTATTGACTGTTAGGATCTGGCTTTTCAGTTAAGGTGCCTTAGCTCACTGTCTCCCAGACATAACTCTCCCTGTCTCACAGATTCTGGATTTGATTTGCCATCTTTGATGATTCTCCTGTTGTTTGGTATGCCAAGGTTAGGTCCATCACATCTAATGTGTTAGGTTTCCCAGCTCCTTCTCATATGATGGGACAAGATGGCTTAATCTCCTATTTCATTTTGTCTAAGAAGTGCTTCTTTCAAACATTTGTATTTCTATTGTTTCAGATAACCTTATTGTGGCTACTTAGATAACTTTCTGTCACCTGTTCATCATTTATTTCTTGACTAAAGAAGTCCTAATGAATTTCACTTCAATGCCCATAGACTGGCTATGCTCTGGGGCTTTGGTTTTGGTCTTTTCTAGATTACCAATTAATGCCTGAAATTGAATCCCACAATAGTTTATGGATGATAACCAACTTAAACTTCTACAAGAGAATATCAGAATTGCCTCCCTCACATCTGATGCAGAAAGCATGTTTGTTTCCCTTTAACCACCAACATAAATATGTGCATGTAACAGATGCCCTGTGCCACCCTGTCATAGGGAACAGCTTTCCCTTTCCTACACCAGGGATTGGGAAAGGTAATTGTTAGTCACCCTGCACTCCATTTTGTCTAAGAAGGAGTATTTGTCAATAAGGACATGTCACTCATCATCTCAGCTCCCCAGTACCAGTCACTCTTATTCTTTCCAGATCACTGTACTGTTGAAGTCAATCAGTCCAAAGTCATGGTTAAAAGCAGTTTAATTAGACTAGCAAAAGTATGGTAAAATAAAGAAGGACTTGATGTCTACAGCATAAAGTACAACAATTCTCATCATTTCCTGGCCCCACCTCCCCTCCTCCAGGTTGTATGTGAGAAAGCTAACTTTGAGGTTCAGAGTCTCATAACAGATCCCCTGTCTCTCAGAAAAATAGGAGCAGGATACCTCACTACAAGATGTCTACTCTAAGTTTAGAAAGCAATTTAAAATCTTTTGTGATTCTTGTAGTCACAGGTACATAGGCAAATAGAATCTCCAGCTGTAGGGTCACAAAAATTCTATCCCAGGGTCCCTGAACCCTAATCTAGGGTCCAGGTCTCTAACTGCGTATACCTTTTAATCTGAGTACTATAAAAAAGGCAAGTCTCAAATGTCCCAAAGGTTAATGTTCACAGGCATTAAATATAACAAAATGTACTTGTAATAAATGTAATGTTATGACAAGGGATCCTTTCAACTTCCAAAATAAAGAGCTTGGATCTCCTACCTTTTCAGACTTGGCTTTGTGGGGAGCAATGTGTCTGCCTAATCTATTCCTCAAATACATATTCTTGATGAGGCATCAACCCCAAGACTTTGCATTGTTATATCTTTGCCTTTGGGGATTCATGTAGAGAGTGCCAAGAAGTGAAGCTTGCTGTTCTACTTGATAAAAGACAGAGCAGATGGCAGTCTTCCCCAGACAAGAGATACTAATGTACACCTAATTTGCTGCAGAAAATCCTCGAGCAGACTGATGCATATGATGAGGTAATAATCATTGTTAATTTTTCTTTTAAAATTCCAAGCGATGAAAGAGACACCAGCCTTCTCTAACAGCTATGGGGTAGGAGACAGTTCGGTCAACAGATGTCAATCATTTGATCTCATCAGAATGATAAACAAGTAAACAAAGCATTGAGGAATAGTTTTGATTTTTGGCAGCCCCTGTCAGATAATTCCCACATATCGGCTCCCTTTGAATTGTGATTGTTTTCAGCTTTAGTGATTGTCTTTATTCCTTTAAAGCAGAGTTCTTGCCAGTGAAAGACTGACAGGCCCAGAAATGGAAACCCCTTGTGTAGCCACAGGAAAGCTGTGGCCTGGGGAGCACTGATATTATCTTTCCCTGCATGCTGACTTCCTTTAGGCATGAGAGAGTCATTCATTCATTGGGCCCACTCCATCTATTTAGCAACCTGCAGACCTTGACAAAGTGCCACTTGGGATGGAGCCCTTTATAGTAGGGATAACAGTGTTCTGTGAATGGAATCAGGGGTTCAGAGGAGACAAATAGCAGTCACTCTATGAATTACATGGTTATTCCCAGTGGAATATTGTAGGTATACATGGTTGACTATGCCTGTCTACTGTTGTCTGTGACTTGAACTACACAGTGCAAATTAAGGGGGAAACTTTGCCCTTTCTGGATCCTTTAGATAATGTATATAAACAAAGCACGGTCCTCAGTTTCATGTTGGCATATGAATTAACCATAAGGTCTGTCTAGAGGGATATAACAAAGTCTCCCATTAAATCAAGATTAGGTTTTCTACCCAAGTCCTAAATTTGATAGACACACTGACATTCTCCTAATTTTTTTTTGGCATTTCATAATAAAGGGGGATCATTCTTGATGTCCTTTTCTTTCAAGGTAGACAGGGTTTGTTTTATTTTTTTTTTCCATTAAGATAGATAGAAACATTTTGGATCTTTTTTCTCATCAATTCATCATCATCCATTGACATTTCTTTGCATGCCCATTGAGTAATGGCCAACTATTCAGCATGGGGCTTTCTATAACTAATAATAATGATTTAATATTTATATAGCACTCTAAGATTTTCAAAGCACTTAATGTATATTATCTCATTTAACAGGATAACTTGAAATGTTTATTATTCTTTATTTCATTATTATCAATAAGAATATTAAAGAGATAATAGTTTATATTTATATAACGTTTAGTTACAAAGCTCTTGTATATATTAAGATTTAAAGGGAAGTCTTTGTTTATTCAAAACTTATTACCTACTTGGGGGAGGGAGGGTGGAAGAGACTTCAAAGGGTTAGCATAAATCAAGATGTATATAAATTGTCCAAAGTTGACCTGAGGCAAATATATGTCTAGGTGAAATTTCTTGTCAGCATATTTGCATCCCTCTTCCCATACTTCACCTCACTCCCCTAAACTGGGACTGTGCCCAGTATCCTCATGCTGCTTCCTGACTGCCCAAGCATCTCCTACTGTGGTGCTACATCAGCAGGGAAAATTATATGGATTTTTTCTTCACCCTCTGCCCTCCTGTCTTATTTCATATTTCCTCAGAGACCCATATCCATATAGTTCATTGGAGATATTAATTTTTTTGTTATTGTGTAAATGCCTGGAAAATAGTTTAATGTATGACTCCTTCCAGATGACATATTTTTGTATTAAAATAGACTCTCAAAGCTTTAACTCAAAGGAATGAGTGATGGTGGGAATTTCAGACACAGTGACTGACTGGCTAATTGGAAATTATTTGAAACTAAGGATTTGTGTGACTTTTATATCATACCTCCTCACTTGATAACTTTTTCATGCTTTTCATTGTATAATACTACCTTTTCCTCTTAAAGACTGATAAGAAGGAATGAAGAAAAATGATTTATTCAGTCATACTATTGACAGGCTTAATGGTCATTATGTGTGATACAGAATAAGTATAAAAGAGTCCCTTTCCCCTCAAAGAGCTTACAATCTCATAAGGCCTCTGATGATAGGCAGTAGATGATTGCTAAGACAAAATAAAATGAAGGAGCTTACATTTGAATAAGAGTGATGATATGCACATAGGTAGGAAGATGATATACAATGCATAAAATGGATTTGTTAGTTTTGGGAGGCAATGTGTTACCAACTGGTGGGAACAGGGAGAGAGATCAGGAAACAAGAGATTCCAAAAGGCAGAGGGGAAGAAAGAATGTATTTCATATCTGTGCAAAGGCATGGAGATACGAAAGAAGTTCCTGTGTGCAAAATAGGAAATTGGCCAGAATAGCAGGATTGAAAAGTAGGTGGAGGGAAAAAATATGTAAGAAGATTAGAAAAGACAGAAAGCAGTCAGGTTGTGAAGAGATTTAAATGTTAAGGAAAAAAGTTTATATTAGATCCTAGCAGAGTGTACCTAAATCAGACTGAATGATTTGTTCATGAAAGTCAATTGCTAAATTTTCAGTATGTACATTTACAAACTGGAAATTCACAAAATCTATAAATCAAGGCTTAATTCTTTTGATTTCCAGACTTAAGAAAGTAATGGAGGAAAAGTTAATAATGCAGGTTAAACTTAAAAATATGTCATACATATTGTCCCACCTCACCCAGAACCAGTGGTTAAACATTTAGCAGAGAATTCATGGATCCTAGGGATAGTAGGGAACCACTGTGGTTTATGGAGTCACAGGATAGGGGTGGCAGGATCAGACTTGGGATTTAGGAAACTCACTTTGGCAGCCAGCTGCATGGGGGATGAATCAGAGTGAGAGGAGGCTGGAGGTAAGGAGATTAAATAGGAGGCTGGTTCATTCTTGACCAGGAGGTGAGGAGGGTCTTGCCAAGGTTCATGGCTGTGTGAAGGAAAATATTAAAGATATTGTAGATATATAAGCAACAAGATCTGAGAACAGATTGGATTTGTGGGGTAAATGAGATAAAGAATTGAGGATGACATCCATGAGAGACTATACAGGAGAAGAGGATGATACACAGTGGAAAGGTCAAGAAGGAGGACAATTAAGAAGAGTCCATTAGATCACTGGTACACTCTGAGGTTTCAACTCATACCTTGAAAATTGGTAGCAACAACAAAAAAAAGCCCACAGTTAATGCTGGAGGGGGTATGGGAAGATAGGTCCATTAATACATTGTTGGTAGAACTGTAAAATGGTGCAACCATTTTGAAAAACAATTTGGAATTAATGCAAGTAAAATGACTAAAATGTCTATAACCTTTGAATCAGAAACTCCATTAGTGAGCTTATACCCTAAGGAAGCCATTGATAAGAAAAAAGTCCCCATATGCTCCATAATATTTATAGTAGCACTTTTTGTGAAATAACTAGAAAGATGTCCATCAATTAGGGAATGGCTAAATAAATTGTGGTATATGGATGTAATGGAATATTACTGTGCTGAAAGAAATGAGGTGTGTAATGAGCACAGAGAAGCACAGAAAGATCTATATGAACTCATGCAAAGTGAATTCAGAGTATTCATAGTGACTTCACAACATTCACAGTGACTACAACAATTTTGATCACAAGAACAAAACACCAAAAAATTTAAAGGAAATATAATAAGATTATAAAGACCACGTAGGACTCAAATGAAGTGATATGAAAAGATGATGCAGCTCATTGTGGAGTGGGAGGTCCATACATGTTACACATTGCATGCTTTCAGATTTTTTCAATGTATGGCTCAGTTGTACTAACTTTTTCTTCCTCTCTAAAAAAAATACTGTTTTTATGTGAGATGGTTCTCTGGGAGAAGAATGGGGAAGGATACATGGGACGCTATGGTCATGTAAGGAATAGAAAATAATAATAAAATTTTTATTAAAAAAGAGATCATTGGTAACTTTGGAGAGAGCAGTTTCACCTGAGCTATCAGAGTCTGCATGCAGACTTAGAAGGGAATTGCATATTAATTAAATGAGACAGTAAATATTGAAAGCAAGAGCACATTTTATCCCATATAAGAAAAAGACCTTAATTTCTGATAGGTAGACAATAGCGGAGATAGAGAAAGAGTCAAGGAGGGGAAAATGGAGCAATAGCATAAAAGACAGGGTGTGGCTTCTGGAAATGGCCTTTAGGTCAAAATCCATAAGGATCCTCCAGTCATCAAGAATGGCAAGATCTACAGAGTCCTAGGAGAGCCTCATTAAAGCCACATATCCCTTTCTGTTTTCAACTTTACAGATTTAAAATGTTAGCAAACAAATGGGTTAATGTTAATTGTTTATTAATAGGAAAGGCATGATTTGCATCCTGGATCTTGTTTATCATAGTAGGGTCTCAATAAGTGTTTGCTGAAAGAATTTAAAGAAACTTTGTAAAAGTGTCTATGTGCAAAACTTGGGTAAAATAACATTTTGATCATCTAAAAAAATTTTTAAGAACATTTTCAGGGCAGTATATACACATTTGCAGCTTAACTTGTTAAAAAAATTCAGTTAAAATCTCTGGAAACTGCCTTTGAGGAAGGAAAAGGAGAAATTTGATGACACAGATATCATGTGTACATCCTCCCTAACTTGATTCATTTCATACTCACTAACTGGGGAATTTAAGATCATTCAGATATCATTGACCGAAGTTTAAGGTCGATGGTTGATCTACTTGTACAGTGTAGTAGTATATCCAATTAACATGAGAATTTAAGGTTATGCTTATCCATACAATAAAACAGGTACTGACGAATTAAAAAAAAAAAAAAGAGGTTGACCCCAGGAGTTGGTAGATTGTTATTCTTCCACTGAGTTTAATGGACAAGACTTCCCATTCCCATATCATACCAAGTATTAGGATAGATTGGGAAAGCAAAAGACAGACAAGTGTTGTTATGGAAAGGGACAGATGTATGTAATTGATTTCTCAAGGCAGAGAGGTGTCAGTTGTCTAGAAAGCTGGAAGTTTTAAGCCTAGGAAATTGTAGGCACAGAAGATTCCAGGTCTGTGGTGGCAATTATAGAAAAAGGACAGAAGAGAAGGGGTACCAGATAGGATGAAGGGGAATGGCTAAGTAATGGATAATCTTTGGGAGAAAGGCTATGTCCAAGAAAACCCAAGATTCCTTCTCTCCCTCTTACTACAACAGAAGCCATTGATGACTAGCTTAAGAAGGTTAATATTGAAATGGTGAATACGATGCTTTGGGATAGGGGAATGGGGAGAGAATGGAAGCAAAGGGTCCAATTAACAAGTGTTGACTTAGTATCTACTGAGTTGTGACCACAAACTATCCCTTCTTCCCTATCAATTATCTCATTCTGTATGAGAGTACACACTATGGATATGCCTATACAAACTGCCACTATTATTATAAATAAGTCAAGCTTAAGTCTCATTGACAGTAGGGAGTCCATAGGGGAAAAAAATAAGTCATTAATAACAGCTTCACATTTTTTCCTGCTGACATTATTTATTGTGCTACTTACTCACCAAGTTGCTATAATAAATAACAATTGGTGCTAGCTAGCAAGAAGTGATTTTTTTGCTCCTTCTCTTGCGTGCACCATCTCTGAACCTTTTTGGGGTAACCATGCCAGTTAACAATGTACAGTGGTCACACCTATCAGAAATGACAAATGTTGGAAGGGATGAGAGAAAAATAGATATACGTTGGACTGGTAGTGAATTGGTCCAACCATTATGGCAAACAGTTTGGAACTATGCCCAAAAGGCTATAAAACTGTGCATATCCTTTGACCCAGAAATACCACTACAAGGTTTGTATTTCAAAGAGATTAATGAAAAAGGAAAGATACCTATATATACAAAAATATTTATAGCATTTGTTTTTGTGGTGGCAAAGTACTGGAAATTGAGGGAGATGTCCATCAATTGAGTAATGATTGAACAAGCTGTGGTATATAATTGTGAGGGGTACTATTGTACTATATAAAATGACAATGGGGGTGGGGGCTTCAAAAAAATATGGGCAAGGCCTTTATGAATTGATGCAAAGCAAAGTGAGATCATTGTGCACAGTAACAACAATGTTGTAATGATGATCAATTGTGAAAGAGTTGGCTACTCTGATTAATACAGTGATCCAAAACAATTCCAAAGGACTCATGTTGAAAAAAATGCTACCCACCTCCAGAAAGAGAACTGACGAACTCCGAGTGCAAACTGAAGTATAATTTTTTCTCTTTATTTTTCTTGTTATTTTGAAATATGGCTAATATGGAAATATGTTTTGAATGATTTCACATGTATAATTGATTTTCATATTGCTCACCTTCTCAGTGGGTGAGGGAGTAAGGAAGATAATTTGGAACTCAGAACATTTTTTAAAAAGAATAATAAAATAAATAAATAATAAATTTTAAAAATGTGAAGTGGGAAAATATCTGTACTCAATGGCAAGGCTGCCACATTAGATAATAAAGACATGCATGTTCATTGCGATAAACAACATATTGACAAACTTAGCTTTATGTGCTATGGTAATAGTGTCCCGTGGTTGTAGCAGCCTCCCTTACCCATTCCATTCATTTATACATTAAAAGCTGATAGAGATAGTTCATGGACCTAGAGCTGGAAAAGCTCTCAGAGACCATCTACTCCATACTTCCTCCTGAATAAATGAGGAAACTGAGCCTTACAAAGATGAAGTAACTCACCTGGCAAATACCAGTGAGGATAGCTGAACCTGGGTCATGGAGGAGTGCTGAGTCAGCATTTAAACTCAGGTTCTTGTGATGCCAAAATACAACATTGGACCAGATAATGTCCACAAAAAGCACCTCTGTGTTTACCAGCAGGAAGCCCTAAGACTTTTCTAATCAGAAGGACAGATTTCCTCTCTCAAAAAAAGATTTTTCCTTTTTACAATTCTATGTATACTAACTTGTTTTTCTTTTAGAAATAAAAATATTTCATATTCTTAGAGATAGCAGGTACAGTGGAAAGAACATGGGCTCTGAAGTCAGAAGATCTGGTTTTAAATCCTGCCTCTGATTCTCACTTCCTGTGTGACCTTGAATAAATCACAACATCCTTGGATCTTGTTGGAAGAATTTGGGTTAGATGCTTCCTAAGATCACTTTCAACTTTAGGTCAACAATGAACATTTGATTTTTTTTCTCCAGAGGCATCTCTCTCAGCCCTAGCTATGGGTTCAACACACAGGGTTGATTTAGGTTCACCTCCTTTCTGTTAAAAAAAAAAAAGAAATCAGCTTACATCAGAAAATAATGCTTTATTTTAGAAATACAGGATTTAGCAAAGACTTTACATAGAAAAATACAAAATGACTTCGCTTCAACATCTTTGTTGAAAGAGGCAGCAAGGGAAAGGAGGAAAAGCGCTAATATAGGAGCCAGGAAAGCTAAATTGAAGACCCAGCTTCGCTACTAACTAGCTATCTGGTTTTGGGTCACCTTTCTGGATCTCAAACTTTTTCTATCTCAATTAACGAATCAATAAACATTTACTAAGGACCTACTATAGATCAGGTATTATGCTACTAAGGGCTGGGCATGCAAAAAGAGGATCTGTACAGAGCTTACAATCTAATGGGGGAGATAATATACAAACATATACATATATACATACATACACACACACACACACACACACACACACACACACACACACATATATATATATATATATATATATGTATATACAAGGCAATCTAAGATAAATAGGAAATAAGTAACACAAGAAAGGCACTAGAATGAAGAGGACTTGAGGAAAGCTTCCAGGAAAAGATGGGTTTTAATTGGGACCTAAAGGAAGCTGGGGAGGCCAGTAGTCAGAACAGAGGAAGGAGAGCATTCCAGAAAGGGAGGGCGGCCAGAGAAAATATCTGTTGCTAAGAGATGGACTGTCTTGTTGAAGAGACAACCAGCAGGTCAGCATGACTGGATCAAAAAATAATGTCTCAGGGAATAAGGGATAAGAAGGCTGGAAAGGTAGAAGGGGGCTAGGTTATGAAGGGTTTTGAATGCCACACAAAGCATTAGTTTATCTCTAAAGTAAGAGAATGGGGGGAGTAGTACGGCATGCATGTAATCCCTGCTACCAGGAATGTCTTGTGCTCAGAAGTTCTGCATTGTAGAGGGCTATACCATTCAGATGTCTGCACTATGCTCATCACTGAGTACATTTTATACTGAGGCATTAATATGCTCAGGTCCCAGGAATTAGGGAGGGGGGAACTAGGTTGCTTAAGGAAGGACAAACTCATCCATGTGGAAAAAGAACAACTTAGGGCTAATCAGTAATTAGATCAGGCCACAAGTAGTCTTTGAATTTCTAGACCTCTTATTAAAAAAAAAAACCAAAACAAAAAAACTGGGTATTCCTAAGAGTTTTACACTAATTCTTTTCTTGTAGCTCTAAAATTGTGTATCTATGAACCAGAAGTAGACCTGAACTAATATTAAACATAAGATTTGCATTATAAACATTATAGAAATGCTCTGACTAGGCACAGATGTTTGAGTACCTAGGAATAACAGCTCAGATTTTTAGAGAATTTTAAGATTTGTAATGTGCTTTGTGTATATGATCTCATAACAATCTTGTGTGGCAGGTGCTATTATTTACTTTGCATAGATGGAGGAAACTGAGGCTCACCCTGGCTAAGTAGCTTGCCTGGGGTTCCCCTAGTTGGTGGGGCTTTATCTAAGGGGTGACCACAAAACATGCCTTTCTGACTCCAAATTCAGCCCTATATCCACTGTGCCATTCTCCATCTCTACTCTCGAGAACAGCACTTTTAAAAAAAGCTACTTATAATTTATTAAAAAGGTGGCTACACATCAAATTGTTTAGGGTAGCATTCATTTTTATGCCTGGAGCTAGAAATTAAAAAACCTGGAATGAGTCAGCTGTTGGCATTTCAGATTTAGCTCCCCTGCTTCCCCCTCCAACAATGAGTTCTTAGGTATCAAATGCTGGAAATGAATTTAATAATTCCCTACTGCAGCATATCTCTCAACACAGGCCCAACCTTGGGCCAGCTTACTGCCTTGTGTTCAGTAAGCTCTGTTAGAACTCCCTGTCTGCCACCAAAAAGAAGTCTGAAAGAAGGTAGCAGTGCATTGTGTACAATTAGAATGATTAAAATCAAATCATCTTTCCCTTGTTGCCAGGTAACAGTGGGCTTAGATATAATACTAAGCCCTAATGCAGATGTTAGCCTTGCCAAGTTAGAGGCCTTTCTGCCCTGATTCTAGAACTGTTTTTCTGTTACCTTACTTTTCTGTAACTTTCCCCTTCAAAATAATTTCACTTCGCATGCAGGCAGTGGTCTCTGTGAAACAGGCTAGGCTGATGTTGGGAAAGATCAAAGTTTGGAGGTGATCTGCATCTGGTGGACAGGCATGAGGGGCATATGGTAAATATCTGGAGGGTACTATTTGAGCTCACCTTTAGCCTCTTTACATTTCTTCCTCAAGTTCTCTAGAAACAAACAGAAATTCATTTCTACCCTCCCCCTCCCACAGTTATCATCAGTATTCAATAAGATGAAATAGTTATTAGGTCTTCTCTGCTTTTTTATTTAACACAATGAGTTTTAAAATGTGGAGCACAACAGGCCAGCAAAATGGAAATGCTTGCTTCCTTAGTCATTTAGTAAAACATTTTCCAACTAGAATAGACCTTGGAAGTCATTTCAATAAACTTCCTCATTTTACAGGTGAGGATACTGAAGTCCAAAGACATTATGTTATTTGCCCAGATTCACAAGATAGTTTCTTACCCTTCCTGGTTGGCTCATATTCTCATCCAGTTTTCTCTATCCCCACTCGGTACAGGCTTTACCAAATTAATAACAGTCTGAAGGAGAGTCTTGATTCATTTTGTCTGCTTATTAACAGATTTTGTTTATCTTTCAGTAGCTAGTTACCTTTTGTCCCTCACCATGCAATAGTCTGAAGAACGCAGAATCCCAGTTTCATCAGCTAGCTGTGTGACTTTGACTGTGATTTTACATATCCAGGCCTTCTTTATCTGTAGAAATAGGAAGAAAAATATTTGTGCCATTTACACTGATAGATAATTGTTGAATGAATGCTCTTTTGCAAACTGTAAAGGGCTTTATCTATGTGAGCTACAATTGCATTTATGTATTCCCAAGACTCTTAGAACTCTGAAATCACAAGCTAAAGCTATGGTTGCTGGGCCAGCTATCAAAGCAGAATGGGAAGTACTTAAAACAGAAAGTTTGAGTTGGGGTTGCCTTCTCTGGTCATGAAGAACTATCATGGCCTACCTGTGGTGCCTGACAGATTTATCATCTAACCTGATTGACTATGAAGCATATAGGAAGAGATGGCCTATTGTACAGATGTGACGTTCACAGAAATTTAGATGTGCCAAGAATGGTACGGATCATCTCCTCCAACGCCCTCTCTTTCTGTTGGGAAGGATTCAGACACAAAAAAGATGAGATGATTTGTCCCGAGGTCACATTACTAGCTTGTGGCAGAGCTAAAACTATCATTCAGGCTTCCTGACTCCTACTCTGGCTCTGATTTCTACTAAGCCTTGAGTCCTCTCTTATGACTTTAGGATGACTGACAGCAAGGAGCAATGGAACAAGGGAGGAACTGAAGGCTTTTCATATTTGTAGATGTTAAGAAAAATATATGATTGGTATTATAAAATCTTTCCATCTATTCAAGTATCTTACCATATGTAGTTACACCTGAGTTGGCACATATCTGGCTAGCATAAAGTCAGTCAGTCTTATCTATTTTTTGCAAATAATTTACCTTATCTTGCTTCTGCCTCCTTTACCTGGTTAAACAAAGACCTGAGTGTCATTCTAGCCCATTCCTCCCCACCTCTGCTAATCAAATATTTACGGTTATTCCTACTTTGTTTGGGATAACAACCAAGTATTCAACCTGCCTTGCCAATTTACCAAATACCATTCCTCTGTGTTGCTCTCACCATGGCAGTTCACAGCAGGTGAATAGTCCCTTTGTTGAGACTTGGCTTACATTCGCCACCCTTGATTTAAAGTTTTGAACAAGTCTGAAGATAATTTACAATTTGGGATCTAAACCAAGTAAAACTCAGTGTTTTGAAGGCCCGGGGTTTTCAATTTTATATTCTCCTTTGAAGTATATTTACTTTCTAATTTTCCAAACTCCTACTGTTGGGGTTTTACTCTGAAACTAAATTAGGAAAGGTGTGCCTAGTCTTCCCTTCCTCATCACTCTCCCAAACCAAAGCCACTGAACTTCATATTAACTATGCAAGGGGAAGCAGGGCAGTCTGTAGAGTGTTGGGCTTGGGCTCCAGAGAAATAGGTTCACATCCCACCTCCAAAAGTTATTCACCTCTGTGACTCTGAACAAGTCACTTAATCTCTTGAGGTCTCAGTTTCTTCTTCTTTAAATAGGGACAATGATATCTGTACTACCTAATTTACAGGGTTTTTGTTCATTAAGAGATTTGAAAACCTTAAAATAAGATTTCAGAGTCAGTTTTTAATTCATACCTTTTCCTCTACTGTTTTAACTTAGGTACTTCCGAGATGTGAGAATGAGTTTATCTTTCCCAGAGTCACAAAACTAGGTAAGTGCCTGAGGTAGGATTTGGATTCAGGTTTCTTGACTCCAGGTCCAGTACTCTTTTAACTCTACAAACCCTGGCCTCTTGACTATGAAGGCATGGTGTTTTTCCATCCGCTATGAAAGTTCTATGTATCACCCCAGCAGCCAGGCCCAATATCGTGACTTCTTTGTTCCCAGGACTTCTCAGGGAGACTTATGTCAGTCCCCAATCCAGGACTCAAACCTCTAGCCTCTACCTTTGTTTCAAGGCATATCCGGTTCCATAGAGGCTGTTTCTCCAATTGCCAGCTCCTGCCTTCTCTGCAGACAACTCCAATCTATACTTCTATCTGTTGCTACTTGCAATGAGTAAAACACTGTGGACCTCATGGGACACATCACTGCCTGACATTACATTGCACCTTGAACGAGGGCCTTGGACCACTTGCTTTCCTCAATGGACTTCTCTCCAGGCACAGATAATCTGCTTGGACCCCTCCTCAGTGGTTAGCACACTCCTATCAGAATCTCCCCATCCCAGTGATTCTGAATCCATGATTAACATTGTCCCCAAACCTCACTGCCTGTCCCTACTTACCTGTTCCTTAATCCCATGGTGAGGGAGCCAGTTTAATTTGGCAAGTGAGATTTGTTTGTCAAATTTTTAAAAAGAGCACCAAGTCTTTTTATTTGGACAGCTGGTTTCCAAACATTTACTCACATATTCTATTTTACTCCTCTCCCCTACTCCTTCTCTTCCCTCACTTTCCATTCCAGATGTACTCACCCTTTCCACTGTGTTCTATGAAATGTCTGTTTCATAGTTAACAAATTTGCTTATATCTTAAAACATTTCCTTTCAGGGCAGAGGCAAGATGGTGGAGTAAAAGCAGAGATTTACTTGTGATCTCCCCTAAATCCCTACAAATAACTGTAAAAAAATGACTAATCAGTTCTGGAACTGAAGGACCCACAGAATGATGGAGTGAAGAAAATATCCAGCCCAAGGCAGCCAGGTAAGTTGACAGGGAGGATCTATAGCTGGTCTGGGAACAAAGGACAGTCTAGCGTATCATTGGCAGGTGTGGCATTTTCTAAATTTCTCAATCCCAAAATGCACAGGACAACTTGGAAGGTCAGTTGAAAAGGTCTGTCCTACCCATATGAGAGAGTAGCAAGGTTCGGCCGCAGTGGAGGGGCAGCAGACAGGCTGTGCCCACAGAGCCCATGGCAGAACTCGCTTTGGTTACAGCAATAGAAGCAGAAGCTGTTTCTGGAGCTCTAGGCACAAAAACTGTGGATTGATCCAGTGGTTCATCAGAGAGGGATAGCATGGATCTCTTCGCTGGTACTGAGGAGGGATTCTCTTGCTTTGCCCCTGCTTGGATCTGGGTCAGAGTGCTGGATGGTGGGCCAAGGACCAGGAGGAATGCTGGCTTGATGGAACTTGTAGTAGCAGTGGAAAGGAAATCTTCCTCACAATTCCAAAGCAAAAAGAGGTCCAAAATCTCACTGAAGAAAATAATTCCTTAAAAATTAGAATGGAGCAGATGGAAGCTAATGACTTTATGAAAAATTGAGAAATTATAAAGCAAAACCAAAGGAATAAAAAGATAGAAGACAATGTGAAATATCTCATTTAAAAAAATTGACCTGTGAAATAGATCCAGGAAAGGTAATTTTAAAATTATTGGATTACCTGAAAGCCATGACCACAAAAAGAGCCTAGACATCATCTTTCAAGAAATTATCAAGGAAAACTACCCTGATACTCTAGAAAGAGAGGGTAAAATAGATATTGAAAGAATCAACTAATCACCTCCTGAAAGAGATTCCAAAAGGAAAACTCCTAGGAATATTGAAGCCAAATTCCAAAGTTCTCAGGTCAAGGAGAAAATATTGTAAGCATCCAGAAAGAAACAATTCAAGTATTGTGGAAACACAATCAGGATAACACAAGATCTAGCAGTTACTCAAAGGGCTTGGAATATGATCTTCCAGAGGTCAAAGGGACTAGGATTAAAACCAAGAATCACCTACCCAGTAAAGTATAATACTCAGAGGGAAAAAATGGATATTCAATGAAATAGAGGACTTTCAAGCATTTTTGATGAAAAGACCAGAGCTGAATAGAAAATCTGACATCCAAATACAGGAATCAAGAGAAGCATGAAAAGGAAAAGAGAAATCATAAGGGACTTAATAAAGTTGAACTGCTGATATTCCTATATGAAAAGATAATATCTGTAACCCTTGAGAGTTTTCTTAGTATTATGTAGTTGGAGAGGGTGAGAGAGGGATGTATTGAGAGAAGAAGAAAGAGAGAAACAGAATGGGGCAAATTGTCTTACGTGTGTGTGTTTGCCCTTTGTTGCCAAAGAAGACCATACCATCAGAGAAATGATGACATGACTTGCACTTGACTTTGTTTTGAGTGAGGGAGGGCTGTGCAGGTCACCAGCCTCACTTCTCCTCCAGAGTCACCTGAATCCAGTGACCAGATATTCATCAGGATGACCAGAGATGACCCAGGATGAAACAACTGGGGTTAAGTGACTTACCCAAGGTCACACAGCTAGTGAGCGTCAAGTGTCTGAGGTGAGATTTGAACTCAGGTCCTCCTGACACCTGCACTGGTGCTCTATCCACAGCATCACCTAGCTGCCCCTAATTGTCTCACACAAAAGAGGCAAGAAAAAGCTTTTGCAATGGAGGGGAAGTGAGAGAGAACAGTGAGCCTTATTTTCATTGGATTTGACTTAAGGAGGGAATAGGAGGCACTCTCAGTTGGGGATGAAAACTTATCTTACCCTACAGGAAAGTAGGGGGGAAGAAGATAAGAAGGTGGGAATGATAGAAGGAATGGCAAATGGGAGGAGGGGGTAATCAGAAGTAAACATTTTTGAAGAGGGACAGGGTCAAAAGATAAAATAGAATAAATGGAGGGCAGGATAGGATAGAGGGAAATATAATTAGTCTTTCACAACATGACAGTTATGGAAGTTTTTTGTATGACTACACTTGTATCACCTATATTGAACTGCTTGCCTTCTCACTGGGGATGGGTGGGGTTGGAGAAAGAGAGAGAATTTAGAACTCAAAGTTTTAAAAAACAAATATTAAAAATTGTTTTTATATGCAACTGGGAAATAAGACATATAGGCAATGGGGTATTGAAATCTATCTTGTCCTACAAGAAAATACAGGGGAAGAGGATAAGAGAAAAGGGGGGTAGTGTGATAGAAGGGAGGGCAAATTGGGGAAAGAGGTAATTAGAATGCACACTGCCTTGGGGTGGAGGGGGGGAGAGATGGGGAGAAAATTTGGAACTCAAAATCTTGTGGAAGTGAATGTTGAAAACTAAAAATTAATTAATTAAAAAAAAATTCTTTTCCCATTCCCTGTATCTTCTGAATCTCTCCAAGACCTGGTTCCCTCTTGGTGACACAGCATCTCTGACCATCCTTTTCTAGTAGAAGTTATACATTCATTCATTCGATCAACCAATCAATAAACATTTATTAAATGTCTACTATGTCCTAGTCAATATGCTAAGCACTGAAGATTTTTTTTTAAAAAAAGCAAAATACAGTCTCTACTCTTAAGAAATTCACAATCTAATGGGGAAGACGATAAGCAAATACATACAAAACACTACTTAGAAAGTAAATAAGAAATAGTGAACAGAGAGAAGGCACTAGAATTAAAATGTTTTGTAAAAGGTTTCCTGAGGAACACTGGGACATAAAGAAAGTCAAGGAAGGTAGTAGGTCAAGATGAGAAAGACGAGCATTCCAGTTATGGAGAATAGCCAGAGAAAATGTCTAGAGTCAAAAGGTGAAGTGTCTTATTCATGGAATAGTTAGAATGTGAGTGTAACTGGATCAAAGAGTATGTGGTGAGGAGAAGACAGCAAAGGTACAAAAGGGGTTAGATCAAGAAGGGCTTTGAATGCCAGGCAAAGGATCCTGGAGGCAATATCAAGTCACTGAATTTTATTGAGTAGGGAGATGACTGGGTCAGAACTTCAATTTAAGAAAATCACTTTAGTGACCAAGTGGAAGATAGATTGGTCTGGGGAGAGACTTGAGCCAGGCAGACCCACCAGCAGGCTATTGCAATAATACCTTGAGAAAGCTGTCTGTGATTTGTGTCTCCATTTGCTCTCCTCTCACTCTCTTCTAAACCTTCTGTATTCTCTCACGAGGCTTCATTATTCAACTGAAACAACTCTCCAGTTACCAATGATCTCTTACTTGCCAAATCTAATAGCTTTCCCTCAGTCTCCATCCTTCTTAACCTCTCTAAAGCCTTTTGCCATTGTCAGCCACCTTCTTCCCTTGGATACTCTCTCCTCTCTAGATTCTTTTGCAACATGGTTCTCTCCTGGTTCTCTTCATATCTGTCTGACCACATTTTGTCAGTCTCCTTTGCTGGCACTCCATTTACACCATGTCCACTAATCATTGGTAGCTCCCTCTTCTCCCTCTAGACTACCTTACTTGGTGATCTCATTAGTTCCCATGTATCCAATTATTATCTCTATGCAGATTTAGTTAGCCCTGATCTCTCTCCTAACTTCCACTCTCACATAACCAAATTCTTATTGGACCTCTTGAACTACAAGTCCCATAGGCATCTTAATTGAGCAAATCTAAAACTGAACTCATTATCTTTCCCCCCAAACCCTCTGTTCTTTGGAACTTGTTGCTATTGAGGGCAAGATCATCTTCCCAGTTACTCAGGCTCCTAACTTAGGTGTCATCTTCAGCTCCTCGCACACACTCACTCCCATATAACCAAGCCAAGTCCTGTTCCTACCTTTACAAAATCTCCTGTGTATGTCCCCTTCTCTCCATTCTCCTTATAGTCACCAACCTGTGCAGTTTCTCATCATCTCACTTCTCTATTATTTTAATAACTTTTTCATTGGTCTCCTAGCCTCATGTCTCCCCATTCCTAGCCATCCTTCACTGAACTTCCAAAGTGATCATCCCAAAGCAGAGGCTTACCCATTTCACTCTTGAAGGCAGCAAACTACAGTAGCTCCCTATCATCTCAAGGATCAAATAGAAAATCTTCTATTTGGCTTTTAAACCCCTTCACAACCAAGTCCCTTTCTACCTTTCCAGTATTCTTATACTTTACTTCCATATACATACTCTAAGATCCAATAAGTACTAGCTTTCTTGTTGTGCCTTGAGATGACGTTCCAGCTCCCAACTTTGTGCCAGTTTATTCATTGTGCATCATACCTGGAATGCTTTCTATCTGTTTTTGTCTTCTAGATTTTCTGACTTCCCTCAAGACATTTCAAATTCCACCTTATTCAAGAAGTCCTTCCTAATCCCCCCAAGTGTTAGTGCTTTTCCTCTGAGATTACCTGTCATTTAGCATGTGTGTATGTAAATGTACATGTGTATATGTGTGGGTTGTACATGTCTCCTTTAAGAGAATGCAAGCTCCATGAATTCGTTGACCATTTTTTAGAGGAGAGCTGTTTTGTATCAACAATACTTAGTAGTGACTGGCACATAACAAATACTTGTGATGATATATGCGGTCTCTATAGTAAAATGTAAGTTTCTTGAGGGCAAGGCATGTCTTGTTTTTCTTTTCATGTCCGCAGCATCTCACACATTTTCTGTAACTCAGCAGATTCTTAATAAATGCATGTTGACTTGAATTCTCAGGAACCAATCAGGCAAAAACAGCGAAGGCTTTCTTCTTACATGTGCTCCTCAGTCTCACCCTGTGTAGTCCCTTTAATTGAATTGCATACTGGGAGCACGTTGCCATTGTTAAGGTTAATGATCTAACGACAGAAGGCACGCTTACAGACAAATGGATTAGAGTAATTGTAGCAAACAATGCAAATAGCATCTTGCAAATTGGTCTTCAATCTGCTTTAGCTTCATCATAGACATTTCATGTGGGGCTAGCAGCTCACCATCATGCTTTCTTGAGAGAAGTTAAGAGTCTTGCCTTCAATTAACTCGTGCATTATCATGATTAACTACTGAGCTCCTAGAATTTGGGGCTGTCCTTTGCCCTGAAGCATGAGTCATAAGTACTGGAGCACTGTTGAATCTCAATTTGAACGTGATTTGTACAAATCATAAATTACAGCCTGGGTATAAATTAGACACTTTTGAAAGTTGTGCTTTTTCAGATTAGGGAACCAGTGAGTGCCCTGAAGCACTGACTGACTAAATGATAACACTAAATTGTGGAAATTTAGACAACCAATCTGGAGAGTTTGGACAAAATAAAAAGAAGTTTGAGGAAGACTAGAAAAAATGTAATATGAAACATGGATTCCTCTTCCCCTTATATAGGGTGTCCCAAAAAGCTTAGTGTAGTTTTAAGTTAAAGCTCAAAGCACAACTATTTTATATTATATTTAATAGGATATAACTAAATATGTTTTTAATTAAAATGAAATTCTAATTTAAATTAAATTAAATTTTAATTTTATAATAAATTTTAATTAGTTAAATTAAAATTTAATTAAATTAAAATTAAAAAAAAACTTTATGTTATCTTGTTCTTTCCATTTGTAAGCTCTTTTAGCGTCAATAGTATGAATTGTTTCATCTTTATAGCCTTTGTGCCTAACATAGCACCTTGAACATGAGATATTTAATAAATGATTTTCAAACTGAATTGAATTAAGTCAAGTCTAAAATTGCATTGACTTTTGAGATATCTTGTATTATATTTTATAGTTTACAAAGCAATCTTGCAGACATTCATATTTGATACTCAAAAAAACCTTTTCAGCCAGGTAAATGCTTTTATCTTCATTTTAGAGGTAATCAGGTTTTAAGGATTTAAGTGCTCACTCAGTAAGGTAAAACTTGAACACAGGTCTTCTTGATTTTTTTCAATTACATTATGAGAGGCAGCTAGATGGGCCAATAGCTAGAGTGCTAGACCTGGAGTCAGGAAGGCCTGAGTACAAATATGGCCTCAGATACTTACTAGCTATGTGACCCTGGTCAGGTCACTTAACTGTTACCTGCCTCAGTTTCCTCAGTTGTAAAATGGGGATCACAATACAGGTATACCTTGTTTTATTGCACTTTATTGTGCTTTGCAGATACCAAATTTTTTTTTCAAATTAAAGGTTTGTGGGAATTCTGCACTGAGCATTACTGCCTGCCATTTTTTTCCAACAGTATGTGGTCACATTATGTCTCTGTGTCACATTTATTATTATTAATTATTTAATATTAATAATATTAAACATAATAAAAATTAATATTTAATATTTATTATTAATTCTCACAATATTTCAAACTTTTCCTTTATTATAATATCTGTTAAAATGATCTGTGATTAGTAATCTTTGATGTAACTATTGTAATAGGTTTGGAGCACCACAAATTGTGCATTTATAAGATGGCTAATTTAACTGTTAAATGTTATATGTGATCTGACTGCTCCACTGACCAACTGTTTCTCTATCTCTTTCCTTTCCTTGAGCCTCCCTATTCTTTGAGACATGATAATATTGAAATTAGGCCCATTAATAACCCTACCATGGCCTCTAAGAATTCAAGTGATACAAAGAATTCCATATGTCTTACTTTAAATCAAAATCTAGAAACTATTAAGTTTAGTGAGGAAGGAATGTGAAAAGCCAAGATAGGCTAAAAGCTAGGCTACCACCTTGATCAGTCAGTGCCATCAACATAGAGGCAAGACCCTCCACCAGCAAAATGATCCTGACTTGTTGGGGGATCAGATGACGATTAGCATTTTTCTTTATCAATGAAATATTTTAATTAAGGTATGTACATTGTTTTTTAGACCACGAACACTTAATAGACTACAGTATGATATAAATATAATCTTTATATGCACTGCAAGTGTAACGTGCTTTGTTGTGGCAGTCTGGAACCAAATCTGCAATATCTGTGAGGTAAGACTCTAGTATCTAACTCACAGAGTTGTGAGAATCAAATGAGAACTTAAGAAGAAATTAACACAGTACCTGGTACATAGCAGATGCTTAATAAATGCTTGTTCTCCACAAAATTCTTTTAATTCTGGGCTTATCTGGGTAGGATCAGACTATTTTAGCATGATAGTGAGTAGATGCTGATGCAAATGGTGACTAGCCACTGAACCCTCTAGCTCATTCCCAACTACAGTTCTATGACACTGAATAAGACAGAAATCCAGCATTCTCCATAAAATACAGAAACTCCATAGGTTAAATGAGGGAGATATCACCTACTTCACAGGCTTATTATCAAGATCAAATCAAGTAATATATGTGAAATATTCTGTAATACTTCAAGTGCTATGTAGATGTGAGTTATTATTATTATGTACATATATTTTGGGTTATAGTTATTTGTGCATTTGTCTTGCCTTTCCTACTAGTATACTCCTTAAAGGCATAAACTGAATTTCTTTTTTCATATTCTTAGTTTCAGCCTTAGTACTTTTCACATTTTGTTGTTCAGTCATGTCCAACTCTGTGATCCTATTTGGGGTTTTTTTGGCAAAGATAATGGAGTGATTTGCCATTTCCCTCTCTAGCTCATTTTGCAGATGAGGAAACTGAGGCAAACAGAGTTGAATGACTTGTCCAGAGTTATATAGCTAAAAAGTGTCTGAGGCTGGTCTGAGTCAGGTCTTCCTGACTCCAGGCCTGAAGCCACCTAGTTTATATTTAATAAAAATTAAATTGAATTGAATCACACCATGGCAAGTTATAGGAAGGCAGCAGAAAAAAGAAAGGACTCAACTCTTATATAGTTCATGTCTTTTTCATTGAATGCCTCAACAGGAGAGACCATGTTAAATATACCATGTTAAAATACCACATTAAAAATAAAAATATGCTTAATGATAATGATACCTCACATTAATACCATATCTTACAGTTTTCAAAATGCTTTCAAATATATATGTACATATTCATATATGTATGTGTAGAGATAGATAGATAGCATAGGTGCATTTTGTTTTCCTGATAAACCTGTGAGGTGGACAAAGCAGGCAGAATTTACAGAATTTTTGATCTGGAAGAGATAACTGAAATCATATTGCCTAACCCCCTCATTGTTTCAGGTGAGGAAACTGAGACTTCTCTACAATCCTCAAGAGAGATTAATTAACTTTGTCAGAGGTCACACAACTGGATCACATACTGCAGATTCAGAACTTGAACCTAGATCTTCTGACTTCAACTATACTTTCTCTCTTTTTAATTTTCTTTATTATGAAGTTTTATTATCCTATACTACCTTGTTTTGTACATAATCTATTATCCAGAATAAAGGCATCAAATTGTTGGTACATGTACTATAACAAAGATAGGTTCTACTCTTTCCAGAAATCTTTAGGCCCATCTGTGCCACAAAACTTTCAAGGATGATGTTACCTTTCTTGTTCATTCACCATATATGAAAGCATTTCTTTTTGGAGTGGATTTGTGATTTCCTTGGCATCAGGAGCAGCAGATTGGGTGCTGTCTCCCAAGTAATGTGATCTGAAGGCAAAATGTAGGACTTTGTTAGCTAACTTCAGACTTCCTGCTGTCTCTTGAGCACCTGACTCTTTGAAAAGGCATTACTGTTGAGTGTTTTTGCTTCATGAAGTAAGCACCCACACCTGTAAGCTCTCCCTTTACAATCATAACAGAGAATTTAGTAACCAAATTTGGGCTGGGAAAGTTGTTCCAAAGTTTGAAGTTTAAACAAGGATACTGACAAAAGCTAAATTCCAGATACTATACTATGTTTTTCCTTAGGAATTTTTAATGTCTCTCTTTTTAGAGAAGACATAAATTTAGCTTATTGAGGTTAGCATTGTTAAAAAAAATATAACTTGAACAAAAACTATAATGCCTATGTTTGGTGTAGCATCATTGAGAGATGTGATAAACAATATTAAACTTCTTTGGTGGGAAGAGAATGGGAGGTACAGAGCCAAGATAGCAGAGGAGAGACAACTCAGCTGAACTCTTCCAATATTCCCCTCAAAACAATTTTAAAATAATACCTCAAATCAAATTTTGGAGTGGCAGAGTCAACCAAAGGTCAGGTTGAGACATTTTTTCAGCCTCAGACAATTTATGAGGTCAGCATGAGAAGTCTGCAATACCAGAGTGGCTATGGGTGGCCAGAGAAAACACAAGGCACTACCTGCACCAGTGATGGACCTTGGAGGTAGCAGCTCTGGGAGCTCTCAGCCCAGAGACAGTAAAAGAGTCTGACAGAAAGACATCAAAGGAGACCTTTTGCTGAAATTGGGTGCTGTGGCAACTCTATTGCTTGTATGCAGTTCTGAGTCACAGTTCTGGGGCAGAGAGAAGCACTTATGGTCAGTAATAAGAGAATAGGGGCCCTGGTGACAGTTCCAGGGCCAAGAGGAATGCTAGCACTTGTGCTTGCAGGAGAACAGGGAACTTTTTGGATAAAGAGTAAAGCACATATTAGTACAGCAATAGCCAGACCTTTCTTCAGATCACACCACTTTGGAAGCACCAAAAACTTGCAGACCCTTCCACCCACAGTATTAGCTCTGAAAGTAGAAGGATGAAAAACTCTGAAGCATGGGACAATGCTTCCCTGTCCCCAGATGAGCAGAATCCAACTTTAATAAAAAGTTCAAAGTCAAGAAAGGAACAAAACAAACAAAAAATTGTCCATAGAAATCTACTACAGTAGCAGAAAAGACCAAGATAAATATTCAGAAAAAGATAATATGAAAACATCAACAAAAAAAAAACCTCAAAAGAAAAAAAGTACTAATTAGACATTACCAAAGAAGAATTCCTGGAAGAGTTAAAGAAAAGAGATAACAATGGTAGAGAAGAAATTGGGAAAATAAATGAGAGTTAGACAAGTAAATTATGGAAAGAGAATTAATAGCCTGACAAAAGAGGCACAAAAATTTAATGAAGAAAAGAACCCCTTAAAAAGCAGAATTGGCCCAATGGAAAAAAGAGATACAAAAGTCCACTGAGGAAAATAATTCCTTAAAAATCACAAATGAGCAAGTGGAAATTAATGATATCACAAGACATCAAAAAACAAGGAAACAAAGGCAAAATAATGAAAAAATAGAAGAAAATACAAAAGATCCCATGGGAAAATCAACTGACTTGGAAAATAGATCCAGGGCAGATAATTTTAAGAATCATTGGACTACCTGAAAGCCATAATTTTAAAAAGAGCATAGACATCATATTTCAAGAGATTATCAAGGAAAGCTGCCCTGGTATCCTAGATCCTGAAGGTAAAATAGAAATGGAAAGGATCCACTGACCAGGTCCTGAAAGAGAATTTAAATGAAAACTCCCAGCAATATTATAGCCAAATTCCAGAATGACTAGGTCAAAGACAAAATAATGCAAGCATTGAGGAAAAAGGAAATGATTCAAAATATCGAGGAGCCATAGTCAGGATCACACAAGGTTTATCAGCTTCCATATTAAAAGAGTGGAGAGCTTGAAATATGATATTCCAAAGGAGACAAAGGAGCTAGGACAAAACTGAGTATAATTCTTCACGGGGGAAAATCCTTAATGAAATAAAGGACTTTAAAGCACTCCTGATGAAAAGACCAGAGCTGAATAGAAAATTTGACATTCAAACACAAAACTCAAGAGAATCAAAAAGAAAAAAGGAAAACATGAAAGTATAATAATAAAGAACTCAATAAAGTTAAACTACTTATAATCCTATATAGAAAAATAATACATGTAACTCCATTATTAAGGCAGTTTGAAAGGGTATACATAGAGATGGAGGACATGGGTGTGGGTCTATTATGTTGGAATGATCTCACATGCAAAAAGAAGTAAGAAAGAGGGATGCAGGGGGTGCGGAGCCAAGACGGCGGTGTAGAAACACACAAATACACTAGCTCTGAACCCACAGCCCATGAAATATCTGTAGAAAAGAGCTGCCAATAAATTCGGGAGCAGGAGAAGCCACATAAC
Source organism: Notamacropus eugenii (assembly GCF_028372415.1). Taxonomy (NCBI): domain Eukaryota; kingdom Metazoa; phylum Chordata; class Mammalia; order Diprotodontia; family Macropodidae; genus Notamacropus; species Notamacropus eugenii. Next base: position 391,444,358 of record NC_092873.1, read on the forward strand.
AGCTGAGCGGACAAGATTTCTGTTCCAGAGAGACTGAAAACCTCTAGCAAAAGGTTCTTCACACCGTGGACTGGGAGCCGAGCACAGCCTTGCCGCGGCCGCCCAGTGCCGAAAGGAGCAGATCCGAGCGGGGAGCAGATCCAAGCAGGCTTCAGGGACAGAATCTCCAGTAGCCACGTGGGTCCCTCCACCCACAGGTGACAAGGGTTGGTGATAGGGTCTCTTCGGCGGGTCGAGAGGGGAATGGGGAGCCCCCATGACTCAGGCCCCCTTGGGAGGCACTAGCGGAGGTGGGAGCAGACCGGGGCTCCCCAAGCAGGCAGGAGCCTGGATCCATTGTTGAAGGTCTCTGCATAACCCCCCTGAGGGAACTGAGCCTGTGAGGTGGCCCTGCCCCTACCCAGGCAGCTGAACTTGATCTCACACTGAATAGCAGCCCTGCCCCCCCCCCAAAGCCCTGAGGCTGGGAAGCAGCATTTGAGTCTCAGACCCCAAGCACTGGCTGGGAGGATCTGGAGGCGAGGTGGGTGTGAGGAGAATATTCAGAGGTCAAGTCACTGGCTGGGAAAATGCCCAGAAAAGGGAAAAAAATCAAGAGTATAGAGGGTTACTTTCTTGGTGAGCAGATTTCTCCCCCTCTCCTTTCTGATGAGCAAGAGCAGTGCTCACCATCAGGGAAAGACACGGAAGTCAGGACTTCTGTGTCCCAGCCCACTCAATGGGATCAGACCTGGGAAAAGCTCAAAAAGAGCTCAGAAAATTTTGAAAATTATGTTAGAGAGGTGGAGGAAAAACTGGGAAGAGCAATGAAAGACTTGCAAGCAAAGTATGAACAGCAGATCAGCACCCTGCTAAAGGAGACCCAAAAAAAATGCTGAAGAAAATAACACCCTGAAAAATAAGCTAACTCAATTGGCAAAGGAGGTTCAAGAAGCCAATGAGGAGAAGAATGCTTTCAAAAGCAGAATTAGCCAAATGGAAAAGGAGATTCAAAAGCTCACTGAAGAAAATAGTTCTTTCAAAATTAGAATGGAACAGATGGAGGCTAATGACTTTATGAGAAACCAAGAAATCACAAAACAAAAACCAAAAGAATGAAAAAATGGAAGATAATGTGAAATATCTCATTGGAAAAACAACTGACCTGGAAAATAGATCCAGGAGAGACAATTTAAAAATTATGGGCCTACCTGAAAGCCATGATCAAAAAAAGAGCCTAGACATCATCTTTCATGAAATTATCAAGGAAAACTGCCCTGAGATTCTAGAACCAGAGGGCAAAATCAATATTGAAAGAATCCACCGATCACCACCTGAAAAAGATCCAAAAAGAGAAACTCCTAGGAATATTGTGGCCAAATTCCAGAATTCCCAGGTCAAGGAGAAAATATTGCAAGCAGCTAGAAAGAAACAATTCAAGTATTGTGGAAATACAATCAGGATAACACAAGATCTAGCAGCTTCTACATTAAGGGATTGAAGGGCATGGAATATGATATTCCAGAAGACAAAGGAACTAGGACTAAAACCAAGAATTACCTACCCAGCAAAATTGAGTATAATACTTCCGGGGAAAAATTGGTCTTTCAATGAAATAGAGGACTTTCAAGCATCCTTGATGAAAAGACCAGAGCTGAAAAGAAAATTTGACTTTCAAGCACAAGAATGAAGAGAAGCATGAAAAGGTAAACAGCAAAGAGAAGTCATAAGGGACTTATAAAAGTTGAACTGTTTACATCCCTACATGGAAAGACAATATTAGTAACTCTTGAAACTATTCAGTATCTGGGTACTGGGTGGGATTACACACACACACATGCACATGCACACACACATAGAGACAGAGGGCACAGAGTGAATTGAATAGGATGGGATCATATCTTAAAAAAAAAAAATGAAATCAAGAAGTGAGAGAGAAATATATGGGAGGAGAAAGGGAGAAATGGAATGGGGCAAATTATCTCTCATAAAAGAGGCAAGCAAAAGACTTTTTTAATTTGGGGAAAAAGAGAGGAGGTGAGAGAAAAACATGAAGTTTACTCTCATCACATTCCACTAAAGGAAGGAATAAAATGCACACTCTCATTTTGGTATGAAAACCTATCTTACAATACAGGAAAGTGGGGGATAAAGGGATAAACAGGGTGGGGGGGATGATGGAAGGGAGGGCATGGGGAGGAGGGTGCAATTTGAGGTCGATACTCACGGGGAGGGACAGGATCAAAAGAGAGATTAGAAGTAACTGGAGGCAGGATAGGATGGAGGGAAATATAGTTAGTCTTATACAACTAGACTATTATGGAAGTCATTTGCAAAACTACACAGATTTGGCCTATATTGAATGGCTTACCTTCCAAAGAGAGGGGTTGGGGAGGGAGGGAGGAAAAGTAGTTGGAACTCAAAGTTTTAGGAATAACTGTTGAGTACTGTTCTTGCTGCTAGGAAATAAGAAATACAGGTAAAGGGGTATAGAAAGTTATTTGGCCCAACAGGACAGAGGAGAGGATGGAGACAAGGGTAGAGAGGAAGGATGGAGGAGAGAGCGGAGTGGTGATGGAGGCAATTGGAATGCTCGGTGTTTTGGAGTGGGGGGAGGGGACAAGGGGGGAGAAAATTTGGAGCCCCAAAATTCTGTGAAAATGAATGTTAAAAGTTAAATAAATTAATTAATTTAAAAAAAAAAGAAAGAGGGATGCACTGGGAGAAGAGGGAAGGAAGAGCAAAAATAGGGAAATTTTTTCACATAAAAGAAGTACACAAAGGAGAATTTTTATAGTAGAAGGTTACATGGGTGGGGGAGAGTGGACAGGAAACTTTTTCTTATAAAAGAGGTGCACAAAATAGAGTTTTTATACTAGAGGGGGAAATGTGTGTACAGGGGTTGGTGGGCAATGCTTTTATCTAACTCTCATAAGAATTAGTTCAAAGAGGGAGGAATATAAATACACACACTGAGTTAGGTATGAAATCTATCTTCCCAGCAGGAAAAATTGGATGGCAGAGAGATAAGAGAAAGGGGAAGGGGATGATAAAAAAAAAAGGGCAGGTTAAGGGAGTATAACAGCAAGAAAACTGGGAATTTTTTTGTTTTCTTTTTAGAGTTCAGTTTCCCAGGCTCAGGCTAAACTGTGAGCCTCTGAAGGCTCAATCTCCTTTGAACCCTGATAGTTCACAGCTGTGCTGAGTCATACAGGTTTTGTGCCTACTGGCTCTGAGCCAATCAGGAGCTGAGTCTTTGTTATATATACTGGGAGGTTGGTGTTTTACTTTGGGGGTTTGCTTATTAGAAGGATCTTGTGATTTCCTGGTCAAGACTCTGTGTGGCCTTATGTTCAAATCCCCAACTGCTCAGATGTAAAGGCTGTCTCAGTTCGGGTGTATGTAAAATACATAGCAATATTGTTTTGATTCAGGCAGTAGAGACCTGTCTGTTGGTCTTTATTTCTCTGCATATATTTTCTCTGTATTTTCTGTTTGTTGAATGCATTTAAAAAGGATTGTTGACTCTTTAGAAAGCTATCTTTCCTAGTAAAGCAGATCCAACAACCTGTGCTAGCAGCCATCCTGGGTATGCCAGTGTGGTTGCCTTTACAGACAGACAATGATCAAAAGCAAAACACATTTTTGAGGAGGGACGGGACAGAGAGAAAGAAGATAAACAGAAGAAAATGGGATGGAGAGGAACACAGTTAGCAGTCATAACTGTGAATGTAAATGGGATGAGTTCACACATAAAGTGAAAGCTGACAGGAGAGCATATTAGAAACCAGAATCCAACATTGTTTACAAGAGAGAAACTTGAAATAGAAGGACACACAGATTTAAAATAAGGGGCTAGAACAGAATCTATCATGCTTCAGCAGAAATCAAAAAGGCATGAGAAGCAATTGTTATCTTAGACAAAGCAAAAATAGACTTCATTTAAAGAGATTATGAGGGAAACTAATTTAAAAGATTTTATAGCAAATTATTCTGATACAGACCTCATTTCTCAAATATATAGGGAACAATTAAATTCATAAAAATGAGCCATTCTTCAAATGATAAATGGTCAAAGAATATTAACAGTCAGTTTTCAGAAAAAGTAATGAAAGCTATCTAACCATATGAAAAAAATGCTCCAAATCACTAATGAGTAGAGAAATGCAAATTAAAACAACTTTGAGATACTACCTTGTACCTATCAGAAATGACAAATGCTGGAAGGGATAAGGGAAAACAGGTAGAAGAATGAATTGTTGGTACAATTGTGAACCAGTTCAACTATCTTGGACAACAATTTGAAACTATGCCCAAAAGGGCTATAAAACTATGCATACTCTTTGATCCCAGAGCAGCTATGTGGCACAGTGCATAGAATTCTGGGGGAGTCAGAAGACTCATCTTCCTGAATTCAAATCTGGCCTCAGACATTTAATAGTTGTATGACCCTAGGCAAGTCACTTTTCCTTCTGTCTCAGTTTCCTCCTCTGTAAAATGATCTGGAGAAGGAAATGGCAAGCCACTCCAATATCTTTGCTAAGAAAAATGGGGTCATGAAGAATCAGACTTGACTGAAAACAACTGAACAAAACCCTTTGATCCAGCAATACCACTACTAAATCTGTAATCCAAAGAGATTAGGGATCTTCCACCTCATAGCATGATCAATCATACATTTCTTTGACAATACCTATTGGGCTACACAATTTTCTATCTATAATATGTTGTTGCCTAACATGTATCCCACTCTTTGGGTGATCCGCAAGTTTGTGGTATTTCATGACCTACAACCGTGCAATATCACAATAAGAATATTGGTATTAAGAAGATGGGCTTTTGTTTCTAGGAAAAACTTAGAGTTATCCAAAGAACTGTACAATTTCTCACAGGTGATCTATTTCATGCTCTCCTGTTTAATTCTGGACCGAGCTTTCTATTGGCAGTGCCTTCCCAAGATATCTGTGATCAGCTCTGTAAGTTTGTCCATCCAGTTATGTATGATAATCTGAAAAGCAAGCATTCTTATTATTTTGGTTTTTTTCAATGTGAAGTTAGTGCAAAATTTTTTTGAGGGTTTACTCAACACACACTTTTGAAGAGAATGTATTTCTTTGTTTTCCAACTTGTTAGTAATAATCTGAAGGTCACTGAACAAAATCACCCCTGTTGCTATATCTCTCAAGAAATCTTACAGAATTTGGGCATGTGAATAGAAGGTACCTTTTTTGAAAGAGGGCCTTTTAGGTGACAGTTTGATCTACTGAATAAAAAGATTTTTCTAGAATCAATAAACAGTAAACCCTGGGATCTTCTCAGGGGGGTGTTGGTAAGTGTTTCACAGCTGGCTCTCTGCAAAAATGTGTGTAAGACACAACCTTTAAGTTTAATCTGCATTATTAATGATTTATCTATCACTTTCTTAACACTAAACAATCAACAAAAGAATAAATTGAGCCCTGACTTGTAGCATTTACCAATTTCTTAAGTGTAAATATGCACAATGAAAACCACCAGCTCTCTGAGCAAACTTTCTGTAAATTTGGGTTTTTTCCTCCACTACTTCTCCATCTGTAATTTTGAGATGGTATTGCTAATAATCTTCTACCACTTTCCTCTGTAGGGTCTTGCAAATGGTTGCTTTAAGCTAAACTTTTTTTTTCTATATAAGTTCATACTTTGTTTAAAAAAACTTTCTTAAAATGTGTCATATTTCTTTCAATTTATAAGTAATCAAGTTCTGCAACATATATTTAACAAAAAAGCCTGAATTGTAAAGTGAGTTTCTTTATAGGTTCCACACACTTCTTTCCTTAGTTGATGAAAATAAGCTTAAGATTTAGTGATCCAGCTCCCTTGACTTGCTGGGGATTTGCCGCACCTAACTACCTCCCAGTAGTTATAAGAGGCGTTACCACCCTGAGCACCCCATGCATCAATTGGCAAACAAACCCCTTACAGTTGCTAAGGCGCAGTTACCTGCTGTTTCCAATTACTTCTGGCTTGATAAATGCAATGGAAGCAACTTGTTTAGTTCCAATAAACTCCATGAAAGTGCAGGAAGGAGCCTTCAGAACTCTTCCCCTACTGTGGAGAGACTCTCAAAGACATCTGTCATGGCTGGAGGGGGAGGGATCTTGGAGAATTCTGGATGTTAATAAAGACATTGTACAAAAGGACTTGCATTTTGGAGTCTCTGGGCTCCCTCAGAGTAGTTTCTATTTTTACCTCTCATTGTTTTTTGTAAGAACTGTGAACATATATATCATGGGATCCCTGACTGGGGATATTCATCTTTCCCAAAGCTTCCATACCCTTCAAGAAAGGCATTTTTTATGACCTATTAGAACTATTTGCAGTGTTTTTTTCAGCCTCATGACACTTAAATGGCCTAATAAAACATTTGTATTGCCCCATCTGAAAATGAATTGCCAAGTGGATGAAAATAATCAAAAGAAACAGAATTAAATACAAAAGCATATCAGATAATCTCAAAGAAATCATTATACTTTTCTACAAAATATCGTACTCTTTCTCTAAGACAGCGAAAATAATGCAGAAAGGTACAAACAGTGATTCAATCCAAAGCAGAAAATAGATCTTAGACCTACAAACCTCTCTGCAAAGGATGAAACTTGATAGTCTGTTCCAAACATGTTAAAGGAGGCAATTATCTTTACTCTTCCATCACTAAGATGATGTTATGATGTGAACTGATTAATTGAAAGAGGGAGGAGGAGAAGAAAGTATGTATTCAAAATTTAAATATACATATATGTTACAGAATAGGGAATAAATAAGATAAACAAGAAAGCATTTATTTGTCACTTGCTGTGTGCAAAGCACTAGGGTAAGTGCTGTTGAGATAATTCTAAAAGCAAGATGGTCCCTACTCTCAAGGAACTCCCATTTTAATAAAGGAAGGTAACACAAACAGGTTTCAGGTTTTTGGTCCTTAGGGTACAGTAGCAATGCAGATCCTATTGTGTCTTCTCTAATAGCATTTCCATGAACAAAACCATATTGTTTCCTGATATTGAACCATTTGACAGTGCCAAGATTTTTGGTGGTAAGAATTTTCTTTCTGTATCTTCTCTACCTCCCACCTGACTTGGACTCTACTGTCTTGGGATCCCAGAGTCTAATTAAGTGAGCTTTCACTTTTTATTGCCCAGAATTAGGCCACTCCTGGGTCTTCTCCAAACTATGCAACTTCCAGACCCACATTTCCAACTCTTGTTCCCTAATATGTGTTGTCTTCAATTAGAATATAAGTTCTCTGAGGGCAGGGAGCCTCTGGCTTTTTTGTCAGTATCCCCAGTACTTATCACAGTGTTTGGCATCTTTTAAGTGTTTAATAAATCCTTATTTTATTCATTCAGTGGCTGTTGGCAGGTCACACCCCCAAGAGCGGCTCCCCTAGACAATGGATGTGGTCCTAGTTGGCAGCTAGGGAGGTGGTCTAGGGGCAGGTCAATATACTCTCAGGGCCCTAGGGTTTACCTGCATATTAGTGGAAGTTGGTCAGTGGTTGGTGGCAATAGTAAGGATGCTTGGCCCCTTTTCTTGAGGGGCACCACATTCTTTCTATGATTATTTTTGGGATGGGACTAATGACCTGTAAATTCTGTTATTCTTGGGGCTCTTGAACATAGTCTCCCCCAGAATCAGAGAGGAGGTAGTGGTGGAGGAGCAGGTGTTTTGATTCCCCTGCTGCTCGCTGCCTTCTGTGTCTTCTTCACAAAGTCTTGTTGCTTCATCAGGCTGGCTTGCCTGCTCCACCAGTAGAAGTTGATCCAGTGATTTTAAAGCGTTCAAGTGAACTACTAATTATTATTAATGGCTGACATTTGTGAAGCACTTCACATACATTATCTCAGCGACACAACTGTGATGTAGATACTATAGTCATTATACTTATTTTATAGATTAGGAACCTGGGTCTTCGAAAGATGTAAGGGATTTGCCTAGTAGCTAATGAGCATCAAAGGCAAGATTTGAACCCAGGGCTTCCTGACTTAAGTCATGTAGCCTTCAGTTCTCTTTGTTCCTTTTCTACTGCAAGTGATCCATTTCAAAGGCCAACATTCCTGATTGCATGACTACTCTGGAGGAATTCTAGATAAATAGGTCTTTTTAAAGAATGAATGAACATCCCCTGAAGTACAAGTCTGAAGATTTCATGCAAAGTTATCACCTGGCATTCCACTAGTCACTAATTTGCTGTAGTTTGTGTTACTACCCCTAGGAACATTGACACTCTTCTCCCATCCACTGCTTCAGACTCACACTACAAGAATCCCATCCGTACAAGGGGAACTGCAGAAACATCAGAAAGCCTTGCTACACCAACACCTCTATCACTCTGTCTCTCTGCATTCTTCTCTTCCTCTCTTTCCTATGTCTCTCCCTTCCTCCCTTTCTTTCTCTCTCCTTTCTTCCTGTTGCTCTCTTTCTTTCTCTCCAACACACACACACATATACACACACAAGCATAAGACAAACTGAAACATAAGAACAAAAATTTCCCTAGGCAAAAAAGCAGTAAAGATCTCCAACACTCAGCTTTACCACTACCTTCATGCTGTAGTATTTTTATGAAGCCTATTCTGAAGTCTATGGTGGTAGGAATGTCTACTATTGATTCTATGTGTTCCCTAGGTATCTCTAGAAAACAAAACCAGGAATGACTTTCCAGGCTAGTGTAGCTAGTACTAGAAATAAATCTTTCTTACTTCATGCTATATTTATTCAAAGTGTAACTGATCTATGAGAGGAACTGAAATGTTCTATTCAATTAAAATCTGAATAGAAATATTCTACTAGTAACAAGATGAATCTAAGTTAAGCTACACTGTGCTATTTTTTGCTTCTAGTTACTAGAAGAGACTTTTAAGCAACGTAATACCAGATAATTTTGGAGCTTGGTTTCTCAGCATCTGTGGGATAAATGTGAGACTGACAATTAAAAGAGCGTTTTTAATGTCTGGATAGATTGGAAGATACTACTCACCATATTTCACATGTCAACATCTGAGCAATATTAAAATCAAAATGAAGGGAAAATGGCATTTATTAAGGGCCTACTATATGCTAGGCACTGTGCTCTTTACACTAAGCTCTTTATAAATATTCTAGTTGATTATAACAGACCTTGGAGGTAGGTGCTAATAGCCACATTTTATAGTTGAGAAAACTGAGGCAGACAGAGGTTAAATGACTTTCTCAGTCACACAGCTAGATTTGAACTCATCTTTCCAGCTCCAGACCCAGTACTCCATACACTGAGCCATCTAGCTACCTATAGAATCACAAACTCTGAGCGCAAGAAGGGATCTGAAAACTTTTGATCACAATCTGTCATTTTGTAGAAGAAAAATTGAGTTTCAGAGAAAAAAAGGAGCCTTCTCAGAGTCACATGGATATTAGTGGGAGGTTTGAGACTAAAACCCCATTCTGACAATTAATCCTTATCCTTTTAGTCATCCTATGTTACTTGCTTGTCAATCACCTAAATAACCTATGAATTTTTGAAGCCCGTGTTTGTTTCCAGGAAGATCTCATGAAAGCAATAGGAAATAGGTCCAGAATATCAAGAGAACTAATGAAGAGAAATGCAAGGGAAAGTGGCCTAGCCATACCAGCTCTTAAATTGTATTATAAAGCAGCAATCATCAAAACTACTTGACACTGGCTAAGAAATAGAATAGTGGATCAGTGGAATAGGTTAGGTATGCAAGACACAGTAGTCAATGACTATAGTAATCTACTGTTTGATAATCCCAAAGACCCCAACTTCTGGGATAAAAATTTACTATTTAACAAAAACTGCTAGGAAAACTGAAAAATAATATGTCAGGAACTGGGCATAGACCAATATCTTACACTGTATACCAAAATAAAGTCTAAAATAGATACACAATTTAGATATAAGGGCTGATACTATAAGCAAACTGGGACAAGGAATACTTCACCTGTCAGATTTATAGAGAACAGAAGAATTTGTGACCAAACAAGAGATAGAGAACATTATGAAATGCAAAATGGATACTTTTGATGGCATTAAATTGAAAAGTTGGGATTTTTGGTTTTTTTATTTTTGCACAAAGTCAATGCAGTTTAGGATTAGCAGGGAAGCAGAAAACTGGGAAAGAATTTTTACAACCAGTATCTCTGATAAAGGCCTCGTTTCTAAAATTTATATAGAGAACTGAGTCACATTTATAAGAATTCAAGTCATTCCCCAATTGATAAATGGGCAAAGGATATGAAGAGGAAGTTTTCAGATGAAGAAATTAAAGCTATCCATAATCATATGAAAAATGCTCTAAATCACTATTGATTACAGAAATGCAAATCAAACAACTCTTAGGCACCACATTACCCCTATCAGATTGGTTAACATGACAAAACAGGAAAATTATAAATGCTGGAGTAAATGTGGGAAAATTGGAACACATTAATGCCTGGTTGATGGAGTTGCAAACTGATCCAACCATTGGAGAGCAATTTGGAACTATGCCCACAGGCTATAAAAATATGCATACCTTTTAACCCAACAATACCACTTCTAGGGCTGTATCCCAAAAAGATCAGAAAAATGGGTCTTCAATATGCTAATTCCAACCTCCTTTTCAATTGCTCATTTTAAGCTTGTGAAGAAAAAAATCAAGAAAAAATGAGAAATGTGAACTGCATTGTTGCAATGAAACATCTCTTGGAAGTGTGGAGTTGTGAACTGATCCAACCATTCTGGAGAGCAATTTGGAACTACATGTACAAAAGTATTTATAGCAGCTCTTTTGTGGAGAATTCCAATTCCAAGAATTGGAAATTGAGGGGATGCCCATCAGCAGTGGAATGACTGAACAAACTGTGGTATATGAATGTAATGGAATACTATTGTGCTATAAGAAATGATGAGCAGGCAGACCAGAAAAACCTAGAAAGTTTGATATGAACTGATGCTGAGTGAAGTTAGCAGAACCAGGGAAATATTGTGCACAGTTATATTGTTACATTGTTTGATGACTGGCTTTGATAGACTTAGCTCTTCTCAGCAATGCAAGGATTTAAGACAAATCCCAAAGACTCATGATGGAAAATGCTGTCCACATCCAGAAAAAGAACTATGGAGTCTGAATGTAGGTCAAAGCACACTATTTGCTCTCTTTCTTTTGTTTTCTTTTGTTTTTTTTCTTTCTTGTGGTCCCTCCTATTCATTCTAATTTTTCTTTACAACATGACTGATAAGAAAAAAATGTTTAATAAGATTATATATGTAGAGCTTTGCATACTGTCTTGGGGAGGGAGAAGGGGAAGAAGGGGTTGAAAATTTAGAACTCAAATTCTTATGGAAGTAAATGTTGAAAACTAAAAATAAAGAAAAAATTAAAGAAAAAAGAAAGAATTAAATATAGCATCAATCAATAAAGCAACCAAATAAGTGTTTATAAAATGTTAACTATGTTTAAGGAACTGTACTAAGCTCTGGACATAGAAAAACAAAAGTGAAATAGTCCCTGCCCTCAAGAAGCTTTTATTTGAATAGGGAAGACAACATGTATTTATATGAGCATGTATAGACTATATATGAAATGAATACAAGGTAGATTTGAAAGGAGGGTAATAGCCATGAAACGGATCAGCAAAGGCTTTAGTTAAGCATTGAAGAAAAACAGAGATTCCAAAAGGCAGAGGTGAGAAGGGAGTCTGTTAGAGAGATGCTATTGAAATTTGGCATCTGATTAGATTTGTGGGGTGAGTGAGATAACACCAGAGTGGCAAACCTAGATGACAAGAAGGATGATGGGACAGTGCTGTCTTCTATGTGTAATCCGAGCCCAAGATGGATATTTAGACTTGGAATTGGCACTTTGCTCTACGGGAGCAGTATTAAACTGTGAATCTAATCCTCTTGCCTTCCCCTGAGACTGAGGCTGTACAAAGTGAGAGGGGAACTATGCCTCCCACGTGTTGGGGGGAGTATATTTGTGATTATAATTTCTGAAATAAATATTATTTTGTAAAAGAAAGTCCTGTGTTACACATAATAATAGGGAAGTTAAGAACAGAGGTAGTTTGGGGATGAAAATAATGAGTTCTGTTTTGGAAACGTAGATTTTGAGATGCTTACTCTAAGTCCAGGTTGAAATATCTAATGGGTATTTTGTGATGCAAGAATGGATCTCAAGAGAGATATCTGGGCTGGATATATAGATCTGGGAGTCATTTGCATAGAAATGATAACTGAACCCATTAGAACTGACGAGGTCACCCAGAGAGAGGTGAAAAATGAAAGAGAAGAGTTATTTCCTCCAGTGTAAATCACCACAGGCTTTCTGGGAATTTGTGGACTCTCTCACTGAATAGAACACAGTGATAGCAAGGATCGCTATTGCCAATAGCCCTTGTCTGAAAAAAAATCTCCTTTCTTCCTGTACCTTTATTTCTTTTAAGAATTAGTAATGGTACCTCTCAGAGTAGAAGATAGCCTGAGGAAGCCTGTACTGCTTTACCATCATACTAATATATTTCTTTTGGTCCAGACTTATGATTTCATAGGTACAAGGAGTTCCCAGTATAGGTAGTCCTTCCACCAATGCAGATCAGCCACTCATATGTAACTCAGAGTTTGAGAGATTAGATAGGGCACTAAGAGGTTATGTAACTTTCTCATGATAGATAAAATAGATTTTCCTGACTTCAAGTCCTTCCCCTCTACACCATACTGCCTTTCTTAGAGAATGTAATTATCTTATTTTCGAAAGATTCATCAGCAACAAATATCATTACTTCATTCTACTGAAGAGGAAACTATTGAATAGAGAGACTGACCTGATAAGGACCATGTCACAGTTGTTACTAGAACTGGATTTTCTATTTTGCTATGCCATACTTTTTCAAAATTAAAATAGACACAGAAACTGAATTTTTATTCAATTAAAATAGAATAAAAATAATCTTTCCCTTTACTACAGTTAGATTTTAAGGAAGGGAAAATAGAAAAAGAAGACTGTCTTATAGTCAATGGGATGCAAAAGGTTGGAGCAGCATGCAAGAGATGTCTCATTCCAACAAGGGAGTTCACATTTTTCCTGTTTTTTTCTTGATTATTTTCTTCACAAGATTAAAATGAGCAATTGAAAAGGAAGTTGAAATTAGCATATTGAAGACCATTTATTATTTATGAGATGGAAATTCAGTTTTCTGGATAACCAAACTCATTAAGGCACAGGCAAAGCTATTCCAATCTTATTCCTCTGAAGATAGTGTTCCTGCCACAAGTAATCTATCTAATGATGAATGCTCAGCCTTGTTCCACAGTGTGATGAACTCTGTTATCCAACAATGTATTAGTCAGAACTCTATTATCCAGCCCTTCTAATAGTTGGAGTATGACAAAAAAATCATACCAATAATCATGATAACCCCAAGAGAGGCATCAAGATGCAATAATAGTGGATTGGTCTTAGAATATGGAAGGCCTAAATTTTAAGTCCTACCACATACACACACAGGATATGTGACAGAAGAAAAATCACTTAACTCCTTTTTGTCCCAGGCAATTCTCTAACACATTAAACTCCAGAAGATTTGCCTTTCTTTGGCTACAGTTTCCCTATACCAAAGAAATTGTTAGTTTAGACCAACCAACCAACAACAAAACCCAAAAAATTCCAAGTTATTTACTTCTGAATCACTAGGAAAGATTTAATTTCAACAGTTTTAGCAGCGTACATTTAATTATGTAACATGACCACTTATAATAATTAGCTCATTTTAATCTCAGGGTAATATAAGACCCCTCAAGTCTAAATAGTTCCCAACTTTGTTGCTTTAGGGAGTTTATGTTAAAAGTTGGAAAAGTCAATACAATTACTCTAAGCCCTTAGCTACAAAACTTCCAAAAATTAGGTAGAGATTTGGCTCTCTGTCTTAATTTATATTTGTTTCTTGCTAATGTAAAAGCCCTCACAGAGATCTTCGGAGTTGGATTTCTTCAAAGTGTGGAAAGAAAGATAACTCAAGATCAAAACTGTAGGATAGGATTTCTTCTTGTACAGGACTTTTGAAGATTCTGTGGGAAAAAGAAATGACAAGAAAGAGGTAGCAGCACCCTCTAAAACATAGAGCAGTGGTACAATCAGAATGGCCAGTGGAAGGAATTTCTGAAGCTCTCTTTTTTCAAACTCAAGTCTCCATGGGAATACATGAGAGTGACCTCTTCATAGACAACAGAAGAGATATGGAACTTTTTTTTTTTAACTGAGCGCACTAGGTGGGCTAGCTAGAGTGCTGAGACAAAAGATCAGAAGTATTTATTGTCCCTCACTTTACTTCAACTGGTACCCATGTCTAATAAGGTTTATTATTATTATCATCATCATCATTATCATTATTATTCCATTAAAAACTGTATTTGATAGACCTAACCTTATTTCTCATAAACACTTGTGAACTTTGTCCTTATGTTTCCTGATGTGCCTTTGTTGGAGATATGAGGGTTTAAGGGACAACTCTAGGAGCTACAAAGGAAAGGGTTCTCAATCCCAAAACTCATTGTTGGAAAGTTTTTGCTCTCCAAATGGGGCTATCATTATAAGTCATTTCATAACTAAAGTATCAAGGGCAGAATTACTACAATTTCAGGTCGATTAAAAAAATTGCCTCATCAGCACTTACCTAAGAGTGACCAAATGTTATGCTAATTTTGACCTCTGGAATTGGGATAAAATTCAGATTACCAGAAATGTTTGGGTAAAGAAGAAAACAGAATATGTCACAGTGTCTGTTAATAAACAGGTACTCAGAGAGCCCGTTGGGAAAAAAAACCAGACATTTTCTTGGAATTTCCTTCCTTCTTTGAGGTGGTAAGTACAATTAGTGGCATCAGCTTGGAGTCTTCTGCTTGAAATGCCTGGAGGGATGATGGCCCTCACTGATTCTCCCTTCTTTGTAAAAGCCCAGTACTACATTCACTTTCTCCTTTCACATGTTGTCCCCATACAGCCAATGGCTCAGATCTTGATGTTCCCATTTCTTCAACTCTGTGCCATCTTTGAAATATTTTTCTGGTTCTGAGACAGGTCTTCATGGTATATAAGTTTCTCAGAGTGTAACTATGTGCCTCACCCACTTGGACCAGCTTTCCTGTGTAATACAGTCCATCCAATGGTTCTCAAGGATTTTTCATATTTAGTCTGAAGTTTATAATTGAATGATTGGTTGAGTGATAGAATGAAACATTTTCTCACCTAATAAATGATGCCTAAATAAGGTGACCTTGCCCTTACATATTTTTCTAAAATTGGGAGGAGAGGATGAGCACACACCTGTGCACCCACACAAACACACACACACACACAGATTAATTACAAGGATACACTCCATAGCTGTGCTGGATACCAGTGTCATGTTTTTTATTATTATTTCTGATGCAACTGAAAAAGAAACCTGTATTATCTGCCTCCACTAGAAGTCTGAGTACAAATATATTAATAATATTAGTGGTGGTGGAGTAGGGGAAAGGAATTGAAGAAAATAACTCCTCACCATATGTCACATCTGTATATATACAACTCCAGTGTTTAACCATGAATAAAAGGAAGTTTGTCTCTTCTCCAAACTAGCCATAGAGGTTCCTGGTGCTTAACCATCTGTGCTACAAGTGGTCTTTATGTAAGACTCATCAACCTAGAAAAAGGTCTCCTAATCCAGTTCCCTCTCTGGATTTCCCCACATATGCCTTTACTTTATATAAAGCCCTGTTCCTGAAAAGCATGTGTAAATCACATTTTGGTAAAACTGATTTAGATAAGCTATGGACCTTAAATATTTGAGGCCCAGGTTGTGAATTTTTGTTGAATAATTTTTTGTAATATAAGCAATTACTTATGCATCTCTTCTAAACATGTATGTTTATCAGGCTTGCTTGAGAAGGTGGGGACAAAGGCAGCATACTTAAACTCTTAAAGATATAAATTGGCCAAAAGATTATCTCATACTCCCAAGCTTAGTTTTGGGATTGGATTTGTGGCTTCATTGATATAAAAGGTCCCAAAGATGAAATTCCTTTATTAATACAAGTTGGCCACTTCTTTGCAAATTACAGTTTTAGAAAGATGTCTGAGGCATGAGAGGTTAAGTGACTCTTCAGGGTCATAGAGCTAATATAACAGAGGTGGAATCTGAACCTACTTCTTCCTGACTGTGAGACTAGCTCTAGCCAAAGCTTTTCCTTGGTTGTTAAACAAGTGATGCATGAAATTCAAGGGACAACATTGGACCTAAGGGATGACTTCTGTGTTCCCTTCTAACTCAAGTGTTTTATTTTCTATGGGAAAGAGAGATGGCAAACTCCCTCAGTAAGCTGTTCCCCTAATTGTCCTTGCACTAGTGTTTGATTTTTTATGTCTAAATTAAATCCCTTGCCTTGTAATTTTGCCATATTTCCTTTAGTCAGCTCAAAGGTGAGAAGCACCTGGCCATTCCTCCTCTTAAAATAATCCCTTCCATGTTTAATGAGAGTTGTTAGAGTATCTTTTGATCCTTCTTTTGATTAAATTATCAAATGGAAGTAACAGTTTCTATTCTCAGTGAGAGTCCCAGGTGTTGTACCCGTTATTGTCCTCCAATGCACAAAATCAGAATTACAGAATCTCAGAATTGGAAGGTCTCCAAAGGTCATATAATACTAATAAAACCTAAATATGAATCTTTAATACAACGTCTCTGGTAAGTGGTCATCTAGCTTTTGAATTGAAGATTGTCACTGAGGGGAAACGGGATTCCCTTCCCCTTATTCCTCACCCCTCCACCCCAGATAACTCATTTCACAGTGAGGTAGGTCTAATTGTTATGAAGTTCTTTGCATTAAGCTGAAATCTGTCTCTCTGAACTTTTACCCACTGAGCTTAATTCTGCCCACTGCCCTCAAGAAGAAAAATATCCAATCTTTCTTCCATGGGACGGCCTTTCAAGTAATCAAAAAGAACTATCACGTTCCTCTCCCAAGTGTTTTCTTCTTTGGCTTAAACACCCTCAGTCTTTCCAACTTATCTTTGTAGGCCACAATCTCAATCAAAGCCTTTCAACCTCCTGGATACTTCACTTTGCACTCTCACTAGCTTGTCCCTGTGCTTTCTAAATGTGGTGCCCAAAGTTGAATACAATATCCCAGATGTGACCTAAAAAAGGATAGAATAAAATGGGAATAATACCACTTTCCCCTCTGCTATCTAGTCAAATCTTCTCCTATTTCCTTTTTATATTGATTATTTTAACTCATGTTAAGACTTTTCATTTATGTTTATTACATTTTTGAAAAAAATATTTTTAATATTTAAAAAAAACCCTGAGTTCCAAATTCTTTCCTACTCTTTAGCCCCTCCTCCAGCCTTTGAGAAGGCAAGCAATATATCAATTATGCATGTGAAATCATACAAAACGTATTTCATTATTAGCCATGTCATAAAATATAAAAGCATAAAAAAATAAAGTTAAAAAATATACTTCAGTTTGCATTTAGAGTTTATTAGTTCTCTCTCTGGAGGTGTATAGCAACTTTCCTCATGGGTCCTTTGGAACTGTCCTGTATCACTGTACTGGTAAAGTAGCGAAATCTTTCACAATTGATAATCGTTACATTACTGCTGTTACTGTATATAATGTTCTCCTAGTTCTGCTCATTTCACTCTGCATCAGTTCTTATAGGTCTTCCCAGATTTTTCTGAAACCAATTCCCTTGTCATTTCTTATAGCATAATAGTATTGCATCACTAACATACACCATAACTTGTTCAGCCATTACACAACTGATCCCCTCAACTTCCAATTTTTTGCCACAAAAACAAACTACTATAAATATTTTTCTATGTATAAGTACATTTTCCCAAAAAAAAAACCCAAACCATCAAAATGAAGTATCCTTATGAAACCTCACAGAAAGTTTACCTTTTATTAGGCCATGTTTCCTTTCTTACCTTTTCAGTTCTCTTATGCTATATTTCCAATGGTTCCTTGCCCTTCCTTGAACAAGACCCTCTATTTCTTGGCTACATACACTTTCATTCATTGAGAAACAGAGTCCCAGCCCAAGCCTCACTTGGTCATTGTTTGGGTTCTGATGGCTCAGAGTGAGTGTAGATAGCAATTGTTTCTGTTTTGGTCAGAAACCCTGAGGATCTTCCCCTCCCAGATTGATTTTATTTTATTTTTTGACTAGGTAAAAGAGGCCATTTTTTGCCTCATTTTAACCTAGCTTTAATCACTGAATGGTCATTGCCTCAGACAAACTGAGGCCTGGGAAAGGCACTTCCTTAAAAAGACTAAGGTCTCCCATTGCTTCTGAGGTGATCTCCAGTCATTCTGATCTCTGTCTGGCCACTGGACCCAGATGGCTCTGGAGGAAAAAGTGAGGCTGGTGACCTTGCACAGCCCACCCTCACTTAAATCCAATACACTTGCATGTCATGATGTCATCTTCTTGATGTCATAGTCCTCTTTGAGAACAAAGGACAAACAACTACAATAGTGACAAAATTCTTAGAAGTTACATGTATAATCTTCCTATACAGCAATGTAAACATTAGCCATATTAAATCCCTTGTGATTTCTTTCATGTTTACTTTTTTATGCTTCACCTGAGTCTTGTGTTTGAATGTCAAATTTTCTATTCATTTATGGTCTTTTCATTAGGAATGATTGAAAGTCCTCTGTTTCACTAAATATCCACTTTTTTCCCATGAAGCATTCTATTCAGTTTTTCTGTGTAGGTTATTCTTGGTTGTAATCATAGCTCCTTTGGAACATCCTATTTCAAGCTCTTCACTCCTTTAATGTGGAAGCTGTTAAATCTTGTGTGATACTGATTGTGGCTCCAAGATATTTGAATTGTTTCCTTCTAGATGCTTGCAATATATTCTCCTTGATCTGGGAGCTCTGGAATATGGCTATAATATTCTTGGGAGTTTTCATTTTAAGATCTCTTTCAGGACCTGATCAGTGAATCCTTTCAATTTCTATTTTACCTTCTGGTTTTAAGTTATCAGGACAGCTTACCTTGATAATTCATTGAATGTCTAGGCTCTTTTTTTGATCATGACTTTCAAGTAGTCCAATAATTTTATGTTATTAGCTGTCCTTGATCTATTTTCGTTTCTTTTCTCTCTTTGATATTTCACATTTTCTTCTATTTATTTTTTCATTTGTCTTTGTTTTATTGTTTCTTGATGCCTTGTATAATCATTAGCTTACACTTGCCAAATTATAATTTTTTAAGGAATTATTTTCCTCAGTGAACCTCTGTACTCCTTTTTTTTTATTTGGCCAATTCTACTTTTGAAGATGTACATTTCTTCCATGAATCTGTGTGCCCTTTTTTACTTTCTGGCCAATTTTAAGAGATTTTCTTCAGTAGTTTTTATGTCTCTGTTACCAAGATGTTGATTAGCTTCATAATTTTCTTAACTAACTCTCATTTCTCTTCCCAACATTTCCTTTTCCACTCTTACCTCTTTGTCTCTTCCAGATATAATTATTAAGCTTATATTCAATTTGCATTTGTCTTTGAGGCTTTGTTTAAAGCTGTTTTCACATTGCTGTCTTGTTTTGAGTTTGTGTCTTGACCTTCTCTGCCACCATAGTAGATTTTTATGATTAGGTTTTTTTGTCGTTGTTTAGTTATCTTTCTAGCCTATTTCTTTGGCTTTGAACTTTATGTTAAAACTGGGCTCTGCTCACCTGAGTTTGGGGAGGCACTACCCCAAAATTCAATGCTTTTTTTTTTTTGCACTCATGTTTTCAGAGGTAGCTCTAGAAGTCTGCAAGTTTTTGTTGCAGGTGGTATTATCCTGGGAGAAGTGTGGCCTGCACCTCTCCTGGTCTGCCCTCTGGTCTTTACCCAGAAAGGGCCCTACTGTCTTGCAGCAACAAGAACTAACACTCTTTTTGGTCCTGGAATTGTGACCAGGTCCTTTACTCCCCTGTGCTAGTGATCCTTTCTGTCTTGGAACTGTGACCAGGGCCCCTGCTTCCTTGGAACTAACCACAAGCACTCCTCTTTACTGTGATGCAGAATTGCATTTGGGCAATGGAATTGTTAAAGCAGTACTCAATCCTGCACCCACTGTCAACTCAGTATTCCCTGTAATCTTTCTAACCACCTGTCTAGGACCCTTACTGTCTCTGGCTGAGGGCTTCTGAAGTTGCTGTTGCTACTGCTGTAGATGCCTTCAAAGTCCCCTGTTGGTGTTACCACCAGATACACTTCCCGCTAGCCCCCACTCCAGTGTTGCAAATCTTTCCTGCTAACCTCCTAAGTGGTTTGGGCTAGAAAATGTCTCACCTGAATCTTTTGTTGGTTATGCTGTTACAGAATTCTTTTTGATTTGTTATATCAAAACAAAAGAAAATTTGGATTAAGACAAGTCTGTTGGCTTTTTTTTCAAACTTGCAGATATCCCCACCTCCAAATGGAAGTAATATGCATTGCATGCCAGGTTTCAACAGGCTAAAATGTTAGAGAGAATCTAAGAAGATGAAATGCAATAGAGTAGAGTGATGGTTGCCGAGGAGAGGGAGCATCCTAACAAAACTTTCCCAATATTGCCCTCCAAACAACTTTGAAGTAGCAAATCAAAAAGAATTCTGGAGCTTGTTTTGAAGTTATATCTTCATACAAATCACCAATAAAAATGTTAACTAGAATAGGACCAAGGACAGATCCCTGATATATGACAAGAGAACTTCTTAGGTCTCTAGTGGAAGTAACTAATGGTGTCACTAGATGACACAGAACCATTAATGATGATTCTTTGAGTTTGGCTATACAAGCAGTTCTGATTTCCTTAATCCACTGGACGAATTAGAAGTAGAACCCAGTTTTCCGCCTAACAGCTTTTCTATTATACCATGCTGCCTACTTTCAAAGAAGTTACTAGAGTTGGAATGCTGCCA
The DNA here is from genome assembly GCF_028372415.1 of Notamacropus eugenii. Lineage (NCBI taxonomy): Eukaryota > Metazoa > Chordata > Mammalia > Diprotodontia > Macropodidae > Notamacropus > Notamacropus eugenii. The sequence goes on from NC_092873.1 coordinate 391,465,295, forward strand.
AGACCAAGGGGGTAACTTTTTTTATTCTTGTGAATTCTGTGCCTTCCCTTGTGATCATAAATAACTTACACATTAGATTCAGGTTTAACTTGCAAGACATACTTCTGGCAAGAAAGCTCTCCTAAAATGGGCATGCAGCCTAAATCCAGGGAAAACTCTAAACCGTTAACTTCCTGCTGGACATCCACTGCACTACTAGAACCTACCTTTGTATTCTTAGAAAGCATCCTAAGGTCGAGATCCAGCTTCATATATACTGAACTTTGAAAGCCCTTCACAACCTGGCCCATTCCTACCTTTCCAGGCTTCTTAACACTTCACTAAAATGCACACACTCTGCAACCAAGTTATACTGATCCTGGAGCTGATTCTCACTCATGACACCCCTTCTCTTCATTCTGTCCTCTTCTACTGGCTGTTTTCCCTCCTCACCTCCAACACCTAGCTTCCTCCAACGCTTAGCTCAAATCTCACCTCCTTTAGGAGATTCCCCTCTTAAATCTACTATTTCCCCAGCTCCTCATCTTACAGTAATGTCCTAGTCTTTGTAACCCTATGTGGAGTTTTCTTGGCAAAGATACTAAAGAGATTTGCCATTTACTTTTCCAGCTCATTTTAGAGATGAGGAAACTGAGGCAAACTGGGTGAAGTGACTTGCCCAGGGTCACACAGCTGATAAGTGTCTGAAGTTAGATTTGAACTCAGGAAGACGAGTCTTTCTGACTCAAGGTCTGGTGCTCTACCTATTACATCACCTAGCTGCCCTTTGAGATTACTTTGCATCTACTCCATATATATTTTGGATGGGCATATTTATCTGTTCTCTTCCCCATTAGAATGTGAACTCCTTGAAGATAAGGACTGTCTTTACTTCTGTAGGTATACTTCCAGGAATGAACACAATGCCTGGCACACAAAAAGCACTTAATAAATGCTTCTTGACTTACTGATTAACTAGAAGTGATGACACCTATTATATAAACATAATTTGGTCCACTTTCCATTAGTTAAAAAGAGGATCACTTTTCCTCTGTTAATATGTACAGCCCTCACATTGCAAATAATGCTGTACTCTGTGTTCTCGGTTCTCGAAACCTATTTAGCTTGATGACCACCTAGAAGTTTAGCGCCAAGTGCTACTAAGTTCAAGGAGAATTACTGGAATAAAGAAATATGACTTTGAAGGGTAATAAAGCAGAGGTAATGTCTTTTGAACTAATATGATTGTGGATGGAATTCTAGGATTACAAGGCAGCGAGGTAACAGTGGTTTGAGCACTGAGTCTGGAGTCAGGAGGACTGGAGTTCAAATTTGGCCTCAGACACTTACTAGCTGTGTGACCCTGGGCAAATCACTTAAACTCTCTCAGCCTCAGAGCTGTTTTGAGGATCAAATGAAATAACATATACAGATCCCTTTGCAAATTTTAAAGTTCCATAGAAATGTTTGCTAGTGTTATCTTCACAGGCAGATAGAGGGCTCAGTGGATAGAGCAATGGGCTTGAAGTTAGGAAGATCGAAGTTCAAATATGGCCTCAGATACTTACTAACTGCATGACCTTGGACAAGTTACTTCACCTCTGTTTGACTAGAAAACTAGGTGGCTCAGTGGAGCTGGGCCTAGAGTCGTAAGACCTGAGTTGAAATCAGACACTTATTAGCTATGTGACCCTGGGCAAGTCACTTAACCTGTTTGCCTTAATTCACTGGAGAAAGAAATGGCAAACTACTCCAGTATCTTTGCCAAGAAAACCCTATGGACAGTATGGTCCATGGGGTCACAAAGAGTGAGACATGACTAAGCAAGTATTCTCTCCAGAATTGAAAAGGATGCTCTAGTTATATTTATATATACATATATGTATGTATATGTATATATGTATTGTGTGTATATATGTATTGTGTATGTGTGCATGCATGCATACACACATCTATGTATCTAATGCATTTATATGTGTATGTGTGATCTTTTGAAATGCAAGCTCTTTGAGCAGGAACTACTTAATTTTTGTCTTTAATTCCCCACTGCCTAGAACAGCACCTGACACATAACAAATATAATAATGATGATAACTTAAAAAATTAAATAGTTTAAAATTACTGATTGGACCTAGCTTAGTCCAACCCATTCTTTTTCCAGGTAAGGAAGCTGTTGCCCAGAGAGATTTAGCTACTTCCTTAGGGACATCTAGGAATGAAGTGACTGAGCCAGGATTAAAATCCAAGTCCTCCACTGATTCCAAGTCTAGCATTTTTCCACTGCACCACACTACATCTTGGGTTCTTATTTATTTTCCCTGATGTAATCTCAGACTTCATTTGCTTCATTAGAAGAATTTTAGAGATTTTAGATTTTGATCCAAATTGGATCTTTTACAGATATTTGCATCTGGTCATGTTGTCTGAAGCCTCACAGTACTCTATTTCTGTATTGTGTTCATGCCCCTCATCCCTCTGCGACTTTGGAATCTGGTCCTGCCACCCTGGGATCTGATAAGAGAGCTTTCTTTTATCCTGCCCCAAACCAGGCCTTCACACTTCTCCGGGGCCATTTTGATACCATGCTGTCATGTGTACATCCCTCTATCAATGCAGTTTGTGTGAGGCACAGAATTCCAAAATGTAGTAGGAGAAAGCAGGGAGATTACAGATTCAGTAGAAAGTAAACTAGAGCAGGCCAGCTTTACTGAGGAGAAAGAAAAACATTCACAAATAAGGAGGGTGTTCAGGAACCAAGAAAATAGGTCTGCTTAAAGCACAATTTTTATAGGATTCTTATCTGGTCAAGCAGGCCTAGGCACTAAGAGGGAGTGGGGAACTTGGTGTTCAAGTCAAGGTTGGGGGGTCCATGCTGATTGATAGAAGGGGAAGATACCTAGGGAACTGGGGCCTAGCTGAAAGCCAAACTCCTCACCTGGGATAAAAGGGACTTTCAGTTGTTACTATGGGCCTTATTCAGGCTGGTTGACTTAAAAGATTTGAGCCTCCCATTTGGCTTCTTCATTCAGCTAAGCAGGTAGTCTCCTGAAGGCCTCACATGTTCTTACCAGCACCCTACCTTCTAACTCCCTTTTGTGTATCATCAGCTTTTGGAATATAAGCTCCTTGACAGAATGTCTTATTTGCTTACATGTGTTTAGCAGAGTTCCTGGGGTTTTCTTGGCTGCAGTGGTTTGTCATTTCTTTTTTCAGCTTTATAGATGAGGAAATTTGAGGGAAAGAGGATTAAATGACTTCCTCAGGGTCACATAGTTAGTAAGTGTCTGAGGTCATATTTGAACTCAGATCTTCCTGACTCCAGACATGATGCTCTATCCATTGCACCACCTAACTGCCTTTCTGGCACAGTCAGTTCTTAATAAATGCTTTTTCATTCCATCTCTCATGGGGCAGCAATTTGTGGTAGTGTCACATGTAAATTCTACTCTATTTTTCTTTCTTTTACAGTCAAACTTCTAGGATTAGAGACCAGTTAGTGTTTACATTTCCAGTTTCTTCCACCCAGTGTCTCCTTAAACCCATGAAATTTGGCTTCATTCCCCACTATTCTTCACTCCCTGCTCAAACAACTCTCTTACAGAACACAAGTGCACTGTTTATTGCTAAATCAAAAGGTCTATTCTCACTTCCCATTTTTCTTGACCTCTCTTCAGTATCAAGCATCAGTCACCACAATTTCTTTTTTTATTATTTCATTATTTTTATTTATTTCATTAGATATTTCTCAATTCTATGCAAAATTGTTTTTAACAATCATCTTTTAAAATTCTGAGTCCCAAATTCTCTCCCTCCTGCCTCTTCCCCCTCCTTGAGAAGGCAAGCAATTTGACTTTTATTATACACATGAGGTCACGCAAAACATATTTTCTATATTAGCCATGTTGCAAAAGAAAATAAAACAATGCAAATAAACATAGTAAAAGAGTACGTTTCAATCTACATTCAGAGTTCATCAGTTCTCTATCTGAAGGGAGAGAGCATTTTTCCTGATGGGTCTTTTGGCATTATCTTAGGTAATTGGATCAGTGTCTTGATCAGAGTAGCTAAGTCTTTCATGGTTGATCCATTCAATTAACTGTGTATAATGTTCTCCTGATTCTGACTTCACATTGCATGAATTTATATAAGTCTTTCCAGGTTTTTCTGAAATCATCCTGCTCATTATTTCTTATAGTACAATAGTGCTCCATCATATACCATAACTTGTTCAGTTATGAACACAGTATACCTTCAATTTAGAATTCTTTGCCACTACAAAAATGCTGCTATAAATATTTTAGTACAAGTAGGTCCCTTTTTTCTGTTCTTTTACATGTTTGTGAGACAGATCTAGTAAGGGTATTGCTGGGTCAAAGGGTATGCACAATTTGATAACCCTTTGGGAACAGTTCCAGATTGTTCTCCAGAATGGTTAGACTACTCCACAAGTCCAACAGTGCATTAGTGTCCCAATTTTTCCCCATCCTCTCCAGCATGTCATTTTCCTTTTCTGTCATGTTAGCTAATCTGACAGGCATGAGGTAGTCATTTAATCCTCTTTGCCTCAATTTCCTCATCTGTAAAGCTGAAGAAATGACAGCCTGCAGCCAAGAAAATCGCAGGAACACATATAAGCAAATGGTTTTAATCTGCATTTCTCTAATCAGCAGCGAATTAGAGCATTTTCATTGGCAATTGATAGCTTTGATTTCTTCTGAAAACTTCTGTTCAGAACCTTTGACCATTTATTAACTAGAGAATGGTTCTTTTATAAATTTGACTCAGTTCCCTATATATTTGAAAAATAAGTTATTTATCACATAAACTTGCTGCAAACATTTCCCCCAATTTTCCTATTTTCCTTCTAATTTTGGCCGCATTAGTTTTGTTTTAACAAAATCTTTTTAATGTCATATAATTAAAATTATCCATTTTACTACCTGTAATCCCCTCTACCTCTTCTTTGGTCATAAACTCTTCCCTTAACCATAGATCTGACAGGTATATTTTTTATATTCCCCTAATTTACTTATGATATCATCCCTTATGTCTAAATCATTTATTGTGACCTTATCTTGGTATACAGTGTGAATTATTGGTCTATGCCTAGTTTCTGTCAAATTCCTTTCTGGTTTTCTCAGCGATTTTTGTCGGATGTTGAGATTTTACCCCCAAAAGCTTGGATCTTTGGGTTTGTGGTCATTTACTACTGTGTAGAAATTCTGTACCTAATACATTCCACTGATCCATCACTCTATTTCTTAGCCAGTACTAGATTGTTTTTAAGATTAATACTTTGTAATATAGTTTGAAATCTTGGAACTCCTAGGTCTCAACATTTTTTTTCATTCCCTTTATATTCTTGGTCTTTCGTTCTTTGATGAATTTTGTTATTTTTCTAGTTCTATACACAATTCTTTGATAGTTTGATTGGTATGCCATGAGATAAGTAAATTAACCTATTAGAATTATGATTTTTATTATATTGATTTGGTCTGTCCATTGAAGGAACTGAGGGGACTGGAACAGCAAGTGGTGCAGGGGGAACTGAGTGAACTACACTGGTTCCACTTTGTGACTCAATGCTGGGGTTATTTCAATTCCATTTCTCTTCAATCATAGGTTTAGTCCAATTTCTGTCTTTGAGAAAACTTTATGCAACTGTTGGAACGGTTGGAATTGGGAGAAAATGATTGTACTGTTCTAAACTAACCCTGCATGGTTGGGAAGCTGGACCACCTCTACCTGGTATTTAGAGATGCTTAATAAAAGACCTAGAAAGATTATGCTGACCAGAAACTCTGGGAGGAAAAAAAGAGTGTCCAAGATCCATCATCTCCCACCACTGCAAAGAAGGAAGGGAGGTGCATTTTCATAGAATTGGAGAGTTGACAAGATCTCTGTCAGGGTGCCCCAGGATTTTGTCCTTGGTCCTGTGCCACTTAACATTTTTCAGTACTATATAAAGGCACAGATGCCATGTTTATCAAATTTGCTGATAACGTAGAGCTAAGAAGGATGGCTAATATGTGAGATGAGAAAATCAGAATCCAAAGAAAGTCTGTTAGGTCAGAGGTCAAATCTAATAGTATGAAATTTACCATTGATAGAGTCTTATGTGAGTTCAATCATCCATTTCTCAAATACAAATCAGAGTAGAATTAGTAAACCAATTATATTAAAAAAAGATCTGGTAGTTTTAGTGAACTGAAAATGTGTATGGTTCATAAGTATGACATAGAAGCCAAATAAGCTAATGTGACTTTTGGCTGCAATGAGGGTAGCATCCAAACAGGGTCCTGCTATACTCTGCTCTAGTCAGACCACATCGGGAGTATTTTAAACAGTTCTGGGAATCATTTCTTAGGAAGGGCACTGACAAACTAGAGAGGAGATGGAATTGGATAGTGAGGGTAATGGAGAAAAGCTATCTAAAGATCTGCTAAAAAAATTGGGAATGTTTCACCTAGAGAAGAAAAGACTGAAAGGTTGAGGGCATATGAGAATTTGATAGCTATTTTCAAGTATTTGAAATTATATGGAAGAGAGATGTGGCTTGTTAAAAGATTGCCAATTTTCTTCTCTATTAGGAGTTATAAGATGAAGTGATCAATTGCCTTCAGGTAATTGCTTGGCACAGGAAGTGAAGCTGGGAGCAAATGGTGGAAGTCACAGAAGGGCAAATTTAGGCTTGATTTAAGGAGAAGAAAACCTTCCTAACAACTGGAACTATTCAAAAGTGGGATGGGCTACCTCAAGAGTTCTCTACTAGACATTTTCAAGCAAGGCTGAATGACAACTTGTTAGGGATGTTGTAGAGGAAATTATTGTTACTCCCTGCCATCTTCTTGTCAATGCCCAGATGCTGTACCCTTAGACCAGAGGATATGCCCTGAAGGACTTAACCTTTTCAGTTCTGGAACTTGTGATCAGAGGTTCTGGGTCCTGACTGGTGAGTGTCTTACATGGGTCGCTACACCTAAGCAGCTCTCCAGTCATATTTTATTTTATTTCCTGCCATTTTCTTTCCAAACACTATAGAGAAATTGGGATTTCAAAAGGGTCATGAAAAATAGCAGAAAAACTGGTTATCTGATTTTTTTAAAGGAAAAACTAGTTGTATTTCAGAAGAGAAAATTTGTTCTGAGGCTGCACATACATGATGATAGCAGAACCGGTTGGCAAATAAAGCAACCAGGTTTTTTGGACTACAAAAATGCCAAATAATCAAATCTAGACAATTTCCCTCCCCCACTTAAATAACCTGTTCTTTTGGTGCTTAGCTACCACCAGAGAGTTGGCAGTTGAATGGTGATATGTTTTTATGTATTCAGGCTGAAAGTCCAAGATATGTTATTATCACAAACTATTTTTTTTAAAAAAAAACAAAAAACAAAACAAGATTTAGATTGGCAATCTTCCTTGAAAGATTTTTCAGAATAAACAATCCCCATTTTTAACCACAATACATTCTGGAGGCTGTATTAAAGTGGTTCATGATAAACAGAATCTGTTTTCCCATAGAAATAAAGTTATAATTTGATTTTCTATGCCTGAAAACAAGTTTGATATCAAATAAACCATAGCTATGGAGTCAGAGGAGCTTCAAGTTGAAAGGTAAAACACTGGAAATGTTGGACCAAAACACTGGTCCAACCCTCAATGCAGGAATCCACCTTACAATATCCTTGACAGGTGGCCCCCTACCCTTTGCTTCAACATCTCAAGTAATGGGAAATTTGCTACCTGATTGTTTAGAGGTCAAAATCATCATCTCTATAATTGATCCTAATTCTGCCTTCTGTCATAACATCAAATTTATTTAATTCTTCTGTATCAGCAAGGACCCCAACATACACAGGAGGGCCTGCTGTACAGGTTCTTAGATCTGCTTTTGTAAAAAGAAAAGCAACTTTTGAGGGGTCAACAATCACTTTAATCAAACACATATATTCCATTAGTTCAGGGGAAAAAATCAGCACCCTGAACTTCACAGAAAATACAAAGAAATAATAATCGACAGGGCTTCCAACTGTCTGACCATAAGCAATATATACATCACAGATCAACAGACAGATCCAACTGTCTGACACAGTTACCAGAGAGAGAAGCACCAACATCTGGGTTTTCAAAACTGGGGGCTCCTTAGTGGCTGCCCAGAGTCTTGTCTGTACAGACAAACACTTTCAGTGAGTTAAGCTCCAAAATACAACCTCACTTCAGGGTATTTATACACTTTTCAGAGCCAGAGGGCATCACAACTTTTGAGAACCAGTGCCTCAACAGAAAATTAACAAAAGGTATTTGATGCCTATTAATGGGCGGGGAAGATCTAATTAACATTACCTTTTCCCTGACAGCCTTTCAAATTTTCTGATTGATTTCTTGGTGTTCTTAAACTTTTCCTCTTCAGGTAAAACATCCAAAATTCCTTCAACCATATATTTTATGGAATGGTTTTAAGACTTGTCTCACTGTCCTGACCTCCTCCTCTAATAAGCTATTGAATTTTAATGTATCCTTTTTAAGTGTAGCACTTAAAACTGAACATCATATTCCTGCTATGTTTTGAGCAAGGCAGAATGCAATGAAAAATTCTAAATGCTGTACATAAACACATTATATGAAGAGAGTAAAGGGATGAGTGTTAATTAGGTAGGAGTAATCAGTGATGCAACTGGAATCAGGAGAGTCAGAACTGGAGATAAAAGTAGGGGATATATATGGATATAGATATATTGTGCCAGAGAAAATCACCACAAACTATGCCCAGGGCAAGTGCACAAAAGGCCCGCTCGCTGGGGATGGGAAACTAAAGCTACTTCTGGGAAGGCAGCTAAGGAAGGAAAGGGAGCTCATGCAGGCAGGCTGAACTATTCTTCTCATTCCTTAATATTAGAGATGAACTTAACACACAAAAAAATGTATCAAGAAAAATTTACTAAAAATGGAGCTCCGAGTAGGGAAGGCCTTCTATGTTCCTTCCTCTGAAGGAACGGGTAGCTTCCGGCATGGCCACAGGAAGGACTACAACCAGGTCAGGAAGAGGCAGGACCCTTATAGAATTCTGAACTTTGGATTTCCCAAGATACTGTCCCCTGACCATGTGACTTTATGTTCTCCTGTGATAGCCTTTCCCTCAAACAACTTACTGAGCATGCACATCAGTTTTCTGACATTCACCTCACTGTATTAGGTCACACTCCTTCCCCATTGAAGTGTGGAAAATAAAACTTCCTATTTTCCCACAAATTCCTCCTTTTCTCTTTGTTAAAATTTTTGTTTCCATACCTAAATCCAATCAATTCCTCCTCACTTTCTTTCCCCTATGAATTCTTCCCTTCATCTATTTCCCCTTTATATGGGAAGGGAGCAAAGTTGACCGACGCATTGACAAATTACAAGGAGGCAGTCCCCTTGTTGTAAGTACAGATACAAAGATTCAAAAGAAAAAGGTAAATTAATGAATTGTCCATTTTCTCATACAGAGTCTGGGGAGGAGGAACATCTGATGCAGTTTTCTGGTCTGAATACTCATTCAAGCTGTCTTCAGCACAGCATCTCTGCATCTTCTTCCCTTTATCTTCTTGTAGAAATCCAGATGTCCACTCTCCTACAAAACTGACCTTAATACAATTTTAGATTACCATTCCTAAGCTCTATACACTTAATCACTCTTACAAAATCAAAATTGAAACTTTAGCCTTAAACATTAAACTATAATGTTTAAAAATTCACACTAGAGTCCAGCTTTTACATTTTACATTAATTCACTATTCATTTCCCCCAGTAGGAGGATGAGATTTCACTAAGGACTCAATAACAGGCTCCAGTACCTACATAAATATAATAATCATTTTTAACACAGTACATATCACCTCATAAAACAATTTCAACTTCCGGCCACGTGATGCTTCTTTAAAGCATTTACAATATAGACCACAAACCATTTTTCTTTTAAGATTTACCAACTGAGACAAAATAATAATAACTATGGATGCTAAACTCACAGGCCCTTAATCTAAATGTTCCCATGCTATCACTAAGAATTAAAGGACCCTAACTTATTGTTGTTTGTCTAAATCAAAGCCTAATAGCTTAACTTTAGACTTAACCTCAGATGTTCCCCTGCCAACAATCTATTATTTAATAGATCTGGTATTATTGTTACAAAACTTTTGATTATAGGAAACTGCCACTAAGAGTAGGGACATTGCAAGGAAACAATATCTCCCTAACTTCATGTCAATTCCAGGCAGGAGTAGATTGTTAATTGGCATTCAGCCAGGCTTAAAGTCTGTCAGGTGTCAGTGGGGAAATTGAGTCAGGAGAATCCTACCTCAGTTCAAGCTGAATAGCCGTTCTCCCAACCTTCCCATGAGATCACCTTTTTATAGTTCATATCAGCATCTCACAGACTTGTTGGCATCATTGATCAGCACCTCAGACAGCCTTTCTATCCACACCTGGAGTTAGACTCAGAACAGACAATTAATAGTCCCATAAAATCTTAAAACAGCAAGCCCCAATAATCAGTTTCAGATATGACTATAACTTCACATTGGCTAAGGAACATCCTTTGAAGCAAGTCTTAAGTAGCTTACATGCCTGTCTATACTTGTTTTAGTTCCTTATTAAATAGCAATCAGAAAATCAAATTTACCATTAAAACCATAAGTTATTGCTCTAATAGATTTACATCTGTTTGCCAAGATTCCCTATACCTTTCTAACCCTGCTCAATCTAAAGGAATGAGCTACACATGATAAGTTCAAACACTAACTTCAACTTATGTTCATGAAATGAATTAAAATCAAAACAAAGATTTAACCTTTCCATCAATGCAAAACATCACCAGAGGATACCTGCCTCTAAGAAACTTAAGACTGTAATTCTTTTCCCCAAACTGAAGATATCTCTGATGTAGTCTCAGTAATTAGTTCAGTCAATTGTTTTAATACCAATGGCTTTTACATCATTTTGTAACATGTAAAGGTTTTATTCCAAGTTGGAACCTTTGTCCATTACCCCAAAAGAGTTTTAGTCCCATTTGTCTAAAAGGACCCTGGAAAACCTCACCTTGTCCCACGGCAACTGACTCTCTAGAGGTCCATAAACTTTTCCCTATCACTAGGTCCTATCAATCAATTCTCCAGGTTACTGACCACTCCTATTAAGACCATTCCTGGAACCCCCAGACCACTTGGGACCACCCCAGACTCCTTCCCCTGAGTCCCTCTGTAGGTAAGATACATCTTTTTTTAGCATTACAAATGCTCAGATTCCCTAAAAGTCCACCCAGTATTAACTTTGACCTTCTTTGGTTGAAAGAAGGCTTGCATTGAATTCATTTGAGCAGGACCCAGCAAGTTGCTGTCTTTCGGTCCTCAACAATTCCATACCATTACAGTTAACCTTAAATCCCAATCTTGTTCTATAGAACAATGATACATCACATTTATACTTTGGTTTCCTTTTCTTTATCTAATCATTCCCATAAAATTCAAAAAGAATGTTCTATTTCAGGGACTTTACCTTTCATACCAGAGTACCCATTTACCCAATTAATTGAAAACTGCAAGATTCCACTACTTGCACTGGGCTTTCATTTTAAATTATCTGCTTTGATTATAGAAACATGCCATGTAGATGAAAAGCAAGGACCTAGTTAGATATCATTTCCACCTTATAACCAGATTCAGAAATAGCCAAAGGGGAAAACATTCCCTTTTAGAGGAACACAATGGGGAAACTGAGCCAGAAGGATCTGCCTGTAACAATTACATTCCTCTCTGAGTAACATAACACAATCTGTAACATCACAGAGGTTTTGCACTGGATGGAAGATTTCACTAATCAAGAATATTATCAGGACTTACATCTTAGATCTTAAATTTGTCCTAAAAGCCAATCACTAGACATCATTTCTATACATTTTCAAATTCTCACCAAAGCAAGTTCTTTATACAATCTCCTCAGCTGCTGGGGCTATACTTTCTGACTAGTCTGAGAACTGTTCCTTTCCACACATATATACACAACGTACCAGCTTTAGGTTTTAGCATTAGAACTATAAACAGCAAACTTACAATTTTCACAAGTGATTGTTTTAGTCATGAATACAAACAATAAACTTCAGATGATATCAACTGAATTTTCATAACATATAAAAATTATTGACAGAAGGATGGGCTGTCTTACCAAGTACAGACAATGACTGGCTGGCTTCTCCATCCTGACCCATCCCCCTTCACCCTCTACCCACGGCTGTGGCTATGTGCTGAAAACCAAGATACTTCCGAGCTGTAGCTGCTGCCTCTTCGATAGAGTCAGGATCCAAATTAGCATACTTTTATCCTCACTCTTCTGATAATCCCATCCTGGGTCAGTAGTGGGAACAGCAGCTGCTCCTGAGGGATATTTTGCAGGGACATCGCTAGCCAAATGATCTCCAAATTCCTGGGCTTGTTCCCAGATCCTTCTCTTGTCCTCAGTGGTACAGCAGACAGAGAAAAGAATATGCAGATCATTCTAAGAAAGTTCAAATTGTAGGGATATGTCCCTAAAACCCTCAGTAAATTCATTGGGGTCTTCCGGGTATCTCCCTAGTTTCTCTTTAACCTGAATGAGGTCTGAGATGGAGAATGGGGCATGCACTCTAATAGTTCCACTAGAGGCAGGCACTTCCTTCAGGGGAAGAAGCCCTGACAGCCCTGTGGGAATGAGGGTAGGGTTAGACAGACAGGAAGTCCCACTGCTTGTGAGGGAAGGGCTGGGGGATGCTGCCTGAACTGGATTAGGCTGCAAGGCCAGGGGATCTGGCTGGCAAGGGGAAAGATCAGCTGGCACCTGAGGAGAGGAAGGGGTCAGAAGGGGAGATACCCAGAGACTGCTGTGGGAGTAAGGCTTGAGGCCTAAGCAGGCTTCGCCTCAGGGAGAGGGGCAGCAAAGGGTCACACCTCAGCAAGACCCGTGGTGGAGCCAGGTAGGGTAAGAGGGCCAAAGCCCTGAGGGCCATAAGAAGAGGATCATCAAAAATGTCTGGTTGACCCCCGCTGCTCCTTTTGAGGGGCAATTCTAGCTACAAGCATCTCACAATCTTTCCTGAGAAAAGGGTCCTGAGAGAGCTCAACAAAGGCCATTATGTAGGAAACTTCCATCCATTTTCCTTCTAGGTACACGGTGTAATTCTAACTGTAAGAGGAATTCATTTTTAAAGTCCCCAAAATGTGCCATACTTCATGGCCCTCTAGGCGATACTGAGGCCAAACAGTATTGCAAAAGAACACCAACTCTTTCCTTTTAAGTTCTTTAGAGAAACTAAATTTTCCCCAATTTTCCCCAATCCAAAGGCGAATTTTTGATGATTGAAGAGGGCTGACCCATTTAGAAAAGGGGAAAAGGAAAGGGAGAGGCTTACATACCTTCCAGTCTTGACTGGAGAGGAGCTATAGCTCCTTATCTCTTATTTTCCAATCCCCATAAAAACCATAAAACCTTTATATAACAAATTAACTTACAAATACAAATGGGGTAGGCCTTCCAAAAACCATACAAAAGATTTTTACATTCTTTATACAACAAATATTTTCCTCTCAAGAACAGTTTACAATTTATCACAACCTTCTTGAACTTAATTGACAAAAATTACAAAAAAAGACCTAAAACCAAGGCCTTTGTACATTCAACAAGCTTCTTAAATGCTTGAATAGCAAAAACAATCTTAGCTAAAACTTCCTTCTTAATAGGAGAAATAAACTTTTTAACATACTTAATATATCCTTTGATGGAACAGGCTTGAAAATCACACACACACACACACACACACACACATATATTTTAAGATTCTCATTTTCTCAATAAGAATTCTACAACAAGCAAACTGTTACACAAAATTTATAACAGCTTCTTAACCAATTCATCATTAGCTTAACAATGCACAGTAATTCATCCCCTTACTACCACGTGGGCACATTCTATCACCTGATCAGATAGTTATTTCATATTTGATTGAATTATTAACTATTAAATCAAATTAATCATTTATCCCTATTTACTTATCTATCACATCCTTTCAAAATTCCAATGTACATGTAACAAAATCTAAATTTGAAAACTGTGTAATGGTTACACTAGATTAATGTTGTATCTAACATATGCCCGTCCTTGTGTTAAGCGATTTGTAGTCATAAATGCCAAATAACAATATCTTTTTCTGCTGAATCCTGATAGGAAGAGCATTCTCAGATGCTGCTTTGTATGCCTTTTTTTTAAGTAAAAGGAAACTTCCCTAAAAGGACCATGTGGCTGGTCATTTTCAGCTCTGAATAGCCTTTTCCCTTTTCTACTTCCTTAAAGAGTTGAAACGCTATCTTCTGGCTCCCCACTCCCCCTCTGAGGTTCACCAGACAAGGAGCTTTCCCAATTAACTCAGACTGGGAGGGGTAGGGGGTGACCTCCCTTGAGCACACTGCTGTCCCATCCATATCATTCTGCCTGGGGAATTTCAGGCTCTAGAAAGAGTTGAAATCCCACCTGCTCCCCTCAGGTTAGTACAAAATCCAGGCAGAGACCCGAGGAACTTAATTTAAGGTTCCTTAATTTAAGGTTCTTCTCAAGCAGAAGGTTCCGTACTTACCCTCCTTGTCTTCATCCTTCAGAATCTGGAGAGAGTCAATGCCTCCAAAAGAAATCACTGAAATTCCAAAGTGAACTTGCAATTTTAAACTCACTGCCTGGTATTGGATACATAGACCTAATTCAAACCTAAAGTACAGATTTTAGCTTTGAGATCTCATCAAATCAAAACTCAACTCATTTTCCCTTATCTTTCTTTGCACATTCAAAAACATGGCCTGGTGTTAAAAATGCAGAAAGAAAGGTTTTTTTTTTCTTTCCCTTCTCTCTCTCTTTTCCACCCCACTCACTCCTCTGAAACTGCTCCAGGTTGGGGGGTGACGGGGGTGGGGTGGGGGGTGGGAGAAGTGGAAGATAATGGGGAAGCCTTGTTGGCTGCCTACATTTACAACCTTTACCACAACCATGAAACACTTCACAAACACACAGACATACACAGGATAGAGCAATACACAATTCCTCTATTTTTGGGGGGGTGGGGTGGGGAGGAATAAACTAATTTTATATTAGACCAGTCAAAATTCAACTATTCATCTCAATGTACTGACTCCAAGCCAATTCTAAGGATTATATTCCTCCCTAATAAGCTCACTCCAGCTTCTGGGACAAACACCTAGAAGTTCCGACACTAGATGGCTTGGGAAAATGCTGGTTGCTCACTGTTGGGACTAATGTCCCTAGGCCCTAGTGACCATAGTTCTTTTGACCTGGGAGCAGATTGAATCCTCCAGATATCCCCAGGGGCTCTCCTTCCCACCATGGCTCAAATTCCTGGGATTCTGTCCAAGTTTTCTCTATTTGCTTAGTGCCAATAAGAAAAAACTTCCAGACAGGAAAAAGGGGCCAACAAAGAGTTTGCCACTCCGAACTCCCCTTCCTCAGTAAAAGAATGAACCAGAATGGAAGCTCCCAGTGTCATGTGATCTTTGCTTAGTATACTGACTTATATGGTCCACCCACAGCAAAGTTTTCTCCCTTCCTTTCTTCCTCTGAACTCCTGCCCATGTGGTCTGATGTTTCGTGCTTGGACTGGAGGAAATGTAACTTACAGGGACTGTAAAAAAAAAAACCAAACCTTTCTTACAAGAACACTCAGCTCATCCCATAAATTTAATCTCACTTCCTCCAAGGCAGCGAGTTGGGTGCCCCTCGTTTTGGGGAGCCCCACGTTG
This sequence comes from Notamacropus eugenii, assembly GCF_028372415.1. Classification (NCBI taxonomy): domain Eukaryota; kingdom Metazoa; phylum Chordata; class Mammalia; order Diprotodontia; family Macropodidae; genus Notamacropus; species Notamacropus eugenii. Next base: position 391,481,083 of record NC_092873.1, read on the forward strand.
GGCGTCATGTTTATTAGAGACGAACTTGACACACAAAAAAAGGTATCAAGAAAAATTTATTAAAAATGGAGTTCAGTTTATTAAAAATGGAGGAAAGGTCTTCTATGTTCCTTCCCCTGAAGGGAGAAACAGCTTCCGGCATGGCCATGGGAAGGACTACCACCAGGTCAGGATGATGCAGGATCCTTACAGAATTCCGAACTTTGAATTTCCCGAGATACTGTCCCCTGGCCATGTGACTTCATGTTCTCCTCTGATAGGCTTTTCCTCAAAGAACTTATTGAGTGTGCGCACGCAGCAGTTTTCTGACCTTCACCTCACTGTACTAGTACTAGGTCAGTGCACTAGGATGTACAAGGTCACATCCCCCCCATCAAAGTGTGGAAAATAAAATTTACTTACTGTTTTCCCATACCCAATATTTAAGCAGCTTGAAAATGTAGAGCTTCCAGAAAATCAAAGTCTTGGAGAGAGGAGAGACAGAACCATTTCCAGAAAGACAAGGTCATTTAGCAAGGGAGTGGCACCTTCCCTTGTTTTGACTCTCTTCAAGCACCCATACTTTTCAGTGTCCTCTCCAATGGGTGAAGACAAGGCTAAGGGACTAACCTTGGCCTAGGGAAACATTTCTTCCTCCTTGGGGTAGCCTAGCCACTGGAGGGGGTCAGGATCTCTGACATGACCAATACCCATGGTCCCAGACTCAGAAAATTTGGGGGGAAGGAAATATCTTCAGTAATCTGGGAGCTGGGCATGTACCAAGGAAAGACTAATCCTCCATCAGGGGCTGAAGTGCTTGCCTTCCTTCCCTTGATTTACTCCCCTTCCCCTGAAGGGATACCCTCTTTGCTGTCAATGTAGGCAGGGGAAGGAGTGCTTCCCAAACTGCCTTTGGGGTCCTTGGGCTGCCTTTTCCTTTCAGGCAGCAAGGTATGCTGGTAGGTGGTAGGAGAAGAGCCACTAGCTGTATACAATGAGAGAACTAGACAGTGCAGGTGTTGAATCTCCTTCCACAGTCCTCAGCCTGGCCAATATTGACTTCTGCAGGAACCTGTTCCTGGTCCAGAAAGAGGGTCATTGTCCTATTACTGGCTTTGCTTGGCCATAGTTCCATCCTGAGCACCCCCAACCTACCACCCAGGCCTCAGTCCCCCAACCTGGTTTTTCTTTCTCAAAAGAACACAATTTTTGTCAGCTGCTTCTTTAAATTTCCACCCTTGGGAAATTCTATGCCTTAAGTCAAAAGTCCTCCACAAAGTGCCTTCATTAAGACTCCAGATTATCTGTGCCTAAATAAAGCTTTACAAAATTTCAAAGGATCTGCCTTTAGCTTAAATCAGCCATGCAAACAAATAAAACAAATAATATCCAAATACTGAATCTTGAAAGACTCAGGTGCTCTTGATTCTGAATAAATATTTGTTATTTTGCAACCATGAGTGTTCATTCATTCAATTAATATTTAGTGAGCATCCACAGGGCTTATCACATGGTACAAAATAGGTATGCATATACAAACAGACCTATTTTACATATAGGTGTATATAGAATCTCTCATTGTTTCATGCCACTTCAAGCAGTTTAAAGTGTTTTTCAGGCTATATAGCTCCTTAGGCTTTATGACATATTTGTGAAGCAGACTACTGGTGTACATTATTACCCTCATTTTGTGCCCAAGGAAGCACAAATCCAAAAAGGTTAAGTTAACTGTCACAGGATACATAGCAAAAAAAAAAAAAAAGTGGGGGAGGCGGAATTAGGACAAATGCCCTGGATTCTAAAGCAGAGTCCTTTCTGCCTGACAATGTATATAAAGAAACAACACTTTTAGAGCCCATTTTCTCTCCCTAGAGACTTTTCTATCGTGGGGTTCTTCTGGTAAAATACTTACACCTAATTTTACTTTTAAAAGGAGAAAAAAAGTCCATTGGGAAGTATTTTTTTTTTTTACAAGTTACCCTATGTTTCCATGCGAATAAATGTCTATTAGGAACCCTCATAGGGCTTAAGCCAAGAAAATCTGTCTGTTGTAGCTCTAGACCTCTGGAAGTGGAGGACTTAGGTTTTGCTGTTTAAAGGGCTTTATAATTTTTAGCCCTTGACAAAATACTCTCCTAGATGAAGATGATAAATATGAATAGGAATACAGTACTGAAAATCTGCAGACTTTTCTTAATGATCAGAGAAAAATTGAAAAAGACTCCATTGGTTTCTTTTAAATAGTGGTCTTTTAAGAACTATTATTACTAATGCTAATATACATTCTAAGAGATTGGTGCTGACCTCATTCTAAGTAAGAATGCTGTCAAGTTGAGTAATTGCACTAACCCAAAATGCTGCCCCTGCTCAGCAGAAGATAATACTGAAAAGAAACAGGAGCTTAAAATAAAGGAGGTGACAAATGAATGTCCAAAGCACAAACTTCTTTTTAAGTGCTTACAACTTCCAAGTTTTGCATCTTGAATTCATACACGTTAGAGACGAACTTGACACACAAAAAAGGTATCAAGAAAAATTTATTAAAAATGGAGTTCCGAGTAGGGAAGGCCTTCTGTGTTCCTTCCCCTGGAGGAACTGGTAGTTTCCAGCATGGCCACCAGAAGGACTATGACCAGGTCAGGATGAGGCAGGACCTAGAATTCTGGATTTTGGATTTCCCAAGATTACCGCCCCCTGGCCATGTGACTTCGTGTTGTCCTCTGATAGGCTTTCTTTCAAACAACTTACTGAGCGTTCACAGCAGTTTTCTGACCTCTACCTCACTGTACTAAGTCACACGCCCCCATCAATGTGTGGAAATAAAACTTACTTCCTGTTTTCCCACATACATTACAGAATCTGTCTTTTGAAATGCTGGATTCTTGTGCTCCTAAAAGTTAATTTTTTCCACTAAGTTAATTCTTTCCTTCTTCCCACTCCCCTTCACTCTCTCAAATATACAAACTTTGTAAGGTAAGTTACTGGGATTTCTGCAAATGGAATTTGGTAAGTTAAACCTTGTTGGGTTCTTACAAAGGTGCCTGTCTGGAAGAAGCAAACAACAAAGGACAATATACTGGTCTAGCTACCCTTATGTAATAAATGTACAAGTAAATAAAGGAATTTAGAGTCTAACTAAGCTTCCTCTTAAATCAAATTCAGCTTTTCTCTCCTCTTATGCAAATACACTAAGCCCGTGTAAGTTAAGCTATAGGTCATTAAGATGGTCCTATGATATGCTCAGCTCTTACATATATGCTTAAAGCGGCTTCCCTCTATATCAGTTGTTGAGTTGTTTCAATCATGTCCTTCTCTTCATGACCCCATTTGGAGTTTTCTTGGCAGATAATGGAGTGGTTTGCCATTTCCTTCTCCAGCTCATTTTACAGATGAGGAAACTGAGGCAAACAAGGTTAAATGACTTGTTTAGGGTCACACACTTGCTAAGTGTCTGAGGCCACATTTGAACGCAGGTCTTCCTGACTCCTGGCAAACTGGTTTCTACTACGCCATCTAGCTGCTATATATATCTACGTACTGTTTTCTTCCAGATTCAGATGACACCTCTATCTACCATCAGGCTTTCCCTGATTCTTCTGTATCCTCAACTGGAAGCGATCTTTCTCTTCAATCTATTATCTCTTTGTACTTAACCTTTCCTATGAACTGTTCACATTTTAAACTTCTTTCATTGTTATTTGTATATATACCTTATTTCCTTACCAGATTACATGTTATTTGAGAACAGGGACTGTTGTTTTTTCATTTTTGAATGCCTCAAATCTAAAAGGCATCACTTAGGACATAGACACGAGTAAATAGGAGGTGAGATGGTCGTATAAAAAGAAAGAGGGATAACAAATGGACAGTTTGAGTTCTGATTTAGTAGGAAATGGAACTGTGATTTTACTAATATACGAAGTTCCCAGATCAGGAAACTTCCTCTACCAATGAAGGTCTATATTTTCTCTGAAACTTATAGTTTTAGGGGGTTATTCAGAGAATAGGGTGTGTCAGAGGAGGGATTTAAATTCTAAGACTAGCCTACTGCTTTAGGAATGAAATATTAAAAGACCTAGAAGAAGGACAACAATGATGATAATAACTAGCATTTACATAGTGCCTACCAGGTGCAAAGCACTGTGCTCAATACTTTACAATAATTATTTCATTTGATCCTCACAGCATCCTGGGAGGTAGGTGCCATTATAAAACTCATTTTACAGTTGAGGAAACTGAGGCAAACAGAAATTAAAAATGACTTGCTTAAGGACACACAGCTAGTAGGTGTCTGAGGCCATATTTGAATTTAAGGCTTCCTGACTCCAGGTCATTGCACCATTTCACTGCAATAGCTTGCTAGTGCACTGGGTACTAGTGCTTTAGAAAGGATTCATGGGAAAACAGGAATGAGATTTGCACAGAATGAGAAAGTGTGGATAGGTTGCTGTCTGCACTGGATTTCCCAATGCCCTGGGATATACGACCTCTTGCTCCCTCACTAGGCTCCCAGAGAACCCTGGGATAGAGGCACTAAGCCCTGCTTATCATTACATCTAAGCTCATGGACACCTTTCCCAACTTCACTTAAGCCTCCACCTCTCCAACACACAAGACCTGTTTCTTGACCAAACTTTCAGAGGCTATACTATAATGCTATGCCACAAGGCCCTGTTCGTGCTTGCCCTAAGTCAGGCTATCAAATGCTCTGGGACATAATACCTTCTGCCTCCTTATTAGGCTCCCAGAAGCCCCATGAAGCCTGGAGCATCTGGGAGGTTGGATACTTCTAGATATATCCAACTGATTTCCTGTCTAGATTCATCTCACAGTGGTTAGCATAACCCTACTCTCTCTCATTCTCCCCATCCTACTGACACTGAACACTCTTCCTCCCTCTTCAAGCCATCTGCTTCCCCACTCCAAATCCACCTCAACCTACTCCCATACCCCAGAAATATTGTACTCTAGATGGGCCCCTTCATTACGTTATGCCTTCTGGAGCTCCCAAGCTGTCTTTCATTTCAGAGGTCTTCCTATCCTGTTCCTTCTATACTTTGGCTCTCACTAAGTTCTGATTCCTCCAGGTGAGAGGATATCCCTGTCCATCCTTCCCAACATTGGTTATACCTCTTCTCAAGCCTTAACCCCCAACTCACTACTCCTGGTGGCAGTCAGAATATTTCATGTTTCCCATTGTCCCTTCCACATTCATCCTTTACTGCCATCATTTAACCTCTCCTCCTTCAAGTCTCACTCTATCCAAATTCTTCACCCAATTTAGATCCTAAAGGCTGTCATCTATTAACTTCCAAGACATTCTTATTCCTTTCTAAACTTGTTCAATGTCTGGATCACTTGGTTTTTCTCCATTCCAAATCTTGTCCTTGGGCTAGGGGACTTCAGCATTGATGTTGTGTTCCTCCATTTACCAGTCTCCCATGACCGACTCTTCTGCCCTAGCTCAGCTGCACACTAGGGATGGGTAATCTTGCCCTCACTCACAACTGTTCCACTTCCATGGTTGAGAGTTATAAAATTCCTTTATCTGATCGTACTTTTTGCAATTTCTATCTATGTTTTACTACTCAGAAGCCTATTCTTTATCCTCTTGAGACTTCTAATCCTTCCAGCTTTTGCTCTGGTTACAACTCTCATTTTTCTCCATTCACAATCCTCAGTGAACCACTTCAATTCTACACAGGCCTCTCCTCTTGAATCCCTTGCTCCCTTACAAATCCTAGCCCTGAAACACTCCCGCCATCCTCCTCCTTGGTTCTTGTTCACACGCTGCCAAGAGTAGCTGGAAATTCCTGATTTTGGAGGCGTCCTTAATCACTCATGCTCACTGAGCTCACATTGCAGTTGTTTACCAAATCTTGTTATTTGTATCTCTGTGTCACCTCTCCACACATAGCTACTACCTTACTTCAGTTACCTCTTACCATTGCAATAACCTCCTAATCGGTCTCCCTGACTCAAGTCTACTTATTTCTCATACAGACAACTCCATCTCCCATCTCTGTGCGTTTTCTCTGGCTGTCTTCCATGACTGAATACCCTTTTCCTCTTTACCTAAATCTCTTAGGATCTCTGGCTTTCCTCAATTCTCACCTTCTATAGAAGGGCTTTCCCAGTCCCCCAAGCTGTGGGTATTTTCCTCTCTTTAAAAAGATTACCTTTCATTTACTGTCTATGTATCTTTTATGTATTTATTTATGGACATATTGTCTTCCATTGTATACTGTAGGCTCCTTGAGGGCTGGCATTGTTTTTGCTTTTTCTTTGCCTTCCCCAATGCTCAGCCCAATGCCTAGAACATAGTAAATACTTAGTACTGATTGGCTGATTGATTGCACCAGGGAAAGGAGTTGAGGAAATTCATCAAAATCAATATCCCCAACACTTTGATAAGAACATTGCACATAGGAGGACATTAATAAATGTCAATGGAGGACACCATATTAGTGGCCAAAAGTCAACTCAGAAACCCAAAACACAGGATTGGTTTGCCAGGACCTTAGAGGTCATTTAGTAAAAACTTACACTGAAAAAAAACCATCCTCTTAACAAGATCTCCAGCAAATGGTCATTAACCTCAACATGAAGAACTTCCATACTGAAGAATCACCACAATTTGAGGCTTTCTAATCCCCCTTTGAACAGCTCTGACCGTTACAAAGTTTTTCCTCATTATCTAGCCTAAATCTGCCTCTTTGTAACTTCTACCTATAGCTTTTATTTTTGTCCTCTGCAGTCAAGAAGAACAAATCTAAACTCCCATTCTACATGGCATCCCTTTTGTGCTAAGAACAATCAATTAGGTAAAAGCCTAACTAATTCTCCTGAGACCTGTCACATATACTGGACCAGTTGAGTTTTTTTCCCTTAAAAGTCAGAGAAGCAGTCCCTGAGACTTGATTGATCCAGAGAGCTAAAGCTCAAACAGTTGATGCAGTTTTCCAAGGCATAAAAGAGTTAGCTTCCTTCAGGGATGATGGATATTCCACTGTCACAAGAATCACTACACTTTTCTGACCAGATGCATTTCCACATGGAGACAAAGAAGGAAATGGCTAGCATGAACCAGCTACGGCTAACTAAACCTCATTTTAACTGCCAGATGATCTATGAATGTCTCATTTTTTTACCCCAATCTTGAACCTGAACCAAAAGATTGGCCTGAGTTAGGCTGGCCTAAAACACCTTTAAATACTTGAAAATAGCTATCATGATCCTCTTGAATTTTCTTTTTCTTTATGGCAAATATATCCAGTTCCTTCAGCTGATCCCTGTATACTGCTTAGCCATTTTTTTAAAAAAAAAACCTTCTTCTGGGTATATTCCAAGATATCAATGTTTTTGCCAAAATGTGCTTCTCAGAAATAAACATAAAACTCTAGATATGGCATGACCAGGGAAGCAATAGAGTAGGATTACAATATCCTTCATTTTGGGGCTGTATTTCTATTAAGGACCCTACCTATGATCATATTAGCTTTCTGGTTGCTGTGTTTCTTTTATGCTGAGCTGGCAGTCCTCTAAAAACTGCAAGTCTTTTTCATGTGGACTGTTTTCTCATCATACCTCTTATAATCCTGTGTTTGTGTACTTCATTTTTTGAACCCAATTGTCATCTGTTGTAGTCATTCCAATTAAATTCCTATTAAAATATATCTTGTTAGACTTGATTCATTCTTCTAGTGTTTTTTTCTACCCAGTTCTATTGCATGGCATGTGAGCTTATCCCTCATAGCTTATTATAATTTGTAAATCTGGTGTTTTCATCCAAATGATCTCACTAGCCTCAGATAATTCTGAGTACCCGTCTTCTCACCACTGATGGTGTCCTACCAAAGTTCAGAAATATAAGGAAAACTGACATATTCCAATTTTTTTTCTAAATAATGGCAAAAGAATATTGGAAATGTCCAGTAGGAAGTAAGTAGACACTAAAAATTTTAAAGAAAAAATATATAGAACTAAACAAAACAGACAAAACTCTGCAGGTTGGTTTGTTCTTTGACAGGAAACTTCGTAATTAGTGTAACTTGAAAATTCAATAAGGGACAAATTTCGGTAAGTACCTGTCATAATACTTGAAATTTTCCCATTTTCTCCTATCCCTTGTCTTAAGATTTGAAAATAGTATTTCAATGTAAATATTACCTGGAAAGAGGTAACATATTAATATTAATCATCCTGATACTAATGTCTTAGCAAATCAGTTAACTGATTAGCTAACCAGAGATTTGATAATCAACTAATCGAGTATTTATTAAATACTTATGTATCAGGAAATATATTAGGCACTAAGGATATAGATTAAAAAAAATAAACAGTCTGCCTTCAAGGAACTTGCATTCTACTATGACACTACTATATATCAATATGTGGATTCAAAATGCATTCAAAGAGAATATGGTTGGGGAGGCACTAGTAGCTGAGGAGATCAGGATCAGTCTCACATTACTACATGAGAATCTGAGCTGAGCTTTGGAGGAAGCTAGTTCTAAGATTTGGACCAGAGGAGGAAATTCATTTAAGGCATGAGGAACAGTCTCTGGGAAAACATGAAAATAAGAGATGGATTGCTGTATGTGAAGATGAGCAAGACATATAGTTTGGTCAGACTGGATCTTGGGGGAAAAACATGTAACATCTGGAAAAGCAGGTTTTTATGATCACTTTTGTAGGTAATTTGTGTATCACCTTCATTTTTTATATATCCCTCCCTTTGTCCTTATATTATGAACAATTCCCAGTAACAAAGAATTTAAAAGGAGGGGGAGGAAGCTGTTCAGCAAAACTAACCAATACAAGAACTGAATTTGTCAGTCTATGGAATGTTGCACATCCATAGGTGTCACCTCTGCAAGAAAGGAAGGGGAGGGGTAGTACATTTTCTCTGTTCTCCTCTCCCAAAACCTTAAACCTAATAAACTCTGAAACTGGGACTCCAAGGGGCCCCTGCCAAGGGCTCCTGGACCCCCCTAGCTTTAGAGTGATTATCAATAGAAACTGTTGCTCTTTCCCACCCAGAATGACATCTTTGTTTTCCTGACCTTATTAAAGGGGGCATGCCCTAGCTACTTCTTAAACAGGCCTATTCAATGAATGGGCGTTATTTCACCCTAAGTGAGTACCTGCAAAGACCTTGGCCTAAAGACCCCAAGGTCTCCCAGTGCATCCTGGGCCATCTCCAGACATCCTGAGGAATATCAGGTCACTGGATTCAGATGGCTCTGGAGGAGAAATGAGGCTGAGGCTGGTGACCCGCACAGCCCTCCCTCACTTATAACAAAGTCAAGTGCAAGTCATGTCATCATTTCTCTAATGGCATGGTCTTCTTTGGCAATGAAGGACAAACAGGATCTTCCCTTACACGTTGTTGTGGTGTGTATTGTTTCCTTGTTAAGTTTATTTCACTCTGCATTAATTCATGTAAGTGTGAAGGGATTTAAATGTTAGAAGAGTTTGTAATTGATCCTGGGGGTAATAGTGAGCCACTGGAATTTACTGAGGGGAGATGGATCACTGACATAGTCAGACGTGACACTGGCAGCTGTATAGGAGAGGAATTGTAGAGAGAAGAGACTGAGGCAGAGAAAACAATTAGGAAGTCCCTGCAATAGTCCAGTTGAGAGGTGATGTTGCTGTGTGAAGGGGACATATGGGAGAAATGCTGTGGAGATAGAAATGACAGGATTTGGCAACTGATTAGAAACAAGCTATGAAGAACAATTAGGAGCTGGAGATGGCCTTGGGAAGCTAATTGGCAGAAAAGATAAGCTTTAATGTGGGAAGAAGTGAGAAAAGATAGAAAGCATGGTTATATGAGGAAGAACTGGGAAATTACACTCTTGGGAGGTGATAGGCATGGATAGAATGAGTAAAAGGGAGTCATAAATGGGTATCCAAGAGCCTAAAGTTACTGCCTAGGGAAAGATCCAAATAATCACCTGTCTATGAGACTCCTGAGCAAAGTTTTTTGTATATAATGAAAAATCAACACATCGAAAATATGATTCCTCTGCTTCACTGGGAAATGGTGTATAGCATAAACACCATCACAAATGTTCTCAGGGTCTACCACTGCCTAACTCTTCATTTTTCCAATCTAAGTTGCTTAGCAGACTGCCTATGTCTAATCATGCTGGCTCTGTATTTGAGCCGATACCCTTGGGTCCTCCAGAAACAAAGGAAGAGGATAGACATTTAGAGAAGTGGGAAATGGTTTAAGAAAATCTAAGCTAAGGAAAATTTCTAACCTGGGTTGAATTATAGTTTAATTCAAAAGTTGTTCTCATTAAGGAACAATAATAAAAGAAGTCACAATGCTTACACTTGTGTGGCATTATTTACAGAAACTGCTGTAGTGCCAATGGGATCCAGTAACTCCTGCTGTCTAACTAGTATTGAACAGTCTTCAGAGAATGCTCACATCTAATGCTTGAAGAAAACCTGCACAGAAACACAGCATATCATAAAACTGGAGGGAGCAGAAAGAAAGGAGATTTATCCCATTTCCTTTAATCTACCTACCCAAGGTCCTAGATTTAGTCAACCATAAACATCAGAATCTAAGGGAAATTGGACTCAGTAGGGCCTCTGTAAAAAGGTTTGTAGCCTATACAAGATTTTCCTAGGTTTCTATAAATAATGTTAAGCTTTTTTTTACTGGTTTTTAAAAGAAATTTTAGAAATGGATGCCTCTGGGCCTCCCTTTTTTTTTTTCTATTCTATACATAATTTAATATGTACTAGACTCTTCAAAGTCTACTCTATACTAATGGTGGCAAAGTCAAATAGAAATGAAGGCCCTAAAATGGTACCTAAGGATCCCTGTGGACCACATATTGACTTAGAAAATCACATTAATGTTATCTTTGTTTTACTGCATTTTTATTTATTTTGTTAAATATTTTCCAATGCTTGCATCACAAGTGGGAGTGTTGTGGGCCTCATAGTTGTTTGACACTTCTGCTTTATACAGAACTGATGCTATATAGTACTATGCTCCACATTATTTATCATTTAGATAGCAAGTGACAATGTATTCAATATTTTTTGCTAAGGCTTACAAAGGATGGTAATCTAATGAGTCGGATGTTTCTTAGAATTTGATAGCTAAGATGAAATAATCACATGCATGTTTTAAAGAACAAATCATCTCTAGTCTTGAAAATAAAATTTAAGTGTACATTCCAATATATAAGAAAGCTATTAACAAGATAAAGATGAGTCTATAAGACTGAAATGGTGCTACTCTAAAATTAGCACTAATGGACTATGAAAGTAAATAGAAAAAAGATAGGAAGATATGAATAGAGGGGAAAGTGTTTTTGCAATGCTATGGCTCTTCTCTACTCTAAGAGGCTATTATTTAAGGGAGAAGCAAGATTACAAGAGCTGCAGAAGGAACTTGACCCCTGAAGAACTAGGAAGCAATACTCTTTTTGGAAATAAAGGCACCAAGCTGTTTGTAAAGATATTTTAAAATATACTGACTTTAGCTGAGTTTACTTGTCTAGAGGAACTGTAGGCTTTAAACTCTAAATAAGTAAATAATTAATAAGTCTAAAATAAAGATTTTTGTTTCACCATCCAGATTTCAAAAGATAATTCCCACACCAATAATGAAAATAGCAGCTGGCTATGTCTTGGAACAAACTAAGCAGATTATAAGGATTGTCTATTTAAAATAAGACCCATTTAAAGTCTAATTGCATTAAATGAGGCCTGTTTTAAATTAGTAATTAGAGCTATTCAAATTAGTTCTGGCCTACAGTCCTGAGAAATAAAACATCCAAAAAAGTTTGGTTCCACAAATAAAAATAATTCATACTAAAGACAAAAAATTGAAAATTGAAGTTACAATTAACTGCTTTGGCAGCATTTAGGTGAATGGTCCTCATTTACATTGATTATTTCTTGTTTATAATGATACATACAATACTAATTTATTATAAACATAACCATTAGTATTTATTTAGAGTCTTAGATGGCTATTAACACTAAATTAAGAATATGGAAAAATACATGTACCCTACCATCAAGAAAGTTAGAAACTGAAGGGAAATTAACAGCTAAAGAC